>NC_050070.1:50129576-50765809 GCF_009764565.3 Dermochelys coriacea
CCCCGCCCACTTCCCGGATCCAATAAGACTGCTCTCCCATAGCGTTCTAGCTGGAGGGAGGTGGGAAGCTGCTCCTCCTGCTGCTGCTAGGCCCTAAGCTCTCCCTGCTGCTCCAGCTGCTCCCCTGGCTGGGCCAGACACCCCCCATTCTCTGCTACTTGGCTGCTGGACCCCCCACTCTCGGGTGCTGCTACTGCTCCAACTGCAACCCCGGGGGGGGACTGCTAGCCCACTCCCCAGAGAGGAGGAGTGGGGACCCCAGCCACTGCTGTTGTGGACACCACCACCTGAGAGGGGTCCATTCTGCCTGCGTGGACGACCACCTGGAGTTCCTGGAGCTGCTGCTGCTGCAGAGGCCGCTGCCTGGAGCTGCTGAAGCCCGAGGAGGAGAAGAAGAGGATCATCTGCCAGTGGAGCAGCACCTAGAGACTTTGCAGACCACCGTGGAGGGGGCCCTAAGACTGAGTAATTTCCAAACTGTGCTCTTGCGGTGGGGGTTTTGACTGTGTTTGTAGGGACACCGGGGGTGTGGCGTGGAGCTGCCCCCCCGATCCATCTGTGTGTCCCCCCCAACCCCCACCACTATTACCACCACCGCTGCCCCCCTCCACCACCACCCCCCACTGGCTGTATACCATCTGCCTCAGCTCCTGCCTCTGGACTCAGCTGCTTGCTTGGCTTGCCACGCCCTATTTCCACCCTTGGGCCAGAAGCAGCAGCCAGCTAAAAAAGACTTGTGCAAGTGCACATGGGCACATGTGCCCCCCCCGGACTGCCTAACCCCCAGCTTTGCCCTTTACTACCTGCCCCATTTGCCACTTGCTTTGCCTCCTCTTTTGCTCCAGCCCCCCTTACTAGCTTCAGTTTGTTTGCCTGCCCCGCCCATTTCCTTCTGCAGCCTTTGTTTGTTTGCCCCGCCCCAGCCTCTGAAGCTAGCCCCTTGGTTTCCCTGTTCTACCCCCAGACCGCTTAGCCCCTCGCTCCGTGTGCCCATGCCCCCTCCCATGCGCTTGTGCAACTCCCCATTTCAGTTGCAACCCTCTTCACTGCACCTTCGATGTTGTTGAATCCCCCCCCCCATAGTGCACCAAGAGGAGCCGGAATTTCCACCTTGTGTCGGTGACTGACCCCTAACCCCTGATTGCCCCCCGTCCAGCCCACCCCTTTTGGCGCCCTCCTCCCCTGCCTGCAGCCTAGCGGGGAGGAGTGGTCGACCTGCTTCCCCTCTCCCCTCCTCCTTTTGATGTCCCCCTTTCCTCCTTGCTCATGATGGCGGGGGATGAGAGGGGTGAGACTTCTCCAATAGCCCGAGCTCTCCCTCCCCCGCCTGCCCCTCTGTCACCCCCCCAAGCTTCTACGTCCACTGCCAAACCATCTGCCATCGCCCCCGCTGGGGCACCAGCAGCGACGGGCACCGGGGTGACCTCCACTGCTGCCACGTCTATCACCCCCTCAGATTTGCGGGGAGTCCTCCCAGCTGGCGGGAAGGGCCAGGGGAAGAAGAAGGGGAAGGGCCCCGCTAAAAAGACCAGGCCCTCCATGGCAGGGGCTGCCCCCGATGCCCCGGCCCCATCTCCAGCTGAGGCGCCCCTCCCCGCTGTTCCCTCCACCAGCTCTGCAGGTGTCCCTCCCCCGGCCCCCAGAGCACATGCCCAGGTGGCGACAGCCCCCCCGCCTGCCGCTACATCATTTCTCCAGCCCACCGCCTCCGCTACCATCTATAGCGGCCGGGGCCCCTTTCCCACCATGACCAGGAAGCACGGCGTCCGTTGCCTCCTGGTGCCCGCCTCACCCCACGTGGAAACCTATGTGCGGGCGTTGGCGAGGGTGGTGGGACCCACGGCCATTGTGGCGGCCTCCAAAATGTATGGCAAGGTTGTCTTCTTCTTAGCATCGGAGGCCGCCGCCCAGGAGGCGGTAGAGAAGGGCCTGGCGGTGGGGGGCGTGTTCGTCCCCTTAGAGCCGCTAGAGGACCTGGGCGTCCGCCTGGTCCTGACCTCCGTCCCTCCCTTTCTCCCCAATGCAGCCCTGTTACCCACCCTTTCTACCTTGGGAAAGCCCATCTCTGTCATCAGCCCTCTCCCGTTGGGCTGCAAAGACCCCGCCCTCCGTCACGTCCTCTCCTTCCGCCGGCAAGTGCAGCTTCAACTGCTGCCGGCGGCGCGCGACGGAGAGGCACTGGAGGGGTCCTTCCTAGTCCCCTACCAGGGGGCCCGTTACAGGGTGCATTATTCCACCGGGGAGGCCCGGTGCTACCTCTGCCGGGCGATGGGGCACGTCCGGAGGGACTGCCCCCTGGCCCGGGAAGAAGGGCCATCCAGGACCCCCAAGCCCCGGCAGGGCACCGGCCCCGTCATCGCCGACGCCCCTGGCTGCCCGGCACCTGAAACCACCCCTCCTCCTTCACAATCCACCATTGCTCCCGCTCAGGCCCAAGGGGCACCTCCCCCACTATGCCCAGACGAGCGGGAGAACCCCGCCCCCGCTGCTTGCAATCTGGCGGGGCCTGTGGAGGAGGGTGCGGCAGGGACAGCGCCAAGCATGGGAGAGGGCCCGCCCCAAGGGGAATCTTCCCTCCCTTGTGCTGCCCCACCGTTCCCCCCTCGAGTCCCTGAGCCATGGCCTCTGCCCCCTGACACAACCCCTGCTAGCCAGCCCCCAGATGATGCCATGGAGGGCTGGGCCCTAGTCCAGGGGAAGCGGGGCAAGCGGAAGGCTCGAGCTCCGCTCCTCCCATGTGACGCGGAGGCCCCCCCGGAAGACCAGGAAGGGGGGCACCGATGCCGAGCCTTCCGCTCTACCCACGGGTGTGTTCCACCCACTAGAGCCGGCTGGGGAAGACGTGGCAGCACTGGAAGGGGGTATCTCCCCCTCCACGGGAGTCCCTCCCCTTCCAAGACCCCCGAGGCACCATCTGAAACCCCAGTGTGCCCCGAAGTAACCGTCGCGTCAGGTGCCGGCGGGGAGAATCCCGGGGTAGCGGAAAACAATTTCCCCTCTATATATGAGGAGATCGAGGCCCTGGGTCTGACCCCAGTCACCCAAGGGGAGGACGATCCTATGCCAGCGGGCCTCGATCTGGGCGACTTCTTTCCAGCCCCCCTTTCCCCATACTCCCTCCCCATAACCGTTGCTTCTGCTCCCACCTCCGAGGAGCCCCTGGACTCCTCCATCAACCCGGCTGCAGAAGGCACCCTGCTGAGAGCCACCGAGCCAGTTGAGGCGACGGCCAGTGCCACGCGGCTGGAACCTGAGCCACCAGGGGCATCCCTCGCTGGTGAGGAGCATTCGACCTCCTTTCCGGGAGAGGACCCTACAGAAGAAAGTCCACCCCCTGATGCCGTGGCTGCCAAATCCACCAGAGAGCTTGCGCCCGGCATCGGTGAGAGCCCTCTCCCGACCCAGACTCTTACCTCTACCCCTGCCCCTGCCCTTCTCCCGCCCACCTCCCGAGATATTATTGCCACCCCTGGGACAGTCTCCTTCCCCTTTCCAACAGATGACTCCCAGGGAATGGCCTTTGTGTTTGCCCGTCCCGACCCACCAAGGGCTGCAATCCTCCCTCCGCCGCCCCCTATCGCCCCAGCATTCAGGTCAACCCATCAAGAGCCCCGTCGGGGGTCCGCACCCTGTCTGCCCGTCCCGCTGGGCCAGGGGGCTGTACCAAGGGCCCCATCGGGAAGCAACCAGACCATAACCCCAGCCCCCCATGCGCTGCGAGAGGAGTTGCGGGAGTTCCTAGAAGACGTCCGTGGCTCCCGCAACAAAGTCCAGCTTGCCCTCCAGCGATGGGGGGACTTTAATCAAATCCTCCGGGCCGCAAGGGCCCTCATGGGGGAGGGGAAAAGGACCGGGAGACAGGGCGCCGCGGCCTACCAGCGGGTCCGCCACTTCCGTGACTCCTTACTCACCTACGGGGTGGGTCACCGACTGCTACGCGGCCCGCCGGGAGCCACGAGCATCCCTGCCGGCGAGGATCCCCCCCAGCCCTCCTCATGGCACCCTTTACCATCGCAACATTGAACACCCGTGGCTGTAAGATGGGTCTCCGCAGGTCCCAGGTGCTCTCCTTCCTTCGAGAGGGGAGGTACTCTGTGGTTTTCCTGCAGGAGACCCATACGGATCCGACCGCCGAAGACAGCTGGCGGCTGGATTGGGGGGACAGGGTCTACTTTAGCCACCTCACAGTTCATACGGGTGGAGTGGCGACCCTGTTCTCCCCCGACCTACGGCCCGAGGTGCTGGGGGTCGCCGAGGCTGTGCCGGGTCGCCTGCTGCACCTCCGGGTCCAAATGGAGGGGCTCGTAGTCAACCTCGTCAACATCTATGCCCCAGCAGCGAGCCCGGAGCGGCTGCAATTCTATCAGCAGGCATCCGCCTTCCTCGGCACCTTGGATCCTCAGGAGTGCCTGGTCCTGGGAGGGGACTTTAACATCACCCTTGAGGAACGGGACCGCTCGGGGACCGAGAAGAGCCCGGCCGCCGTCGCCGTCCTCCAGGAGATAGTCGAACACCACTCCCTGGTGGACGTCTGGCGCGACCACCACCCGGATGACACTTCCACGTTCACCTTTGTCCGGGTGGAGGCCCATCGGTCGCGCCACTCCCGGTTGGACCGCATTTATTTATCACGCTTTCATCTTACACGAGCCCACTCCTCCAGCATCCGGCCGGCCCCATTTTCTGACCATCACATAGCCACCGTGACAGCCTCCCTCTGCGCGGAGAGGCCGGGGCCGGCCTATTGGCATTTTAACAACAGCTTGCTGGAGGATGCGGGCTTCGTGGCGTCCTTCCGGGAGTTCTGGCTGGCCTGGCGAGGGCAGCGGCGTGCCTTTCCCTCGGCACGGCGGTGGTGGGACGTAGGGAAGGTGCGCGCTCGGCTCTTCTGCCGTGACTACACCCGGGGCACCAGCCGACGGAGGGATGCAGCGATAGAGCAGTTGGAACGGGAGGTCTTAGAGCTGGAGAGGCGTCTGGCCGCCAGCCCCGAGGATCCACCCCTCTGCGGAGCGTGCCGGGAGAAACGGGAGGAGCTCCGGAGCCTCGAGGACCATCGGGCCCGGGGTGCCTTTGTTCGATCCCGCATCCGTCTCCTTCGGGAGATGGATTGCGGCTCCCGCTTCTTCTACGCCCTGGAAAAAAGAGGGGGGCTAAGAAACATATCATATGCCTACTGACTGGGATGGCACCCCCCTCACGGATCCGGTGGAGATGTGCGAGAGGGCGAGAGCCTTCTACGCAAGCCTTTTCTCCCCGGAGCCGACCGATCCTAACGCTTGCAGAGTGCTGTGGGAGGAGCTCCCGACGGTCAGCGTGGGCGACCGAGACCGGCTAGAGCTGCCTCTCACTCTGGCCGAGTTCTCGGAAGCCCTCCGTCGCATGCCCACCAATAAATCTCCGGGCATGGACGGGCTGACCGTGGAGTTCTACCGCGTGTTCTGGGACGTCCTGGGCCCAGACCTAGTCACCGTCTGGGCCGAGTCTTTGCAGAGCGGGGTCCTCCCTCTTTCGTGCAGGCGAGCCGTGCTCGCCTTATTGCCGAAGAAGGGGGACCTCCGCGATTTACGAAATTGGCGTCCCGTCTCGCTCCTCAGCACGGACTACAAAATCGTGGCAAAAGCCATCTCCCTGAGGCTAGGGTCCGTGCTGGCGGACGTGGTCCACCCAGACCAGACCTACACCGTCCCGGGCCGCAGTATCTTCGACAACCTATATCTGGTCCGGGACCTATTGGAACTTGGGTGTAGGGATGGTCTGTCGTTCGCCCTCCTGTCTTTAGATCAGGAGAAGGCGTTTGACAGGATGGATCACGGGTATCTAATGAACACTCTGCAGGCATTTGGCTTCAGATGCAGGTTTGTGAACTTTCTCCGGGTGCTGTACGCTTCCGCAGAGTGTCTGGTAAGACTCAACTGGACCCTGACCGAACCGGTCAACTTCGGGCGAGGAGTACGGCAGGGGTGCCCCCTCTCAGGCCAGCTCTACGCTCTGGCGATCGAGCCCTTCCTCTGTCTCCTCCGAAGGAGGTTGACAGGGTTGGTGCTGAGGGAGCCGGAGCTGCGGCTGGTCCTGTCGGCGTATGCTGATGACGTGCTCCTCATGGTCCAGGACCCGGGCGACTTGGTGCGAGTGGAGGCTTGCCAGGCCATCTATTCAGCAGCCTCCTCTGCGCGGGTCAACTGGGTCAAGAGCTCTGGCTTGGTGGTAGGGGACTGGCGGCAGGCGAGCCCCCGCCCACCCGCGCTTCAAGCCATCCGGTGGAGCACGGGTCCGCTGCTCTATCTGGGCGTTTACCTTTCTGCCACGCATCCCTCTCCGCCGGAGAACTGGCAGAATTTAGAGGGCGGGGTGATAGAGCGGCTCCGGAAATGGACAGGACTGCTCCGGTGCCTCTCCCTTCGAGGGAGAGCGTTAGTGCTTAATCAACTAGTCCTGTCCATGCTTTGGTACCGGCTCAACACCCTGGTCCCGGCCCCGGCTTTCCTGACCAACCTGCGGACATCGATTCTGGAGTTCTTTTGGTCAGGACTGCACTGGGTCCCTGCAGGGGTTCTCCATCTACCTGTGGAGGAGGGAGGGCAGGGCCTCAAATGTCTGCTTACTCAGGTCCATGTCTTCCGCCTCCAGACCCTGCAGAGGCTCCTTTATGGTGCAGGTAGTCCGGCGTGGAGCATACTGGCGCACGCCTTCCTGCGCCGCTTCCGAGGGCTCCGATACGACCGGCAGCTCCTTTATCTCCATCCGAGAGGTCTTCCGCGAGACCTCTCCGGGCTGCCGGTCTTCTACCAGGACCTCCTCCGGACCTGGAAACTCTTTACAACGAGCAGGTCCGTGGCGGCCACCGAGGGGGCAGATCTCCTCGCGGAGCCCCTGCTACACAACCTCCAGCTCCGTTTGCAGGTGGCGGAGTCCCGCTCGGTGCGCCAGAGGTTGGTCCTGGCAGAGGTCACAAGAGTCGGAGACCTCCTGGACTATGACCGGGGAGACTGGCTGGATCCCCTAACCTTCGCTCAGCGCATGGGGCTTTCCAGACCTTGTACTCCCCGACGCATACTTCAGGAGGTGAAGGCCGCTTTGCCGCCCGCTGCTCGGGTTTATCTCGACCGGGTCCTGCACGAGGGCACGCCCCGCCCACCCACTACCCCAGGCCCGCCGGACCTTTTAATTGGACCCCTCCCCCGTGGACCCAACCGATCCCTTCACCCCTTCACTAGAAGCCGGCTGCACGAGATGCAGCCGGTCTGTTTTCAAACCGCGCCAAGAAAACATCTCTACACGCTCGTGCTCCACACCCTTCACGCCCGCACCCTCGTGTCCCGCCCCGATACAAAATGGCGGGACCTCCTGCCACCTTTGGAGGGTGCAGAGCCCCGGTGGGGCAGCCTATATTCCATCTTAGTCCCAAAGCCCGCCGGGGATGTCAGTTGGCGGCTCCTTCACGGAGCCGTGAGCACGGGCGTGTACTTGGCGCGGTTCACCACAATCCCAGACACCTGCCCCTTTTGCGGCGTGAGGGATACCCTGGCACATGTCTACCTGGAGTGTGCCAGGCTGCAGCCCCTATTCCGGCTCCTCACCAATATCTTATTACGTTTTTGGTTGCACTTCTCCCCTCACCTTCTCATTTATGCACTCCCTATCCGTGGCCCCACAAAGTCCCGGGATCTCCTGGTCAACCTCCTCCTGGCCCTAGCTAAAATGGCCATCTACAAAACCAGAGTGAGGAGGTTGGCCGATGGAGTCTCCTGTGACTGTGGGGCCTATTTCCGATCCTCGGTCCGTTCACGTATCCGGGCAGAGTTCCTCTGGGCGGCGTCCTCTGACTCCCTTGACGCCTTTGAGGAGCAGTGGGCTCTGTCCGGGGTTCTCTGCTCGGTGTCCCCGTCCGGTTCCCTTCTTTTGACCCTTTGACCGCACTCCTGTCCCTGTTCTTTTATTAGTTGTCCCCCGGAATTATTTGGGTATCTAGGTCCTGTGGATCCCCCTTTTAGGCTGGGGGGGACCCTTTAGCAGTGGACGGGCTTCACCCGCCCACTTCCCGGATCCCAATAAGACTGCTCTCCCATAGCGTTCTAGCTTGGAGGGAGGTGGGAAGCTGCTCCTCCTGCTGCTGCTAGGCCCTAAGCTCTCCCTGCTGCTCCAGCTGCTCCCCTGGCTGGGCCAGACACCCCCCATTCTCTGCTACTTGGCTGCTGGACCCCCCACTCTCGGGTGCTGCTACTGCTCCAACTGCAACCCCGGGGGGGGACTGCTAGCCCACTCCCCAGAGAGGAGGAGTGGGGACCCCAGCCACTGCTGTTGTGGACACCACCACCTGAGAGGGGTCCATTCTGCCTGCGTGGACGACCACCTGGAGTTCCTGGAGCTGCTGCTGCTGCAGAGGCCGCTGCCTGGAGCTGCTGAAGCCCGAGGAGGAGAAGAAGAGGATCATCTGCCAGTGGAGCAGCACCTAGAGACTTTGCAGACCACCGTGGAGGGGGCCCTAAGACTGAGTAATTTCCAAACTGTGCTCTTGCGGTGGGGGTTTTGACTGTGTTTGTAGGGACACCGGGGGTGTGGCGTGGAGCTGCCCCCCGATCCATCTGTGTGTCCCCCCCAACCCCCACCACTATTACCACCACCGCTGCCCCCTCCACCACCACCCCCACTGGCTGTATACCATCTGCCTCAGCTCCTGCCTCTGGACTCAGCTGCTTGCTTGGCTTGCCACGCCCTATTTCCACCCTTTGGGCCAGAAGCAGCAGCCAGCTAAAAAAGACTTGTGCAAGTGCACATGGGCACATGTGCCCCCCCCGGACTGCCTAACCCCCAGCTTTGCCCTTTACTACCTGCCCCATTTGCCACTTGCTTTGCCTCCTCTTTTGCTCCAGCCCCCCTTACTAGCTTCAGTTTGTTTGCCTGCCCCGCCCATTTCCTTCTGCAGCCTTTGTTTGTTTGCCCCGCCCCAGCCTCTGAAGCTAGCCCCTTGGTTTCCCTGTTCTACCCCCAGACCGCTTAGCCCCTCGCTCCGTGTGCCCATGCCCCCTCCCATGCGCTTGTGCAACTCCCCATTTCAGTTGCAACCCTCTTCACTGCACCTTCGATGTTGTTGAATCCCCCCCCCATAGTGCACCAAGAGGAGCCGGAATTTCCACCTTGTGTCGGTGACTGACCCCTAACCCCTGATTGCCCCCCGTCCAGCCCACCCCTTTTGGCGCCCTCCTCCCCTGCCTGCAGCCTAGCGGGGAGGAGTGGTCGACCTGCTTCCCCTCTCCCCTCCTCCTTTTGATGTCCCCCTTTCCTCCTTGCTCATGATGGCGGGGGATGAGAGGGGTGAGACTTCTCCAATAGCCCGAGCTCTCCCTCCCCCGCCTGCCCCTCTGTCACCCCCCCAAGCTTCTACGTCCACTGCCAAACCATCTGCCATCGCCCCCGCTGGGGCACCAGCAGCGACGGGCACCGGGGTGACCTCCACTGCTGCCACGTCTATCACCCCCTCAGATTTGCGGGGAGTCCTCCCAGCTGGCGGGAAGGGCCAGGGGAAGAAGAAGGGGAAGGGCCCCGCTAAAAAGACCAGGCCCTCCATGGCAGGGGCTGCCCCCGATGCCCCGGCCCCATCTCCAGCTGAGGCGCCCCTCCCCGCTGTTCCCTCCACCAGCTCTGCAGGTGTCCCTCCCCCGGCCCCCAGAGCACATGCCCAGGTGGCGACAGCCCCCCCGCCTGCCGCTACATCATTTCTCCAGCCCACCGCCTCCGCTACCATCTATAGCGGCCGGGGCCCCTTTCCCACCATGACCAGGAAGCACGGCGTCCGTTGCCTCCTGGTGCCCGCCTCACCCCACGTGGAAACCTATGTGCGGGCGTTGGCGAGGGTGGTGGGACCCACGGCCATTGTGGCGGCCTCCAAAATGTATGGCAAGGTTGTCTTCTTCTTAGCATCGGAGGCCGCCGCCCAGGAGGCGGTAGAGAAGGGCCTGGCGGTGGGGGGCGTGTTCGTCCCCTTAGAGCCGCTAGAGGACCTGGGCGTCCGCCTGGTCCTGACCTCCGTCCCTCCCTTTCTCCCCAATGCAGCCCTGTTACCCACCCTTTCTACCTTGGGAAAGCCCATCTCTGTCATCAGCCCTCTCCCGTTGGGCTGCAAAGACCCCGCCCTCCGTCACGTCCTCTCCTTCCGCCGGCAAGTGCAGCTTCAACTGCTGCCGGCGGCGCGCGACGGAGAGGCACTGGAAGGGTCCTTCCTAGTCCCCTACCAGGGGGCCCATTACCGGGTGCATTATTCCACGGGGGAGGCCCGGTGCTACCTCTGCCGGGCGATAGGGCACGTCCGGAGGGACTGCCCCCTGGCCCAGGAAGAAGGGCCATCCAGGATCCCCGAGCCCTGGCAGGGCACCGGCCCCGTCATCGCCAACGCCCCTGGCTGCCCGGCGCCCGAAACCGCCCCTCCTCCTTCCCAGTCCACCATTGCTCCCGCTTGGGCCCAAGGGGCACCTCCCCCACTATGCTCAGACGAGCGGGAGAACCCCGCCCCCGCTGTTTGAATCTGGCGGGGCCTGTGGAGGAGGGTGCGGCAGGGACACCACCAAGCATGGGAGAGGGCCCGCCCCAAGGGGAATCTTCCCTCCCTTGTGCTGCCCCACCGTTACCCCCTCGAGTGCCTGAGCCATCGCCTCTGCCCCCTGACACAACCCCTAATAGCCAGCCCCTGGATAATGCCATGGAGGGCTGGGCCCTAGTCCAGGGGAAGCGGGGCAAGCGGAAGGCTCGAGCTCCGCTCCTCCCATCTGACGCGGAGGCCCCCCGGAAGACCAGGAAGGGGGGCACCGATGCCGAGCCTTCCGCTCTACCCACGGGTGTGTTCCACCCACCAGAGCCGGCTGGGGAAGACATGGCAGCACTGGAAGGCGGTATCTCCCCTCCACGGGAGTCCCTCCCCTCCAAGACCCCCGAGGCACCATTTGAAACCCCAGTGTGCCCCGAAGTAACCATCGCGTCAGGTGCCGGCGGGGAGAATCCCGGGGTAGCGGAAAACAATTTCCCCTCTATATTGAGGAGATCGAGGCCCTGGGTCTGACCCCGGTCACCCAGGGGGAGGACGATCCTATGCCAGCGGGCCTCGATCTGGGCGACTTCATTCCAGCCCCCCTTTCCCCATACTCCCTCCCCCTAACCGTTGCTTCTGCTCCCACCTCCGAGGAGCCCCTGGAGTCCTCCATCAACCCGGCTGCAGAGAGCACCCCGCTGAGAGCCACCAAGCCAGTTGAGGCGACGGCCAGTGCCAAGCGACTGGAACCTGAGCCACCAGGGGCATCCCTCGCTGGTGAGGAGCATTCAACCTCCTTTCCGGGAGAGGACCCTACAGAAGAAAGTCCACCTCCTGATGCCGTGGCTGCCAAATCCACCAGAGAGCTTGCGCCCGGCATCAGTGAGAGCCCTCTCCCGACCCAGACTCTCACCTCCACCCTGCCCCTGCCCTTATCCCGCCCACCTCCCGAGATATTATTGCCACCCCTGGGACAGTCTCCTTCCCCTTTCCAACGGATGACTCCCAGGGAATGGCCTTTGTGTTTGCCCGTCCCGACCCACCAGGGGCTGCTATCCTCCCTCCGCCACCCCCTATCGCCCCAGCATTCAGGTCAACCCATCAGGAGCCCCGTCGGGGGTCCGCACCCTGTCTGCCCATCTCGCTGGGCCAGGGGGATGTTCCAAGGGCCCCATCGGGAAGCAACCAGACCATAACCCCAGCCCCCCATGTGCTGCGAGAGGAGTTGCGGGAGTTCCTAGAAGACGTCCGTGGCTCCCGCAACAAAGTCCAGCTTGCCCTCCAGCGATGGGGGGACTTTAATCAAATCCTCCGGGCCGCAAGGGCCCTCATGGGGGAGGGGAAAAGGACCGGGAGACAGGGCGCCGCGGCCTACCAGCGGGTCCACCACTTCCGTGACTCCTTACTCACCTACGGGGTGGATCACGGACTGCTGCGCGGCCCGCCGGGAGCCACGAGCATCCCTGCCGGCGAGGATCCCCCCCAGCCCTCCTCATGGCACCGTTTACCATCGCAACATTGAACACCCGTGGCTGTGTTGGGTCTCCGCAAGTCCCAGGTGCTCTCCTTCCTTCGAGAGGGGAGGTACTCTGTGGTTTTCCTGCAGGAGACCCATACGGATCCGACCGCCGAAGACAGCTGGCGGCTGGATTGGGGGGACAGGGTCTACTTTAGCCACCTCACAGTTCATACGGGTGGAGTGGCGACCCTGTTCTCCCCCGACCTACGGCCCGAGGTGCTGGGGGTCGCCGAGGCTGTGCCGGGTCGCCTGCTGCACCTCCGGGTCCACATGGAGGGGCTCGTAGTCAACCTCGTCAACATCTATGCCCCAGCAGCGAGCCCGGAGCGGCTGCAATTCTATCAGCAGGCATCCGCCTTCCTCGGCACCTTGGATCCTCAGGAGTGCCTGGTCCTGGAGGGGACTTTAATATCACCCTTGAGGAACGGGACCGCTCGGGAACCGAGCAGAGCCCGGCCGCCGTCGCAGTCCTCCAGGAGATAGTCGAACACCACTTCCTGGTGGACGTCTGGCGCGACCACCACCCGGATGACACTTCCACGTTCACCTTTGTCCGGGTGGAGGCCCATCGGTCGCGCCACTCGCGGTTGGACCGCATTTATTTATCACGCTTTCATCTTACACGAGCCCACTCCTCCAACATCCGGCCGGCCCCATTTTCTGACCATCACATAGCCACCGTGACAGCCTCCGTCTGCGCGCAGAGGCCGGGGCCGGCCTATTGGCATTTTAACAACAGCTTACTGGAGGATGCGGGCTTCGTGGCGTCCTTCCGGGAGTTCTGGCTGGCCTGGCGAGGGCAGCGGCGTGCCTTTCCCTCGGCACGGCGGTGGTGGGACGTAGGGAAGGTGCGCGCCCGGCTCTTCTGCCGTGACTACACCCGGGGCACCAGCCGACGGAGGGATGCAGCGATAGAGCAGTTGGAACGGGAGGTCTTAGAGCTGGAGAGGCGTCTGGCCGCCAGCCCCGAGGATCTACCCCTCTGCGGAGCGTGCCGGGAGAAGCGGGAGGAGCTCCGGACCATCGAGGACCATCGGGCCCGGGGTGCCTTTGTTCGATCCCGCATCCGTCTCCTTCGGGAGACGGATTGCGGCTCCCGCTTCTTCTACGCCCTGGAAAAAAAGAGGGGGGCTAAGAAACATATCATCTGCCTACAGGCAGAAGATGGCACCCCCCTCACAGATCCGGTGGAGATGTGCGAGAGGGCGAGAGCCTTCTACGCAAGCCTATTCTCCCCGGAGCCGACCAATCCTAACGCTTGCAGAGTGCTGTGGGAGAAGCTCCCGACGGTCAGCGTGGACGACCGAGACCGGCTAGAGCTGCCTCTCACTCTGGCCGAGTTCTCGGAAGCCCTCCGTCGCATGCCCACCAATAAATCTCGGGGCATGGACGGGCTGACCGTGGAGTTCTACCGCGTGTTCTGGGACATCCTGGGCCCAGACCTAGTCACCGTCTGGGCCGAGTCTTTGCAGAGCGGGGTCCTCCCTCTTTCGTGCAGGCGAGCCGTGCTGGCCTTATTGCCGAAGAAGGGGGACCTCCGCGATTTACGAAATTGGCGTCCCGTCTCGCTCCTCAGCACGGATTACAAAATCGTGGCAAAAGCCATCTCCCTGAGGCTAGGGTCCGTGCTGGCGGACGTGGTCCACCCAGACCAAACCTACACCGTCCCGGGCCGTAGCATCTTCGACAACCTCTATCTGGTCCGGGACCTATTGGAACTTGGGTGTAGGGATGGTCTGTCGTTCGCCCTCCTGTCCTTAGATCAGGAGAAGGCGTTCGACAGGATGGATCACGGGTATCTCCTGAGCACTCTGCAGGCGTTTGGCTTCGGACTTGGTGCGAGTGGAGGCTTGCCAGGCCATCTATTCAGCAGCCTCCTCTGCGCGGGTCAACTGGGTCAAGAGCTCTTGCTTGGTCGTAGGGGACTGGCGGCAGGCGAGCCCCCGCCCACCCACGCTTCAAGCCATCCGGTGGAGCACGGGTCCGCTGCTCTATCTGGGCGTTTACCTTTCTGCCACGCATCCCTCTCCGCCGGAGAACTGGCAGAATTTAGAGGGCGGGGTGATAGAGCGGCTCTGGAAATGGACAGGACTACTCCGGTGCCTCTCCCTTCGAGGGAGAGCGTTAGTGCTTAATCAACTAGTCCTGTCCATGCTCTGGTACCGGCTCAACACCCTGGTCCCGGCCCCGGCTTTCCTGACCAACCTGCGGACATCGATTCTGGAGTTCTTTTGGTCAGGACTGCACTGGGTCCCTGCAGGGGTTCTCCATCTACCTGTGGAGGAGGGAGGGCAGGGCCTCAAATGTCTGCTTACTCAGGTCCATGTCTTCCGCCTCCAGACCCTGCAGAGGCTCCTTTATGGTGCAGGTAGTCCGGCGTGGAGCATACTGGCGCACGCCTTCCTGCGCCGCTTCCGAGGGCTCCGATACGACCAGCAGCTCCTTTATCTCCATCCGAGAGGTCTTCCGCGAGACCTCTCCGGGCTGCCGGTCTTCTACCAGGACCTCCTCCGGACCTGGAAACTCTTTACAATGAGCAGGTCCGTGGCGGCGACCCGGGGGGGCAGATCTCCTCGCGGAGCCCCTGCTACACAACCCCCAGCTCCGTTTGCAGGTGGCGGAGTCCCGCTCAGTGCGCCAGAGGTTGGTCCTGGCAGAGGTCACAAGAGTCGGAGACCTCCTGGACTATGACCGGGGAGACTGGCTGGATCCCCTAACCTTCGCTCAGCGCATGGGGCTTTCCAGACCTTGTACTCCCCATCGCATACTTCAGAAGGTGAAGGCCGCTTTGCCGCCCGCTGCTCGGGTTTATCTCGACTGGGTCCTGCATGAGGGCACGCCCCGCCCACCCACTACCCCAGGCCCGCCGGACCTTTTAATTGGATCCCTGCCCCGTGGACCCAACCGATCCCTTCACCCCTTCACTAGAAGCCAGCTGCACGAGATGCAGCCGGTCTGTTTTCAAACCGCGCCAAGAAAACATCTCTACACACTCGTGCTTCACACCCTTCATGCCCGCACCCTCGTGTCCCGCCCCGATACAAAATGGCGGGACCTCCTGCCACCTTTGGAGGGTGAAGAGCCCCGGTGGGCCAGCCTATATTCCATCTTAGTCCCAAAGCCCGCCGGGGATGTCAGTTGGCGGCTCCTTCACGGAGCCGTGAGCACGGGCGTGTACTTGGCGCGGTTCACCACAATCCCAGACACCTGCCCCTTTTGCGGCGTGAGGGATACCCTGGCACATGTCTACTTGGAGTGTGCCAGGCTGCAGCCCCTATTCCGGCTCCTCACCAATATCTTATTACGTTTTTGGTTGCACTTCTCCCCTCACCTTCTCATTTATGCACTCCCTATCCGTGGCCCCACAAAGTCACGGGATCTCCTGGTCAACCTCCTCCTGGCCCTAGCTAAAATAGCCATCTACAAAACCAGAGTGAGGAGGTTGGCCGATGGAGTCTCCTGTGACTGTGGGGCCTATTTCCGATCCTCGGTCCGTTCACGTATCCGGGCAGAGTTCCTCTGGGCGGCGTCCTCTGACTCCCTTGACGCCTTTGAGGAGCAGTGGGCGCTGTCCGGGGTTCTCTGCTCGGTGTCCCCGTCCGGTTCCCTTCTTTTGACCCTTTGACCGCACTCCTGTCCCTGTTCTTTTATTAGTTGTCCCCCGGAATTTCTTGGGTATCTAGGTCCTGCGGATCCCCCTTTTAGGCTGGGGGGGATCCTTTAGCAGTGGATGGGCTTCTCCCGCCCACTTCCCGGGAAGACTACTCTTCCATAGCCATCTGGCCTTTCCCCGTCACAATTCCCTCCGGCACAGCTTATTTTACAAGCCATAAAACAAAAGAAAATGTAACGCATTTTCTAGCTAGATTACTTTCTAACTTTACAGGAGTTAGAATGCTTGCATCCTTGATCTGTTCCAGGCAAAGGTATGACACAGACAGACAAAACTCTTTGTCCCCCCATCCCATATTTGAAAGTATCTTGTCCCCGCATTGGTCATTTTGGATCAGGTGCCAGCAAGGTTACCTTAGCTTCTTAACCCTTTACAGATGAAAGGATTTTGTCTCTGGCCAGGAGGGATTTTATAGCACTGTATACAGAATGGTGGTTACCCTTCCCTTTATATTTATGATACCTTCAGAACACTGAAGTCCCTCCAGACACTGACCTCAAATGAAAATACTAATATACTCTCAAGTGAGAGCTGGGATGGCAAAGACTGGTGACAGTGTGACCCAAGTGGAAGCTAAGGAATGACCCAAATGTGAATGTGGAGATCCTAGGCAAATGATTGAACACTGCCCCCTGTCAACATACAGTATCCCTAAGGAACTATTTACAATAAATGACAACACTGTATTTTAGCTTGTTGCTCCAAAACTGAAGCCACGATGATGATCAAATATTTAATAGCTAGCCAATTCAGTCACATGATCCTTTTTTCATTATCCTCATCCTAACTTCTTTCCTTCTTTCCTCTTTTTTGATCACACTTTTTTTTAACAAGTCCTCTCAATTTAGACTGAAAGTGCTTTGGGGAACGAATCATGTTTTTGTGTGTGTTTGTACATCACCTGCTATTGGTCTATCTTTCATACCTGCTAGGGTCTGAGTTTTAAATTGGAATTTGATTCTTATGTTTCCTTCTTCAATTTGTTTCCTTCAAAAAATCCAGGTTTTGTATAAGGTTGTTCCAAACGACCTTAAGCTCCCATTATTACCATAAGATAATAATCCTGTATGTTCTCAGAGGTTTAATTCCATAGGCTATAGACTTGTTGGAATTAATACTTTTCTTATTTCACATTATGTATTGTATCTTTTATATGAATTACTGTATTGGTTCTTGGAAAATATATGCATGTAGATTTTGAGAAATCCAAAGAATGCGATAATGTGATTATATTATTTACTGTATGAGGGGCCTAGGTCAACATTTAAAAACAGAAATGACAAAATAGAAAAGAAATAATTCATATAATGTGTTTATAATAATTTATTTATCAAAAAATACAGAACAATCAGGTGGCTGATGTAAAAGGGATCCACCTAAACAAAGACTTGCTTCAAAATATCATGTGCTGCAGCCTCACCCCAACCCTCCAAGAAATATAGTTCCCTAGACAATTTTTATGATTATAATTAAAGTTCATTACTGTACTAATTACTCAGTATTACTGAGTAATACTGCACAAAGAAAGCACTTTGGATAACAATTTGCTGGTTTGATGACACCATAAGCTAGGGTCATTGTTCACACATCAGATATAAGCATTAACATGGAATGAATTGATAGACAATCTTCTTTAACTTTCTTCTTAAATGAGATAGTTAGAGATGGTATTTAAGAAAAAATATCGTTCATACACTTAACAGACAAAAACAATTGTAAAGTAAACAGAGAAAGATTGTTACGAGAACCAAATGGAACTAGTCTCACTGCTCAAATAAAATGAATGTTCTGGTGGCTGTTCTGTTTCTAAGTTTTGAAAATATATTGTTACAGCTCAAGTGCAAGTAAAATATGATCCTTAAAGATTTTATTTTTAATTCAGCTTGCCAAAGAAGTGGCTTACAGAAAAAAACATAATGATAATTACACCAGCAAAATTTGCATCTCTGTAGTTAAAGGGCTTCCAGCATTTTCATTAAATAGTTCTGTTTTCATAGTCTACAAAAAATACATTTTGGTCATAATCTGCCATAGAACAGATCAGAAGAAAAATGCTTATTTTTGTAAATTAAAATTTGAAGAAAACACATCAGACTCTTTAGTTATAGATGATCAAAATAATAGAAACACTTCCCATTCCCCCCCCCTCCTTTTTTCATTTTTTACAGTTTTTATTAGTTTTCAAAATACAAAAATATTTTTCTGGCCAAGCAGTCTGATTTATAAGTAAGATGTACCCACTATGGAAGGACCCAAGTTGCTGTGCACAGAAAACACTGAGGATGTTTGTCTTGGCCCATTGAAGTCAATGACAGTTTTGACAAAATTTCACCTGGGGAGCAGGGGAATCCAACCATATTGGGACAACTGGCAGAACTGAGAACTGGTTTTGGTTTGTTATACGTACTAATATATAATAAATTGTTTGTGCTATACTGTTGGTAGCTGAATATTGCATTTATCAATAAAAAAGGAAATGAGAGGTGAAAGGAAAAAATATAAAAAGATGGATCATGCACTGATATTGTATGGGTATATGATTAGAAACAGGACCAAATTATATGAGTTATTGTTATCTTTCTACCTGTATGTAATTCCTACCAGGAGCTTGCAGTTTTTTCCTTGCTATAACTCAGATCTGACCTTAATCATACATTTTAGTAATACCTGTGAGATATATATTTGGCTAACAAGAGCAAGCCTCTTTATGACTGATAACCAGATCTTGCAGTTATTACTCCTTATGCAGGGAAGTTTCTCATTGGCTTAAAAATTAGAAGAATAACCATAAACCATTCTTTTTTCTAAAGTGTACATTATTAGCTTATCATATATGGGCTATAGTGTTATAAGTGCTGATACAATGGTGATGGGCATGGTATAAAACTTTAGTTTGGAGCTATTATAGTCAAGTAGATCAAAATCAGCTTTTAAGAATATCTTTACATTCATAAATGACAAATGAAACCCATTTCAGTGTATCATTACACTATTTATAAGTGCAAATATATGTTTAGAAGAGTGCCCCCACACATTTATTTTTAAATCCCACAATTCTGTGGGTTAAAGAACATGTTAGGCTGCTGACCAAAATGACTTGGACCATCCTTCTCTGTGGTGAGGATGCGAGATGCTGCCCCTGTAAAGAAAGCTCAGGTGATTAAGCATCTTGCCTTCTGGCTGTTTTGCATCCTGAATTTGTGGAACCATTCACTTTTCCTTCCTATGGGATGCAATCTTTAGGGCTTTATAGCCATAGTATCCTTTCCTGCACATCCCATGTCTGAATCTCCTTTCTGGCAGAACAAACATAATTTTGTCAAATGGTGTGGTACCTAGAAGAAGTGCAGAATAAATTTCTGCCTATCCAAGTGGTGGTTTGTTGGTGAAGCTTCCTTCTCACCTGTGTTTCCTTCCCTGTTGTGGCCCAACTTCCCCAAAAATGTCAAAGGAGTAATCTGAACAGGAGAATTGAATCTGCTTCAGGCCTTTACACACAATGATTCATGAGCTTCCTTGAGGATATACCCTAATGAATGTCCCAAACTTTTCAGTACAGAGGTCATTCCAGGCCTAATTTTAGGAAGACCAGGTAATAGAAACTTGGGTGCAGGTCCGTCTCTGTCTCTGCCAAGCTGTGTCCTGCACAGTCCAGTGCCTTTTGGGGAGACCAAAACAAATAAATAAAAAGCAGGATAGAGCCGGTGCCATAGCTGTCATCTGTTCTTCTCTGAATAACTGTGGTGGTCCCTTATCCTTCCTCCTCAAATGCTCAACATCAGGCTATTGCTGTTAGACATCATGACCCATAGCTTTTGAACAGGATTTGCTGCTATCCCCCATAAGAACATATTTATCTCCTTTACCATGTTAATTGGACCTGTATTACTAAATAAATTATATAAGGGCCTTGATCCTGCAAGCTGTCCCACATGGGTGGACCCACATGCAATAGGAAGCCCTATTGAAGTCAGTAAGGTTCTGCTTAGGCAGACTCCTGCACCTGTGCAGGAAAGCTTGCAGGATCAAAGCCATAGAGACTTTCTGTAAACTAATCTGCTGCTTCTTCTAAAATCTAGGAATTATTTGGGGGAATTTCTATGGCCTGTGTTATACGGGAGGTCAGGCAATGAAGCCTTCTGGGCCTTGGAATCTATGAATCTATTCTTTTGATGTTAAAACATCAGGGTTTTTACTCACTAAGGGAGATTTAAAACCCTAATATATATGAAACCCTATCACAATTTTGCTAGAACAGACCTGGATTATTCAAACTATTTATCATCAACCATTACAGCAATTCATTCTGGGGTTAAGCTAATGAAGGAGATAAATATAAGATGGGAAAGAGAGTGAGAGAAAGGGAGAACATTTAATTGAATTTCATTTGTCTGACAGTCTTAATTCCTTCATACTTCATCCTTCTCTTCTTCTTGAACATCCATCTCAGCAGAAGCTTGGCCAGCATTGCGACTGGCAAACCTAAATTAATTGTTCATGTCCCCTGGAAGTCATCCTTTATGTACCAACAATTTTAGGAAGTTTTAAAGAAGTGTCAAAAGGCTTAGGTCATAAATTAGAGTATTAGCTCAAATGCAGTCTTTCACTATGCCCAGTATAGAAATCCTAGCTATAGGCCAAATTGAGGTTCATCTGGAAATGGTTACCTACATGACACTTATCAGCATGGAAGCAGGCTCTGAGAGCCTCTATGTACTCCTCTTTGTGCAGGTGGGCAGAAGATGATGGGGACTGGGTGGAGCTTTGGATCCCCCTTGATAGCACACCAACCACCATAGCTGCATTACCATGCTGGGGAAAGTACATTGTGCTAGGTGTTGGCCAGGTACAGTTTACTGACAGCTGGGAGCAGCAGAAGGAAACAAAGATAGATTGTAAGTTGGAGTTCCTGGGTGTTTTAGTATCCTTACCTTTGATTGAGTTGCAAAGCCACAATTGAAACTTTTATGTTTTTTTATTAAAACATACAGGATTCAGGGTTTAATGAAAATCTAGAGGTTTGATGGCTACAGGAGTGTGACACTACTGCCTCATATTCTTCATAGGGATATTGTTATGATATGGCATAACTATGATGTATTTATACTAGATACAGCATGTAACATATAATTGGAAAGGTCATGATTTACTGAATATGCTTATCCTATTTGTATGCCTGTACCATTTTGATATCTGAAGTTAAGAATATTTTCTATGCATCTATTACAAATGTCTTTACACCTGGGGAACACCTACTAGACAGAATGCAATCAGTCTGGATGGCTGGTTGGTAAGGGTCATTAGGAAGAACAATAGATCTTTGAAGATGCTACTCTCTCACCTGGGAACCTTCCTGGGGATGCTGCAAACAGCCTCCAAGTTATGGCTGCTCTGGCCCTACAGGGACATGTGACCAAGTCACCTGGTACTGGACTCCATGATAACACTAGTGTTTTTCCACTGTCCGGGTGTGGGAATCAAACTGGGAGACAAAGGATTCCCGCCACATGCAAAAACTATTTAAGGCCGCAGAATTACATCATCATGGTTCGTTCTTCACTGACTCCCTGCCCAAGAAAGAAGACTGATCGAAACACATGAGAAATAGAAAGACTGAACTAGGGGGAAGGGCTGAACCCAGGCTAGAGGGTTGTCTAGCCTGTGAAAGGAATAATTGGAGTTTTAAGCTGCAAGCAAGTGCAGCTTGCCTTCAAAACCTCTGCAATCTGCCTGAAACATTTAGGGTGAGAATTTGCTAATTATAACCAGTTTCTTTAGTATATTAAGCTTAGGATGTGTGTTTGTTTTACTTGCTAGGTAGTGTGCTTTGATCTGTTTACTTTCCCTTTTTATCACTTAAAATCTATCTTTTGTAATTAATAAACTTGTTTTTGTTTTGTCTAAAATTAGTGTGTGTGTGTAAATCATAATTTGGGACAGAAAGCTGTGTATATCTCTCTCTCCACATTGAGGGAGGGGGTGAATTTAATGAGCTTATGCTGTACAGTTCTCTGTGCCGTGCAAGATAGTACAATTTTGGATTTACCCTCTAGAGTGGGGTGTGCACTTGAGAACTGGGCAATTCCTTAGCTGAGCCTTCCCATGCAGAGCTGATTTCAGTGTCTGTGTGTTTCTGCAGATGGGTGTGTAGATGGGTGTGTCCCTACCTGTGTGCTGGTGAAAGTGTGAGCCCGTGAGCATGTCTGCAGCTTGTCACAGCATTATAGGATGAAAGGGATCCCAGGCTAGTGGGTCAGGTGGCCTCAGTGGTACCCCAGTTCCAGGCAGCACCTTGAAATGGGGGAAACCTGTCACAAGGAGAACATTTTAAAATCTCTGGGTTCAAGTCTGATTTCTTTGTCAAGAGGGATACAGTCCCAAAGAATGAGAAAAAAGACAGTGGAGGGTGGGCGAGGTAGAAGATAGCTTCTGAAACTTTGGGCCAATATATGTCCCTCTCTCTTTTAATGTAGGTGGTCCTCTATTGGGACATTCAAGAAGGAAGGAAAGAAATTCAGCTAGTAAACATTGTGTGAGTAATTAGAAAATGGAAAGATATTAAAAGTCTGTTATTTGCCATAATATTATGGAACTCTGTATTCTCCTAAAGGAATTCTAGCAATAAGAATAGTTATTTGCAAGCCAAGTAAAGGGCAAGTGAGATGTATTACTCATGGCTGAAATTTATTTAAATTTAGTTATTGTTTAAATATAGAAAAAATAGATTTTTTTAACGTAGCAAAGTTGATCTAAGCTTTAACATGCTGAAGAATAGTACAGAGCCAATCTGTATGGCATAAAATATCAGCAATAAGGCTGATAACTTTGAGGAAGATATTAATTTAAACCTTCAAATAGACATATGGGGGTGAGATCCATGATTGTGTAAACTGGTATTTTCTTGAAGTCAATGTGTGGAATATGGAGTTATACCAAGTGAGGATCTAATACATTTTTTTTTAAAAATATAATTTTGGTATATGGTCTTTTACCAGTTGTTTCTGTTTTTATTCAAAGAAATGTGTGCACTTTCTCTCCCAAACACATTAACACAGAGTAATATTTCATAAATCTTAAGAGGCTTTCCTTTCCTTTATTTGACAATGTGGCATTCAGCTTTAATACAGACTGTACTGTTTGGTTGTTCATGTAGTGCTGAAGCTTAAAAATCTAATTGCCAAGCAATTACAAAGAAATTAATATAAATAATTTTGAAGCTTATCTGCTGTGTAGGGAACTAAAGGAAAAGCTAGAGTACTTCAAAGCATGTAGTGCTGTATTCAGCCTGGACACTTTATTTATTTCATGTATTCTAGAGGCACCTGTAAAACCTACAGTGAAAGACCTTGGCCTATCAGTGGCCTGACAGATAAGCTTGACTGATTTAGATTAAAAATTCATCAGTTTCTGATCAATTACTCTATCAAACTTCATTCCCCTATGCTCTGTAATAGTAATCTGAAGCTAGCCTGTCCTGACAAAGAAAATAGTATAATAAGCACTTTAATATTTAAAGTTCATTGTCCTAGTAATAGTCCAGATTTAGAAAGCATTTTTCCTTGACAAAATGGCAAATCACCATTAAAATATTATTTTCTAAAAATGTCATCAAGTCTTAGAAAACATTACTTTGAAAGAATTGGTTTTATTGCACAACAATACTGCCATCAAAGACTAAGAGCCTTACTATACATTTTCTGAAACATAATTAAAAAGTACAAACTGCATTGTAGAGATATATTTTTGTTTGCTTATTTCAACTTAATAATTAAAAAACCTCTCATAGGAATTTTTATTTAGCTTTTGAATAAAAACACAGTGGGTTTATTTAAATTGCACCAAGAGCAAAAGAATAATTTCCCAAATAAATTTCACAGATTGCCCACTATAAATAATACTGATTGCTCCAGCTTAACGTCCTGAAAAGAGAACCAGGAAGATCAGACAGAAATGGGTGTGAAGTGTCTTCAAGCGCTTTTCATGCAGCAGTTGACTTCTTTTATTTTAGACCTTTTCTCTTTAAATATGACACATACTCTGTTTTCTGTTCCCAAATGCAGTTAAAAAAATAACATTTTTTACATAGTCAGATGTTGAAATATGATTTTTAGCTTGCAAGTTATATATGGACACTGGGAAATTTTATTTATATGTACAAGAGCTGATCTGAAGATAAGCATTTGGATTTTGCATGGGGTATTACTCAAGAGGGTACTGGCAATCTGCATAGGTATGCTGCTTCCTCTCAAAACAGCAGAGACATATTTAATTGCCACATTATACAATCAGACTCCAGCTCTCTCTTGTACCCATTTAGTCACTTTATTGTTCAATTCTGCCTTTTCTCCCTTTCTTTAAGTACTAAAACTGAACAAATGGAGGAGAAAAAAAAGAAAATAAAACTTTCATTTATTAAAAATGCAGCTCTCCTCCTACTGCTGAGCTGTGAAATCTCCGCAGCCTTTGTGCATCTGCAGCCGTGAAGCTTCACTCTAACTCAAATAGCTAAAAATAAAAAATCAGCACATCTGTGGAACACAGGCTTTGGCATATTGTGGCCATCCCACTCATCCCTCCCTCTGGCTTCTGTGCTGATCTGGTTATTAGGAAGAGCCTCTCATTTACAATACCCACAGTGCCTTTTCACAGCGCTGGCTTTCTCTGGCTACATGACAGGCCATATCAAGTGGTGATCATATGTGGTGATCATATCAAGTTCTCACTGAAGTACTGATCATGACTCCATGAGGAACCCGGACCAGAAGTAAACGGGTAACGTAACGTGGAAGGCTACAGTGCTGAGAATTCAAAGACAGTTGCCAACATGAAAGATTGTTTTGATAAAATCTAGTGTAAATCTAGTTCTAAATTTCTAGTTCTAAAATCTAGTTCTAAATCTAATCTAAAATCTAGTTCTAGTGTATAAGTCTGACATAAGAATGAAAAAGTTTATTACATTACTCAAATGTAGCTTTTTAAGATCTAAGATAACTTCTCTGAGCAGCTTAATATTCAAAGCATGAGTGTTCGTGTCTATACCTAGCTGACTACACAGACATGACCTATCATTTTCCTGAGTTGAACTTTAAGAAGGAATCCTTGCATAAAAGATTAATGTATATTAAAGGACAAATTTTGCCCCTGCCTCCCTTGCTGTTGAGGCTCCCCTGGCAGTGAAACCTGTGCAGCTCCACGGTCTAAGGTGGTAGTGCAGGTTTCCAGCTATACAAATGGTACACACTCCAGACATGACACAGAGCTCAATTTGCAGAGGGTAAATGGGCCCAGTGGGGAAAAAAAATTGCTGTCCCCACTCCTGAGTTGCTCCAGAAGTATCTAGTGGAAAGCCTCGAATCATCCAGATAAATTCATGTTGGAAAACAATCTTGTAACAGCTGCAGTGAGAATTAAAAATTTAACTGAAGACTCTGTATCAGCATGACCTCTCCATCTTTAAGTCTCCTTGCTTGTGGTGCTAAAAGTAGCAAATTAGGGACAGAAAAAAATAGAGAGAAAAAACTACTTTCTGGTGAAATAATTGTTGAACTGATTTTGTAGACAAGACTTGTGAGCACGTGTAGCACAAACACTGTACTTTAGCAGCTGGTCTTAAACCTCAATTCTGACTTCAGATCCACACTATGGATATCCAAATTTTGAAGAAGTTCTTTGTTTGAGGGACATGCCAGACCTCGCAGGCAGAATCGCTAATCTGCTATTGTCCAGATAGCACAGGTCTCTAGATTTGTATCTCTCCTCTCCAGAGCAGTAGGTCCACGAAAAGCAGAGAGGGAGCTCAGTTGTAGCTCAGTTGTCATGGGGATAGGAAGGGAAAATGGGACCTCTGTTACAGGTCTGGCCTATCCAATAAAATGCAACACAATTTCCTTTTAATTAAATATTTCTATAGTGCTGTTAATATCCACAATCCATTACAGAATATTGAAATTACAGGGTCCCTGCCCTTGTTTGGCTCAACATACTGTATTTACAAACTGCACATGCTCTTTTTTCTGATAGCTGAAGCATACGAGGAGCCAATTTATTAGCTATAATTTATTATAAACACTTGGGAATAAATACCTTGAGTCTTTTCTGATGTGTAGCCAATTGAGAAAAGCCTGTCTGCATGAGGTTTTACATACTGTATCTGTCAGTTAAATCAGAGATCCAAATGAAAAATACAGCACTTGGGGACATAATATTGAATGTGGCATTCCATGGAGAACTCTAGGTCCATTAATCAATGAATGGGGGAGCATACTCATCCAGATATGGCAGATCCAGCAGTCCTTACTCATTGTTGTAATAATGATAGACAGTTTACAGTTGGACAGTGAGAATGAAGTACATCAGTCACAAAAACACAGTAGGGACATATGTGTTCATAGGTGGAAGTTACATATAATGTTTGACGTAGAACATAAATATGGAAACCCCCCTTTGTAGCCAGATTCATACACACAGAGAAAAATCAATGCTGTAAACTCCACAAACTTTTCAATGCATGGAGATCTAATGTAATTTCTTTGCAATGCACATCTTTCATCCAAAGGATCTGCCTGCGCAGCATTTTGAAGTTGCAGGAGTGAGCTTCCCAGCCCAGGTCCACAGACTCGGGTTAGTGGGGCTCCCACTAGTGCCCTAAAAATAGCTGTATAGACAGTCCTTTGATGTTGAAGCTTATGCTGGAACTGAGGCTCTGATGCTCACCCCCTCCCTATTCAGGATCTGAGCTCCAGCCTGAGCCACAACTGGAAAGCGCTGGCTATACAGCTATTTTTAGAGTGCTTGTGTGAGCTCCACTAGCCTGAGACTGTCAATCCAGGCTGAGAGGCTCATAAGAACATAACAGCCAGACCAAAGGTCCATCTAGCCCAGTATTGTGTCTTCTGACAGTGGCCTGAGGGAATGAACAGAACAGGTAATTATGAAGTAATTCATCTCTTTCTGGCAAAGCTCCTGTGGGTTCCAAAATGCTGGGCAGACCAAAGAGGTGACATTTTGCACTTAAAATTTTACCCACCACTCACTTATTTATATTACTTGGGTGCCTGATTTGACCACTGAGATTAGTTAATATTACATTGAAACAATCTGTCCAGTAAACATGAAAACTTGAGAATTATTGGACCAAACCTCATTGAAGCTGGTGGGTATAACAATCTCTTTCATTAAGGGTAAATGTAAAAAAGCCATTACGTTCCTTTATGTAACCATGTAGCTGAAACAATAGGAGTACTACCCAAAATGCAGGGACCTGGCAAGGTTTGGGTAGAAGCTGAATGGTGTGACCCAAGGGGTTTCCCTAGGGACCAATGGAGCAAACTATAGAACTATGTTTGTCTGTGAGAGAAGCCAACAGAGAAGACAGAAAGGAAGCAGCACTCTCAACCAAAGAAACACCAAGTGTGGTCCTGAGAAAAAGCTAATTAGAGTGCTTTTGGGCAGAGTGTTGGCTGAAACAAGCTTAGGTCTGTGAGCAAAGAATCTGTCTCCTGTTATTTGATTCCTCCTGTTTCAGGGAAACAAGAATGTGTAAGTTCTTAGAAATAAACAGGATTTCATCAAAGATACCAGACTCCATCAGCAATTTCTTCTCCTAATGGAACAACCCACAGGGCCCTGAACTTGACTAACCACTTGGTAAAAAGGTGTAATATTTTTCACTAAGTCATCTATGCGGGATGTTTCACAAATACATATTTGGATTCTGTTCTTTGGGTTGTTAAGATCAATAAAGGAATTCTGCTTTTGATTTCAAAAACTTTGAGAAGAAAAAGTATAAATACAACCTACTGCAATTGTCAAAATTTTTACTACTAGAAAGCACAACTTTATCTTAGTTCAAACATATTAGTCCTTCAGTATATCTCAATACTATCTCTTCAAAGTCCATCCTAGCTTGGGTTCTAATAATGTACAGTATTGTTTAATAAGCAATGTCCAAGAATTATTCAATAGGCATTCAGTAAGTCACATCTATACACTAGCTGTAGGCTTCAAAAAATGAATAGAAGCAACTATAAATGGCTCAACCAACCTCAATTTTGACATCCCAATCCTAAAAAGAAATGTTCTGTTTTAGTAGAATGCATTTTAAAACATAAAATATCATTTGGAAAGGGAGGAGGGCCAACCTTGACAATGTCCCTGTAATTCTCCTCAGGTACTAGACATTTATGAGCCATAGCTAACAAACTTCCTAACATAGCTAACAAACTAATAATGTTGAATATGAACCCTGAATAACTTTCTGTTCCCTTTTATAGTCTTCACTTAAGCCCCACTGAATTCAATAAAAATATATTCCTTACTTTGTAAGACAACTGTAGCAACCTTTAATACAAGAAATATTTTCTTATATTTTCTAAAGTAGTGTAGGTTCTTGTGCATTTATTACAAGCTGTATAGAAGCAGAGTTCAGTCTGTCAAAGCAGATGTCCATTCTAAACCTCTTGATCAGACACTGTTAGGGACGGCAGATAGTAGGATCTGTCGGAGTCTTCCAACAAAGAGAGAAGACAGAATTTGGGATCATTTTCTAGAATGAACAGGTTTTGGTCCTGTTTAGACAATACTACCTGCCATTTGAACAATGTATTTGATGTTGGACACTGAGTTTTGTCTACTCTACCTTATTGTCAAGAGGCTCTGCATTTTGTTTAAATAGTGTCCTATGTACATTTAAACTTAGAGTACAAGTGACAGTATTAAGGCCAAAATTTCAATGTTCCTCCTATGTTTTGAATGTGCAATTTGATACCTACTATTCACATTGCAAATTTTAAAATCTGGCCTTCAAGTTTTACTTTTCCCAAAGCAAAGCCATTTACTGATTAGCTATAAGTATTACACAAAATATCATTCAACAAATTAAACAAGATATTGATAAATGCTATTAGAACAGTAGTTCAGAGCTCTCTGCAAAAAACTTCCTAAATAAATACATTCACCATTCAAAGGCTTGCTGTATAAATGTGTGAATAAAAAGGAAGTATTTACAGTTCAAAATCAAATCACAGCTAGCTTCCCAGCTGTCCATCAACATTCAACAATGTTTTCCTACAGATCCTCTAATGTGTTTGTATTCTTTTCCACCCAATGAAAGATTTAAAAATGGTACTGTACTTTGTCTTGCCATTCTGTTCAATAGAAGGCAACTACAGTTTTATTGCATGGGTCAAACAGCTATTTTAACACTATGGCTAAATTCCGGTTGGCAGTTGGGAAAAAGTGTTAATGATTCCTTCCAACTCTCACTGAAAGCATATATACAAGCAGCCCATTACAAAAAGTAAGAATAATCAGTGCTAGGGTATTTATGTAAAGACTATTGCCGTATCAGGGAACATAAATTAATAAAGATGTGTACCATGCCTCCGTGCTTCTAATCCATACCCCAAACTTCTGCAGGCTCTTGACATTATTTTCAGGATCCATAATAGGGACAGCCAACTTTTCATTGTGCTCCTGCCACTGCTCTTGTGTTTTCAGGCATCCATCAGTAGCACCTGCCAAAGTTTGACCCTACATTCCCCCCCCACTAAGATTCTAGCAATAAAAAAAATCCAAATCCATGATAACCCTTTACCCAATGCTTGAAGTTATGGTACCTTTCTATGCTTATATAGCTGCAGTATTCCAGACTAAGAGGATTTTCATCCTGCCACATGAGTGACAAATGGTAAATGGACCAATTACAAAAGCTATAGATTCCTGCCATTCAAAGGCTCAGTTTGTCCTTCACACTAAATACTCCAGATTGCATTCTGCTTAGGCAAAGTCCAGATGACCTCTCTGTCCTGTGTGAGTTTTCACTCATTGAAAGGAAAATGTAATGAAAAACTCGAAAGAAAGAAAAACAGAAAGAATTGTCTAACCTGCTTGTCAGGGCTTTTTTCTATCAGCAGTGGTTTTGTCCTGATTGGCAGAACAGACAAAGAACATCACTCACAGACATAAAATGTTTTAGCAGATTCTCCTCTGTGTGACTGAAAGAGCAGGTGAAAAGTAGTTGGACTGAAGCAAGACACAAATTGGAAAATGTAGGAAACTATAGGAAAGGATGACGCCACGTTTGGCTCCTGGTCCTACCCTGCCCTAGGGAAATTCACAGGACTTAAAACTTTGTTTTAAAAAGTCGTGGATGATACATGGGCGCAAAGACTATGTCTGTGCTACAGAGGCACAGCTGTGTTGCTGCAGCTGTGCCGTTGCAGCATTATAGTGTAGACACTTGCTGCAGCAATGGAAGGGTTTTTCCATTCCTGTAGCTAATCCACCTCTCCAAGAGAGGTAGCTAGGTCAGTGGAAGAATTCTTCCATCAACCTAGAGGGGTCGACACGGGGCTTAGGTTGGCTTAACTATGAGTCTCATGGCTGTGAAGTTTTCAAATCCCTGAGCGATGTAGCTAGGTCAACCTAAGTTTTAGGTATAGACTAGGCCAGGGATTGGCAACCTTTGGCATGTGGCCCATCTGGGAAAGCTGCTGGCAGGCCGGGACGGTTTGTTTAACTGCCACGTCCACAGGTTCGGCCTATCGCAGCTCCTGCTGGCCGCGGTTTGCCATTCCAGGCCAATGGGGGCTGTGGGAAATGGCACAGGCCAAGGGATGTGCTGGCTGCTGCTTCCCGCAGCCCCCATTGGCTTGGAACAGTGAACCGCAGCCAGTGGGAGCTGCGATCGGCCAAACCTGCGGACACGGCAGGTAAACAAACTGCCCCCACCCACCAGCAGATTTCCCTGATGGGCCGCATGCCAAAGGTTGCTGATCCCTGGAGTAGGCCAAAGTAAAGACCCAGAGCCCTTCCTTTCCCTCATATTTGATTCATTGATATGCCTTCTGATGTACATGAAGACAGCAAGTATTTGTCTAATTCCAGCCCAATTAGGTGGAAGCAAAGAAAAGGAAAGCATACAAATGCTACTGTTTCCTTCTCCTAGAATGAAGAGAGAAAGTATTTATCTTTCTCATTTGAAGAGTCATCCCTAAAAACATTCCATCTAGATAGCATAACTCTCTAATTAAATTGGGTGTTCAGGTTCTACTTCTGACACCATAAAAAATCTAGAAAAGTTGATAAAAATTCTTTGTGACACAGTACGAACAAACCACATTTTCACAGTTCTTCCTGGCCTGGAAAAACAAATATGGAAAAATCATATACAAAAGGAGAAAACTGAGGTATTGGGGCTTTGTTCCGAAAACTGATTCAGTTGTAATAGCCTTGCCTAGGAAATCATCCGTTCCCGGAGGAAACAAGGTCTCTCTACATAATCTACTGGAGTGAAAAATTAAGGTTTTCATATATATGTTATATTTGTAGTTTAAGGGCAGCTTTCATTTTTTTCCTCCTTTTTGCTGGCACAATCTTCTTATTTGGATTAAACATTCTGGGAAACAGGAGCTAGTTAGAAATGCAATAATAAGTTAAATGGAGTTACTGTGGCAGAAATGTTTCATATTAATTCAATTCTTGATCAGTTTAGGAGTGTAACAAAGACCATAGTTAGTAATGTGCATTGCTAGCCATTTCTGTGCATGTTATGGATGTGACCAGCTCCTGATCACCTGATATAAATGGGAATTATAATAGAAAATAGAATATCTCAGAGAAATATGCTATTTTGCCTTCAGGAAACATACACAAGTGGATGTTTTCACAGAGTCTTTATTAAATCAGTCTTGTACAGTTTTTTGTGCAAGTTTTCTGAACCTCTTTTATGTGTTTGGTCCAGCATCCTGACTTAAATTAAATAAATATTAGAGAAAAAAGTAAAAGTAGGTTCACAGAGAAAAGACACGATCCTTATTTGTTTCTGTCAGGTTCCTAGAACACTTTGAACACTTGAAAATAATGAAGTAATAGAGCTGGTCAGAATATTTTTGTCAAAAAATAATTTCAGCAAAAATATGCTTTTCATCACGAGTGTGGGTAAAATCTTCATTTTCAGGTTTGAAAAATCAGAAGTGTAACACCAAAAATATTTTGGTAAAATTTTCCATAAATGTCATTGTATTTGTCCTGCTTTACAATCTAAGATCTTGGTCCTACAGCCCTGTCATGATGGCCCAGTAAAGTCAATGGGGCTCTTAGCATGAATAAGCATTCCAAAATCAGGACATAAATTTAACGTGTGAAATTTGTGGCTATTGATCAGAATGAACTCTGATTGAGGGCCTGATATTGCTGGCAAAACTGCCATGAGTGTCAATGAGATCAGCATCTCTCTTTATGACCTCTTCTCTCACATTCCCTCTTCCAGCTGCTTTGTGCAAGTTAAATTAAATGGCATGTCTTCTGGGTTTTTAATAATTTTTTGTGCCTTCCAAATGGCCATCCCTAGCATGTTGACTTCCTGCATAGACAGCATCTGCTTCTTTTGGTTTACTTGACCTGAAAGGCCATGGGTTATTTTCTGCTGGAGCAGACCTTTAGAGATTACATCATGCTCTTAATCATTTAACACTGTGGGGCTTTTAATTACTTGAGGCTTTCTCATGCAATATTTTGTTTAGCTGTTTTGGGGGTTATATACCTTTTAGTTGTAACACAAGTCTGCTGCAACTAAGGTTCTGATATAATGTATTTTAATATGCCACATCCACATCCCCCCCCAGGAGAAATATTTGCATATGTTTAGGTTTCAGCTTCTGTTATATTTTTATTACACTGAATTATACCATTTAAAGAAGATTATATCTATTCATTTAATACAGACACAAATGTAGGTGGCAGTATTGCAAGTAACTAGCAGGCAAACTCCAGCAACTGTGTAGCATCACCACAACCCCCAGCACCTGGACCTTTTGGCACAGTCAATTGCTGGATCAGGGTCTTAAAACATAATTTTTATTATAGTTTAGTAAATGACAAACCTACAAAAAGGCTATTAGGATGATGAAGAAAACACAATTATTTTTTAGACTTTATGGCATTGTATATATGCAGAACATAAAAAGTGCACTATCTTGTACATTTGTCATATAATAAACTACCCTCAGAACGAAAAGAGTTCTTTTTTCTGACAAAACATAAAAATCTACTGTAAGTTCTGTGTTTTACTTTTGTTAAATACAGAAATAAACTTAATAGATCATTTCATTTAATTATTCACAAAACCATGACAATCTGACATCACCTTCTATTTGCTGTATAGAAACCATATAATTTGTTTATCCTTTATAAGTTTTAAAGTGAGAGGACTAAAGATAATATTTTTTTTACTGTAGATCAAAGCTCGAATAAATATGTTACAGATTTCATTGTATATAGATAGACTGAAGCAATATTTTTGACACAATCAGTGACAAAGTCAAGCTCATCAATCTGTTTTCAACAAGTAAAAGGCCCATTTTCAGATTTAGGTTGCAATTTAGAATGAGATGAATGACAAACTCTTATGTTTGTGTTTTCATATAACCATTGAAGCAGATAAATATGGGACAGTTTTTGGCTATTGGCAGTATATTCTTGTCTTGATGTGCCATATATGGACTTTTTACACACCTATTTGCTGCTGGAGTTAATTATAATTAACTAATAATACGGTCACCACCCATGACTCTCATGTTCTGTCTCTGTAAATGCAACCCAACATTGCATTTGCTTATTTTGCAACAGCATCACATTGCTGACACATGTTGAGGTTGCAATCCATCACCGCTCCCAGATCCTTCTCAGCAATACTGCTGCTAAGTCAGTTATCAGTTAGCCATTCTGTATTTGTGCATTTGGTTTTTCTTTTGTCTTTGTTGAATTTCAGTTTATTGTCTATAGCCCAGTTCTCCAACTTATCAAGATCCCTTTGAATTTTAGTTCTATCCTCCAAAGTGTTTTCAACCTCAGCCCCCTCCAGCTTTGTGTCATATTTGATCAGTATGCTCTCTATTCCTACATCCAGGTCATTAATGAAGATGTTAAGTAACACTGAGACTGTATATAGTGAGACTGTAACTTTATTGCTTTATTTCAAAGACAAGATCAGTACTAGATGTTAGGGGGCTTATTCCTTCACCCACTTACTTCCCTGGTCCTTCTCGCATGAACAGAGAGCAACAATTTCCAAAGTCCAAAGGTGCAAACAATTCAATGTTTATTGGGGTGAACTGCCAGCAAGCATGATTCCAGTTTCCTTCCTTAGTGTCCCCCTTACCAGCTCTGACACCACAGAGCCTTACACCTGTGTCCCTCTTCCCATTCCAGCCCTTAGCAAAACATGATTCCAATTTCCCCACCTCCATTCCCTGTTCCCAATTCCCCCCCCCCACACCCACTCACTTCTTGATTGACTGCAGACTATATAGTAAAGCTTGAGTTCAGCTTAGCTATACCTTAACCAATCTTTTTACTGAAATTTAATTAACCAATCCTAACATATTGTAACATGATTATGTAACCAATTATATCCCACCACTTAATTAGCTTACACCTAGCAAAATTATACAGCAGACAGGAACAATCACAGAACCAGAGAGAGATTATACAGACAAACAATAGGAAAATGGGGACTACAGTGACAGAAAAACAAAGAAATGAAAGAAAGGATTTCACATCCCAGCTATTGATAAGTGAGTTCTTGCCAGACAAGATGCTATCAAACTAAGTTTCCTTTTACATCTTCTAGGCACTTCCCTTTCTCTGGAGGCGATAGGCATTATCAGGACAGGATTGTATTCCTAACAGCCCAATAGCACCTTATTTCAATGTGACTAGTTTGAAATGTGAGGATGTAACCGTTTGCTTCCCAGTTTATGGCTGCTTCTGCTGCTTAACCAAAGGCCTTAGACTAAGAACAGGGCCTCAGACTGTCACAGTAAGAGAAGGACCTTATACTGGAAGACAGTAATTTTGATTCTTTCTTTTATACCTCTTTAACTAGCTAAGTGATAAGAATACACCTAAATTCTTAGAGTATAGGCCTTTACAGACAGGCCTGAATATCTATATCCTAACATTAGTGTGGAACACCTATGTTGATATCTTAGTTGCAATTGTTTTTCCTGTAGTTGTTTTAAATGTACAAGTACTGAAAGACTAGAGACATTGAACATTTTATTGACATAATAAAGAAACACCAAGCTTTTGTCTTCAGAATTCTTCAGTCTGATTATTCGTTCAACTCTACTAATAATGTATCTGGGATTTTTTTTTCCTTATTGGTAGTACCCAGGGGAAACATTAATTTCCAGAATAACTGAGAAACACTAGCTAAGGTGTCAGTTTTAAATGACACATTAGTAGCTGTCATTTAAATTGATAGCTAGAGACATAATTGAGAGTAACGGTCAGAAAGTAACTGCTCTGTCATTGAATTTTTAGTGCTTTGTTAAATAACTGATCTAATGCAACCTGCACCTTGCTATAGGGTATGATCATAAGATATCAGAATCTTTTTAATATGAAACATTTATGGGAACTGGTATTTAAATCTTTTCTATTTTCATATTTAGTCTCAGGTGCTGTACTTCCATTGTAGAATACTAGATGGATGGATGGATGGATAAACCAACCTTTTAGTGGAAAGCACAATTTCCTGCAGGACCTACAATGTAGGACTCACTCAGTTGCTGAGATCCTGAAAGGAACCAATAATAGGTTTTTATTACAGTATAGTATGTCCTCCTGACATACGTCCCTACAGATTATGGCAGAAACCTGGACACTGTTAAGTGTTTGGTTGGTTGGATTTTTTGGTTTGTTTGTTTTTGTTTTTGATGATAGCTTACAGAACTTTTAATTAAATGGTGAATTAACATAAGCTTTTATTCAGTAATTTGTGTAAAATGTTAGGAAGGGGAACAATACCTGTTTCCTGAGATATGGTACTGTTAACAGTTACTAATAAAACTGATCGGATTATTCATTGTGAGGAGTCTGTCAGATTTGGCCCTTTTATATTCATGAGTTGTCTGTGAACCAAACATGATTTTCATGAATGTTTTTGTTGTGTGCAGTTCTTAGATGAATAACTTTTACAGTTGTGTTTTTTCATACGAATTTTTGTGAATTATTTGTGGTGAGTATTCAGAATTTGGTAGTTGGTCTTTTTGATTTGTCACCTACGTTAGGCCACTCCTTATGGTTTCAGTTACCTGACCAGATAACCCAAACTTTATAAAATGGAGTAATGCCTGTGGAAATCATTGGGTCATACATTTTCTATCTCTAAGACAATAGATGCTGTGAATTCCCTATTGAAATGATTGCCTACATACACCACTAGTGTTTACCATTCTTATAACCTTCTCTAATGCTATTAACATTAATACCCAAATATAGCTTAAGCATTAAATACATATTTATTACACCTCATTTCAAACCTGTTCGTTGCTGGAATTATGTTTTCTCTACTAGGAAACTCAATCATATATTGCCAGAATTTCAACATAATTACCAATATTTGCAGACCATTATTAAAATAATTAACAAAAGTGATCCATCTAGAGTAGAGCCTAATTCTCAACAGAGAAAGAATTAACCCGGGGCCAGGAAAAAGAGAAGGTGCATCTCCTGTGCTGTCCGGGAGCATGCAAACTGTTTGCACACCCTACTGTGAACAAGGACAGCTGCCAGTGAGCCTGGTGCCTGCCCTAGAGGACAGGGCTGGGGGTGGTACAGCTATGCCATAAGAGCTGCCTGGTTGCTGACTCCTGTGAGTGGCAATCTGACACAATGCTGCTTTTGCTGCTGCAGATCCTGGTAGCTCCGCAGACATCTGCTTTATATTCATGGATATCCACATCTGAGAATATAAATTTTCTATCCACACAGGGCTCTACTAGGGATGCAGCAAGTAATCTGAAGATGCAGTCCTTAGCTGTTTGCTGCAGTGTCCCTGGAACCCAGAGTCGAGAGACTGATTGGATCCCCTAAGCCCCTAAGGAAGATATCATGAAAGTCTCCTCATAAAGGTGTGTAAGGACAATTGAACCCAGAGTGAGGCAAAAGACCTGTTGCAAGGTTGTTAGATTATTGCTTGGTGGATCTCTGTTATCCCAGAAGTGGGGCAGGGGAGATGTGGAGGACTAGAAGTGCCCTGGCTGGAGGGCCAAGTCACAAGAAGAAACAAACCAATACAAGGTCAAAGCAGCTGTCAGCAAGGGGCATCAGAGGAGAAGACCTTGTGCACCATGCCCAACCACAAGGGGTTGTGCCATCTGGTGAGGCACTCTTCTGCATGAATATTAAAGACAATGATGTTATGTGATAATACTGACAGATTTCTTAAAACATTGATTGCCATTATTCTCACAGTGGGCTTTATTCTACTCTCACTTAGTCTCTTATTAATCAAGTCACTTATTCTACTCTCACTTAGTCCTATATTAATCAAACCTAGCTTTTTTGGAAGTTTTTGACTTTATATTGGAGTAAAACCGTTGTAAGTGGAAGAATCAGTTCCAGTATTTTTTGAAATTGGTAGAACACTGGAAGAACAGCTTTAAACTTCCTTTTAACAAATTGATTTCAGCATTATTATTATTATTATTTATATTTTTTATTAATGAACCAGCTAGAAACCCAACCAAGATTAAGCCACTTTGCGCTATGCATCCTTGTGCAAATGCATAGTACTAGACAGTCTCTTCCCTGAAGACTTTGCAATGTAAAAATCTGCTATTTATGTATTTGAAAGAAGTATGGCCTGAGTAAGGACTCTCAAGGAGGCCTGTCAAGAGAAATTTGGGGCCCCAGTACCACATTTTTTGGGGCCCCATCCCATCCCCTCCCATTTCATTTCATTTCATTGCAGTTACAGGCATTTGGCGAGGGGGCTCCTGAACTCAGGTCCCCAGTAATTGTCAAGATATATATATATCTTGTTTGGAGTCAATGACCTGTGGGAAGCTCAGCATTTTTGAAAATCATCCAGTTTATTTGGATGCCTAAAAATGGAGTTAGGAACCTAACTTTGGACATCAGTTTTTTTTTTAAAATCTCAACACCCAGCATATGGAGCCATTATGGTCCTGAAATATAGTAATTGCTGATAAAGTTTGCATTTGACACAGATTGGTGGAATAGTAAATAATCATAAGGACAGATAATTTCTAAAGAGCAAAATGGATATTTTAGTAAGCTGAGTTTACTCAAATAAGCATTGTTTTAATACAGCCAAATGTAAACTTTCATATCTGGAAACAAGGAATTAGGTCACATACCAAAGAGGACTGTTTTCTGGAAAAAAAAAGTGACTCTGGAAATGCCATTGGTGTCATCATGGATAATCAAGTACACCCAAGCTCGAGTGTGAATCTGCCTGTAAGAAGGATAATGTGATCCTTGGATGTATAAAAAGGAGAATATCAAGCAGGAATAGGAAGTTAGTATTACCTCCACATATCACACTGGTGATATCATTCCTGTTATACTATGTTCAGATCATGGTGTCAGCATGAAGTGAGCTTTAGCTCACGAAAGCTTACGCTCAAATAAATTTGTTAGTCTCTAAGGTGCCAAAAGTACTCCTTTTCTTTTTTGACTCTGAATGGACTCTTCACAGAAACCTATCTGAAATGGGTCTATAATCATGTGTTCTAAGCACATGGCTGAGATAACCATCTCACCCAGAGGTGACTGTTTTTTCTGAAAAGGTTGTCGTTCTCAAAACACAGTGACCCATCTCATTGCCTGAAACAGAAGATCCCTCTGGAGAGAGTGGAGACAGGAGGGAATTTCCATAAAGGACTTGAATCAAACCTAGGGTCTCACAAAATGGGGGGTGACATCAAACTGAAGTGGATTGCTTTCAAAAGTTCACTTTCCTTTGATCTGTATTTTTGTGTGTGTTTTTAAGAGTAAAATGTGTGTGAATTTAAGAAATTCCTTTGCTAAGCCTGTGTTTCTCTGATTTACTACCACATTGTCTCTGAAGGGTATGTGTTGGCATCCTTTTGTCTGCGAGAGACAGTGGGAATTGCAGCCTATGATGTAGAAGGTTTGCAATGTCTCATGTGACTGAATAGTCCAATCTGAAATTTGTATGATCTTTGGTAGTTATTGCAAATGTATGTATCTTGGTTGGGAGCTGCTTGCTTTCTGTAGGCTCTTTTCTCTTCAAGCTGTAGGAGCTAGCTTCTGTCATGGACTTTGATACCCTGATGGAGACAATGGCGCCATTTGTTACGAAGGTGATAACTTTGAAGGGTATAACTAGCAAACCAGAACTACAGGAGAACATGTCTAGGCAACTCAAAGACTCAGGGGGGCAGATGCTCTGGTTCAAGAACTATACAGCTGGATTTCAGGGTTGCACTGCCTTAGAAGGGTGTCGAAGATGAGCTCTACAGCTGGGGGGCGGGGGCGGGTTGAGGATCCTGAGATAGGAATAGTGAACAGCTATTACCCATACTTAAAGTCAGGCATTTGCTTAAGTAGCTTGCTGGATTGATGACTCAATCACATTACTAAATGAAGGACTTTGCATATCACAGTATATTTTCTAAAAGACCAATTTCAGTGTCTTTGGTCTCCAGCCTTTATTGTTAAAATTAAATGTAATCAAAGAACATATTAAATAGTTGACTATAATGTATTTTATTAAGAAGAGCAACTTCACCTATCAAATGTTTGCCAGAACTCTTGAAAGCAATCCATCTCAGTCTGTTGTCTCAATCACAACAAAACAAAGCTTTAATTTGAAGTACTGTACTTCTGACAATATTAGGGCAATCCATAATATTTCAAATGGGACAGGCACCACAGTTGCTTGTAGTTCCACTATTATTACAGATTCCTACGTATGAAAAGGATTGATGCATAGTGATACTCTTTATTAAAAGGCACTTGGGATATGTATCCTAAAAATATGTAAAAAATAAATCTAATTTAGTTTGACACAGAAATGGAAGTAGCCCTGTGAAGTAAATAAACTATATTTGCATATTAACTCAGTCAAAATGTAAAGTTCAAAAATTAAAATATGTAGAAATGCTCTTTCAGTTAATATTGCTACATCTGGCAATGTATTTTTCAATGTGTCTTTTAAGACAGATTTTCATCCACCTGCATATAGTATCCAAAATGAGTGTATCACATGGTTTTTTGCATAGCAATTTCAGTGGGTGTAGCAGGTGGATTCATCCTTGAATCTTTTTATTACTCTATATAAAGTTTAGTAATTATTAGGGCTGTCAAGCAATTAAAAAAATTAATCATGATTAATCGTGTGATTAATCGCACTGTTAATAATAGAATGCCATTTATTTAAATATTTTTGATGTTTTCTACATTTTCATATATTGATTTCAGTTACAACATGGAATAAAAAGTATACAGTGATCACTTTATATTTATTTTTGATTACAAGTATTTGCACTGTAAAAAAATAAAATAAATAGTATTTTTCAATTCACCTAACACAAGTACTATAGTGCAATCTCTTTATCATAGAAGTTGACCTTACAAATATAGAATTATGTACAAAACCTGCATTCAAAAATAAAACAATGTACAGTTTTAGAGCCTGCAAGTCCACTCAGTCCTACTTCTTGTTCAGCCAATCGCTCAGACAAACAAGGTTGTTTACATTTGCAGGAGATAATGCTGCCCTATTCTTATTTACAATGTCACCTGAAAGTGAGAACAGGCATTCTCATGGCACTATTATAGCCGGCATCCCAAGATATTTACTTGCCAGATGTACTGAAGATTCATATGTCTCTTCATGCTTCATCCACCATTCCAGAGGACATGTGTCCATGCTGATGATGGGTTCTGCTCGATAACAATCCAAAGCAGTGTGGACTGACACATGTTCATTTTCATTATCTGAGTCAGATGCCACGAGCAGAAGGTTGATTTTCTTTTTTGGTGGTTCAGGTTCAGGTCATTTCCACATCAGAGTGTTGCTCTTTCAAGACTTCTGAAAGCATTCTCTATACCTACCCCTCAGATTTTGGAAGACACTTCAGATTCTTAAACCTTGGGTTGAGTGCTGTAGCTATCTCCAGAAATCTCATATTGGTACCTTCTTTGCGTTTTGTGAAATCTGCAGTGAAAGTTTTCTTAAAATGAACAACATGTGCTGAGTCATCATCCAAGACTACTAGAACATGAAATGTATGGCGGAATGCAGGTAAAAAAGAGCCGGAGACATACAATTCTCCCCACAAGGAATTCAGTCACAAATTTAATTAACGCATTATTTTTTAATGAGCGTCATCAGCATGGAAGCATGTCCTCTGGAATGGTGGACAAAGCATGAAGGGGCATATGAATGTTTAGCATATCTGGCATGGATATACCTTACAACGCCTGCTACAACAGTGCTATGCAAATGCCTGTTCTCACTTTCTGATGATATTGTAAATAAGAAGAGAGCAGCATTTTCTCCTGTAAATGTAAACAAACTTGTTTGTTTTAGTGATTGGCTGAACAAGAAGTAGGACTGAGTGGGACTTTAAAGCTCTAAAGTTTTACATTGTTTTATTTTTGAATACAGGGTTTTTTGGTACATAATTCTACATTTGTAAATTCAACTTTCATGATAAAGAGATTGTGCTACAGTACTTGTATTAGGTGAATTGAAAAATAATATTTCTTTTGTTTTTACAGGGCAAATATTTGTAATAAAAAATAAATGGAAAGTGAGCACTGTATACTGTATTCTGTGTTGTAATTGAAATCAATATATTTGAAAATGTAGAAAACATCCAAACATATTTAAATAAATGGTATTGTATTATTATTTAACAGAACAATTAATCATGATTAATTGTTTTAATAGTGTGATTAATCACAATTGATTTGTAATTGTTTGACAGCTCTATGTAATACTAAATAATAATAGTGTGCCTCAAGTACTCCTTACAAGCTTTCTTCAGTTAGGAGAAGCAAATATCCATTTTACATGAGGTGGAGTAGTTGTAGCTCAGTGCTCCTGAAAACCGCAGTTTTTTGTTATTGGTGAAATGCTGTCATAGAAGGTGATATGGTCATCACTGGCTGTCATGTCCCGATTTTCTTGATAGTGACATTTGATTGATCTTTCCAATGAAATGGGATGAGACATTCTCTCAGGAATAAGTGCTTGGCTCTGATCTGGATTAAATTATTCTGGGTTGATTAGCCAGTTCATTTTTCAAGATAGTAAATCAAGATTTTGCAGATTTTATAACAGAGGAGAAGAATGTTGCTTGGGCCTCCTTTGTGGTCACAGAATGAAAGTATGTGAATTCCTTCCACTGTCTGCAGAGTTCTGGATCCAGTATCCATTTCCAAGCATTTTCCCTTAAGGGTATAGTTTATTGCATGTTCAATTTTCACGGTTTCACAATGATGAAAATTGTTGATTACAGTGTGAAGTGTGAAGAATGCCATGATTATAGTGGTAGTTATATGAATACATGTGGAACTCTTTAGCATCCATAATTCCTCAGTCCACCATATGCCCATCAGGACAGCAAAGTAATGCAAGTATTTATCTGCATGTGGCATGTATTTGTACCATCACATCACTGTATCCTCATGTATATTGCAATAAAGGGACATAATTATAAGGCCCAGATACTTTGCTTGCCTATTTTTGTGAGAGAAACAGTGGTTTTTGGATTCAAATAGTACTGATGCAGCCATTATGTTACCAACTCTTCTGTATCTCTTCTGCATGTCCTTACACATATTCTGCTGACAGCCAGATGGTATTTATGCCACCTGATCTCTGGGTTGAACAGCTGACTGGAGATCAACAGCACCTCTTTTATTCACAGTACATTCTGTAACATTTGTTCAGTATGCTAAAGCTGTCTTCTGAGCTGTATTCAAAACTAGATTGCTGTATGTATTGGATTTTGATCTGTATTGATAAAGATTCCTCACATGATTTGAAGGCTGCATTCTTTTTTACATGGCATTTGCATGGATTATTCCTTGTTAATCAACAGTCATATCCTAAGGCCATGTGATACAATGATGATGAGTGCTGTACAAATATCTTGAAATTGAAATGGATGAATAAATACATAAATGTCCCCTGAGTGTTTAGTATGGTGTGTGGCAATCTCATCTAGAAGCATTAGTGACATTGCTAGGTCATTACCTACTTTGGAATTAACTGTTGGGCTGCCTCACTGCATGCATCCATTATATAAAAGAAGCATAGACTCTCGTGTCATGAACATACGGTGTTTGTTTTCTGTTACATCAATTACACAAAGGCTGCTAATACACTACATCTTGGCTGCATTACAGTATTAATGACCTAGACACAAATATTGCTGCTTTACATTTCTGCTTTTCTTCATTTTGAGTAATTTCCTTGGAATACCAAAATAATGTTTACAAAGACATATGGACATTGTGTTAATATAGTACATGCATTGTAATTGCAAGATATTACAGAGCCTTGCAAATATCTATTACCAGCTGTACACTTACCATTTTCCCCCTATGTAGCTGGTTATGCACTTTATTTTCATGACAGCCAGACAGTGAGAACCTATCTTGCACACTTAAATGGAACATGATAGTTATGTTTAAGCCCAAGCAGTAATAATTATCTCCATTGATCATCATGTTCAGATCTTTCTTTGTATTCCTAATATACCTATAGCCATTTTGTTCATTTGCAGAAGTTTTCATTTACCTTGCTCAGGTCATCTGTGTAGTTGGGATACTTGGACACATCATAGTTAAGACTTTTGTAAGGAGTTAGACTTAGTACTGAATGGCATTCGGATTAAAAAATTAGCACTATACAATATCAATAATGCACATATTAAATGGAATAAGAAGTGGTTGACAGACCTCAAAAAGTAGTTATCAATGGGGAATCACTGAGCAAGAATGTTTCTTGTGGTGTTCCTCATGGATCAGTACTAGATGTGATTGGAATGCTGCATATAGTTCTGGTACCAACGTTTTGAGAAGTATATGGAAAAATTGGAGCGGGTGCAGAAAAGAGCAATAAAAATGAATTGAGGGCTGGAGAAATTGCCTTACAGTGAAAGACTTAAAGAGCTTAATCAGTTTAGTTTATCAAAGAGAAGATTGAGAGATGACTTGATTACAGTTTACAAGCACCTTCACAGGGAGAATATATCCGGTACTAAAGGACTCTTTAACCCTGTATAAAAAAGGCATAACCACCAATGTTTGGAAACTGAAGCCAAACAAATAAAAATTTGAAATTAGGCACATGTTTTTAACAGAGGGTGGTTAATCACTGGAACCAATCTCCAAGGGACATGGTGGATTTTCCATCTTTTGATGTTTTCAGATCAAGACTGAATGTCTTTCTGGAAGATATAATTTTGCCAAACTCATGTTATTTAATGGCTGGTGATATACAGGAGGTCATACTTGAGGATTCAGTGGTCCCTTTTGGTCTTGAACTCTATAAATACAAATCTATGAGCCCCAGAGGGAGGAGGATTTCCCATAGTCACAGAGGTTGCCTTGTCAATCTGTGATGTACATCAGGTGATTTGCAGTTCTCCACAAAGGGAAAGACAGTGAGTCAGTGTGTATATGTGTGGACTGAGCTGCCTGCAGTTCTATGCTGCTATGGTGGCCAGGAGTCTCAGAGCACAGAGTTCTAATGATAATTGGACTTTGTTGTACAACTCTAACTTATTGTGACATCAGAATAATGATCTGGTACACCAAAGACAGCAGGCTGCTGCACATAAATGGTATGTCACAAATTAAGTGTGAATCTAACTTGAAAGTGTTATGTTCTTTCAGACTTAGTCCATATTTGATTTGGGTGATTGCTCAATGATTGTTGTTAATGTGGGCCAGACCTGATCTATTTACTGGCTACTAATGTGTGTGGATCCCTGATCATCACAGCATTCCTTGTCCAGGTATTCTATACATGATGCATCACTTCAGGTTGTCTCAGGCTGACTGCCTAATTTATTGTGACTTGTCCTGGACGTAACATGTGTGTTCTCATGTGGATTAGCTGGATAAGGAACTAATCACCCGCTCTGTGTATTGAGCTCCCAACATGTTATAGCAGCTGGCTCAAAGTGTTTGTAGTGTCTCCTCTGCAATTTTGAATCTGCCTGGTGGCAGGAGTGCATGTACCATAGAATCATAGAATCATAGAATCATAGAATATCAGGGTTGGAAGGGACCCCAGAAGGTCATCTAGTCCAACCCCCTGCTCAAAGCAGGACCAAGTCCCAGTTAAATCATCCTAGCCAGGGCTTTGTCAAGCCTGACCTTAAAAACCTCTAAGGAAGGAGATTCTACCACCTCCCTAGGTAACGCATTCCAGTGTTTCACCACCCTCTTAGTGAAAAAGTTTTTCCTAATATCCAATCTAAACCTCCCCCATTGCAACTTGAGACCATTACTCCTCGTTCTGTCATCTGCTACCATTGAGAACAGTCTAGAGCCATCCTCTTTGAAACCCCCTTTCAGGTAGTTGAAAGCAGCTATCAAATCCCCCCTCATTCTTCTCTTCTGCAGACTAAACAATCCCAGCTCCCTCAGCCTCTCCTCATAAGTCATGTGCTCTAGACCCCTAATCATTTTTGTTGCCCTTCGCTGTACTCTTTCCAATTTATCCACATCCTTCTTGTAGTGTGGGGCCCAAAACTGGACACAGTACTCCAGATGAGGCCTCACCAGTGTCGAATAGAGGGGAACGATCACGTCCCTCGATCTGCTCGCTATGCCCCTACTTATACATCCCAAAATGCCATTGGCCTTCTTGGCAACAAGGGCACACTGCTGACTCATATCCAGCTTCTCGTCCACTGTCACCCCTAGGTCCTTTTCCGCAGAACTGCTGCCGAGCCATTCGGTCCCTAGTCTGTAGCAGTGCATTGGATTCTTCCATCCTAAGTGCAGGACCCTGCACTTATCCTTATTGAACCTCATTAGATTTCTTTTGGCCCAATCTTCCAATTTGTCTAGGTCCTTCTGTATCCTATCCCTCCCCTCCAGCGTATCTACCACTCCTCCCAGTTTAGTATCATCCGCAAATTTGCTGAGAGTGCAATCCACACCATCCTCCAGATCATTTATGAAGATATTGAACAAAACTTGCCTTGCCTTGCCTTGCCTTGCCTAGGATAGCCTTGCCTAGGCTAGCCTTGCCTTGCCTAGGCTAGCCTTCCCTTGCCTAGGCTAGCCTTGCCTAGGCTAGCCTTGCCTTGCCTTGCCTTGCCTAGGCTAGCCTTTCCTTGCCTTGCCTTGCCTAGGCTAGCCTTGCCTAGGCTACCCATACAAAGAACCAAATAGTAAATTGCTTAGGTTAGCCTTTTACCACCATGAACGATGTTTGAGTCCCACTACCAGGACAAAGAATTGTTCATGTCTGTGGGACTCTTGCATAAACCAACTTCATGGCTATATGGATTCTCCTCTTTTTAAACTATTATAGGCTGCAGCTGCAATGGCATCCAAAGATTGTAATCTCATCAGGCCTGTTTCTTCTGCCTGCTGTTTCTACTATCTCTTTCCCTTTCTCTCCACAACCCATTTCTTCCTTCTATTCTGTAACAGTAGTTTAGCTTGTGGCAGTGTTTCAAAGTAGGAAATGAGAAAAGGAAATATGGGGAAGTGATTGAACTAGTTGGCCGGGGAGGTAGGTCAGGGAAGGATTTCAGGCTTCAGATGCAAAGACAAACTCATATTTTAAAAGAGAAATCCCTATAGCCACTGTGTTAAAGTAAAAGAGAAATGGGGGGAAAGATAGTGAAAATCTTCCTCTCACATACACATTCCTCTTTTTTTTATTTACATAAGGGATTTCTCTGAGTTACTGAGGATCAGATCCTAGCTATGCACCACTGAGAGCGAATGCACAGTTGTGCTAATACCAGCAAAAGCCCATACAGATCAAGGCTTTGGACAATCACTATCCATAGCCATAGGTTATTAAAAGAGCCTACAAACGACTAACCTCTTGTAGCTGATAGCTATGTTGTATAGCAGAGAGTCTTGGCATAGTTTGCCCCATTCTTGTGTTTTTCTGTGAGCTTCATAGGGACACATCTCACTTTGTTCTGCTGCCATTAAACCTCAGTCTGGGGGGTGGGGAGTGTATCATCCCTTAATTTTGTGGCTTTTGTAGAGATCTATTGCTTAGAATGTATCAGGCTATTTCTGAAACTCTCTCATGTTGCCATAGTGCTCATCAAATTATCAATGAGTTAGCTTTTCATTGGCAGAATAGTTCCTTTCTTAGGACTGCTGTTGGATATATGACCTGATTGGTTGTGCCCATGTATCTTTCCATAGCTAACTGTGGTATTGTTCTACCATCCTCCATCTGTGTCCTCATTGGCACTGTACAATCAGAGTGTCCCTTTTCTAATTGTTCATGTGATACATATTGCTGATGCTCCTACACTGAAGCAGATGTTAGTGGAAAATAGCTCCTGTAGAGTAGTTAACATGACAAGGCTATGAATTATGCAAATTTTACCCCAATTATCTTCACTCACTGCCCTTCATATGCCCTAGTTATTCTGTGATAGGAAGTGAAAGGAGTGTGCAAAGACACCCTATCACACTCTGCCTGAGCAGCACGTGGTATAGGACATCTGCAAACACTTACCTGCAAAACCAATATGTCTTGTGTTTTCTAGGCACAAACTCACTGCCTAATAATTAATTTCAGATGGGATTGGCTGCATTGTATTGGAATATAGTATCAGCATATATTTGAAAAATCAACCCATGGCTAAAACAAACCCTGTGACATCAAATAAACATTCTAGTACTATGAAATGTGAGTATATAAAATTTGCCTGAAATGTTATAATTTGTGTTTGAAGGATTAACACAATCCACTGTGTTTTAGAGCAATACAAATTCCTCAAACAGTAATAGAGCATCTCTTTAAAATGGATTCAACGTGGTGGTGCAGCATGCACATCCAGAATAACAAGACTGTTGTGTTACTCTTCTCATTGCCATTCTACTTCTGTCCCAGGAGAGAAATTAAAATAGTTCCTGAAACATATAGCAAAGCTATAAACCATCAGCAATATCAGCATTTCTCAGAAGCTCTATTTATTGCATTACCAAATTTTTTATTCATGAACTTTGTTCTAATTGTATTAGTATCAAAGTATATTATTATTATTGATGTTAATAGTGTATGAAAGTAATTATGCTAGTGATTTTAGCATATTAGTTTATTTGTAATACTGATAAAATGTAAGCTTTAAAAATGCATAACAAGTACAGTTTTCATATTACATATGTATATAATTTTGCTTCCTAGGTGTATTATAATATTCTTGTAGAGCCTGAGCCTGAATTACTTGTGCACCTAAATATCATGTTTAATTCAGTGAGACTGTTAGGGTGCACAAAAAAATAAAGAGTGGGCCTATAACCCACCATAGTGGGTTTTTTTAATTCCTGTACTTCAATTGTAAACTCCTTGGGGCAGGGACTGTCTTTTTATTCTGTGAGTGATTCTCCTTCCTATGTGCTACAGTCAGGCAAATTGATAATAATAATGGAAAATCTTTCTGCCAATGAGATGCAGGCTGTAGAGTATTCTCTGAGCCAACAAAAGCCTTAGCACTTTGAATAAAACACTGGAAAATATACAATAAGTATTATTCTGTATTGCCAGGGAGATAGACTGGATGATCTAGGAGGTCTTTTTCCATCTTTATCATCTATGATTCAGTATAAACCTAATCCAAAAATCATTGGTCAGTTGAAAGACTCCAATTTATTTGAATGGGATTTGAATCAGATCCTATAAGCATTTCAGACTTTGCATTGCTTTTTCTGTGAGCATAAATATATTGTAAAATGTTCCAGTTAATTCCAAATAACAAAATGTTTCCATTGTACTGCACATGAATATTAGGGGTATTTGATAATATGAACTTCATTTTATTTTTACATATTATTTTAGTACAAGGAATGCTCAAGGGTAGTTCCAAGAAATATGAGCTTGTATTATTTAAAGCAGACTATAAAAAAATCCATAGTACCTTAGAACCTATATCAACAAAAGCATTATAGATAAATATTAGACTAAGGAACTTGATAAATAAGTTCAGCAACTTGTATTAAATCTGATGCATACTCTCATGGGAAGTTGTTTGACTGAGAAAATTCATGTATAGTACTACATTTACAAGTTTAACCACAGATTTGACTCAGAGGTTATGGATTGTGTTGCATAAAAGGTAGGTTAATGTCATTTATCACTTCTCTGTCATGCTCATGGGTTAGCACACTGGGGCTGTGGTGCTACATATCAAATCCCTAATCCATTTGTGTTAAGAATGACGTTTGGGGCTTTATCATAATGGATATGTTAGTGTTCCTCCAATACAGTTTTACAAAATGTGACTAGGTTGTTATAGAATTATTATATGGGGCAGAAGGCAGTCAGAAAGAGTATCTTTAGACTGATAAATAATACAGCATTTTCAAAGTGCAGGGTTTTTTTACCTTGACTCTTTTGAAGTTAAATAAGACTTGTCCTCTAGTGCTGGAGTAAAGTGAACATCAATATTCACTAAAATTTAGTTTTACATCCACACAATACATTGATAGTTTTTGTTTCCTTCTTTTTATATTTACAGAAATTTTCCTATCTAAGCCAGCACATTGCTTGCAAAGTATTTCTTCAGTTGAAATATTTTTTTCATGGGATGATTCGAGAAACAAGTAAAACTGATACTGTAGAAAAATGTTCTTCTTTCATATTTCCAACCAAAAGGAATTTTAATTACACTAATTCTAATTCTTAAACACTTGTGGCTAGGACAAGCATCACCACCTTTATATAAGTACATGAGCAGCATGTGACTCCTCCATTTGGGGAGACAGGGTGCGCCTGGACCATGGCCCCATCACAAGGCCCGCTCCCGTTTGGCCTCCTCTCACTAGCCCTGCCCATGCTCCATCTCCGGCCCCGCTTGGCCCCCTCCCCTGAGGCTACCCCCGACCCTTCTTCCGAGGCCCCTGCCCACCTGCTGCTCATGCCTCTTTGCCCCCTCTTCTGAACCCCCAAGCGGGTGGACCAGGGATGGGAAGAGGTGGAGCAAGGTCAGGGCCTCAGCACGAAGAGAATGAGTAGGTAGGTCTTCAGGGTGGAGTGCGGGCAGGGCCATGGCCCAGGAGCCCTTTGGGTGGTCGCACACTCTAAAAGTGGCAGACTGGCTCTTTGGGGAAGCTTAGCCTCCCTTTGCCTTTTATATCTGCCGCTCATGTATAAGTGGCCAGTGAACCTAAAGAGAACATGAAATCTAGTAATGCAATTCATTTATTTAGAGTTATATCAATGCTAAAAAAGGGTACCCATCTATATGATCTAAATACTCTTGACATCAAAATACATTTATGTTCAGTAATTGGGAATAACCCACCACAAATCCCTCTCTTCTTCACACAATTCCCTATCCCGAGTATTACAATTCCATCCTTTCCATTTTCATAGAATCATAGAATGTCAGGGTTGGAAGGAACCTCAGGAGGTCATCTAGTCCAACCCCCTGCTCAAAGCGGGACTAATCCCCAACTAAATCATCCCAGCCAGGACTTTGTCAAGCCAGGCCTTAAAAACCTCTAAGGAAGGAGATTTCACCACCTCCCTAGGTAACCCATTCCATTGCTTCACCACCCTCCTCGTGAAAAAGTTTTTCCTAATATCTAACCTAAACCTCCCCTACTGCAACTTGAGATCATTACTCCTTATTCTTTCATCTGCTACCACTGAGAACAATCTAAATCCATCCTCTTTGGAACCCCTTTCAGGTAGTTGAAAGCAGCTATCAAATATGCCCTCATTCTTCTCTTCTGCAGACTAAATAATCCCAGTTTTCTCAGCCTCTCCTTACAAGTCATGTGATCCAGCCCCTAATCATTTTTGTTGTCCTCCGCTGGACTCTTTCCAATTTTTCCACATCCTTCTTGTAGTGTGGGGCCCAAAACTGGACACAGTACTACAGATGGGACTTCACCAATGCCAAATAGAGGGGAATGATCACGTCCCTTGATCTGCTGGCAATGCAGCAGATCTTCTGTCTTAGGAAAAAACTGAGGCTTACATCAGTAATAATACATTCCAATACAATGCAATAAAAATACTGTATTCATCAGCATTCTCCATGGGCCACATTCTGTTCCCTACTATTTTAGTACAACTGTTGATTTCAGTGCAGGTACACCAATGCAAACATGTAGCCAGATTTTCCTTCATGTATATAGTATTTTCATTGAAAATAGTGAGTGCCTAGATCAGCTTCACATTGTGATGCTTTTTTTTAGTTCTAAAGTAGTGATTTTTACATAATATTGTAGAGTTAATCTGTGCCTAGTGGATTCCACCCACATTCATATAGAACAACAACAACAACAACAAAAACCAACCAGATAAATTCATGGAGGATAGATTCATCAATGGCTATCAGCCAGGATGGGCAGGGACAGTGGCCCTCAACTCTGTTTGCTAGAAACTGGGAATGGGCGATGGGATGGATCATTTCATGATTACCTGTTCTGTTCATTCCCTCTGGGGCACCTGGCATTAGGGTGACCAGATGTCCCGATTTTATAGGGACAGTCCCAATATTCTGAGCTTTTTCTTATATGGACACCCATTACCCCCCACACTCTGTCCTGGTTGTCATACTTGCTATCTGGTCACCCTACCTGGCATTGGCCACTGTTGGAAGACAGAATACTGGGCTAGATGAACCTTTGGTCTGACCCAGTATGGCCGTTTTTATGTTCTTATGACCAGAGGTCCCAGTTCTGTAGTGAATGTAGTGACAACATATTGGGGTGTTGCTTTGTTATGGGAAGCAACCCTTGTGTGTGTTGATATCATCTAGACATGTTGTGATGTAATCTAAATATTCAGAATACTATTAGGTTATATAAATATAATGTTAATACTATTGAACCAAAGTACTGTGGAAGAAATTACTGCTGTCTTGTGTAGTGGATTGAAAGTACTGTTCTTTTATATTGCTATAATATAAAGGACTTAAAAAAACCTGTCAAAGTATTGGACTTGTTAGCAGCATTGATTCTTTATCCAAAAAATGCAAACTACTTTTATGCTTTTACTTCTCCAACAAAAATGAATCCATCTATCTATGACAAAATAGGAAGCAGATTCTTGTAACTTATCCCTTATGAAATATATATGAAAATAAAAGACAAATTAAATGACATAATAAAGTATGAATTGAAATGAAAAACATTTTTTTTGCTGGTACAGGAACTATCTGCACAAATACAGAACCTTAATGAATTGTGTTCAAATCCAAGGAAAGGATGTCAATGATGGAAAGGCACAAATATCTTTATATACTTATTTCACTGTAGGGTAATGATGCTGACTCCAACTCAAACAAATTAGCACAGATGTGAAGGACTACATAGGAAATCCCAAGGTACTGCTATCACAATTGCACTGTCATCACTGCAGCATCTGATGAAGTGGGCTTTAGTCCACGAAAGCTTATGCCCAAATAAATGTGTTAGTCTCTAAGGTGCCACAAGTACTCCTTGTTCTTTCTTCTGACCTAACTCACTCAAATAATGGTCCAGATCTTTCCTGCTCCTGCCTCAGGCTCAAATCCTCCCTTTTCCCTCAGGTTAGAGAGTAAAAGAAGAGTCACTCTGTGGCTACTGCTGTAGCCCTGTGACTGTAGTGGCTACTGCTTGCCCCACAGGGACCATGTCAAACTTAACTTTCCTTTGTGTTTGGAAAATGCTTAGTGTATTCTGGGCATTACTACAGTCTAATTAGTAAGAATGTATCTTTCCGATCCTTTTGCTCATGTCCCTGATGTACAGGACATGCAGAGAAGCACCACAGAGATTGGATCTATAGTGGACTTGGTATGTGGACACTCTGTGCAGGTCCCCACTCCATTGTTATGGGAATAACTGCACCCCTGTGCAGATGAGTAGAATAACGCCAGTTCTGCAGAAGGCCATTGAATAGGGATTTCCTTCCATATTTTAAAAAGGGTTTTTTAACTTCTTTCTATTGCACTCTATGGAGAAACATTGTATACAATCACGGAATTGGAATGTGGTATCTTTTGTTCTCAGAAGTGTTGCAAGTAATGCACAATTTAATAACAAGAGTAGTAATTAGTAACATGATACTCATCATGCTGACTCTGAACTTAAGGAAGAGAAGAAAGAAAATAGTGAGAGAAGAAAGAAAAATAAAAAAAATGAAGGCAAAGAAAAAAATTAAAGGAAAGAAATGGGAAAAATTAGACAGTGAGATTTAAATGAGAAAGGGGAGAAATAAAGAGAAGTGGACCAAAATCATTGTTTCTTTATTTTTGGTATCATGCATAATTCTCACAGAGAAAATTAAGTTGGTGACTAAAATTTGCCTTCTTGTAGGCCCCAAAACAAATTAGACTGTACTTCAAACCTTAAGGCTGAGATTTTCAATGCTGACTAAGAAATTTACATGCACCATTCCCATTAATTCCAATGGAATTTGGAAGTCCAAATTCCTGAGGCAACTTGCAAAACATCAGCCTAAGAATCTTTTAAACCTACAGTATATTGATTAGACCAAAAACTCTTTGCACAATGGTCTGTTTCTTCAAATGTGTTTACAGAAGCCTATGAGAATGGGACTGATTCTAATTAGGGCCTCTGGGTGCTAAAGCAATAGAAACTTTAAATATAATAATTTGGTAATGTATCATGCGGTTGATAGCATTGAAGATTATTTTTACTATTCTGTTGCTCTCTCTGATTTTTTTTTTAGACACCTTATGTGATGCTCACTGGAATGGGTGCTAACCAGTTTGCTGAGAAGCTAGGCATACCTCAAGTGCCTGTAGAAGAGTTAGTAACAGACCATGCCAAAGCTGAATGGGAGGAATAACGCAAATACAAGCAGACTGTCAAATCACTTTTTAACACAGAATTGTACGTAGCAATTATGGATATGTTACTGATTTGGTTGACACAAATACTAACTTGGATTTATGCCTTTTGAATGAAGCTGCAAATACTAGTATGTCTGGACAAAGAAAAGGAAAATGTAGCATAGATTGTCACATCATATTTGATTTTGTATATTTCTTGTTTTAGAAAAACACATGGAAACTGAAGAAAGTCTTTGCTACCTAGTGATTTCTTAAAAAGTAATTTTGTATTGGATCTAGTTAGGGCTAGATGTTGGACCACACTGAGCATATTGGGTTTGATGGCTGAACTGTTTTTCATAATTCACATAGCATGTGTACACATGAGGTGAACCTTGAATCTTGAAGTACAAGTGGAAGCAAAGAGAGAGATTATGAGATCAGATCTGGGTGATGGTTGAATTTAGGAGTTTGCTGGCTTAGAGGCAGTCAGAGATAATCTTCATCTAAGATTAAACTTCCAAAAGCCCTCAGGTCCAAATGTAGTAACCACAAATGCATCCATCTTGAGATGGTAGGCCCATGGACAAGCACTTCATCTTTATGGGACTAAAGATACTCATCTTCTGCAGGAACAAAATGAGACAAAATAGGGAAAGTGGAAATAATTTTTTATTGAAAGTAGCATCCAACCCAATGATGTTGGTAGTATTTGTCTTTGTAGGAAATCTTGTCTCCTAGTATTAACTAGTTAATGGGATTCATATATTGTACAGTAAAAGGAAGTTGCTAAATTTCAGCAGTCACAGACAAAATTATAGGACTGTCTCAGTATCTTTTTGATAATATTGCAATGGTCATCAATCATTTTTCAATTCATTGTTTCCCTGATAGAAATCTGACTCATTAAGCCACCCACAGATCAGTTAACTGAGAGTTCAACATCATTATGTAACTAATACAGCTTAATATGATATAATGAAGCCACAGATTAACATTTTTATAATGAGAAAGGCAGAATTATTCTCTCTGATCTGTTGTTTTTTAAAAAAAGCTTTTTTTTTTTTTTAAAAAAAAAGCATCTACTTAATTATCTGCACTAGCCTTTAATGTGTTAAATCTATTTATCAGTCTAAGCAAACATTTTACATTAAAAAAACCCTAGTGTGATTGTATGGTTATTGTTGCTAGGATTTGCATCTGGACAAAAGTCTAATATATATTATAGTTTAAAACAGGTATGTTCTTTGATTGACTACTATATATTTTAAAATATCCAATGGAGATATATAGTTATAATCAATGTGAATTTTGGCTCAAATCATCCCCTATTCAGGAAAAAAGTCTGTATAGGGCACTAGATTTCTGTGAGCTCAAGCGTAATACAGAGAGTAAGACAGTAAATGTGGTCCTTGGATTTATAAGAAGGGGAATAATTAGTAGAAGTCTGAGGGTGTTACCACTGTATATGGCACTAGTGAGACTATTACAGGAATATGGTGTCCCGTTCCTCTGTGGACACAAGATATCGACAAATTGGAAAGCACTCAGAAAAGTGTGACTAGAATTACTCAAGGTCTGGAAAACCAAGTTTACAATGAGATAAAGAAGCTCACTCTATTGATCTTAAAAAAAGATTAAGAGGTGACTTGTTCATGGTCCAGAAATACTTACATGAGGTGAAGATTTCTGATAATAGAAGGATCTTTAATCTCTCAGACAAACATAAAATCCAGTGAGTGGAAGCTGAAACTAGAAAAATTCAGACAAGAATTAAGCTGCAATTTTTTTACAGTCATTCTCCATTACTTGAAGTTGTTAAATGAAGATTAGATGTTTTCTAAATATGTGCTCTATTTCAGACAGACGTTACAGGCTTGATACAGGATCCACTTGGTTAAATGATCATAACGGTTCCTGCTGGCCTTAATCTATGAAGTTCCCCTTGCAGTTTACACTCTGTTCATCAGTTGTAGGGAAAGTGATGTCCATTCTCTTGAGAACAAGGGTCTCAGATCCACTGATAGCCCACATGTCTACTGAGATTTGCTGAAGGACAGGGTTGTCTGAACATTGGCCAGGTGTCCTGGGATTACCACTGCGGCCTGCTGGGCTATCACATTCAATGTTATGGTCAATGGGACAATCCTACTGAAGCTTTTTCTGTCAACTGCTGCTGATGCTACCCTTGGAACTCCACTTCACTATGGGGAGTGTTGATGGGGTTTACATCAGGCAGTGGGATTGGCTCAAAAAGTTAACCTAATTTAGTCTGTTTCAGTAATTTGTATCTTCATATGGTTTAGAGGATAAATATGCTTACCCCTTAGCTCTGCCCTGATCCAACATTCTCTATACAGAAATCCTCAGTTTGACAGAGGAGAACCACTGAATCGAAAGGAAGGAGGAAGGAGGTATACTTTCTCCTTCTGTATCCCTGATCATGTATCTGCAAGATTTTCATGCCCTTCTACCATAGGGAGGCAGAGGGAGGGGGAATGATTTGCCTTTATTTCTTGTCAAAAGCATGTATGACTCAGATTGCAGGAATAGGACCTTAGCAATGACACTTCTAGGCATAACAGGATCTCCAAAAAATGCCTCTAGTGAATTTTAGGATTGACAACCACTGTATGGAAGATAAAGTTCTCTGAAGTGTAAGACGGAATAAAGCAAGGATGGATGGTGGTGAGTTATAGAGGACACAGTAGAAAAGAGCAAAAACTGAATCAAAGTTTTCATAACACTACAATGTTGCTTAAAGACACTTGTCAGCAAATATACTAATGATGTGCTGACACTCAGCTATTGGTCAGTTGCCCCGTACTGCATGTGGGATATAGGGCCTTATTCTCATTTGCATTAAAGCCCCTTTACCCTACTCTGGTAGTGCAAATGGGCTATAAACTGGGTTTAGTTTATTCCTACTTTAAGGCCCCTTTATACTGTCAAAGCAATGTACAAGGGCAGAAGTAAATAAGAAGTAGGCCCATAAAATGTAATCTATAATTTTAGACTCACTTGTATTAAAGGCATTAAAGTTCAGTTAAAACTATCCTCTTATCTAGAATAGTGTAACATGTTAAGGTTGATGGAGAATTGCTTTTCTTTGGTTTGGTTTTGCAATGAGCAGCAAACTGTTTTACCTACCATATATCTAGTTGCTGTTCCCCCAGAGACAGTCTTTGTTTCTGCTTTAAAGAGATCACTGTCACCCATTTTTAGATAGTCACCATTTGTTTGTCATAGACTGGGTCTCAAGAAAGTAGTGAGGGCAATTACTTCCCATTTCTTTACTAAAACTGGAGAAAATGTAGGCAATCTCTTGGCAAATGTCATCACTATTCTGCTATCATGTAGGATTCACTGGGATGTTCTATGTTATTTTTATTTTCATTACCTCAGAAGCATAAAATTTTCAGTGTTGCTCCTTTCTCATCAGCTTCTCGATTTCTTTCATGTATCTGAAATCAGAGGCAGATGAGCTTAGGAGTCTGAAGAGACAGGAACAACTGATGCATACATGCTACAATATAGTAAGAGGTTATTACATACAGCAAAGTAAACTCTCTATATAGTGTAGAACAGGGGGCTCACCTGAGCTAATCATATAACATTAGATGGGGTTCTTTGTAAATTGACAGTGCTGGCCAGCCTCTTGAGTTAGTAATGACAATGAGTTGTTTTGCCAAGTGGCAATGTGTTTCAAAATAAATTCACCCCCTATTCCCTTCAGTCCTCTTTGTTTATATCTTCCTTTCTATCTTACAAAGTGGAATGTAGAAAAAGTATCTTTTTCTTCAGACCTCCTTTCTTCACTCCAATTTCCTCTAATTTTCTCTCTCCTTTGCAAAACTCTTGCTCTTCTTATCTCCCTTCTCCTGTTATCAATCCTTTTTTATCTCCTGCGCTTTCTGCTCATCTCCCTCCCCATCAACTTCCCAGTTCTTTCCCTTTCTGCTTCTGATTGCCCAATTCTATTTACATAACTTGTAACACAATAAACTAAACATTTATTTTATTATTCTACAGTAACACTGGGTCAAATTCTCTGCTAGTGCAATTCCCTTGAGTTCAATTGAGCTGCACCCATATACATCAGTAGAAAATTTAGCCCACTGTTGTACATATGGATAGCACCTTCCCTCCTGCAGGATCTCAAATCATAGGTGCAATCACACAGAGTGTAAGGGTCATCAGAAAATTGTTTACCATGGTGATAGACTTTTTAGGCCATTAGTAAGTAACCACTCTCACAACAGTACCATGTACCTCTCAGGCCTTCCACCTTTTATTTAGCTTGCAAAATTATACATTTGGAGGGATGCTGGGTCTTAGAGAGACATTCAGTTCAACAGACCCTTTCCTCTCAGTTTGCGGGGAGAGAGAGCTATAACTCATTTTATAGATTCATGCAACATCATGATCCAGCTCCTCTCTCTTGCCAAGGATTTTCCTGCAAAGAAAAAGAGGTTTAAAAAGAATACCTATTCTGTGTCCATCTTAGAGTGTAAGCTCCTCAATACAGTGACCTATTTTCTTTGTCACAGGTGTGCATGGTGTTTTACAGGCAATATAGAAATAACCACCTACAAACACCTCTGAAGTGTTGCACCTCTGGTGAAGAGATCAGCTGGTGCACAGCACAGCATGCTGTACAACAATGGAGGGTCTTGAGTCAAGGACACTGTGATAAACCACTATTTTATGCAAAATGCTATGGGATTCCTAATGTCCAAGCACAGCACAGACAACTTCATTTTGTCAGGCCTCCTCTGAAACTTACTCATTTAGCTCCCTCCAAAGATATCTCGCTGAAAAGGATAAAGAATTTTGTGAAGCTGTTGTTCTAGGAATCTACATATTTTAAACATAATGCTTATCACTGCAAAGCCATTCCCTCGAGCTATCACATCCTTCATGCTGATTGTCCAAAAAAAACCCCCAAAAAACAAACACACACACACTTTACAGAGAGAGGTATAAGGTAAAAAGAAAAGAAAGTGATATTGAGGGAATGGATTCTCTTGCTCAGAGCAAAGGAGAATAGAATGGTGTTCCAGGCCAGTAGGTTAGCACAAGGGAACATATCACTCCATTCCCATGTAAAAACATGCTAGAGTGAATAAAGCACTCAAAACCACATGCAGGCTTGACAAAAGTAGTGAAGCTCTAGAATCCACAGGTAGCCCACCTACTTTATTTCTGAGTTCCTCACACCTCCTTCCCATATCAGTGGTAAGATAGCCAGCTCTCAGCAGCACTGTCATTGGCTGACAGCCAGTTCCTGCAATCACCTGAACATTAAGAGTGCAGAAGCAGAGTTAATGCTGATTCAAGAAGTATTAAATGGGCCAGATGTTTTCATGTGGTCTTTAAAAAGCACGTTCTCCATCACAGTAGACTAGAGAGGCAAATTGGTCTAATGACTAGGGTACTGGACTAGCAGTCAGGAGACAGTAGGTCTGTTCTTAGCCCTGCCATTTATCTATTTTCTGACCTTAGGCAAGTCATTTTGCCTCTCTTCTCTCCCACCATTTGTCTTTCTTGTCTATTTAGATCTTTAGGGCAGTGTCTGTCTCCTACTATGTGTGTATACAGCACCTAGCACAATGGGGCCCTGATCTCAATTGGGCACCTCTAGGAACTACTCTAATATAAATAACAGAGACTATTCTTTTGCCCATGACCCCTTTTTGGTTGTATGGAGTTACTGCTGCCTCAAACTGCATAGCAGTAACAAGAGGGAATATCTGTCTTTCCTTCTGCCCAGCTCCCTCCCATTTTTGAGATTTTGTTCTTTTCCGTACCATGTAATAAGGAGGGACTAAGGGCTTGTCTACGCTTAAAACATGACAGCAGCACAGTTGCACTGCTGTAGCGCTTCAGCGTAGACACTACCTATGCTGACAGGAGAAGTTCTTCCATCGGTGTAGGTAATGCACCTCCCTGAGAGGCAGAGAATTTTTCCGTTGACAAAGTGCTGTCTACACAAGGACTTAAATTGACTTAACTATGCCACTCAAGGGTGTGGATTTTTTACACCTTGACAATGTAGTTAAACCAACCTAATTTTTCTAGCATAAACTAGGCCTAAGGTGTTCCCCTAAAGACGTTAGAGAATTGGGTTTATAGTGATACTGTTTCTTGGAATGTACAGCATTTGCTTGAGGTGTTCTAAGCATGGTTTGGGATTATCAGAAGCTGCACTGAGATCAGAGACCTGTAATCTGAAGTAAGGAATAGGCTGTTTAATGAAGAACATTGAAAGTTTCTCATTAAACATTAATATTTACACAGTAAAGTTTTTCTGATGTTAACTAGTACATACAGCAGGACAAAGATATATTTGTACAGTCATGATGGACTCCGATCCTGCTGGACTCACTAAAGATCTCACTTTGCTTTTTAGCAAGATTGAAAGTAATGATACTGGTAACAAAAAACCACTTCACAACTCAGAATTAATTCCTGCCTACAGGCTGCACTGAGCCTCATTTAAAACAAAGTTTTTCTCTAGCCCTTTTTCTTGGGTTACTTCTATAAGTCACATATTAAAAAGAATAAACACCACCACCACCACCACCACAACTTATAGGAGTAACTTTTCTAGTTCCCTAAGTATTAAAACTAACAAGTTTGTAATAGTTTCAAATATTTCTCATATTGAAATTACTTCTAACTCGATTGTCAAAGTGTACAGCTTTAAAAGGACTTGAGGTTCAAACAAAATAACAAATGTGATGCTTTTAAATGTAGAATATGACTTTTTAAAAGGGAACCTGTTCCAGGAGTCATGGATATGAAAAGGTGTACTGATGCTTTATAAATCTGTAACTGAAGTTGCTATATTTGCCTCGTCATAGTTTACAATAAAATATAAGTTGTCTGCCAACCCCCCCCCCGAATCTATGCATGTATATGTTGCAAATGGCTCACCGAATTTCTTGTCTCTACTATAAGTATAAAAACTAGATAAGAGCTGGAAGATTTTTTTTTTATTAAAGCATACATTTCAGACAAATTTCCTTTTCCCAAAGTAATGTCCCCATAGATAGCCTGCTGTGGGCCCAGATAAGAATTTATAGCTCCTAGTAAGTCAAATTCAGATTTACAGAAAAAGAGCAAACAGAATAAAATCAGTGGGATTGCACTGGGTCGCACCAGTAATGAATCTGACCTGCTGACTTCAAAAGGGATTGATGCATGCAACACCTTTCAGCATCGGGCCCAGACTTTGTCTTATCAGATACAATAGGTGCAATACAAAGGTTATGGGGTCACCATAACAGGATTGGCAATAAGGGCAAATTATTAGTTGGTAAGAATGTTTTCCAGTAATGTCTACAAAGGACTAGGTTCTCTTCCCTACAGAAAAGTAGACATGTTCTCTCTCCTGAAGAGCTCACAGACTAAAGACAGACAAATGGGAGGGAGAAGCAGATACTCCTAAGCTGACAAAGGTAATACTTGACTATGGGTACGTCTACACTGGAGCTGGGAGGTGTACATTCTAGTTCAAAGAGACATACCTTAGCTGTGATTGAGCTAGCTACTGCACCTCTAAAAATATAAATGCATTTGTGGCAGCACAAGGGATGGAAGGTGGAGTCATATTTATGGTCTTAGACGTGGTGGTTAGCTCTCCTGCTATTCGCACTACCACAGCTTCATGACTATTTTTAGCTGCTAGCTCAGTCAGAATGGGTCTGTCTCCTCCAAGTAGAATTTACAACTTTTGTAGGTGTCTTGGCCACATATAGCGGTCAGCATAAGTTTGTGGGTCTTCTACTCCCTTCCACAGAGTTATATCAATTATTTCTCAAACTTGTCAGTGTAAGTCAGCTAGTTTTTCTGTAGACCTTAGTGCAGAAGTGTGTCTTGAGGAGAGGCTTCAGGATAGAGGGTAGAAGCTGTATAAATGAGCTCAGGAAGGTCATTGCATGGATATGTTTGTGTGAGAAGCTGGCAAATGAATAGAAAAGATAGAGAAATTGCTGAGACAGGAAATTAATGTGAAGTGAGACAAAGGCAGGGAAGAGTTATGCAAACTTGTGAAAGCTGTGATTTGGTTCTGTGGATAAGTTGTAGCTGATGTAACGATTCCAAGTGGGGGTGACATGATAAAAGTGGTGAGCCAGGAATATCATTTTAGAGAGGGTATTTTGTATGGACTGGAGAGCAGGCAAATGTGTTTTTTGTGAGCCTAGAGAAAACACTGCAGTTATCAAGATGGGAGATGAGAGTCTGAATGAGTGGTATAGTTGCAGGGCTAGGAAAAAAAACCTTTTCAGACACAGATTGTGTATAAGAAATCTTTGCAATTCAAAAATGGCTCAAGAATGTACATTTTCTCTCCCTCCCCCGCTACTGCTTTCATTCCATTCCATCACCAGAGAGGGGTATCTGACAGGGCCACTCATCTCCTGAGAGAAAAGGAGGACTTGTGGCACCTTAGAGACTGTCTCTAAGGTGCCACAAGTCCTCCTTTTCTTTTTGCGAATACAGACTAACACGGCTGCTACTCTGAAACCTGTCACCTCCTGAGATTCTCCCATCAGCTGGGTGTGGAGCTGCAATCCTCCACCACACACACACACACGCCTCAGGCACATTGCCTACATCACTAGGTGGGTCTTTAACAACTCAGCCCTCCAGTCAAATGTCACAGTCAATGTCACACACTGTTTGCTCTCAACACAGTCTTCAGCCATGTCTCTCAGCCCCTTTAAGTCCCTGTCCTTCACTTGGGCTTCCCACCAGAGCCTTGTCTTTCTCAGGGCTTAGTTCCACTTCACTAATAAGCCGATGGGGGGACCCAGCCCCACCGACTACTCCAGTCCCAGCCCAGCGACCCAACACACATCAGCCATGTACTGCTTCCTTCAGTTTGCCACTGCTATTTCTTGGGCCTTTTCCCATGTAGCCTCTTTCTCTTCATACTTACCTCAGGGCTCCTCTTCCTCCTTGCTGAATGCTTCTCTTCTTGAGCTCCTGCAATGAGTATTTCAATCATAAACATTTTGACTTTTTCAGAGTTGTTTGTTTGGTTTATTTGGTTTTTGACCAAAACAATTCAATGAAGTTGATACAAATTAGCAAAATGTTTTGGTTAACCCGAATCTGCATTTTTCAGAGAAACTAAAACCAAAACATTTTGTACAAAATATTTTCATCCAGTTCTAGAGAAGTGGGATGGATAAAGTATGTTCCATTAAGTTGGCATTCACCCCTTGTGTGTAATATTTTCATTGTATAATTGTTTATAACATTTTCTTTACTAAGTACCCACAGTTTCTGGAATTGTCAGGGCGTGAATTGTGAAAAGGGTGTGTTTTGTTATAATGATATTTAGTTTACATTCAAAAATCCTCCCTTGTATTACATTACTCTTCACCTCTAGATTAGGGTTGCCAGGAATCTGGTTTTCGACCAGAACACCTGGTTGGAAAGGGACCTTGGCGGCTCTGGTCAGCACCGCCAACCAGGACGTTAAAAGTCCGTTCTGTGGCACAGCGTGGGTCCAGGGCTAAAGTAGGCTCCCTGCCTATCCTGGCTCTGCTCAGCTCCTGGAAGCAGCCACCAGATCCCCATGGCAGCCAGGGAAGCTTCACATTCTGCCCACACACGACTGCTGGCTCCGCAGCTCCCATTGACTGGGAACCACGACCAATGGGAAATGCGGGGGCAGCACCTGCAGGCGCAAGGGCAGTGCACAGAGCCTTCCTGGCTGCCCATGTTCCTAGGGGCTGCAGGGACCTGGCAGACACTTCCTGGGAGCCACAGTAAATGATGTCAGGATCCCACACCCCAATCCCCTGCCCCAGCCTGGAGTTACCTCCTGCACTCAACTCCCTCCTGGAGCCCAAACCCTGTCCCCCCGCAGTCCAACCCCTTCCCCAGCCCAGATCTGCACACCAAACCCCTCATCCTTGCCTGCCACAGAGCCCACACCCCCAGCCGGAGCCCTCACTCTCTCCCCCTGCACCCAACCCTCTGCCCCAGCCTGGTGAAAGTGAGTGAGGGTGGGGGAGAGCAAGTGACAGAGGGAGGGGGGATGGTGTGAGCACAGGTGGGGCCCTGGAGAAGGAGGGGGGCCTCAGGGAAGAGGTGGGGTAGGGGCAGGGTATGGGTGTTCAGTTTTGTGCAATTAGAAAGTTGCAACCCTACTCTAGATATAGAAAAGTTTTCCCCTAAGAAATGAAAGAATTTATGAAATTTAAATACCTAGTTGCATTTATAAAATTATGGAAACTAATTCATCCACATATTTACTTATTAGACAAATTGGGTTCATCAGTGGCAATATTTAACATGTTTACAATATCACTTGTATCCTTTTTAAACTTGATCCATTTGTGTAGATGTATATAATCCTAGGAGAGCATTTATTTTGCACTGCAAGGTAATTTTGCACATGATATAACATAAAAAAATCACATTAAAAGGGTCTACTTGATAGATCATTAGATTTAGAAATCAGTTTTATTGTATGCAGAAGAAAAGGAATGCAAATGGCTTTGCAGTCATTCTGGTCTTAAACCATAAAAGATGGAAATTCACTTGGTCACTGAAAAGAGATCTGAAGACTTCAGTCTTTGAGCAATTATAGATCTTGCAATAGGTCATATATGTGGGGAAAAATCCTAAAATAACAGTAGTACAAGCAGATTTTAATTTTTCCAACATTTACAAAGTAGCATCTCTGTCCTGAGTGATCAACGGGGCCTGCTGGGATAGCTGTAGTGCTGGACCACAATAAAAATGTGCTATGAAATATTTCAAAGATTGTTACCAAGGTATGTTACTTGCAGATCAACACATCAAACAGCATGTCTGCCTGATATCTGCTCATCAGATCAATCATGCTGTGACATTCAGCTTTCTTTACCTCCTGCGTGATGGAATGACATTCACATTGAACCAATAGGAAACAAATATTCTGGATCAAATTCTACTTCCTCCCTAGGGTTCTCATAAGCCACCTCCACCACTGTCACCCAACCGCTGATAGATTCTGCCTTTTCTTATTGCTATTGTGCCAATCTGATGATCTTGTTAATATAATCACAGCCTTTGAATCATCCCTGTTGGAGAATGGAAAAGCAAGACATGACAATACTGCTCAATTCAGATATTTCAGCTTTTTGTTCCTTCCATAAACAGTTGGAATCAAGACACATTGAAGTTTGTTTGATCTTCATCACCTCCATACTGAGCAGATGTGATCCCTTAGAAAATCTGGTAAGCAAAGGGCATGTAAGACCCATGGTGAACTATGAAACTTTCACTTTCATAGTTTCAATCCTGCATCTGCACATAAATTGCAGACCTAAAAAATGTGGTAGGTGCTGATATAGCTAAATAAAGATATTCTATTTCAATGACAATAGAGAATTACACCTCTCTCTGAATATCACCATAATCCTCACTGGTTTTGGATTAGTGAACAGACACAAGCCAGACGTACAGTTATTTTGGTATTTCTATTAACCATCCAGAAATAGTCAAATGTGAAAACACAATGCCTATATATTGCAAGTATAGCAATACATTGTATTTTGTTATCAACCCTATTTAACTTAACATTTAACTGCTTTTTAATCAACCTTCCTGGGGGAAAAGGGATTTTGCTTTACTTATCCATTGCTTCACTTAACCATTTTCTGAAAAAATGTAGAGGAAGTATCCTTGGCCTAGTAAAGCTCAATATCTAGTTCTGGAACAAACAGCTCTGATTTTCTCTTTAGTTCAATCCCTTATATAGCATGCATGACTCAGTCTGAGTTGCCTTGACTTTTAGCTAACCTGATGAGAGAGAGATCTTCTCTTCCAATTCTTTTGACAGAGAAGACATGGTCTTTGAAGGTTTTTTTGTATTGTAAAATTGTAATTTTAGTATCCCAAATATCTTTATAAAATATATTTCCTTTCTCCAATTCCCCTCCCTGAGAATCACGTGAGAATCACAAATTTATTTCCTTTTCCCTGAAGAAGGAAAATGGAAAATTTATTCCTATTCACCCTATGTTTGAATGAGAACTTTCTAAAACCCCTCTCCTGGGTCCTTTACAGGAGTGGATCCACGAATTATCATTATTTTATTTATTGAGTTTGTTATTTATCTAATGATGTGGTTGATGTACAAGACACAACTAAAGATAGTGCCTGCCTCAAGAATTTTACAATACTGCGGCTTTCATCTCTAAATTTTGAATCCCTCTGGGTGAGGAAAGCTCCCAAAGATTTACTGAATCCCTCTGGGTGAGGAAAGCTCCCAAAGATTTACTGTCAGAATCTATAATACATAGCTTCATCCAAAATTGCAATTAATGTCTTCCTTAAATAATGAGTAAGTAATGCCATTACTTTGGAGAGAGCCTATACCTGTCCCTAAAGGGTATCTTTCAATCAGACATAATGTTCAGCTGCTTCTTTTAAATAAAACAAGGGAGGCATGCTTTCAAGTTCTAGAAAATGAAATGGCTGATACTGTGAAATTCTATGGGGACTAGAACCCAGGTCTGTGGGACCATAGATACCGCGGCACTACCACCTGGCAGCCATGATAGTGCTGTATGCATTATCATAAAAACCCTGTGAAGATAAGTACAACAGGAAGTATGACCTTGTAAAGCCAAACTCACATTTTCCCTCATGGCCCTGATTGGTCAAGGTACCCTACCGAAGCCCAGGAGAAGTTTCAGGAAGTGTCCATGCAACAATGTGGACTCTTCTGCCATTGTAGTGACCCTCTTGGACTTGCATCTTGGCTTGCTTTTGGACTTCTGACCCCAGCTTTGACTCCTGACACTGACTCCTGATTCCTGAATCCGGCTTGGACCTATGGCAATGTTCTTGGCCTCTGACTATAACTGCTTCAACTCCTAGGTTTGATTGCCACTGCTCCAACCATCTAGACCACCCAAGCCCCAGTCATGACACACAATGTGGAAAATCTCCCAGGTTCAGAATTGTCAAGCACATAATTTTTAAACTTTCAGACATCTGGGAATGACAAGCCTAGGCCCAGAGCTACAGATAATTGCAAATTAGTTAAGAAGTGATTTATATTTCTCCTTTCTCACTTTCAAAACACTTCCTCTACAGGTAATTTATTGTGCAGATAAGCAATGGAATAGAAGAGAATCAAAGTAATAGATGAATAGATTCCATTGAAAGTGAAAACTAGCAGAAAGGTAAGATCACTGTATGAGAGGTGATGAAGATGAAATAAACATTGAAGTATCCTAATTCCAACTGTTTATGGAAGGCACAAAAAGCTAAAATATCTGAATTGAGCAGAATTGTTATGGATTGCTTTTCCATTCTCCAACAGGGATGATTCAAAGTCTGTGATGATATTAATGATTCCTTCTGTGCTCCAACACCTCTTTGCTCCTGTGGGCCAGGGAGAGGATAGTAATCTACTTTTGGCCCTTACTAGTGGCAGACTACTTCCCCCCATGTGCCAGCACAGCTGCCTTAGCTGACATGTTAGAAAGCTGGAGCCAAGGTTCTGCCCACTCCATGCCTCTTCCCAACCAGCTGCTTTAAGGAGGGGAGTAGCAAGTGTACATTGCTCATTTATCTCTAAGCACCAGGACAGAAGGACCAGGGAGTCTGCACAGGGAAATGAGGTGTGTGGTGTCTTGCTTCCCTAACCCTCATGCACAGCCATACAGCCAGGGCTACAAACTGGTTCTAAAACAGTTGTATATTTTAATTTAGTACTGGTGTCCTTATATATTTTCAAGAATTAAGGAATATGTGCCTGACACCTCTTGATAGAGCAAATATCACATTTTAATGGATTTCATATCTGTATGTCCAAACCCCTTTTTTTTATTTATATGTTTGAGGGGTGAGCAATGATGGTTTTAGGTAAATAGTTTTTTCAATGAACAGCAAATCAATGCACAAAACAGTGCAGGTCTTTACTATCTAGTTAGTAAGTATGCTGACATGACAGAGTGTTTCATTGTTAAAGAATTACTGTATTAACAACCAGTAATGTGAGCTAAGATGTAATGTGAGCTAAGAACACTTGACTGATTTCAGGCAAAAAAACAGTTATTGTCTGTTTATAAAAACTAATTGCATTGAAAAAGAAATTGATTATTGGAAGTATTAAATCAATATTTATAGTATTTAATCAGCAGACAAAATAATTGATAGTTTTATTGCTTAAGTTATTATATATGTAACTGTTTATATATTGCAAAGCTTTTCTTAACTCTTCAATCTCTGTACTTAATAATCCAGAGGTACAATGAGAAAATGATAAAACCAGCAGTCTCATACATTATTTTCCTGTCAGTAGTTACACATAAGAAATGTGCTGGAATAGATCTGCAGTAATATTTAACTGCAATGCCATACTTAGATCAATGTTGCTGCAGATGACTCTGAATTTATTTAAAGGAAACCAGCCATCTCTGCAGAATAATGTTCTCACTTTGACTCCCTGCTAGCATCTTCTTCTGTTTGATCCTGTCCTTACAAACCTGTAATCATCAAGTTTCAGGCAGCAGGCTCTTTAATGTGAAAATTGAAATAGCCTGAAAAGATTACTTCCAAACTCAGGTAACATAGGATTGTGCCCTGCAGTGCAGTATGATACAATTCAGAGAGATAGAGTTGTAGTGCTGCTTAAATTGTGGACATATGGAATGGGATCAAAACAGTCCAGCAGGTATTGTGGGAATGTTGCCAAGAGGATCTGACAGAAGAGTGTTTCACTGTCACCTTCACTTCACAGAGATAAAAGCTTAAGAGGGAACAAGTGAATAGTTCTGGTGCTGATTACAGAAAGTAAGATGAGCTCGTGGAAGGAGACTATAAAAATAGTAGGCTGGAGGTCCTAAGTGACACACTGATAATTTGAAGTCTTTCATCCTCTGTCTAAATTTTATTATCGATGACACCTCTGTGAGTAATTTGTTTGTGCAAGAAGCTGTCTCTGAACACTGGGAACTCAATTACCTTCTGTGTTAATATGGGTTGATTAGCTAGTGGCCTTCAACGGGGATGCAATAGCTCTGGTCATTTTAAATATCCCTTGAGGATGGTAGCATGTAGTATGTGTGGATGTACACATGCTAAAAAAAGTATGCTCAGCAGTTTTCTTTTTAACTGTGTTTAAATACAAAAGTTAATAATTAGATATGACAAGTTTCAGTGGTGCACTACAAAAATGTTCTGTTTTAAATGCAAGATTTTAGAATATGTGTTAGCTATCAAAGAAAAAATATTGTTATGCTAATTAGTTATTTATTTTCTTGCTCCCAGATTTCAAGCATAACCAATTTTCTGTTATTATATCTAATTGAATGGAGTAAACAGACTAGCTGTGTGATGATTTTGAGGGCTCATATTTCTCCTGTCCATGACTATGACTAAATGGCTAAAGGCACTTAGTGAATCAGCATTCAGATCATCAAAACAGATAGATAGATATTTAAAGAGACAGATGTAGACAGATATAGAAATAAAGAACCACATTAGCATTTTTGCTTGATTTCAAAGAGAAAATTAATGCAGACCATCTATATTCCCAAACTCTAAATACTTGAGTCATGTTGAATGTTAATGTCATTAGGTTAAGTCATCCCCCATCAAATGAGAATGTGCATGTATACTGACAGCACTTCATCTTTGGCATTGGGAAAGGACAGTAAAATAGGCAGGCTGCAAACCTTTCCATTACAGGAGGTTTAATCTAAATAGGACTATGCTGATCAGTTTTTTGGATAATATTTTCTAAAGGTATGTCTACACTGCAATTAGACACCCATGGCCAAGCTTGTGGGGTTCAGGCTAAGAGGCTGCTTAATTGTGGTTTAGACACTCATACCTGGGATAGATCCCAAGCTCTTAGATCTTCCCACCTCACAGGGTCCTACAGCCTGAGCTCCAGCCCGAGCCTGAATGCCCACACTGCAGTTAAACAGCCCCTTTTCCCAAGGTCTGCAAATCCGAGTCATCTGGCATGGGCCAGCCACAGGTTTTTAATTGCAGTGTAGACATAATCTAGGAAACCAGTCTGTATATATAACGTATATATCATGTGTATATAACGATAACAGGTGAAATATAATTTGGAGAAATTCTACACACACACACATAGAATTATAGAATCTCAGGGTTGGAAAGGACCTCAGGAGGTCATCTATTCCAATCCCCTGCTCAAAGCAGGACCAATCCCCAACTAAATCATCCCAGCCAGGGCTTTGTCAAGCCTGACCTTAAAAACCTCTAAGGAAGGAGATTCCACCACCTCCCTAGGTAACCCATTCCAGTGCTTCATCACCCTTCTGGTGAAAAAGTTTTTCCTAATATCCAACCTAGACCTCCCCCACTGCAACTTGAGACTATTGCTCCTTGTTCTGTCATCTGGTACCACTGAGAACAGTCTAGCTTCATCCTCTTTGGAACCCCTTTCAAGTAGTTGAGAGCAGCTATCAAATCCCCCCTCATTCTTCTCTTCTGCAGACTAAACAATCCCAGTTCCCTCAATCTTTCCTCATAAGTCATGTGCTCCAGCCCCCTAATGATTTTGTTGCCCTCCGCTGGATGTTTTCCAATTTTTTCACATCTTTCTTGTAGTGTGGGGCCCAAAACTGGATGCAGTACTCCAGATGAGGCCTCACCAATGTTGAATAGAGGGGAACGATCCCATCCCTCAATCTGCTGGCAATGCCCCTACTTATACAGCCCAAAATGCCGTTAGCCTTTGTCAAGGTTCCTTCCCCACTCTGAACTCTAGGGTACAGATGTGAGGACCTGCATGAAACAGGTCCTTGAACAGTATGCTGCCACCACCAAGCATTTTAAACGAAGAACAGGGAAAGAGCCCACTTGGAGATGTCTTCCCCCAAAATATCCCCCCAAGCCCTACACCCCTTTTCCTGGGGAAGGCTTGTTAATAATATGCTCACCAATTGGTATAGGTGAACACAGACCCAAAGACCTATCTTAAGAACAATGAAAAATCAATCAGGTTCTTAAAAGAAGAATTTTATTTAAAGAAAAGGTAAAAGAATCACCTCTGTAAAATCAGGATGGTAAATACTATACAGGATAATCAGATTCAAAACATAGAGAATCCCTCTAGGCAAAACCTTAAGTTACAAAAAGACTCAAAAACAGGTGTAAACATTACCTCCAGCATAGCGAATTTTACAAGCCAAAAAACAAAAGGAAATCTAATGCATTTTCTAGCTAGATTACTTACTAATTGTACAGGATTTGGAAGGCTTGTATCCTTGATCTGTTCCAAGCAAAGGTATCACACAGACAGAAAAACAAAAGCCTTTCCCCCCACTCCAGATTTGAAAGAATCTTATCACCTCATTGGTTATTTTGGGTCAGTTGCCAGCAAGGTTACCTTATCTTCTTAACCCTTTACAGGTGAAAGGATTTTGCCTCTGGCCAGGAGGGATTCTATAGCACTGTATACAGAAAGGTGGGTACCCTTTCCTTTATATTTATAACAGCCTTCTTGCAACAAGGGCACACTGTTGACTCATATCCATCCTCTCATCCTCTGTAACCCCTAGGTCCTTTTCTACAGAACTGTTGCCTAGCCATTCGGTCCCTAATCTGTAGATTCTTCTGTCCTAAATTCAGGACTCTGCACTTGTCCTTGTTGAACCTCATCAGATTTCTTTTGGCCCAATTCTCCAATTTGTCTAGGTCACTCTGGATCCTATCCCTACCCTCCAGCATATCTACCTCTCCCCACAGTTTAGTGTCATCCGCGCACTTGCTGAGAGTGCAATCTATCCCATCGTCCACATAATTAATAAAGACGTTAAACAAAACTGGCCCCAGGACCGACCTCTGGGGCACTCCACTTGATACCGGCTGGCAACTAGACATCGAGCCATTGATCACTACCTGTTGAGCCCAACAATCTAGCCAGCTTTATGTCCACCTTATAGTCCATTCATCCAATCCATACTTTTTTAACTTGGTGACAAGAATACTGTGGGAGACCATATCAAAAGCTTTGCTAAAGTCAAGATATACCACATCCACTGCTTTCCCCATATCCACAGAGCCGTTGTCTCATCATAGAAGTCAATCAGGTTGGTCAGGCATAACATGCCCTTGGTGAATCCATATTGACTGTTCTTGATCACCTTCCTTTCCTCCAAGTTCTTCAAAATGGTTTCCTTAAAGATATGCTCCATGATTTTTCCCAGGACTGAGGTGAGGCTGACCGGTCTTTAGCTCCTCGGGTTCTCCTTCTTCCCTTTTTTAAAGATGGGCACTATATTTACCTTTTTCCAATAGTCTGGGACCTCCCCCGATCACCGCGAGTTTTTAAAAATAATGGCCAATGGCTCTGCATTCACATCAGCCAATACCTTCAGCACCCTCGGATGCATTAAATCTGAACCAATGGACTTGTGCATGTCCAGCTTTTCTAAATAGTCCTTAACCTGTTCTTTCACCACTGAGGGCTGGTCACTTCTTCACCGTACTATATTGCCCAAAATAGCAGTGTGGGAGCTGACCTTGTCTGTGAAGACCAAGGCAAAACAGGCATTGAATATTCAGCTTTTTCCACATCTTTTGTCACTATGTTGTCTCCCCCATTCATTAAGGGTCCCACACTTTCCCTGCCCTTTTTTTTGTTACTAACGTACCTGTAGAATCCCTTCTTGTTACCTTCACATCCCTTGCTAGCTGCAACTCCAGTTGTGTTTTGGCCTTCCTGATTACACCCCCGCATGTTCGGTGTATACGCATGCACATATATATACTTGGTGCTTCACAACAGCTAATTTCCCAAAGCTGAGGAAAATTATGAACAAAATTGTCTTAGAGGAAAATATTAATGAAAATGGGGAGTTCTTTAGAAGACTTTATTAGATGTTCAAGAAGCCATGATTTCCCAATCAAGGAAGAGGATCATAGAATCATAGAATCATAGAATATCAGGGTTGGAAGGGACCCCAGAAGGTCATCTAGTCCAACCCCCTGCTCAAAGCAGGACCAAGTCCCAGTTAAATCATCCTAGCCAGGGCTTTGTCAAGCCTGACCTTAAAAACCTCTAAGGAAGGAGATTCTACCACCTCCCTAGGTAACGCATTCCAGTGTTTCACCACCCTCTTAGTGAAAAAGTTTTTCACTAAGGATAACTTTGGCTAAAAGCCCATCCTGGTTTAAGTGAAAGAAGCAATTACAAATATAACAAAAGAAAAAAGGGAAAATAGATAGCAGGTTTATTAACTATAGAATATAGATTTTAAGTGATTATAAGGGTTAGCAAACAAATCAAAGCAGATTACCCAGCAAATGAAACAAACACACAAGCTAAATGTAATACTAAAGAAACAGATTACAAGTAGTAATTTCTCACCCTAAATGTTGTTTTAGGCAGATTGCAGAGTTTCTGGAAGGCAAGCTGCTCCTGCTTGCATCTTAAAACTCCAGGTATTTCTTTCACTGGCCAGACACCTTCCCAGCCTGTGCTCAGTTCTTCTCCCGCCGCTCCCCCCGCTCTTGTTTTTGTTTCTTAGGTGTTTCCAGTAGTCATCCTGGGTGGGGGTTCAGTGAAAAATGAATATTGATTAAGTCACTCCCCAGCCTTAAATAGGTTTTACATATGGCAGGAACTCTTTGTTTTCCAGTGCGGTCTGCTGCCCCCTCAGTAGAAAAATACAGGTATTCTGTCATGGAGTCCGGTACCAGGTGACACAATCACATGACCCTGCAGCCAGACTTTCAGGAAGGTGATAAACATATTCTAAAAACTATTGTTTTCTCTAATGGTCCATCCAGACTGATTGCATTCTGTCTGGTGGACGTTCCCCAGGTGTCAGAGTAGCAGCCGTGTTAGTCTGTATTCGCAAAAAGAAAAGGAGTACTTGTGGCACGTTAGAGACTAACAAATTTATTAGAGTATAAGCTTTCGTGAGCTACAGCTCACTTCATCGGATGCATTTGGTGGAAAAAACAGAGGGGAGATTGATATACACACACAGAGAACATGAAACAATGGGTTTATCATACACACTGTAAGGAGAGTGATCGCTTAAGATAAGCCATCACCAGCAGCAGGGGGGGGGAAGGAGGAAAACCTTTCATGGTGACAAGCAAGGTAGGCTATTTCCAGCAGTTAACAAGAAAATCTGAGGAACAGTGGGGAGTGGGGTGGGGGGAGAGAAATAACATGGGGAAATAGTTTTACTTTGTGTAATGACTCATCCATTCCCAATCTCTATTCAAGCCTAAGTTAATTGTATCCAATTTGCAAATTAATTCCAATTCAGCAGTCTCTCATTGGAGTCTGTTTTTGAAGCTTTTTTGCTGAAGAATAGCCACTCTTAGGTCTGTGATCGAGTGACCAGAGAGATTGAAGTGTTCTCCAGCTGGTTTTTGAATGTTATAATTCTTGACGTCTGATTGTGTCCATTCATTCTTTTACGTAGAGACTGTCCAGTTTGACCAATGTACATGGCAGAGGGGCATTGCTGGCACATGATGGCATATATCACATTGGTAGATGTGCAAGTGAACGAGCCTCTGATAGTGTGGCTGATGTGATTAGGCCCTATGATGGTGTCCCCTAAATAGATATGTGGACAGAGTTGGCAACGGGCTTTGTTGCAAGGATAGGTTCCTGGGTTGGTGGTTCTGTTGTGTGGTGTGTGGTTGCTGGTGAGTATTTGCTTCAGATTGGGGGGCTGTCTGTAAGCAAGGACTGGTCTGTCTCCCAAGATCTGTGAGAGTGATGGGTCGTCCTTCAGAATAGGTTGTAGATCCTTGATGATGCGTTGGAGAGGTTTTAGTTGGGGGCTGAAGTTGATGGCTAGTGACGTTCTGTTATTTTCTTTGTTGGGCCTGTCCTGTAGTAGGTGACTTCTGGGTACTCTTCTGGCTCTGTCAATCTGTTTCTTCACTTCAGCAGGTGGGTATTGTAGTTGTATAAATGCATGATAGAGATCTTGTAGGTGTTTGTCTCTGTCTGAGGGGTTGGAGCAAATGCGGTTATAGCGTAGAGCTTGGCTGTAGACAATGGATCATGTGGTATGATCTGGATGAAAGCTAGAGGCATGTAGGTAGGAATAGCGGTCAGTAGGTTTCCGATATAGGGTGGTGTTTATGTGACCATCGCTTATTAGCACCGTAGTGTCCAGGAAGTGAATCTCTTCTGTGGACTGGTCCAGGCTGAGGTTGATGGTGGGATGGAAATTGTTGAAATCATGGTGGAATTCCTCAAGGGCTTCTTTGCCATGGGTCCAGATGATGAAGATGTCATCAATGTAACGCAAGTAGAGTAGGGGCATTAGGAGATGAGAGCTGAGGAAGCGTTGTTCTAAGTCATCCATAAAAATGTTGGCATACTGTGGGGCCATGCGGGTACCCATCGCAGTGCCGCTGACTTGAAGGTATACATTGTCCCCAAATGTGAAATAGTTATGGGTCAGGACAAAGTCACAAAGTTCAGCCACCAGATTAGCCGTGACATTATCGGGGATACTGTTCCTGACGGCTTGTAGTCCATCTTTGTGTGGAATGTTGGTGTAGAGGGCTTCTACATCCATAGTGGCTAGGATGGTGTTGTTAGGAAGATCACTAATGGACTGTAGTTTCCTCAGGAAGTCAGTGGTGTCTCGAAGATAGCTGGGAGTGCTGGTAACGTAGGGCCTGAGGAGGGAGTCTACATAGCCAGACAATCCTGCTGTCAGGGTGCCAATGCCTGAGATGATGGGGCGTCCAGGATTTCCAGGTTTATGGATCTTGGGTAGCAGATAGAATACCCCAGGTCAGGGTTCTAGGGGTGTGTCTGTGCGGATTTGTTCTTGTGCTTTTTCAGGGAGTTTCTTGAGCAAATGCTGTAGTTTCTTTTGGTTCCCCAGGTGCAAACACTTCTGTAGTATGGTTGTATACTCAATATTCCTACCTTTAGCTATAAAAATGATACATGCATACAAATAGGATAATCATATTCAGTAAATCATAATCTTTCCAATGATATCTCACATGAGTCATCTTGCATAAAATACATCTTAGTTATGTTACAATCATATTATAACAACCTTTTCATGAAAAATATGTGGTGTAGCATCATAGAGCCCATTCAAACATAATGTGTTTTAATATAGCTAAATACAAGGCCATACAGCTATGGAAAAAAATGCAGGCCATATCTAAATATTTGGGAACTGCATTCTAGAAAGCAATGACTATAAATCATTTAGGAGTCACAGTGGTGGAGAAACTTATATGAGGTTCTAACGCAATGCTGTGGCAAAAAGAGCTAATACAATCCTTGGAGGTATAAATAAAGGAGTACTGAGTAGAATAGGGAAGTGATTTTACCTCTGTATAACATTAATGAAAATGATTTCTCTGTGTGCAATTGTGCTGTGCATATTTTTAAAAAGATGTTGAAAAATTGGAGGATTCAGAAAGAGTCACAAAATTATTCAAGGGCTATAGAAAATGCCTTACACTGAGTGGCTTAGAGAGCTCAAGATGTTTAGTTTGTCAAAAAGAAGATTGAGAGGTGACTTGACTACAGCGTATAAGTACCATCAAAGGGAGAAAATACCAGGGACTAAAGGGCTCTTTAGTCTAGCAGAAAAAGGCCTTACAAGGATCAGTCATCCCTTCTGTCCTGGAACTTGGTGAATCTGTGAATATGTTCTCCTATATAACTGGACAGCCATATTTTTCCAGCATAGATGAGAATAGAGTCATCAACACTCTTACTCTTCTCTTCATCTTTCTTGGGGTTGTTTTTGCATCTGAGAGCTCTAGAGTGAGCAGTCCCAGGCTCACTGAGGGGATGTCAGTTGTGACTAGTCCCTGAAGAAGAAGGGAAGAAATCAGCAGCATGGTGACTTTGTCATATGGGCTACCATGAGCACATCCAGCCTATCCTACCTGTGACAGGGTCGGACCAGATGGCTATAGGAGAGTAATAGAAGGCAGATATATTATCCCCAGGCTAAGTAGGTCCCTTTTCCCTGGGTAAGGTAACAGGGAGGGTTCCAGAACAATCAGGAACCTTCTGGAGACAATTAAGACAGGCTGATTAGAACATCTGCAGCCAATCAAGAAGCTGCTAGAATCAATTAAGGCAGACTAATCAGGGCACCTGGGTTTTAAAAAGGAGCTCACTTCAGTTTGTGGTGTGCATGTAAGGAGCTGGGAGCAAGAGGCACTAGGAGCTGAGAGTGAGAACGCGGACTGTTGGAGGACTGAAGTGTACAAACATTATCAGACACCAGGAGAAAGGTCCTGTGGTGAGGATAAAGAAGGTGTTGAGAGGAGGCCATGGGGAAGTAGCCCAGGGAGTTGTAGCTGTCGCAAAGCTGTTCCAGGAGGCACTCTAGACAGCTGCATTCCACAGGGCCCTGGGCTGGAACCCGGAGTAGAGGGTGGGCCCGGATTCCCCCCAAATCCTCCCAACTCCTGGTCAGACACAGGAAGAGTCGACCTGGACTGTGAATTCAGAAAAAGGTCAAGCTGTGGGCTGCCGTGAAGCTCCAAGGCAAGCAAATCCGCCAATAAGCACAAGACCCAACAAGGTAGAGCAGAAACTTTGTCACATCCCTTTTCACTACCATGGACTATTACATTAAATATGAGATATCAGTCCTTAATTTCAAGGCACTTAGGGCTGGATCCTGAAAGGAGTTAGGCAGCAAAGGGCTGCATGCTTTAAAGGGTAAATAACCACAGGGACAGAGCAATTCTGATTCTCTCTCTCTTCTCTCTCTGGCCCAATAACTATTCCACTATGGATAAGTAATTACATAGTTGTTGGGCCAGAGAGAGAGAGTGACTCCACAGCCAAGTGGTTAGAGCACCCAACTGAGAGGTGGGATGCTCAGGGTCTAGTACCCTTGTTCCAAACTCCCTTGTTATTTAGCCACAGTAGCATAGCTTCAACAGGAGAGATGCAGAGAGCCCCAATCAGTGTGTCCCATGGCTCAGTGGTTAGAGCACTCTTTCAGAGGTGGGTGACCCCTCTTCAAATGGTTTCTCCCTCTCAGGTAGAGCAGGGGGAATTGAAACTGGGTCTTCCACATCCCACACAAGTGCTCTAGCCACTAGGCCAAAAAAATATAAGAGCAGCAGCATCATTTCCTCTTCCTCCTAAAATGACATAAAATGCATAAGATGCTAAAAAGAGTTCCTGGCTTCAGAATTGGGAGCAAACCTAGGTGCCTCCAAGACTCCAGGCTTAGTTGCCTATCTCTGTGAAAGGTGTGGTGCTTAGCACATACCCCTCTGGTCAGCATCTCCCTTTGGCTAGTTTAAGCAGCTTCCAATCTAGCATGATAAATTTTATAGATATCAGTCTGACACCTATCACTCCCCATTCACTATATAGGAGATTAGACATCTAACTCAGACTTTGAGGATTGCAGTGATTTTTCTAGGAGCCTAAATGTTAGGTGTTGTGGTTTTCAGCACCACAACACCAAACTCCTTTTGAGCACTCACACATGTAAATCGTTTTGAGTGTCTGACCCTTAATAATTTAGACCTGAGACACCTAAAAGTTTCTCTAATGCACCAAAAAGAGGTCTGTTCCTCTGGCACAATGGAACTACCTACCACAAGGGACAGAGATTTCTTTGAAGACAGTTAAAGGGGTTAGAATGAACTTCCTTGTGATCTTAGGCCTGGTCTACACTACGAGTTTAGGTCAAATTTAGCAGCGTTATCTTGATTTAACCCTGCACCCATCCACACAATGAAACCCTTTTTTCGATTTAAAGGGCTCTTAAAATCGATTTATTTACTCCACCCTCAATGAGGGGATTAGCGCTGAAGTCGGCCATGACAGGTCGAATTTGGGGTACTGTGGACGCAATTCGACGGTATTCTCCTCCAGGAGCTAACCCAGTGCTTCTGGACAGCACTTTCAACTCAGATGCACTGGCCAGGTATACAGGAAAAGGCCCACAAACTTTTGAATCTCATTTCCTGTTTGGCCAGCATGATGAGCTCACCTGCACGGGTCACCATGCAGAGCCCATCACCACAGGAGATCATGCAGTCCTAGAATCGCTGAAGAGCTCCAGCATGGACTGAATGGGAGGTACAGGATCTGATCGCTGTATGGGGAGATGAATCCGTGCTGGCAGAACTCCGTTCAAATAGACAAAATGCCAAAATATTTGAAAAAAATCTCCAATGGCATGAAGGACAGAGGCAATAACAGGGACCCGCAACAGTGCTGCGTGAAAATTAAGGAGTTCAGGCAAGCCTACCAAAAAAACAGAGAGGCAAACGGCCACTACGGTTCAGAGCCCCAGACATGCCGCTTCTGTGATGAGCTGCATGCCATTCTAGGGGGTACAGCAACCACTACCCCAACCCTGTGCTTTGACTCTGTCCAAGGAGTGTGAGGCAAAACGGAAGCAGGTTTTGGGGGTGAGGAAGATGATGATGAGGAGGAGGTTGTAGATAGCTCACAGCAAGGAAGCAGAGAAACCAGTTTCCCCCAACAGCCAGGATCTGTTTATCACCCTGAACCTGGAGCCAGTACCCACCCAAGGCGGGCTCCCAGACTCTGAAGGCGGAGAAGGGACCTCTGGTGAGTGTACCTTTGTAAATATTATACATGGTTTAAAAGTGTGTTTAATGATTAATTTGCCCTGGCATTCGCGGCCAGTACAGCTACGAGAAAAGTCTGTTAACATGTCTGGGGACGGAGCGGAAATTCTCCAGGGACATCTCCATAAAGCTCTCCTGGATGTATTCCCAACGTTTTTGCAAAAGGTTTCTGGGGAGGGCAGCCTTATTCCATCCTCCATGGTAGGAAACTTTACCACACCAGGCCAGTAGCACATAGTTGGGAATCATTGCAGAACAAAGCATTGCAGCATATGGTCCTGGTGTTTGCTGACATTCAAACAAAATCCATTCTTTATCTCTCTGTGTTACCCTCAGGAGAGTGATATCATTCACGGTCACCTGGTTGAAATAGGGTGGTTTTAGTAAGCGGACATTCAGAGGTGCCCAATCCTGCTGGTCTGTTTGCCTGTGGCTGAACAGAAATCTTCCCCGCTGTTAGCCACGCAGTGGGGTGAGGGGTGAAGTGATCATCCCAGAGAATTGGGTGTGTATGTGTGGGGAGGGGTTAGTTGGGTTTCTGCTGCACGTTAACCTGGCAACTGCAGCACCTCCTTTTAAATTGCCAACCCATTTTAAATGGCCAACCCAATGGGTGCTTGGTATGTGAAATGAGGGCACTGCTGTTTGAAACCATTCCCATGTGCTTTGAAGGTTAAAGAACCCAAAAGACTGTGGCTTACCATGGCTGCCTGCAAGCCGAATTCTGTTGCCCGGCCTGCGTGAGTGATCTCTCACACTGACTTGGCATACTCTCAATAAGAGGCAAAATGCAACTTTGTAATGAAAGCACATGTGCTATGTAATGTTAACAGCAAGGTTTACCATGAAAAAGTGTACCCATTGTTTTATAAAATGTGTCTTTTTAACTACCACTCTCCCTTTTTTTTCCTCCACCAGCAGCATAAGTTTCTCCTTCCTACAGGCCAGTGAAGATTAGATGGCGAAAAAAACGCACTCACAATGAAATGTTCTCTGACCTCATGCTGTCCTCCCGCACTGACAGAGCACAGCAAAATATGTGGAGGCAGACAATCTCAGAGTGCAGGAAAACACAATATGACCGCGGGGAGAAGTGGCAGGCTGAAGATGATAGGTGGCGTCAGCTTGCTGAAAGAAGGCAGGAGTCATTGCTCGGGCTGCTGGAGGATCAAACTCATATGCTCCAGCATATGGTTGAGCTGCAGAAAAGGCAGCAGGAGCACAGACCGCTGCTACAGACCCTGTGTAACCAATCACCCTCCTCCCCAGGTTCCATAGCCTTCTCACCCAAATGCCCAAGAACGCAGTGGGGGGACCTCCGGCCACCCAGCCACTCCACCCTAGAGGATTGCCCAAGCAACAGAAGGCTGGCATTCAATAAGTTTTAAAATTTTAAAGTGCTGTGTAGCCAGTGTGGCCTTGTCCTTTCCTCCTCCACCACCCCACCTGGTGCTTCCCTCCTCCACCACCACTCCAGGGCTATCTTGGCAATTATCCCCCTATTTGTGTGATGAATAAAGAATGCACGAATCTGAAGCAACAATGATTTTATTGCCTCTGCAAGCAGTGATCAAATGGGGGAGGAGAGGGTGCTTAGCTTACAGGAAAGTCAAATGAACCCGGGGCGGGGGCATTCCATCAAGGAGAAACAAACAGAACTTTCACACCGTAGCCTGGCCAGTCATGAAACTGGTTTTCAAAGCTTCTCTGATACTCACCACGCCCTCCTGCACTCTTCTAACTGCCCTGGTGTCTGGCTGCGCATAATCAGCATCCAGGCGATTTGCCTCAACCTCCCACCCTGCCATAAATGTCTCCCCCTTATTCTCACAGATATTGTGGAGCGCACAGCAAACAGTAATAACAATGGGAATATTGGTTTCGCTGAGGTCTAAACGACTCAGTAAACTGCTCCAGCGCGCTTTTAAACGTCCAAATGCACATTGTACCGCCATTCTGCACTTGCTCAGCCTATAGTTGAACTGCTCCTGACTACTGTCCAGGCTGCCTGTATATGGCATCATGAGCCATGGCATTAAGAGGTAGGCTGGGTCCCCAAGGATAATTATAGATATTTCAGGTTTCAGAGTAGTAGCCGTGTTAGTCTGTATTCACAAAAAGAAAAGGAGTACTTGTGGCACCTTAGAGACTAACAAATTTATTAGAGCATAAGCTTTCGTGAGCTACAGCTCACTTCATCGGATGCATTTGGTGGAAAAAACAGAGGAGAGATTTATATACACACACACAGAGAACATGAAACAATGGGTTTATCATACACACTGTAAGGAGAGTGATCACTTAAGATAAGCCATCACCAGCAGCAGGGGGGGGGGAAGGAGGAAAACCTTTCATGGTGACAAGCAAGGTAGGCTAATTCCAGCAGTTAACAAGAATATCAGAGGAACAGTGGGGGGTGGGGTGGGAGGGAGAGAGAGAGAAATACCATGGGGAAATAGTTTTACTTTGTGTAATGACTCATCCATTCCCAGTCTCTATTCAAGCCTAAGTTAATTGTATCCAGTTTGCAAATTAATTCCAATTCAGCAGTCTCTCGTCCCCTAATGCCCCTACTCTACTTGCGCTACATTGATGACATCTTCATCATCTGGACCCATGGAAAAGAAGCTCTTGAGGAACTCCACCATGATTTCAACAATTTCCATCCCACCATCAACCTCAGCCTGGACCAGTCCACACAAGAGATCCACTTCCTGGACACTACGGTGCTAATAAGCGATGGTCACATAAACACCACCCTATATCGGAAACCTACTGACCGCTATTCCTACCTACATGCCTCTAGCTTTCATCCAGATCATACCACTCGATCCATTATCTACAGCCAAGCGCTACGATATAACCGCATTTGCTCCAACCCCTCAGACAGAGACAAACACCTACAAGATCTCTATCATGCATTCCTACAACTACAATACCCACCTGCTGAAGTGAAGAAACAGATTGACAGAGCCAGAAGAGTACCCAGAAGTCACCTACTACAGGACAGGCCCAACAAAGAAAACAACAGAACGCCACTAGCCATCACCTTCAGCCCCCAACTAAAACCTCTCCAACGCATCATCAAGGATCTACAACCTATCCTGAAGGACGACCCATCACTCTCACAGATCTTGGGAGACAGACCAGTCCTTGCTTACAGACAGCCCCCCAATCTGAAGCAAATACTCACCAGCAACCACACACCACACAACAGAACCACTAACCCTATCCTTGCAACAAAGCCCGTTGCCAACTCTGTCCATATATCTATTCAGGGGATACCATCATAGGGCCTAATCACATCAGCCACACTATCAGAGGCTCGTTCACCTGCGCATCTACCAATGTGATATATGCCATCATGTGCCAGCAATGCCCCTCTGCCATGTACATTGGCCAAACTGGACAGTCTCTACATAAAAGAATGAATGGACACAAATCAGACGTCAAGAATTATAACATTCAAAAACCAGTTGGAGAACACTTCAATCTCTCTGGTCACTCGATCACAGACCTAAGAGTGGCTATCCTTCAACAAAAAAGCTTCAAAAACAGACTCCAACGAGAGACTGCTGAATTGGAATTAATTTGCAAACTGGATACAATTAACTTAGGCTTGAATAGAGACTGGGAATGGATGAGTCATTACACAAAGTAAAACTATTTCCCCATGGTATTTCTCTCTCCCTCCCACCCCACCCCCCACTGTTCCTCTGATATTCTTGTTAACTGCTGGAATTAGCCTACCTTGCTTGTCACCATGAAAGGTTTTCCTCCTTCCCCCCCCCCCCCCCCCGCTGCTGGTGATGGCTTATCTTAAGTGATCACTCTCCTTACAGTGTGTATGATAAACCCATTGTTTCATGTTCTCTGTGTGTGTGTATATAAATCTCTCCTCTGTTTTTTCCACCAAATGCATCCGATGAAGTGAGCTGTAGCTCACGAAAGCTTATGCTCTAATAAATTTGTTAGTCTCTAAGGTGCCACAAGTACTCCTTTTCTTTTTATAGATATTTCAACATCCCCAACGGTTATTTTCTGGTCTGAAAAGTAAGTCCCTTGGTGCAGCCGTTCCCACAGACTAGAGTTCCTAAAGATGTGAGCGTCCCTTGTGATTCACCAGTGCTTGCAGCACCATTGGAAAGTACCCCTTCCAGTTTATGTACTCGCTGGCTTGGTGCTTCGGTGCGAAGATAGGGATATGGGTTCTATCACCTCACCACAGTTAGGGAATCCCATTGCAGCAAAGCCATCCGTATGACCTGCACATTTGCCAGAGTCAAATATCTCTACCCTTGATATCAGCAGCTCAGTGATTGCATTGGCTACTTGGATCACAGCAGCCCCCACAGTAGATATGCCCACTCCAAATTGATTCCTGACTGACCAGTAGCTGACTGGCATTGCGAGCTTCCACAGGGCTGTCATCACTCACTTGTGAACTGTAAGGGCTGTTCTCATCTTGGTATTCTTGCAATTCAGGGCAGGGGAAAGAAAGTCACAAAGTTCCATGAAAGTGCCCTTACATATGCGAAAGTTTTGCAGCCACTGGGAGTCGTCCCAGACCTGCAGGACTATGCGATCCCCCCAGTCTGTGCTTATTTCCCTGGCCCAGAATCGGCATTCCACGCCATGAACCTGCCCAATTGACACCATGATGTGTACATTGCAGGGGCCCATACTTTGTGGGAAGTCTGTGTCCATGTCCTTATCACTCTCGTCACTGTGCTGCAGTCGCCTCCTCCTAGCCTGGTTTCGCTTTTCTTGCAGGTTATGTTTGTGCATATCCTGCTGGATAATGTGTGCAGGGTTTATAGTGCTCATAACTGCTGCTGTGATCTGAGCGGGCTCCATGTTCCCAGTGCTATGGCGTCTGCACTGAAAAAAGGCGTGAAACGATTGTCTGCCATTGCTCTGACGGAGGGAGGGGCAACTGACAACATGGCTTACAGGGTTGGCTTACAGGGAATTAAAATCAACAAAGGGGGTGGCTTTGCATCAAGGTGAAACAGAATAGCCCCCTCAAGGATAGAACTCAAAACCCTGGGTTTAGCAGGCCGTTGATTTCATGGAGGGAGGGAGTGAGGCGGGAAAAAATGAATACAAAACAAATCTGGTCTATTTCTTGTTTTGATCCACTTCATCTATCTTTATACATCTTGCTGGCAGCAAACGTTGCAGTATGACTGCTAGCCATCATCATCTCCTGGGTGCTGGACAGAAGACGGTGCAGTATGACTGCTGACCATCATCATCTCCAGGCTGCTCATTAGAAGACAGTGCAGTACGACTGCCGACAGGACTGAATCGCCATGAGATGAAACTTAAAAGGGAAATGACCTGGCTGAGTTACTCCCATGTTTGCCCAGACGCCCCTGACCAACCTCCCCGAGGTCGGCTAAAAGAGCACCCTGGAGTATGGCGACGATGGCTACCAGTCATACTGCACTGTCTGCTGCCAAAGGTCAATGAGGGGCTGCTGTGTAGCAATGCAGCATGATGTCTGCCAGCACCCAGGAGACATATGGTGACACTGAGCTGAGCGGGCTCCATGCTTGCCGTGATATGGCGTCTGCACGGGTAACCCAGGAAAAAAGGTGGAAATGATTGTCTGCTGTTGCTTTCACAGAGGAAGGAAGGGAAGGGTGGGGCCTGATGATATGTACCCAGAACCACCCACAACAATATTTTTCCCCATCAGGCATTGGGATTTCTACCCAGAATTCAAATGGGCAGCAGAGACTGTGGGAACTGTGGGATAACTACCCACAGTGCAATGCTTTGGAAATTGACGGTTGCCTCGGTACTGTGGACGCACTCTGCCGACTAAATACACTTAGAGCATTTGTGTGGGGACACACACAATCGACTGTATTAAAAGGCTTTCTACAAAACTGACTTCTATAAGTTCGACCTAATTTCGTAGTGTAGACATTAAGAAAAAACAAAAATCCCCTACTTCTGTTCCAGGTGCAAAGCACACTTCTGAATCATTAATTTACTAACATAAATAGGTACTACAATATATTTTATTAAAATTAATTTTTAAAAATCTACATAAAGTTTCCCCCAGGAGAGAGGACTGAAGAAAGAGAACCAGATGCAACAGTTACTAGTCACATTCTTCAATGCACCTCTGGAACATGTTCAGATACTGTGGGGATTGGTGTGGTATACGAACCTGAAGAGAATAGAATTTCACACTTCTCCCCCTTTGTTTCTGCTCTCTCATCCTCTTCCTTATTCTGTTTCTTTTTCGCATCTTATCCTTGATATATTTTGTCATCTCTAGTGCTCTTTCTCTGATTTTTAGGACCTAATTCACCACTTCATTTCTCCAGTTTTACAGAGTTGAATCTCCATTGAAATCAATGTGGTTATCTTGTCATACCACTGGAGTCACACAGTGGTGAAATGGCCCATTGGTGTCCATTTGTTTCTGTCACTTTTATTTTAATTTATTCCAGTGTCTGTTTTTATTAGTCATTTTTTCTCTCTCTGCTCTTGTGCCAATTTATTTGTCTCTCTCTTTCCCTGTTCCTCCATCTATCATTATTTTCTTTTTCCATATTTCTGCTCTTCTTTTTCTTATTTATGCTTCCTGTCCTAGCACACAGAGTTCCTTCATGGAGGGAGGGGAGGATGCTGCATTCCTGAAAGACATCTTCAGCTTTAGCTCTTTTTCATTTGAAAATTTATTTACCTTTCTGTTTATTTCTCTGTTTTCAAACTGCTTATTCTCATTACCAGTCATCTGTGTAAACAATGCAGTTTTTGATAGTAAGAATGCACTTTGCTTAAACATAAAGCAGTCCCTTCAGGAAAGGATTATTTAAATGTTAAGACAACTTCTAACATGAGATGCAAAAGGGGATAAGAAATCGAAAATATAAAAGCTCCCAAAATGAAAAAAAATTAGAAACAAATGAATAAATATATTGCAGGAAGATCATATATTCCAGTGTTTTGGTTTATTTATAGCATTGTCAATTTAATTAAAAAAGATTAGTATAAGATAAATCAATTTATCCAGTTACACTCCTAGTAATGGATTTGGCTCTTTGCTCAAGGTAGAAAACTGAGTGGTATATGGCTCTGGCAAACAACATGATGTAAATGTCCTTTCAGAATTTGCATAGTGTCATTGAAATAGCCAAACATCAAAATCTCACCCACCAGAATGTTCTCCAAAGACCAAAATGTCCCCATCTTAGAGATGGATGAATTACTTACAGTAAAAAAAAAATTTGTGCATGATTTTTTTTGATGGGTGGAAGGTTCACATATGTTCTGTGAATATATTTTGATTTCTGCAGATGTGTTTGTTATTTTTATCTGTTTATTGACGACTATATATAATATGGGAATGTATTTCAGCTGGTAAATTGTATGTATTCACTTTGATTATTAACTATTATTTATGTGTGGTAAGTGATTGGTTATCTACTTTTCAGGGAAGTTATGAGTTTTAATTAATGCTTGTAAAATCTCAGAGCCTCAGATGGGTGTGATCTTTAAGAATTAACAATGTGGACAAGACCTTTTGTGCCTAAATACCTTTGAGGATCTGGGCCTTCACCTTCGTTTTCCCTCCAATTCTTTTTCTGTCTTCTCTATTTTGTCTATAAGCTCTTTGGGACAGCAACTGCCTCTTACTATCCACTGTCTATATCAATGCTACTGAGATTGAGGCTTGTGAGCCACCAGTGGCTCTTCATTGTGTCTACTATGGCTCTTTGCAGCACATATTAAAACACTGTGTGTTGTCATTGAAGATCATGATATGGAAAATCAAAAATCAAACCAAGCTCCTTGTGTACCAGTCAGTTGTTATCCCTGCTCTTTTGTATGGTGCCGAAACCTGGGTAACCCTGAAGACACCTCAAGGTTGAATGATACCATCAATGGTGCTGCCACAAGATCTTCCGAATCAAGTGGATGACCAGTGCACCAACATCAGTGTTCTGTTCCAAGCCAACACCTCCAGAATTAAAGCTATGATCATCTGCCACCAACTCCCTCAAGTTCTTCGAATGCCAGACAGTCAACTCCCAAAGCAGGTCATGTCCTAACAACTGAGTCATGCTAACAGTGGAGATGAATGCTTCAAAGACGCCCTCAAAACCAACATGAAGAAGTGCAAGACTGACATAAACTCATGGGAAACCCAAGCCCTCGATCAACCAAAATGAAAAAGGACTTGTGACAAAGATCCCAGTATTTTGAGATCCAATGAAATGGAAAAATGGGAATGGAGGAAATGGAGAAATGGGAATGGAGGAAAGAACACATCACAGCCCAATTCAACAATCCAATTCAATTATTAATTACACCGGTCAGGCATGGTCTAAATCAGAGGTGTGCAAAGTACGGCCCATGGGCCACATCCAGCCCGTGGGACCCTCTTGCCTGGCCCCTGAGCTCCTGGCCAGGGAGACTAGCCCTCGGCCCCTCCCCTGCTGTTCCCCCTCCCCCGCAGCCTCAGATCACTGCGCCGCCGGCACAATGCTATGGATGGCAGGGCTGCAGGCTCTTGCCAGGCCGCGGCTCTGAAGCTGCGTTCCCCAACCTGATGCTTTGTGCTGCATGGTGGCATGGCTGGCTCCCGTTGAGTGGTGTTGCTGCCTGTCTTGGGGCTCTGAGCAGCGAGGCTGTAGCACCGCCACCACTGTTGCTCCAGGCAGCGCAGTAAGGGGGCATGGAGCAGAGGGGTTTGGATAGAGGGCAAGGGAGTTTTGGGGTCAGGGGGTGGGGGTGTGGATAGGAGTCGGAGTGGACAGAGAGCGGGGAACAGGGGGGTTGAATGAGGACACAGGTCCCGGGGGGGCAGTCAGGAAGGAGAGGTGGTTTGGATGGTGCGGCAGGGGGCAGTCAGGGATGGGGTATCCGGGGAGAGGTTGGGAGACAGGGATGGGTGGATGGGGCAGGGGTCCTGGGGGGGCAGTCAGGAATGAGAGGAGGGGTTGGATGGGGCGGCAGAGGGCAGTCAGGGGCAGAGGTTGCAGGGGCGGTCAGGGGACAGGGAGCAGGGGGGTGGATGGGGCAGGGGTCCCGGGGGGGCCATCAGGGAACAGGGGGAGTTGGATGGGGCAGGAATCCCAGGGTGACCATAAGGGGGCAAGAAGCAGTGGGGGTCGGATAGAGGGTGGGGGCCGGGCCATGCCTGGCAGTTTGGGGAGGCACAGCCTCCCTTAACCACCCCTCTATACTATTTCAGAAACCCAATGTGGCCCTCAGGCCAAAAAGTTTGCCCGCCCATGGTCTAGGTAATACTTAGTCCTTCCATGAGTGAAGGGGACTGGACTAAATGACCTCTGGAGGTCCCTCCCATTCCTATGATTCACCAGTCTAAGTTATTAACCAATCAGGATGCTTTTACAATTTGATTAACTGATTGTAGTTGATAAAATAAAAATACTTGGTCATTTTGCTGCTATAATAATATATATTATTAAATATTTATATTATATATATAGTAAATGGAACAATGAATTCACACTACTGTGGCTCTTTTGAGTAATGTTGATCACTAATTTGGCTTCTGAACCACTGAGGTGTGAGTTTCAGTGTTCTATACTGTCAGGGCCGGCTCTAGGATTTTTGCTGCCCCAAGCAAAACATTTTTTGACTGCCCCTGCTTTTTTTTATGCCCCCCCAGCTCCGCCTCAACTCCACCCCTTCCCAACCCCTTCCTCAAATCCCCAGCTCCGCCTCCTCCCCCAGGTGTGCCGCATTTCCCCCCCATTGCTTCCTGCGGCTTCCCCCCCGCAACTCCCCGCTCTAGCTCACCTCTGCTCCACCTGCTCCCCTGAACACGCCACAGCTCTGCTTCCCCCCCCCTCAGGCGAGGGAGAGGCAGCGCATTCAGTGGAGCAGGCAGAGCGGAGGTGAGCAAGGAGGGGGAGTGCAGGAAGTAACGGGGGGTTGAGGAACTGCTCCCCACCCCAGCTTACCTCCGCTCCACCACCGCCGCCTCCCCGAGTGTGCCGCTGCTCATCTTCTCCTCCCTCCCAGGTTGTTTCGCGTGGCAAGCTTGGGAGGGAGGGGAGAAAAGTGGAGCAGAAGTGGCGCGCTCAGGGGAGCAGGCGGAGCGGAGGCGAGCTGGGGTGGCAAGGGCACATTTCTAGGGGCAGGATGGCCAGTGCTGGAATGCTGCCCCTAGAAATGTGCCGCCCCAAGCACCTGCTTGTTTTGTTGGTGCCTAGAGCTGGCCCTGTATACTGTGCCTAGCACAATGGGAAGCAAATACAAATAGGGCCTTTAAGTGCTACTGTAATACAAATAATTTATTATGATTATTTATTGTTGATATTTTGTTTTAATATGCACCTTTGGTCAGTGAGATCTCTGAAATCCAAAACTTGGATACATACATTATTTTGCATTTATTACTCATCTGACATTCAGAATTGGTTGCTGATAGCTGCCTAAAAATGATCTAAATTGTTTATAAAATAACATATAATTCTTTTTTATACAAATACTCATATTAAAGAGTCCTATTGAAATTGTCACGCTCTCTGTATGTGTTGCATCATTGCACTTTACTGTTTGTTCTCTGCAAGTTACAAACATTGCTGCTCCTTCCTTTTTAGTTTTATAGTAATGAAGCAATTTGCACAGTGCCTTTGTTGGACTTGCTTTACTTTGTTCCCTTCTTATTCAGTGTAACTATTACAAATACATCTTTTTTGTTCTGCAGGCCTTGCCCAGTGCCCTGTTTGCACACTAAGCCTCAAAATCAGCACTAATCTTCTATTCTTTTTCATCATTCAGCCAGGAATTACCACACACACAGTGCCCAGTTCATTTATTAAAATCAGCTAGCTTTCACACTAAAAAAGTGCCATGATGACTTCTGACCTCGTGTTATCATATGATTTTGGTTGTGTCAGAACCAAAGTCGGTACCTGTAGCTGAACAATGATGATTAATGATAGGATATGAATACATGAAGTAAAAAGTAAAGTTCTGCTTGATTATGTGAGTCCCTGTAGATAGACACAAGTATAAAACATACAGGATTGTCACCAGTCCCGTGCATCCTTCCAAGGGAATACAAGACCATTGATCTCTAGTATGGGTTGCCCATATTCATTTGCAGCAAAGAAGGTGAAGCAAGTGTAGAGTTACTACTTTATCTGCCTGCAAGGAAGGGAGTGGGGTGGGCAGGGACTGGGTAGAGTCTGGGCTCTGCCCCTCATGAAACAGTATTGGTCAGTATGGCTGTGCTTACATGTCAGGCAGTTGATGTATGCTGCATGGGAAGTAGGCTTGGTATAGTTGACTTCTTCCTCGGAGCAAGGAGGAGATCTGGGTGGTAGATTGTGACTGTCAGACTATTATATACTGTATAGTATTCACAAAGTTTAAATGAAGGAATTGAACATAAGATGTTATACTTCTCAACAAGTAATAAATCAAGGTCATTGCACACCACAATACACTGATTTTAACTCTATTATGGAGAGGTGTTACCAGCATGGAACCATGGATACTTAATACATGTCCCAATCAATTTGCCAATCAAACTTTATACCCATCAAAAGTCATGGGGCTATAACTAACAGTTCAACCAAATATAGCTTGAAAGTTAGAAATATAAACATTTAAGTCCTATAATAATAATAATTAATAATAATAGGAATGATACCTAGCTCTTATATAGGACTTTCCATGATTATATCTCAAAACATTGTAGAAAGAAAGTAACCATTATTGACCCAGATCCACAGAAGGATTTAGGCACCTATATCCCAGATTTAGGCCAGGTCTACACTACAAACTTATATTGGTATAACTATGAAAAATCCACACTCCTGAGTGATGTAGTTATATTGACTTAACCCCCAGGGAAGACAGAGCTATGCTGGTGGGAGAGCTTCTCCTATTAACATAGCTAACACCTCTCACATAAGTGGATTGACTATACCTATGGGAGAAGATTTCCTGTTGGTGCAGTAGCATCTTCACTAAAGCACTATAGCTGCACTGCTGCAACTTTTTAGACACCACTGAAATCCACAAAAACCCCACTCAACTGCTGCCTAACAGTTAGGTTCCTAAACTCACTAAATTTGTAAGGCCCCTCTGCAGAGTTGTAGCCTCCTTGAGTAATTTGCAGAGCTCTGTGTTCCTTCTCAGGCTGAAATTTCTGCCAGCAATGTCATTCTTTTGCAGAAATGCCAATGTTGAAGTTTCCTGGTCTTTATATAAAGTCTCTCCACAGGGTTTGATGCTTTATAAACTGATTTAATCAGGTCATTATGTAGCAATATAAAAGTCACTGGAATCATCTGCTCTCCAGTAGCCTTGTCTCAGCACCACAAAAATGTTATTTAAAGCATTAACCTGTGTATCAATATATGTTTATTCCTTCTTTAGCCATGAAGTTGGAATAACTTGTATTTCTGATCTGAGTTTGTGTACTTCTAAAAACTATTCAACAAGCTTTGTGGGCCTTCAGTTTTTGTGACATAGTTTGGTTGGTTTTGTCTTAAAAATTGTTACTTATAGCACTGAAATCTCAACATAGCAATATACAGTTTCACCTGGTTATTGACCTAAGTTCTTTGATATTAAAACACAAATTTCAAAAGAATGTTAATTAATAAACATTGCTTATTTAAAATAAAAACCTAATATCCTACTACCCTGTGGTTATGGTCTCCTAGCAACAAAGCTGCTTCTTCTTAATGAGCCTTGTTATTCAAAAGATCTGCATTCAGAATATTTTATTAAAGCACACTGCTTACAATAATAGAGCAAGTGTACTGATGGTGCTGAAGAAATATTAGAAAAAAAATCATTTCTTTGGGAAATTGAGGGAATTTAGCACTACAGAAGAACAGTCTCTTAGATTATTAGTATCTTGGGGCACAGACAATGGGGTAGAGCCTCAGCTGATGTAAACCAGTGTAGCGCCTTTGGAATAATGAAGCTATGCCAGTTTTTATGCTGGCTGAAGATACGGTCCCAAGTCGGTCTTTGTTTTATCCATTACTAAGCGTACCGATGGTTCTCAAAAAAATAATAAAAATTAGGTGTCCTTCAGTTCCTATCTTAATATGTTATATAGTTTGCCTTTGTGTTTATAAGCAGCCACTGGGTTCAACTCCAGAGGCACCTGGATCATCCCTATACAATTTGTATTTCAGTTCCTCATGAGTAAGGATTTCAGGATTTTTCAAGATGAAAGATGCATAATAGTAGTTGGTATATATTATTAATATTTTATTATAATTTGAAAGAGATTTGTTTATATAGTCCTTTTTAAGATTTGTTTACATAGTCCTTTTAAGATTAAGAAAAATACATATTAAATTTCTCTTAAAACTGACATTTAAAACTGACTAAAGGAATGTTTATATTAAATTTTCAGTTTGTTCTCCTGTGTTTATTGCCTATCAAGGCTGTGCTCTCTAATGGTAACAGAAAAGACCTGAAAAATCCAATAGGTTTCTATTCTAATTGCTGGTGGCCAACCAATACAATGTGTGTGTGACCTTGGGTAAATCATTTGACTTTTTATGCCTCAGCCCAGATGGAAAATTAGGTTCAAGCAGAACTTTCCTGATAACCAGGTGCCTCATCTGAACTGAATATTACCCATGCAAATGATGTATGTATGCGAACTGTTGTGCTGTTGGAAAACCTTTGCACTATATAGAATAAGGACTAAAGCTCAGATTTTTAAAGGTATTTAAGTGTTGCTCCATTCAACACTGCCAAGCCTAAGTCACTTAGGCCTGGGCTACACTGGGGCGAGGTGGGGGTTTGAACTAAAATATGCAAATTCAGCTATGCTATTTGTGTAGCTGAAGTCGAAGTATCTTAGTTCGACTTACCTGGCCATCCTCACAATAGCGAGTTGACTGCAGCGGCTCCCCCGTCGACTCCGCTTACTCCTCCTGCTGAGGTGGAGTACAGGCATCGATTCAGGGATCAATTTATCGTGTCTAGATGAGACATGATAAATTGATCCCCGATACGGGTAGTGAAGATGTACCCTTAGGCTCCTAATTTCCTAAATCACTTTTGAAAATGGGATTTAGCCCTCTAAGTCACTTTGGCCCAGATCCTCAAAGATGTTCCCACAGGATTTAAGGATATGTGTATTAGGCCTTGCAACACTGAGCAGAGCAACAACTAAAAACCTTTATAGATCTGGGTCTAAATCTCACTTTTATCCCTAATCCTGCAAAGATTTATGTATATGCTTAACTTTAAGTATGTGAATACTCCCACTGAAGCCAACAGGGCTACTCATGTTCATGTTAAGCATATTCATAAGATTTTGCTGAATGTGACCTTCTTTGTGAATGTTGTGGCTTTTATCAACTGTGGTATGTCCCTTTGAAGACATTTAAGAGCCTGGTTCTTGCTCAGGAAAATTTGCCTCTGAATTCTTTCGGAGTGTTACATCAGTGATGACTGAAGGATCAAACGCTTAAGGCCAGATTCTCAGCTGAGTCAGGTCAACATAGATTCTTAGCAGCTTTGCCAATTTATACCTGATGATGATCTGGTCCATATTTTCATCTTCTGAATTAAATCTTAATGTGAGCGACATAAATTATTCAACACAGCAAACTTTATTTAATTTCAAACGCACAGAGACACATATACCTTAAGTATCAATACATCTTTTCTCAATATAAATTTCCAAACAGAAAATTGTACTGTAAAGGTAAGGCCATAAGTACTCTAATTTAAAACAACATTCATAGAATCATAGAAGTGTAGGAGTAGAAGGGACCTCAGTAGGTCATCTAGTCCAGTCCCCTAAACTCAAGGCAGGACTAAGTTGTGACTTTGCACTCTATATGATTTTATGAAAATATGTTAATGAGTGTGAATATAATGTAACTAGAATATGCTTCATGCAAAAGGTCTCTTGTAAGGTATCATTACAAAGCTTATATCTACTGAGTGTGGTCACCCTATTTGTATAAATGTATCACTCTTGTATCTGAAACTAGAAATATGAAATATAACTCTGATGGCCTATTGTAGTTATGCAAAGTGTGGGCCATTAATAGTGGTTTGGAATCTTGATGACTCCCATCAACCAGGTCAATTGACTGTGGATGGCTCTGTTTGCTTGCAGGCCTTCCTGTGAGTCAGGCTGGGACGAATGAGGGCTTGAAGTCTTTCAGTGACATGTGAACATGTCACCTGAACTGGAATCTATCTTTAACCTGGTGCTTTTCCATTTACAAGGAGGGGTGAGAACCCAGAGAGGGACAAAGGATTCCTGCTTTGTGCAAAAGATCTATAAGGGAGGGTACAGAACAAAGGGGGCAGCAGTTATGAGAAATCCCCTAGCTAACACCTGAGCTGGAACAAAGGCTGTACTGGGGAAAATAATTGTGCCCAGACTAGAAAGGCATCCACTCTGTGATAGAAGCTTATTGAAACATCTCTGAGGGTGAGATTTTATCTGTATTCAGTTTTCTTACTGTATTAGGTATAGACTTGTGTGTTTTATTTTATTTTGTTTGATAATTTATTTTGTTCTGTCTGTTATTATTTGGAATCACTTAAATCCAACTTTCTGTATTTAATAAAATCACTTTTTACTTATTAATTAACCCAGAGTATGTATTAATACTTGGGGGATGGGGGCACAAACAGCTGTGCACATCTCTCTATCAGTGTTATAGAATGCAAACAATTTATGAATTTATCCTATATAAGCTTTAAAATGATTTATTTGGGGGTTTGGACCCCATTGGGAGCTGGGCATCTGAGTGTTAGAGACAGGAACACTTCTTAAGCTGTTTTCAGTTAAGTCTGCAGCTGTTAGGGGACGTGGTTCAGACCTGTGTCTGGGTTTGTAGCAGGGTAGCATATCTGGCTCAAACTGGCAAGGTTCTGGAGTCCCAAGCTGGCAGAGAAAACATGTTAAAATAGTCTCAGCACACCAGTTGGCAGTTCCCAAGGGGTTTTCTGTGATCCAACCCATCACAAGTAATAACTAGACCATTCTTGACAGGTGTTTGTCTAACCTGTTCTTAAAAACCACCAATGATGGATATTTCACAACCCTAGGCAATTTGTTCCAGTGCTTAATTATCCTGACAGGAAGATTTTCCTAATGGCCAACCTAAACCTCCCTTGCTGCAATTTAAACCCATTTCTTCTTGTCCTATCCTCAGATGTGAAAGAGAACAATTTTTCTTCCTCCTTGTAATAACCTTTTAGATACTTGAAACCTGTTATCATGTCCCCCCTCCCTTTTCTCTTCTCCAGATTAAACAAATCCAATCTTTTTCTATTTTTCCTCATAAATTATGTTCTCTAAAACTTTAATCATTTTTGTTACTTACCTCTGGACTTTCTCCAATTTGTTCACATCTTTCCTGAAATGTGGTACCCAGAACTGGAGACTATATTCCAATTGAGGCTTTATCAGTGTAGAGTAGAGTGGAAGAATTACTTCTGTTGTCTTGCTTACAACACTCCTGCTAATACATCCCAGAATGATGTTTGCTTTTTTTGCAGCAGTGTTACACTGTTGACTCATATTTAGCTTGTAATTCACTATAACCTCTAGATCCTTTACCTCAATAGTTCCTAGGCAGTCATTTCCTCTTTTGTATGTGTGCAATTGATTGTTCCTTCCTAAGTGGAGTACTTTGCATTTGTCTTTATTGAATTTCATCCTATTTACTTCAGACCATTTCTCTAATTTGTCCAGATCATCTTGAATTTGAATCCTAGTCTCCAAAACACTTGCAACTCCACAAACTTTATAAGTGTACTCTCTATGCCATTATCTACATCATTTATAAAGATATTGAACAAAACCATAACCAGGACCGATCCCTGTAGGACCCCCCTCGGTATGCCCTTCCATCTTAACTGTGAACTACTGATAACTACTCTCTGGGAACAGTTTTCCAGCCAGTTATGCACCTTATAGTAGCTCCATCAAGACTATATTTCCCTAGGTGTTTATGAGAAGATCATGCAAGACAGTATCAAAATTTTTACTAAGGTCAAGATAGACCACATCCACCACTTCCCACCTATCCACAAAGCTTGTTAGCTGGTCAAAGAAAGCTATTTGTTTGGTTTGACATGATTTATTCTTGACAAATCCATGTTGGCTGTTACTGATCACCTTGTTATCTTCTAGGTGTTTGCAAATTTACTTTATTATCTTTCCAGGTACAGAAGTTAAGATGACTGGTCTGTAAATTCCCCGAGTTGTCCTTATTTTCCTTTTTATAGATTGGCAATATAATTTGCCTTTTGCAGTCCTCTGAAATTTCTCCTGTCATCTATGAGTTTTGAAAGATAATTACTAATGGCTCAGATATCTTCTCAGTCAGCTGTTTGAGTATTCCAGGATGTATTTAATCAGGCCCTAGTGACTTGAAGACATCTAACTTGTCTAAGTAATTTTTAACTTGTTCTTTCCCTATTTTAGCCTCTGATCCTACCTCATTTTCGCTGGCATTCACTATGGGAGATGTCCAATTGCTACTAACCTTTTCAGTGAAAACCAAAACAAAAAAATCATTTAGCACTTCTGCCATTTCCATATTTTCTGTCATCATCTTTCCCCCCACTGTTGATATTTAAAAAAATTGAAAGTAAAGGAGTTCATAAGTTTCAGTTAGTATCCTAGTGGTGGCTGTGTCTTCTCAGTGGAGGGACCTCATTCTGAAAAAATCTTTCCACTTTGGTAGTACAGATCCCAAGTTTGATGATCTTCAGGGAATATTGCATTTATGCCTGCTCTGGGGCTGCTAAGTGAGAGTATTTGGTGGAGGGAGTTTGGTTTTAGTGGTGGAGGTCTTGTTTCCATGTCCTGATAGTGGTTCATGGATTTGTTATTGTTATTGTAAGTTCACTTAGGGTAAATGTTGAAGTCTTGATAAAATGTTAAGTACATAAAACCAAATTTAGGAACCTAACGCTAGAGCTGGCTGAAATTTAGCAATCTTGGTTTGCTGGGGGTGTTTCAGGGGATATTTATGAATTTGCTTTTGTTCTGATTTGGAATGAAAGTAAATTTACTGCAATTTCTCAGTAATCAGAGATCCCAAAAAATCTTATTTCAGGAATACTGACATATGTTGTTCCTGAAACAAAATGTGGAATTGACATTCTTGTTAATTCTGTAGCTGCTGTTCAGTGAATTGATAAAAATGTCAATTTGTTTTAGTTGCTCAATGGCAGGGAGTTAGGCTAAGCTTCCTGCTCCAGCTTGGGGGCCAGAGGCTGGCAGTTATCTCCAGAGCTGTGCATCCTGAAACACTGTGTTTGGATGAGATTTTTGTTCAATCTGTAATAGATTCAGCAAAACATTTAGCTAGACCAATTGGCATTTTCCAACAAAACTCTGTTTTGTCAGAAATTTTCCAACTGGTTCTACCTCAAACAATATTTAGGCACTGTGATGGGGTGTATGAGCCCCATGCTGCTGAACTAAGAATTAAAGAACAACTCTGGGCCCAGAAGTTGGTGGCTGCTCTCCCAGTGAGTCCTGAGGGTCGGGCCTTTATATTTCCGGGGCAATGCCTGACCCTCTGTGGGGAGGGCTCAGAACTCCCTGGTTTTGCCCACTCTGGTGTCCGAAGGGACTCGTCTCTCTCCAGGGTGGCGGGGAACCACACCGCCTCACTACAAGCATGCTCATCCTGAAGGCAGGGCTCAAAAGGGAAAAGCTCAACTCAGACTGGGCAGACAGAGAAGGGGAACAATTGTATCCTGCAAACTACCTGCAGAGAAGCTGCCAGGACACCAGGCAGCCAAAGCCACGCCCCACTGCCAAGACTCCACAGGCCCTTCACCCCAATGAGTTTAGGAGTGATGGACTGCATCTGATAGAGCATGATCAGAGAGAACTCCAGGGCAATTCCAAAAATGGACAAGTGGCAATGACAGAGGCACCAAAGCTGGAGTAGTAAGTGGCCCACAGAATGGGCATAAGTGTGCTGGCCCCTAGGGTCACATGTTTGCACTATTGTTCACAACTGCCTTGCACTGGAACCTAGTGGTGCATGGAGGGCCCAGATTCCCCTACCCCTGACCACTGATGCTTATTATTAGGCAAAACAGCCACTTTGGGACTTGAATTCTCCAACAGACAGCTAAATAAATTAGGGCTGTCAATTCATCGCAGTTAACTCATGCCATTAACTCCAAAAAATTAATCACAATTAATTGCAGTTTTAATCGCATTGTTAAACAATAGAATACCAATTGAAATTTATTAAATATTTTGAAGATTTTTCTACATTTTCAAATATTTGATTTCAATTTACAACACAGAATACAAGGTGGATAGTGCTCACTTTATATTATTTTTATTACAAATATTTGCACTGTAAAAATGATAAAAGAAATAATATTTTTCAATTCACCTCCTACAAGTACTGTAGTGCAATCTCATTATTATGAAAGTGCAACTTACACATGTAGTTTTTTTGTTACATAATTGCACTCAAACAAAATGTAAAACTTCAGAGCCTACAAGTCCACTCAGTCCTATTTCTTGTTTAGCCAATCACTTAGACAAACAAGTTTGTTTACATTTATGGGAGATAATGCTGCCCACTTCTTATTTACAATGTCACCTGAAAATGAAAACAGGTGTCCGCTTGGCACCATGGCATTGCTAGGTATCTATGTGCCAGGTATGCTAAACATTTGTATGCCCCTTCATGCTTTGGCCACCATTCCAGAGGACGCACTTCCATTCCGATAATGCTCATTAAAAAATTTATGAATTAACTGAATTTATGACTGAATTCCTTGGGGGAGAATTGTATGTCTCCTGCTGTGTTTTACCTGAATTCTCCCACATATTTCATATTATGGCAGTCTTGGATGATGACCCAACACATGTTCATTTTAAGAACACTTTTGCTGCAGATTTGACAAAATGCAAAGAAGGTACCAATGTGAGATTTCTAAAAGTAGGTACAGCACTTGACCCAAGCTTTAAGAAGCTGAAGTGCCTTCCAAAATCTGAGAGGGACGAGGTGTAGAGCATGTTTTCAGAAGTCTTAAAAGAGCAACAGTCCGCTGTGGAAACTACAGAACCCAACCCACCAAAAAAGAAAATCAATCTTCTTAGAAATCATAGAATCATAGAACTGGAAGGGACCTTGGAGGTCATCTAGTCCAGTCCCCTGCACTCAAGGCACTAAGTTCGCTGTGCCCAGCCAATGGTGGCTGCGGGAAGCGGCAGCCAGTACGTCCCTCAGCCCGTGCCACATCCCATAGCCCTCATTGGCCGGGCACAGCGATCTAGACCATTCCTGACAAGTTTTTCTCCAACCTGCTCTTAAAAATCCCCAATGATGGAGATTCCACAACCTCCCTAGGAAATTTATTCCAGTGCTTAACGACTCTGACAGTTAGGAATTTTTTCCTAATGTCCAACCTAAACCTTCATTGCTGCAATTTAAGCCCATTGCTTCTTGTCCTATCCTCAGAGGTTAAGAAGAACAAATTTTCTCCCTCCTCCTTGTAACAACCTTTTATGTACTTGAAAACTGATTTCATGTCCCCCTCAGACTTCTCCAGATTAAACAAACCCAACATTTCAATCTTCCATCACAGGTCATGTTTTCTAGACCTTTACTCATTTTTGTTGCTCTTCTCTGGTCTTTCTCCAATTTGTTCACATCTTTCCTGAAATTTGGTGCCCAGAACTGGACCCAATACTCCAGTTGAGGCCTAATCAGCATGGAGTAGAGCGAAAGAATTACTTCTCGTGTCTTGCTTACAACACTCCTGCTAATACATCCCGGAATTATGTTTGCTTTTTTTGCGGCAGCGTTACACTGTTGACTCATATTTAGCTTATGATCCACTGTGACCCCCCAGATCCCTTTCCACAGCATGCCTTCCTAGGCAGGCATTTCCCATTGTGTATGTGTGCAACTGATTGTTCCTTCCTAAATGGAGTACTTTGCATTTGTCCTTATTGAATTTCATCCTATTTACTTCAGACCATTTCTCCAGTTTGTCCAGATCATTTTGAATTTGAATCCTATCCTCCAAAGCACTTGCAACCCCTCCCAGCTTGGTATCATCCACAAACTTTATAAGTGTACTCTCTATGCCATTATCTAAATCATTAATGAAGATATTGAACAGAACTGGACCCAGAACCAATCCCTGTGGGACCCCACTCATTATGCCCTGCCAGCATGACTGTGAACCACTGATACCTCCCAGGATGCCATGTCAGGGTGACAGATGGGTGCCTCTGTCCCCTGCAGAAGAGAGTCTCCAGCACCAATACCCTATGTTTCTTCCTGGGAGTGGTGGCTCCCAGCCTTGGGGGCACATGGCTTCTCCTCTTTAACCTTTGGGGGTGATTCTTCATCACTTGTTGCCAGGGCAGCATAACGATTCTTCATCACCATGGTGGGTGGGTTGGTGTTAGGGGGCTTATTCTTTCACCCACTTACTTCCCTGGTCCTTCTTGCATGAACAGAGAGCAACAATATCCGAAGTCCAAAGGTGCAAACAATTAGATGTTTATTGGGGTGAACTGCCAGCAAGCATGATTCCAGTTTCCTTCCTTAGTGTCCCCCTTACCAGCTCTGACACCACAGAGCCTTACCTGTGTCCCTGTTCCCATTTCCCCCTTTAGCAAAACATGATTCCAATTTCCCCACCCCCATTCCCTGTTCCCATTCCCCCCACACACACACACTTCCTGATTGACTGCAGACTATATAGTAAAACTTGAGTTCTGCTTAGCTATACCTTAACCAATCATTTTCCTGAAATTTAACTAACCAATCCTAACATATTGTAACATGATTATGTAACCAATTATATCCCACCATTTAATTAGTTTACACCCAGCAAAATTAATTATACAGCAGACAGAAACAATCACAGAACCAGACAGAGATTATACAGACAAACAATAGGAAAATGGGGAATACAGTGATAGAACAACAAAGAAATAAAAGAAAGGATTTCACATCCCAGCTATTGATAAGTGAGTTCTTGCCAGACAGGATGCTATCAAACTAAGTTTCCTTTTACATCTTCTAGGCACTTCCCTTTCTCTGGAGGCGATAGGCATGATCAGGACAGGATTGTATTCCTAACAGCCCAATAGCACCTTATTTCAATGTGACTAGGTTGGAATGTGAGGATGTGACCAGTCGCTTCCCAGTTTATGGCTGCCTCTGCTGCTTAGCCAAAGGCCTTAGCCTAAGAACAGGGCCTCAGACTGTCTCAGTAAGAGAAGGCTCTTACACCGGCAGACAGTGATTTTGATTCTTTCTTTTATACCTCTATAGCTAGCAAAAGAGATAAGAATATACCTAAATTCTTAGAGTATAGGCCTTTACAGACAGGCCTGAATATCTATATCCTAACACTTGGCAGTAAGGGTGGAGCACTGCCTGCTGCCAGAAGTAACCAGCAGCCAGTGTCCTCCCTGTACCAGAGCCTTATTCTCCTCCCCCGGTGGCATGACAGCAGTCCTCTCTAGCTGGATAGCGTCCTCAGGCTTGGAAGTCTCCATATGAATACTGTCAATAAATTCCTCATGTACACAGGTGCTCCTCAGCCTGACCACCTGCTTCTGTAGCTCTCCCACCTGCTTCCTGAGAGATTCCACCATCAGGCCCCTTTCACACTGGATCGTCCCCCCAACCTGCCTTTTTGTGAATGGGAAATACAGGCCACAGTCTCTGCAAATCCACACCAGGATCTGGGTGGGGGCATCCATGGTTAGGTTCTCTGTCTTCTTGGTGGCATCTGACTCAGATGATGAAAATGAACGTGGGTCAGTCTGCACTGCTTTGGATCATTATTGAGCAGAACCCGTCATCAGCATGGAAGTATGTCCTCTGGAATGGTGGCCAAAGCATGAAAGGACATATAAATATTTAGCGTATCTGGCACATAAATATCTTGCAAGGCTGGCCACAAAAGTGCCGTGCAAATGCCTGTTCTCACTTTCAGGTTACATTATAAACGAGAAGCGGACAGCATTATCTCCTGCAAATGTAAACAAACTTGTTATCTGAGCGATTGGCTGAACAAGAAATAGGGTTGAGTGAATTTGTAGGCTCTAAAGTTTTACATTGTTTTATTTTTGAGTGCAGTTATTTTTTGTACATAATTCTACATGTGTAAGTTCAATTTTCATTATAAAGAGATCACAGTACAGTACTTGTATTAGGTGAAATGAAAAATACTATTTCTTCTGTTTCTTTTTGACAGTGCAAATATTTGTAATAAAAAATCAATATAAAGTGAGCACTGTACACTTTGTATTCTGTGTTTAATTGAAATCAATATATTTGAAAATGTAGAAAACATCCAAAATATTTAAATATATTTAAATAAACATTTAAGTGTTCTATTATGGTTTAACATAACGATTAATTGCACGATTGTGATTAATTTTTTTAATCGCATGATTAATCATGATTATTTTTTTTAATCTCTTGACAGCCCTAAAATAAATAGTTGGCTTTTTAGAGATGCTGAGCAATCACAGCTCTGACTGATCTCATTTAACTCCCTTTCATATGGTCTAAATGAAAAGTACTATATAAGAGCTTGTATTATTGTTATTATTAATTATTATTATTATTATATTATTAGTCAACATTGCCTCCCTTCCTGTTGCAGTTTGTTTTGATGTTATTTTTCTATAGATTTCACTGTTTATATTTTAGCTTTACCATTTATTGCCACTTATTTTTGTGGTCACTCTATACAAAGTATGAGCAATAATATTGTTTCTTTAGGACATTTGTGCTAGTGAAGAATGCTCACAATTGTTATCCATCATTTAAGTCATTTTTAAAAATCCATACTACCTGTTTTTCATATATCCCAAGTACCTAACTATAATACTGGTCTAATATTTTCATTCACAAATGGTCAATGTATGTTAAAAATTAAGATATACCAGTGAAGGATTTCAGGGTTCAGTTTTGCTACTAAGTAGCTTAGATAATGTACATATATATGGGAATTTCCCTCCTTCCTAACGTAAAATAAGTTTAAACGATACCCTTGACTAAAATTCTGATTGTTTAACATATCATTCTTCCTGACTCACATCAACCACAAATATTTTAAACTCATAAAATACAGATATACTCTAGGGGTGGCTGCTAACAAGACAAGTTAAGGTCATGACTTTTTATACAGTTTTAGTCTTTTACTAGGTAGAATTGTTCTTCAATTGGATTACATTTACCTGTGCCTTGAAAAATTTGGTTCAGATCAATGTTGTAGGCATAATTTTTACAGTACTTGACAGAGTAATAGCAATGTTGCCAGGTTAAATGCACAAGATTGCTTTTGCAGGACTAAATGGATAAATACATAAAGAAATCATACCAGTGTTCTGTAATCACTGTAGCTCGTCATCATTCTCCTTTTCTACATCCTTTTTGGACCCCAGTTCAATAAAGCTCTTAAGCAAATACTTGTATTTAAGCATTTGAATTATCCTACCCCTTCTCAGCAAAACATTTAAGCACATATTAAAGTCCCAGTGGCCTTAAAGTTAAACATATCAGTAATTGGTTTGCTTTATCAGACACTTTGAGACAGCTTGTGCCACACACTCTCAAAGAAACTGCGGAACCACCTGATCAACATCCTCTACAGCAAAATTTGTTAGTCCCTAAGGTGCCACGGGTATTCCTTTTCTTTTTGAGACTACAGTAACCATATCCCTTTAATCCATCTATCTATCACTTTCAAATATTTTTTCTGTGTTTTCTATTTAAATCTGTTCAAATTCCAATTAATAAACACATAAGAGATTGCAACACTGTAAAATAATATATTGAAATAAAGGAATATAAGTGTTTCCTCTAGGAACAGACATCTTTATCTCAACAGATATATTTGTGCAAATTTCTTTTGAGATATATTGTTCCTGCATCCTTTGAGTGCTTGTCCCTATGTATATTTAGTCTATTTCAGGTTGTGACTGCACTCCATGCATTTGAAATCACAGAATTTCTTCTTAGCAGTGTCTGCCCAGTCCATGAAAGTTCCCCATGCCTCCTCATGCTCTGCTCTGACGGTATAAGGGATAGTGCTGGATCACCACCATCTCAGATGCTTCTCACCATCCCCAGGCTGAGACAGAACACCAGTCTTAACTTTGCCTCTTCTGGCTCCTACCTGTAAATAGTTTAGAGATAGATATTTCTGGTTAGTTAGTTTTTTTATTTACTACCCTAGCCTCTCTGTTCATGCGTGGTGGGGAGATGATGCTAAAAACCACTGACTTTAAGAACTGTGTGGGTTGCCTGCACCCCTTCCTGGTAAATGTGGAGTAAGACAATCATGACTCCTGTTTTTACTGCCTGGGAGAAACCCATATTCCACCCATATCCAGTATTTGTGAGTTGTTTCCTGAAAGGACAAAGAAGTCATAGGAGATCCACATTGAGATTTTCCTTATGGACAAATCTATGAGCAGATTCTGACCAGGGAGACAACTCTATACATCAGCCTAAGGACAGCAAGAGAGCTGAGGCTTTGGCCAGTTCCATGGCCCTCTGCCTCCCATTGGCTCCAGGAGAGTGAGCAGACTCATGAGAAGGGCATGAAGAGGAAACTTAGAGTCCATCTAAACAGCCTCTCTAACTTTCAGAGCCTGAGCTCCAGCCCGAGCTGCAACATCAAAGTGCTGTCTACACAATTATTTTTGGATTGCTATTGGAAGCCCGACTTACCCAAGTCTGTCAACTCTGGGCTGCCACAGGCTGTAAAGACATACCCATAGGCAGTCCCAGAAAGACAAAAGGAAAGATTCCCTATCTAAGTCCTCAAAGAAAAGGCAGAGATCCATGTCCCATTCTAAATCAAGTGAGACCCCATGTTCTGGCTCAGTACTGACTGCTTACACTAAGAAAAAGGCTTTGGGATATTAGCTAAGGACAAGAGCTTGATGGCCTCTGGTATTGGAGGCAGCATTTCAGCACCTCCTGAAGCCCTGTTGAGGTCATCATGGTCAGTAATCACCCAGGCAATACTGGCTGCCCAGACTGTGAGGAAAGAATCACTTTCTAGCCTTCCCACTCAGGTGCCAGCTTGCTATTTGGTGCTGGTTTCTGGAACTGAACAATCCATTGCTATCTGGAGATCTGCACCCAACACCAAGTCAACACCCGGTATTGTCCCCTGGATTTCTAGCAGGGGAATTTGGAGGGCCTTTGCCGCCCTTTTCAACATGTCCTAGAAGATAATCAGAGTATGATGGATAATCTGGAATCACTACCTCATCTGAGGAAGATAAAGAGTGGTGCTGACCTCTTGCCCTTGGAAGAGATCCAGAAAGCCCTGAATAAACTGCTGGACATCCTACACAGCTTGGTCATGAGTAAAGTTGTGCTGATGATTAATGAGGCTATCCTCAAACCAACTTGCACAATCTGGCAGCTGCCAGCTGATATATTCCCCCTCCCCCAAGTAAGCAGGTATTTATCAATAGGCGGGGGGAGTGAGGTCCTTGCAGCTCTGCATGGATGCCATTACCTTCTGAAATTGGTGCACATCCCCTCCACCAGCAGGTTGTCGTTACTGCCATACACCAACCTAGGGTTCAGAATACCCTGGCCAATTACTTCAGTAGGCACTTCTCCAGGGATCATGAATGGGAACTTCATGCCCTAACTCTGCAAGTGGTGTTTTGGAATTCGAGTCACCCAACCATGGACCTGTTTGCCTCAATTGCCAGGAATTCTGCTTCTAGGAAAGGTAGGACCCCAGGTTTACTGGAGCATGTTTTCCTCATATGGGAGTCAGGAGCCTTGAGATGTGTGTGTGACTCACTCTATATGATTTTATGAAAGTATGCTGATGAGTATGAATATAATGTAACTAAAATATGCTTCATGCAAAAGGTCTCTTGTAAGGTATCATTACAAAGCTTATAATCACCTATTTGTATAAATGTATCACTCTTGTATCTGAAACTAGAAATATGAAATATAACTCTGAGGGTCTATTGTAGTTATGCAAAGTGGGGGCCATTAATGGTTTTTTGGAATCTTGATGGCTCCCATCAACCAGGACAACTGACTGTGGATGGCTCTGTTTGCAGGCAGGCCTTCCTGTGAGTCAGGCTGGGAAGAATGAAGGCTTGGGGTCTCAAAGAACATGTGATCATGTCACCTGAACTGGAATCCATCTTTAACCTGGTGTTTTTCCATTGAGAAGGAGGGGTGGGAACCCAGAGGGACAAAGGTTTCCCGCCTTATGCAAAAGATATATAAGTGGGTGCAACAAACCAAAGAAGAGCCATCCCCTAGCTACCAGCTGAGCTGGAACAAGGGCTGTACCGGGGAAAAGATTGTGCCCAGACTAGGAAGGTGTCCAGTCTGTGAAAGAAACTTACTGAAACATCTCTAAGGGTGAGATTAAATCTGTATTCAGTTTTTATTACTGTACTAGACTTAGACTTGCGTGGTTTTTTTTTTTTTTTTTGCTAAGTAATTCACTTTGTTCTGTCTTCTACTTGGAACCACTTAAATCCTATTTTCTGTATTTAATAAAATCACTTTTTACTTATTAATTAACCCAGAGTATGTATTAATACTGGGGGGTGGGGGTGGGCACAAACAGCTGTGCATATCTCTCTATCAGTGTTATAGATGGTGAATAATTTATGAGTTTACCCTGTATAAATGTTATACACAGTAAAATGGATTTATTTGAGGTTTGGACCCCATTGGGAGTTGGGCATCTGAGTGTTAAAAACAGGCACACTTCTGTAAGCTGCTTTCAGTTAAGCCTACAGGTGTTAGGGGATGTGGTTCAGACCTGGGTCTGGGTTTGCAGCAGGCTAGCCGGTCTGGCTCAAACCAGGCAGGGCACTGAAGTCCTAAGCTGACTGGGCAGGAAAGCAGGGATAGAAGTAGTCTTCATAGAATCATAGAATCATAGAATATCAGGGTTGGAAGGGACCCCAGAAGGTCATCTAGTCCAACCCCCTGCTCAAAGCAGGACCAAGTCCCAGTTAAATCATCCCAGCCAGGGCTTTGTCAAGCCTGACCTTAAAAACCTCTAAGGAAGGAGATTCTACCACCTCCCTAGGTAACGCATTCCAGTGTTTCACCACCCTCTTAGTGAAAAAGTTTTTCCTAATATCCAATCTAAACCTCCCCCATTGCAACTTGAGACCATTACTCCTCGTTCTGTCATCTGCTACCATTGAGAACAGTCTAGAGCCATCCTCTTTGAAACCCCCTTTCAGGTAGTTGAAAGCAGCTATCAAATCCCCCCTCATTCTTCTCTTCTGCAGACTAAACAATCCCAGCTCCCTCAGCCTCTCCTCATAAGTCATGTGCTCTAGACCCCTAATCATTTTCGTTGCCCTTCGTTGTACTCTTTCCAATTTATCCACATCCTTCCTGTAGTGTGGGGCCCAAAACTGGACACAGTACTCCAGATGAGGCCTCACCAGTGTCGAATAGAGGGGAACGATCACGTCCCTCGATCTGCTCGCTATGCCCCTACTTATACAACCCAAAATGCCATTGGCCTTCTTGGCAACAAGGGCACACTGCTGACTCATATCCAGCTTCTCGTCCACTGTCACCCCTAGGTCCTTTTCCGCAGAACTGCTGCCGAGCCATTCGGTCCCTAGTCTGTAGCGGTGCATTGGATTCTTCCATCCTAAGTGCAGGACCCTGCATTATCCTTATTGAACCTCATTAGATTTCTTTTGGCCCAATCCTCCAATTTGTCTAGGTCCTTCTGTATCCTATCCCTCCCCTCCAGCGTATCTACCACTCCTCCCAGTTTAGTATCATCCGCAAATTTGCTGAGAGTGCAATCCACACCATCCTCCAGATCATTTATGAAGATATTGAACAAAACGGGCCCCAGGACCGACCCCTGGGGCACTCCACTTGACACCGGCTGCCAACTAGACATGGAGCCATTGATCACTACCCGTTGAGCCCGACAATCTAGCCAGCTTTCTACCCACCTTATAGTGCATTCATCCAGCCCATACTTCCTTAACTTGCTGACAAGAATGCTGTGGGAGACCGTGTCAAAAGCTTTGCTAAAGTCAAGAAACAATACATCCACTGCTTTCCCTTCATCCACAGAACCAGTAATCTCATCATAAAAGGCGATTAGATTAGTCAGGCATGACCTTCCCTTGGTGAATCCATGCTGACTGTTCCTGATCACTTTCCTCTCCTCTAAGTGCTTCAGGATTGATTCTTTGAGGACCTGCTCCATGATTTTTCCAGGGACTGAGGTGAGGCTGACCGGCCTGTAGTTCCAGGATCCTCCTTCTTCCCTTTTTTAAAGATGGGCACTACATTAGCCTTTTTCCAGTCATCCGGGACTTCCCCCGTTCGCCACGAGTTTTCAAAGATAATGGCCAAGGGCTCTACAATCACAGCCGCCAATTCCTTCAGCACTCTCGGATGCAATTCGTCCGGCCCCATGGACTTGTGCACGTCCAGCTTTTCTAAATAGTCCCTAACCACCTCTATCTCTACAGAGGGCTGGCCATCTCTTCCCCATTTTGTGTTGCCCAGCACAGCAGTCTGGGAGCTGACCTTGTTAGTGAAAACAGAGGCAAAAAAAGCATTGAGTACATTAGCTTTTTCCACATCCTCTGTCACTAGCTTGCCTCCCTCATTCAGTAAGGGGCCCACACTTTCCTTGGCTTTCTTCTTGTTGCCAACATACCTGAAGAAACCCTTCTTGTTACTCTTGACATCTCTTGCTAGCTGCAGCTCCAGGTGCGATTTGGCCCTCCTGATATCTTTCCTACATGCCCGAGCAATATTTTTATACTCTTCCCTGGTCATATGTCCAACCTTCCACTTCTTGTAAGCTTCTTTTTTATGTTTAAGATCCGCTAGGATTTCACCATTAAGCCAAGCTGGTCGCCTGCCATATTTACTATTCTTTCGACTCATCGGGATGGTTTGTCCCTGTAACCTCAACAGGGATTCCTTGAAATACAGCCAGCTCTCCTGGACTCCCTTCCCTTTCATGTTAGTCCCCCAGGGGATCCTGGCCATCTGTTCCCTGAGGGAGTCAAAGTCTGCTTTCCTGAAGTCCAGGGTCCGTATCCTGCTGCTTACCTTTCTTCCCTGCGTCAGGATCCTGAACTCAACCAACTCATGGTCACTGCCTCCCAGATTCCCATCCACTTTTGCTTCCCCCACTAATTCTACCCGGTTTGTGAGCAGCAGGTCAAGAAAAGCGCTCCCCCTAGTTGGCTCCCCTAGCACTTGCACCAGGAAATTGTCCCCTACGCTTTCCAAAAACTTCCTGGATTGTCTATGCACCGCTGTATTGCTCTCCCAGCAGATATCAGGAAAATTAAAGTCACCCATGAGAATCAGGGCATGCGATCTAGTAGCTTCCGTGAGTTGCCGGAAGAAAGCCTCATCCACCTCATCCCCCTGGTCCGGTGGTCTATAGCAGACTCCCACCATGACATCACTCTTGTTGCACACACTTCTAAACTTAATCCAGAGACACTCAGGTTTTTCCACAGTTTCGTACCGGAGCTCTGAGCAGTCATACTGCTCCCTTACATACAGTGCTACTCCCCCACCTTTTCTGCCCTGCCTGTCCTTCCTGAACAGTTTATAACCATCCATGACTGTACTCCAGTCATGTGAGTTATCCCACCAAGTCTCTGTTATTCCAATCACGTCATAATTCCTTGACATCACCAGGACCTCCAGTTCTCCCTGCTTGTTTCCAAGGCTTTGTGCATTTGTATATAAGCACTTGAGATAACCTGTTGATCGCCCCTCATTCCCAGTATGAGGCAGGAGCCCCCCCTCACAGACCTTCCTGCCTGTGCTTCCTCCCGGTATCCCGCTTTCCCACTTACCTCAGGGCTTTGGTCTCCTTCCCCCGGTGAACCTAGTTTAAAGCCCTCCTCACTAGGTTAGCCAGCCTGCTGGCAAAGATGTTCTTCCCTCTCTTCGTAAGATGGAGCCCGTCTCTGCCCAGCACTCCTCCTTCATGGAACACCATCCCATGGTCAAAGAATCCAAAGCCTTCTCTCCGACACCACCTGCGTAGCCATTCGTTGACCTCCACGATTCGACGGTCCCTACCCAGGCCTTTTCCTTCCACGGGGAGGATGGACGAGAACACCACTTGCGCCTCCAACTCCTTTATCCTTCTTCCCAGAGCCACGTAGTCCGCAGTGATCCGCTCAAGGTCATTCTTGGCAGTATCATTGGTGCCCACGTGGAGAAGCAGGAAGGGGTAGCGATCCGAGGGCTTGATGAGTCTCGGCAGTCTCTCCGTCACATCACGAATCTTAGCCCCTGGCAAGCAGTCTTGGCACATCAGGTGGCAGCTCCCAGGGGGTTTCTGTGATCTAACCCGTCACAATGTGTTCTGCCAATCCCTGAGTTTCCAAGAGTCCTGAGAAAGATCAGGCAGGATGGGGTGCAGGTTATTCTAATAGTGCCAGGATGGCATCAGCATTCTGGTACCCCATGCTACTTCAGCTGCTGGCCCAACCTCCTCACTGCCTACCTCTTCTGCAGGACTTCCACACCCAGGATGAGGGGAAGACTTGCCATCTTGACCCATCCATACTGTACCGTCCCAGTTTTTGAAGGGTATAGATAGTGTTTTCCCAACAGTGATGAAACCTTCACTAGCGTGGGACCTGAACTTTGTCATATCATCTCTGATGGGGGCACCATTCAAACCACTGACACTGTTCTCCCTGTTACATCATTATATGAAGATGGCTTTCTTAGGATCATCTCAGCAGTAGGGTCAAAGAGCTAGGGGCACTTATGGCAGACTCTCCTTGCATGACTTCTACAATGACAAAGTGTCAGTGAGGCTGCACCTAAGAGTTCATCCCTCAGGTGGTAATGGACTTTCACATCAACCAGAGCATCTACTTACCTGTGTTCTATCCCAAGCTACTTGTCAACATGCCTTGGATGGGCTTAAGGCTCTGGCCTCCTACTTGCAGAGTACTAGGACATTCCACATGTCACCAAGGCTGTTTGACTGGGGATGGCTTTACCCTTTATGCTTTCCAGAAATGAGACAGAGGCTGTCAAAGTGGATTTCAGGCTGCATAATACTCTGCTGTGATCTGACCAAGGTAACTCTTGAGGGCTGTGTGAAAGCACACTCATGAGAGTCTGGGCAACCTCAATAGCCTTCCTCAGGGAAGTCCCTATCTCTGACCTTTGCAAGGTGGTGGCGTAGGGCTTGACATATGCCTTCACAAAGCACTACATGCTGGTGCAGGCTGCTGACTTGGATGCATCCCTGGAAAGAGCAGTGGAACAAAGCTCCAGGCACCCACCTCTTCCAGGGGAACACTGCTAGTGAATCACCTGAAGTGCACTCTACACAAGGACAGGCACTCAAAGAAGAAGGAAAGGTTACTCACCTTGTAGTAACTGAAGTTCTTTGAGATTTGTTTTAGCTAAGTGTAGTCTACTACCCACCGTCTTTCTTCTCTGTCTTAGATCCCATACTTGAGGCCTGCAGTGGAGAAGGAAATGAGATTCATAGATTCATAGATTCATAGATACTAAGGTCAGAAGGGACCATTCTGATCATCTAGTCCGACCTCCTGCACAGCGCAGGCCACAGAATCTCACCCACCCACTCCTACGAAAAACCTCACCTATGTCTGAGCTATTGAAGTCCTCAAATCGTGGTTTAAAGACTTCAAGGAGCAGAGAAGCATCCCTCAAGTGACCCATGCCCCATGCTACAAAGGAAGGCGAAAAACCTCCAGGGTCTCTCCAATCTGCCCTGGAGGAAAATTCCTTCCCGACCCCAAATATGGCAATCAGCTAAACCCTGAGCATATGGGCAAGATTCACCAGCCACATACTACAGAAAATTCTTTCCTGGGTAACTCAGATCCCATCCATCTAATATCCCATCTCAGGGGATTAGTCCTACTTACCCTGAATATTTAAAGATGGTGGCTGTGTGGTGCTTCCTCTTACAAACTCATTGTAGTGCATGAGGAGGTCACAGGCACATGTGCGGACCAAGCATATACTGCTAGAAAAATTCTCTGATCTCAGGAGCATGGAGAACATGTGCAACCTGAAGTGGATATGCATATATTCATAGCTTCCAAGGCCGGCAGGGACCAGAGTGATCATCTAGTCTGACTTCCCGTATAACACAGGTCACAAAACTTCCCCAAAATAATTCCTACAGCAGATCTTTTACAAAAACAGCCAATCTTGATTTTAAATTTGTCAGAATTGAAGAATCCACCATGAACCTTGGTAAATTGTTTCAATGGTTAATTACTCTTACTATTAAAAATGTTCATCTTATTTCCAGTCTGAATTTGTCTAGCTTCAACTTCCAGGCATTGAATCATGTTATACCTTTCTCTGCTAGACTGAAGAGCCCATTCCTAAATATTTGTCCCCCATGTAGGTACTTACAGACTATCATCAAGTCACCTATTAATCTTCTCTTTGCTAAGCTAAATAGATCGAGCTCCTTGAATTTATCATTATATGGCATGTTTTCTAATCCTTTCATCATTCTGTGGCTCTTCTCTGAACCCTACCCAATTTATCAACACCCTTCTTGAATTGTGGACCCTAGAACTGGACACACTATTCCAGAAGTGGTCATACTAGTACCAAATACAGAAGTAAAATAACCCTCTACTCCTACTTGAGATTCCTATTTATGCATCCAAGGATTGCATTAGTCCTTTTGGCCACAGCATCATACTGGGAGGTCATGTTCAGTTGATTATCCACCACAATCCCAAAATCTTTTTCCGAGTTACTGCCTCCCAAGATAGAGTCCCCCATTCTGTAAGTATGGCGTACATTCTTTGTTTCTGATACATAATTTGCATTTACCCTATATTAAAATACATATTGTTTGCTTTCACCCAGCTTTCCAAGCAATCAAGATCACCATGGATCATTTTCCTCTTTATTATTTACCACTGCCCCCATTTATGTGCCATCTGCAAACTTTATCAGTGTTGAGTTTATGCTTTCTTTCAGGCCATTGATAAAAATGTTAAATAGCATAGGGCCAAGAACAGATCCCTGCAGGATCCCACTAGAAGCACACCACTGTAATGATGATTTCCTATTTAAAATTACATTTTGAGACCTATCAGTTAGCCAGCTTTTAATCCATTTAATGTGTGTCATGTTCATTTTACATAATTCTAGTTTGTTAATAAAAGTGTTCTGCAGTGCTAAGTCACATGCCTTACAGAAGAGTAAGTATGTTAGGTCAACACTATTACCTTTATCTACCAACTTCGTAATAAAAAATCATGAAATAAGATATCAAGTTAATATGAAAAGAGCTGTTGTCCATAAACCATTTTGATTTGCATTAATTACATTACCATCTTTCAATTTTTTATTGAGTCCTATATCAACTACTTCATTATCTTGGTCTATTATATATGTGAGCTCTTCAGCCATCTCATTTAAAACTCTTGAATGCAAGGACCTGCTGATTTAAAAATATCTAACTTTAGTAGCTGCTGTTTAACATTCTCCTGAGTTACTAGTGTGTTATCATCATCATATGTATATGTTCCATTGACCACAAATTTATCCTTGTGTCTCTTTACTTCCCTTATCAATTTTCTACAGTTCCTAACTTTTAATTTATATTCATTACTATCAACTTTCCCTTTCTTCCATTTGCTATATATTAATTTTTATTTTTTATAGCTGCCTTCACTTCTCCTATAAATCAGGTCATTTTTAAACTAATTCAGCCTTCTTCCTCAACTGTGGGATTGTGGCTTTTGGAGCATCTAGTAAAGTGTTCATAAACAATTCCCAATTATAATCCACATTTTTCTGATTTTTTTTTCCTCCGAACTGATTTGGCTCACAATTATTTCCAGCTTTATGAAATTGGCCCTTTTAAAGCACCAAGCAAGGGCAAGAAATTCTTCCTAAAAGTGGGAGGTAATGAGGCCCCCCCCAGCCCTGGCCCTGCCCCTCCTTTTCTCCCTGAGTGCCCCCCCACACCCCAGTCAATCTGGAAACCAGAGTGGGGAAGCTTGGGGTCCTCCACCTGCCCGGAATGGGGGGGCCCAAAAGCAGCCCACCGCCCACATACCTGCCTCCTTGTCCCCCACCCAGGGCAGGTGGAGCTCTGTGGTTCCCCAGAGCTGCCCACATGGTTCTTACCTCAAACTGACTCCAGCTTCCAGCCTGGCCTGGCTTGGTGGTAGGGCCTGTGGGGGCCAAAGAGCCACAGCAAGGCCATGGTAAGAGATGTCCAGGCAGTTGTGAGGAGTCGCAGACCCAACCCATGGGATTGGGACATGGGTCAGGGGCTGCTCTCAGGCCCCCACCAGGTGGATGGTCTGTGGTTCCTCACAGCTGTCTGGGCTCCCTGGTGTATATATACACCTATATTATTGCTCTGGACCTTATTCTGTTTGCACATTATAAATGTGATCAAGTCACAATTACCTGTACCAAAATTATCATTAAATTTTAGTACTGTGACCAGTTCCCTTTTATTTGTCAAAATCGGGTCTAATATAGAATTCCCCTTTGCTGGATTCAACACATTTTGAGTTAGGAAATTGTGAGCTATAATATTTAGAAATTTCAAGGATGCTTTAGTACTGGCAAAATGAGACCTCCAACATACGTCACTCAAATTGTAGTCCCCCAGGTTTATACAGCTTTTTCTCCTACACAATAGGTGTGTAAGGAGATAGGTATGTAAGGAGCCAGTGATCCTTTTCCTAAGCTTGCTTTGATGATCTATAGCACACACCAATTAGTATCCCATCTTGTACTTTATCTATTAGGACATTGATCCATAAGCATTCAGGATAATTGTCTTCTGATTTATCAGTGACTTCAAACAGACAATGCCATTTTTGACATAGAATGCCACTGCCCTTCCCCTTTTGACCACCTGATTATTCCTAAATAGGTTATAACTATTAATGTTAACATTCCAGTCATGCGAATTGTCTACCAGGTTTCAGTAACACCAACTAGATCAAATTTATACTCATAAAAGAGCAATTCTAATTCCTCTTGTTGTTAATGAGGGTCCTACCATTGGTGTATAGGCAATTGCAGAATTTCTTCTCTTCTTGTTAATTGGCTCCTTAATTAATTTTGTTCTCAGCATCATGTGCGGAGTGCTCATATCATCCCGCTTTTTACCCTTCCCTTTTCTTATTAGTTTAATATGCTCCTGACTAAACTAGGCAGCCTGTCACTGAGGAGATTGGTTCCGCTTCTACTGAGGTGAAGGCCATCCAAACGATACAGCCCTCTCTCCTTATAGAAGGTGGACCAATGTTCCACAAAACAAAAACCCTACACCACTTATCTAACCAGAAGTTCACACATCTTAAGGAAATCTAGATACTACAAGTGAGCTACAGCTCACTTCATCGGATGCATTTGGTGGAAAAAACAGAGGGGAGATTTATATACACACACAGAGAACATGAAACAATGGGTTTATCATACACACTGTAAGGAGAGTGATCACTTAAGATAAGCCATCACCAGCAGTGGGAGGGGGGGGTGGAAGGAGGAAAACCTTTCATGGTGACAAGCAAGGTAGGCTATTTCCAGCAGTTAACAAGAATATCTGAGGAACAGTGAGGGCACTGCTGTGTCAGTGGAAGTCAGTGGTGTCTCGAAGATAGCTGGGAGTGCTGGTAACGTAGGGCCTGAGGAGGGAGTCTACATAGCCAGACAATCCTGCTGTCAGGGTGCCAATGCCTGAGATGATGGGGCGTCCAGGATTTCCAGGTTTATGGATCTTGGGTAGCAGATAGAATATCCCAGGTATCAGCCACACTATCAGAGGCTCGTTCACCTGCGCATCTACCAATGTGATATATGCCATCATGTGCCAGCAATGCCCCTCTGCCATGTACATTGGTCAAACTGGACAGTCTCTACGTAAAAGAATGAATGGACACAATCAGACGTCAAGAATTATAACATTCAAAAACCAGTTGGAGAACACTTCAATCTCTCTGGTCACTCGATTACAGACCTAAGAGTGGCTATCCTTCAACAAAAAAGGTTCAAAAACAGACTCACTCCAACGAGAGACTGCTGAATTGGAATTAATTTGCAAACTGGATACAATTAACTTAGGCTTGAATAGAGACTGGGAATGGATGAGTCATTACACAAAGTAAAACTATTTCCCCATGGTATTTCTCCCTCCCACCCCACCCCCCACTGTTCCTCTGATATTCTTGTTAACTGCTGGAATTAGCCTACCTTGCTTGTCACCATGAAAGGTTTTCCTCCTTCCCCCCCCTGCTGTTGGTGATGGCTTATCTTAAGTGATCACTCTCCTTACAGTGTGTATGATAAACCCATTGTTTCATGTTCTCTGTGTGTGTGTATATAAATCTCTCCTCTGTTTTTTCCACCAAATGCATCCGATGAAGTGAGCTGTAGCTCACGAAAGCTTATGCTCTAATAAATTTGTTAGTCTCTAAGGTGCCACAAGTACTCCTTTTCTTTTAGCCTATGAAGGCTTTGTCAATAGTGTAAAGCTTACATTCCACAAACGTGATTAATAAAACACCCTGAAGAGGAAAATTCTGCATGTTTGTTCATTTATTTTAGCTTCCTTTGCTTTTAACAGCCACAGATTATAAATTTTTTCTCCATGAAGAGCACAGGCGAGGCTGATAAATTTCTTGGGTTTGTCATGGTGAAAATATTAAATTTCATGCTTTGTCACAGATTAATAGGAAAAACATATTAAAACTATGCAGACAATGTATATAACTTAAACAGAATTTCAGAATGCATGCTTATGAATAAAGAAAAATAAAACAATACTTTACATGGAAATTGAAAAGATCTGTGAGATAGCATAGTTTAGCAATACAATTTTAAGTCTTATAGGAGTTCTTTTTGTTCACATAGAATTTAGTATTATATTGGGTCCCCTCCCCACCTCCACCCTCACCTGCATGCTAGGCAGAAGTAGCAGCTCTGTGAAGTCTGCCTTCCATCCCATCCTGTAACCTGTGGTATTAGGTAGCTCATACATGAGAGTAACGGAAGACCTTCGGTCCCCATATCCTTTGTGTGGGCACGTAGGGGTAGTGGTGATCTAACCCATGATTTTTTTCATACCCAGATATCACAAAGTCTTTCTACCAAGAAGTGTAGCACCAATAGTACTGAAATGAAGGGCATTCATCAAGTGTGAGCTGAAGTCTTCAGGGAATTGAACTCAAAATCTTCTGTCCCTGGGGTAAGAGTATGTAGACCTGAGGTTGAAAAGAATCCTAAAGGGAGCGGGAAAGAATCTCCTAATTATTCTTCATGTGGGAACAAATGATACGGCTAGATTCTCGCTGGAAAGTATTAAGGGAGACTATGCTAGGCTGGGGAAGACGCTTAAGGAAATTGAGGCTCAGGTGATCTTTAGTGGGATCCTTCCTGTTCCTAGAGAAGGGCAACAAAGGTGTGACAAGATTATGACTGTCAACAGATGGTTTAGGCAGTGATGCTATAAGGAGGGCTTTGGGATATATGGCCACTGGGAGGCATTCACGGACAGAGGACAGTTCTCTCGGGATGGACTTCATCTGAGTAGGGAAGGAAATAGACTTCTAGGATCAAGGCTGCACAACTGATAAAGAGAGCTATAAACTAGGAATTAGGGGGAGATGGTTAGGAGATGTCCAGGTAATCTCCACTCCAGATTTTAGCATTGAGAGGGAAGAAGACGAAGTAAGAAAGGATACAGCCGTGGGTAGGAGAATGTATATAAGGAGCGAGGGCGGTGTGGATACTAGTCTAATAGGTTATACTGGCTGTAGAATGACTGTGTCTAATAGGGTACAAAATGTGAGCGAGGCCAAACAGCAAAAATTAAGATGTTTATACACCAATGCGAGGAGCCTAGGTAACAAAATGGAGGAACTAGAGCTACTGGTGCAGGAAGTGAAACCAGATATTATAGATATTATAGTTGTTCTCTGTGTGTGTGTATATAAATCTCTCCTCTGTTTTTTCCACCAAATGCATCTGATGAAGTGAGCTGTAGCTCACGAAAGCTTATGCTCTAATAAATTTGTTAGTCTCTAAGGTGACACAAGTACTCCTTTTCTTTTTGCGAATACAGACTAACACGGCTGCTACTCTGAAACCAGATATTATAGGGATAACAGAAACATGGTGGAATAGTAGTCATGACTGGACTACAGGTATTGAAGGGTATGTGCTGTTTAGGAAAGACAGAAACAAAGGTAAAGGGGGTGGAGTAGCATTGTATATCAATGATGAGGTAGAATGTAAAGAAATAAGAAGCGATGCAATGGATAAGACAGAGTCCGTCTGGGCAAAAATTACATTAGGGAAGAAAACTAGTAAAGCCTCTCCTACGATAGTGCTTGGGGTGTGCTATAGACCTCTGGGGTCTAATTTGGATATGGATAGAGCCCTTTTTAATGTCTTTAATAAAGTAAATACTAATGGAAACTGCGTGATCATGGGAGAATTTAACTTCCCAATATAGACTGGAGGACCAGTGCTAGTAATAATAATAAGGCTCAAATTTTCCTAGATACGATAGCTGATGGATTCCTTCATCAAGTAGTTGCTGAACCGACTAGAGGGGATGCCATTTTAGATTTAATTCTGGTGAGTAGCGAGGACCTCATAGAAGAAATGGTTGTAGGGGACAATCTTGGCTCAAGTGATCATGAGCTAATTCAGTTCAAACTAAATGGAAGGATTAACAAAAATAAATCTGCAACTAGGGTTTTTGATTTCAAAAGGGCTGACTTTCAAAAATTAAGGAAATTAGTTAGGGAAGTGGATTGGACTGAAGAACTTATGGATCTAAAGGTAGAGGAGGCCTGGGATTACTTTAAATCAAAGCTGCAGAAGCTATCGGAAGCCTGTATCCCAAGAAAGGGAAAAAAATTCATAGGCAGGAGTTGTAGACCAAGCTGGATGAGCAAGCATCTTAGAGAGGTGATTAAGAAGAAGCAGAAAGCATACAGGGAATGGAAGATGGGAGGGATCAGCAAGGAAAGCTACCTAATTGAGGTCAGAACATGTAGGGATAAAGTGAGACAGGCTAAAAGTCAAGTAGAGTTGGACCTTGCAAAGGGAAGTAAAACCAATAATAAAAGGTTCTATAGCCATATAAATAAGAAGAAAACTAAGAAAGAAGAAGTGGGGCGGCTTAACACTGAGGATGGAGCGGAGGTTAAAGATAATCTAGGCATGGCCCAATATCTAAACAAATACTTTGCCTCAGTCTTTAATAAGGCTAAAGAGGATCTTAGGGATAATGGTAGCATGACAAATGGGAATGAGGATATGGAGGTAGATATTACCATATCTGAGGTAGAAGCAAAACTGAAACAATTTAATGGGACTAAATCAGGGGGCCCAGATAATCTTCATCCAAGAATATTAAAGGAATTGGCACCTGAAATTGCAAGCCCATTAGCAAGAATTTTTAATGAATCTGTAAACTCAGAAGTAGTTCCAAATGATTGGAGAATTGCTAATATAGTTCCTACTTTTAAGAAAGGAAAAAAAAGTGATCTGGGTAACTACAGGCCAGTTAGTTTGACATCTGTAGTATGCAAGGTCCTGGAAAAAATTTTGAAGGAGAAATTAGTTAAGGACATTGAAGTCAATGGTAAATGGGACAAAATACAACATGGTTTTACAAAAGGTAGATCGTGCCAAACCAACCTAATCTCCTTTTTTGAAAAGGTAACAGATTTTTTAGACAAAGGAAATGCAGTGGATCTAATTTACCTAGATTTCAGTAAGGCATTTGATACCGTGCCACATGGGGAATTATTAGTTAAATTGGAGAAGATGGGGATCAATATGAACATCAAAAGGTGGATAAGGAATTGGTTAAAGGGGAGACTGCAATGGGTCCTACTGAAAGGCGAACTGTCAGGTTGGAGGGAGGTTACCAGTGGAGTTCCTCAGGGATCGGTTTTGGGACCAATCTTATTTAATCTTTTTATTACTGACCTTGGCACAAAAAGTGGGAGTGTGCTAATAAAGTTTGCAGATGATACAAAGCTGGGAGGTATTGCCAATTCGGAGAAGGATCGGGATATTATACAGGAGGATCTGGATGACCTTGTAAACTGGAGTAATAGTAAAAGGATGAAATTTAATAGTGAGAAGTGTAAGGTTATGCATTTAGGGATTAATAACAAGAATTTTAGTTATAAATTGGGGACGCATCAATTAGAGGTAACGGAAGAGGAGAAGGACCTTGAAGTATTGGTTGATCATAGGATGACTATGAGCTGCCAATGTGATATGGCTGTGAAAAAAGCTAATGCGGTTTTGGGATGCATCAGGAGAGGCATTTCCAGTAGGGATAAGGAGGTTTTAGTACCGTTATACAAGGCACTGGTGAGACCTCACCTAGAATACTGTGTGCAGTTCTGGTCTCCCATGTTTAAAAAGGATGAATTCAAACTGAAGCAGGTACAGAGAAGGGCTACTAGGATGATCCGAGGAATGGAAAACTTGTCTTATGAAAGGAGACTTAAGGAGCTTGGCTTGTTTAGCCTAACTAAAAGAAGGTTGAGGGGAGATATGATTGCTCTCTATAAATATATCAGAGGGATAAATACAGGAGAGGGAGAGGAATTATTTCAGCTCACCACCAATGTGGACACAAGAACAAATGGGTATAAACTGGCCACCAGGAAGTTTAGACTTGAAATCAGACGAAGGTTTTTAACCATCAGAGGAGTGAAGTTTTGGAATAGCCTTCCAACGGAAGCAGTGGGGGCAAAAGATCTATCTGGTTTTAAGATTCTACTTGATAAGTTTATGGAGGAGATGGTATGATGGGATAATGGGATTTTGGTAAGTAATTGATCTTTAAATATTCAGGGTAAATAGGCCTAATCCCCTGAGATGGGATATTAGATGGATGGGATCTGAGTTACCCAGGAAAGAATTTTCTGTAGTATCTGGCTGGTGAATCTAGCCCATATGCTCAGGGTTTAGCTGATTGCCATATTTGGGGTCGGGAAGGAATTTTCCTCCAGGGCAGATTGGAGAGGCCCTGGAGGTTTTTCGCCTTCCTCTGTAGCATGGGGCATGGGTGACTTGAGGGAGGCTTCTCTGCTCCTTGAAGTCATTGTCTTAATTTGTAATTCAGTGTCTCACTTTGCTTCAGAGTGTTATAGATGTCACAATAGTTATGAAAAATGATAACTTATTTTTGCTTTCTTTATTGTCACATTCAGATTCATCACCCCTTTTGACTTAATGGAATAAATTATTTGCAGGTATAAATAGGTGAAGTACCATGAAAGCCAGTGGAGCTGTACTTGTTTACACCAACAGAAAATGTATTTCAATAGGTTTTCTCACTTTGATTTCTTCTAACTCTGACTATGGCTACAATACAGAGCTAGTGCAGATGCTGAGCCGACAGGAGTGAACTCTCCTGTCAGCTTAGTTACTCCAGTCCCCGTGAGTGATGATAGCTATGTTGGCAGGAGAAGCTCTCCTACCAACATAGAGCTGTGTACACTGGCGCTTATGTCAGTGTCACTTACGTCACTCAGGGGGTGGTTTATTCACCATCCAAGCGACGTAAGTTGAGATAACATAAGCTGGAGAGTAGACATAGCCTCTGAAACTCAGTGCACTTTTGAGTAGATATAATGGTGTTATACTTTCCTGACCTCTGGTGCCCAATTTGAATGTGGTGTGAATATGATCCAAAGTTGTAGATATAGATATAACCCTACCCATTCTAGCTGTTCCTTCCCATCTGCCTGATTTAATTTTTGGCTTTAATTTTTTACTAAGGATTCAAAGCAAATTTAAATCCAGTTCAATGGGCCAGTGGAAGATTTCACTGGCATAAGTTATTTCTCCAGTGAAACAGAGGCTCCACAGAGTGCAGTAAAGTGGTTACTTGCATGTCTTCCATTTTCAGGGAGTTTTACTCCTATTTACGTTTGTTCTCCTTCTCCTTCCCCTGGCCTCTTTATTTTATTTTTTATGCAAGATTCTCTCTCTTCAGGCACTACTGCACATTCTGGAGGCCTTCCAATGCCATAGAATTCCATCCTCTTTTAAGCAGAGAATCAAGATTGGTTGGGAGTAAATGTTACCTCCAAAGAAAACACACCAGGAAAATGTCAAGAGTCTGAAATGTTCTTTATAAATGTAAATAGCTCGATCCTCATGAATATGCATACACAAGTAACAATCAGAGAAAGGAACATTTTTCTGGATTTTATAAAGAAATTGGGACTTTCATGCCCATATGATTTGCTTACATACTAGGAATTTGTACTGAGGCCTCGATACACTAACTGTTAGCAGTAGTAACAGGAAGCAGACAATTTATCAAACTTTGTGAGCAATTAATGTAGACTCCATCATTTTGTCTATACAGTTGGGATTATGTTTTCCAATGTGCATTACTTTGCATTTATCAACATTGAATTTCATCTGCCATTTTGTTGCCTGTTCACCCAGTTTTGTGAAAACCCTTTGTGACTCTTCTCAGTCTTCTTTGGACTTAACTATTATGAGTAATTTTGTATCATCTGCAAATTTTGCCACTTTACTGTTCACACTCTTTTCCAGATCATGTTGAACAGCACAGGTCTTAGTAGAGGTCCTCTATATCAGGGATTCTCAAACTTCATTGCACCATGACCCCCTTTGGAGAAAAAAATTATTAAATGACCCCAGGAGAGGTGACTGAGCTTCAGCGCACCTGAGCCCCACAGCCCTGGGCAGGGGGACCTAAGCCAGAGCCCTATCCCCACCGTTCCTAGCGCGGGGACCAAAGCCAAAGCCCAAAGCCATCAGCCCCAGATGCCGGACCTGTAACCTGAGCCCCTCCACCCACAGCTGAAGCCCTTGGGCTTCGGCCCTGGGCAGTGGGGCTTGGAATTCGGTTTTAGCCCCGGGCCCTCAGCCCTAACACCAGCCCTGGTGACCTCATGAAAATGGGGTTGCGACCCACTTTGGGGTCCCAACCCACAGTTTGAGAACCACTACTCTATATATTTCTCTCCATTGTGAAAATTGACCATTTATTCCTACCCTTTGTTTCCTATCTTTTAAGCAGTTACTGATCCTTTTGGTGAGGGACCTTGTCAAAGGCTTTCTGAAAGTCCAAGTACACTATATCCACTGGATCACTCTTGTCCACATGCTTGTTGACATCCTCAGAGAATTCTAAAAGATTGTCGAAGCATGATTTCCCTTTACAAAAGCTGTGCTGACTCTTCCCCAACATATAGTGTTTATCTATGTGCCTTATAATTCTGCTGTTTACTACAGTTTCAACCAATTTGCCTGGTACTGAAGTTAGGCTTACAGGCCTGTAATTTCCAGGATCGCCTCTGAAGTCTTTTTTAAAAATCAGTGTTATATAGCTACCCTCCAGTCATCTGGTACAGAAGCTGATTTAAGTGATACATTACAGACCACTGTTAGTAGTTCTGCAAGTTCCCATTTGAACTTCAGAACTCTTGGGTCAATACTCTCTGGTCCTGGTGACTTATTACTTTTTAATGTATCAGTTTGTTCCAAAACTTCCACTATTGACACCTCAGTCTTGGACAGTTTCTCAGACCTAAAAAGAATGGCTCAGGTATGAGAAACCCCCCAACAACCTCTGCAGTGAAGACGGATACAAATAATGCATTTAGTTTCTCTACAATGGCCTTGTCTTCTGTGAGTGCTCCTTTAGAACATTGATCGTCGGGTGGCCACACTGATTGGCAGTCTTCCTGCTTCTGATTGTGATGGGGTGTACGAGAGAACCTATCTGGGCCCAGAAGGCCCCACCCAGCTGCACCTGCTGGCTATGCTCACATTGGAAGCAGGACTCAAAAGGGAGCAGCTCAGCTCAGTTTGGGCAGACAGAGCAGGGGAGCAGGAGTGTGCTGCCAGCTCCTTCAGAGAAGTTGCTGGGTGGCTGACACCAGGCCCCACTGTCAACCACCTTGAGCCCTTCACCTCCTGGAGGCTGGGAACAACACACCTCTGCTGATAGAGGAAGACCCTCCAGGGCACAATCAGAGAGAACTCCAGGGGGAATCCAGAAACAGATTAGTGGCAACAATGGAGGAAGTGAAACTATGGTAGGAAGTGGCCCAGGGAGCAGGCATAAAAGCACCTCCCCCTAGGCCATATGTTTGAGCCATTATTCACAGGATCCTAGGTTGTCACCTGGAGGAGTAAGGTGGGCCCAAATTCCCCTACCCCCAGCCACTGACTCTCGCATCTGGATGGTGTTGACAGGTTCAGACTTCAACCCCCCAACACGGATGTACTTACAGAAATGTTTGCTGTTAGTTTTTGTTTCTTTAGCTAGATGCTCTTCAGATTCTTTCTTGGCCTGTATTATTATACTTTTGCACATGACTTGCCAGAGTTTATGCTCCTTTCTATTTTCGTCAATAGGATTTGACTTCCAACTTTTAAAATGTGCGTTTTTGCTTCTAACACCTCTTTTACTCTGCTGTTTAGCCATGGTGGCATTTTTTGTTTGTTCTTCTTACTGTTTTTATTTTTATTATTCCTATTTATTGATTGATTGGTTGATTTGGGGTATGCACACAGTCTGAGTCTCTATTGTGGAGCCCAATCACAGAGACTCCATTTTACTTTCCTCCTGGCTGGGGCTGTGTCTTCTGGGAACCAGTCTTCAGGCTTTAAGCAGGAGACATGTTTTACTAGCCCTTGTATGGCCTCCCCTGGAGGATACCAGGTTATAAAATGTTCAGTGCCTCCACAAGGGGAAGCTGTCTCCCTTACCATGAAACTAGGTTTTACTCCCTTCCCCCAGGATACATGACAGGGAAACCAGAGCACACTAATGTACTACCGCTTAAGCATTAATCAGAGCAATGCTTATAATCTAAAGGAAACAATGAACACACAAAACTGGATAGTCAAAACACAGGGGATGGGCCATTCACCCTGCCTGCTCTTATTTGAACTAACTTTGAGATAGGAAAACTGAAATAGAAGGTTATAGTAAAAGGCTGGATAAACAAACACAGTGCTGATAGACTAACAACTTTCCCCAAGGACCCCCAATGAATGGATTTTCTTTATTCAAGGACTAACTCACATCATACATTATGGGATAGCTAAGAATACTGAATACTCAGTGGCAAAATCTTCACTCTTAAGTACACATATGTTTGCTACTTTCTGGATGGTGCGGGGAATTACTAGGGATAAGAGGTTGCAATGATGGTGTTGGAAAGAAGGTACACAAAACAACAACAGGCTCTAATTAAAATGCTGGCAAATGATGCCCATTTCACTCATGATTTCCTCCTGGCATTTTTTGAAAGAACAGGATAAGACAATCCCTTTATCCTAATAAGGGTGTCTGTCTTGTCCTTAAAAAGAAAAGGAGTACTTGTGGCACCTTAGAGACTAACAAATTTATTAGAGCATAAGCTTTCGTGAGCTACAGCTCACTTCATCGGATGCATTTGGTGGAAAAAACAGAGGAGAGATATATATACACACACACAGAGAACATCAAACAATGGGTTTATCATACACACTGTAAGGAGAGTGATCACTTAAGATAAGCCATCACCAGCAGCGGGGGGGGGGGAAGGAAGAAAACCTTTCATGGTGACAAGCAAGGTAGGCTAATTCCAGCAGTTAACAAGAATATCAGAGGAACAGTGGGGGGTGGGGTGGGAGGGAGAAATACCATGGGGAAATAGTTTTACTTTGTGTAATGACTCATCCATTCCCAGTCTCTATTCAAGCCTAAGTTAATTGTATCCAGTTTGCAAATTAATTCCAATTCAGCAGTCTCTCCTTGGAGTCTGTTTTTGAAGCTTTTTTGTTGAAGGATAGCCACTCTTAGGTCTGTGATCGAGTGACCAGAGAGATTGAAGTGTTCTCCAACTGGTTTTTGAATGTTATAATTCTTGACGTCTGATTTGTGTCCATTCATTCTTTTACGTAGAGACTGTCCAGTTTGGCCAATGTACATGGCAGAGGGGCATTGCTGGCACATGATGGCATATATCACATTGGTAGATGCGCAGGTGAACGAGCCTCTGATAGTGTGGCTGATGTGATTAGGCCCTATGATGGTGTCCCCTGAATAGATATGTGGACAGAGTTGGCAACGGGCTTTGTTGCAAGGATAGGGTTAGTGGTTCTGTTGTGTGGTGTGTGGTTGCTGGTGAGTATTTGCTTCAGATTGGGGGGCTGTCTGTAAGCAAGGACTGGTCCGTCTCCCAAGATCTGTGAGAGTGATGGCTCGTCCTTCAGGATAGTTTGTAGATCCTTGATGATGCGTTGGAGAGGTTTTAGTTGGGGGCTGAAGGTGATGGCTAGTGGCGTTCTGTTGTTTTCTTTGTTGGGCCTGTCCTGTAGTAGGTGACTTCTGGGTACTCTTCTGGCTCTGTCAATCTGTTTCTTCACTTCAGCAGGTGGGTATTGTAGTTGTAGGAATGCATGATAGAGATCTTGTAGGTGTTGTCTCTGTCTGAGGGATTGGAGCAAATGCGGTTATATCGTAGCGCTTGGCTGTAGACAATGGATCGAGTGGTATGATCTGGATGAAAGCTAGAGGCATGTAGGTAGGAATAGTGGTCAGTAGGTTTCCGATATAGGGTGGTGTTTATGTGACCATCGCTTATTAGCACCGTAGTGTCCAGGAAGTGGATCTCTTGTGTGGACTGGTCCAGGCTGAGGTTGATGGTGGGATGGAAAACCAGTTGGAGAACACTTCAATCTCTCTGGTCACTCGATTACAGACCTAAGAGTGGCTATACTTCAACAAAAAAGCTTCAAAAACAGACTCCAAGGAGAGACTGCTGAATTGGAATTAATTTGCAAACTGGATACAATTAATTTAGGCTTGAATAGAGACTGGCAATGGATGAGTCATTACACAAAGTAAAACTATTTCCCCATGGTATTTCTCCCTCCCACCCCACCCCCCACTGTTCCTCTGATATTCTTGTTAACTGCTGGAATTAGCCTACCTTGCTTGTCACTATGAAAGGTTTTCCTCCTTTCCCCCCCCTGCTGCTGGTGATGGCTTAACTTAAGTGATCACTCTCCTTACAGTGTGTATGATAAACCCATTGTTTCATGTTCTCTGTGTGTATATAAATCTCTCCTCTGTTTTTTCCACCAAATGCATCCGATGAAGTGAGCTGTAGCTCACGAAAGCTTATGCTCTAATAAATTTGTTAGTCTCTAAGGTGCCACAAGTACTCCTTTTCTTTTTGCGAATACAGACTAACACGGCTGCTACTCTGAAACCTGTCTTGTTTCAAGTCTGAGTTCTTCCTCAGCAGTCTAAAGAGGTCTTGGATCCTCTGTGTCAGCCCCTGACAGTATTACTCTCTTCGTGCTGATTTAGAAGCTTTATCTGAGTCCTTTGGTCTGCTGAAACTCCACTGGCAATCTGCCTAACTTTAGGGTTCCCTCTCCTCAGCCACTTCTCCAGGAAAAAATCTCTTTTCTGATTCATTCAGAAAGGCTCTGATGGTCTTTCCCAATCTCCCTTGGCTACTTTCTAAAGAGGTAGGCTCCCACTGCTCCACTAGAATAACATTGGGGATAGTTTTACTTTTTTGCTGTGGAGTCATTCTTGCTATTTGGAATGTATTAATATGCGGCTTCTGGCATTGCAGGAAAAGTTTGGCAGCTCACAAGCAAAGCTATGCACAGGAAACATCCAGAAAGCATACATCATTTTAAAGTGTAAAACTATATGATTCTAGCATGTTTCAACAAAGTAAGAACATTTATCGTTTTGCTCTTAAATCACCATTTCTGTAAAAATTCTCTCAGTTACATTATATCCGCTCAGATTGCTGCAGAGGAGATTTTTGCCCTCATCTAAACTGCTTTGTAAAAATAGATCTTATTTAGCTATTTCACTTATGTCTAATGTGTAAAATCCGGTAATCACAACAATATCTCGGCAACAGTGTGGGGACCATCAATCTTGGTAATTGGGCAGTCCTCCAGCATATGTAGCATTGTATGTACAAAGCTGCAATTAAAGTGTCCGCTCCATTGTGTAGTGTAGGTTCAAGACTGAAGAGGAATTAGTTCAGCAGAACCCAAGGCAACAAGGAAGTTTGAAGCCAGGAATACGCCTGGCCAGATGGTCAGAAGTGCTGCTGTTACTTGAGAAGCTCATGTCAGCAATAATGTGATGCCAGCAGTTTCAGTATGCTTTGTCTAGTGTTACTTGACTCTATATTATTCTAGCAATTTAGTGTCCAGTGCCAAAAAAGCTATATATACTTTTCTTTGTCTATGTATCATTGATTTGCTTGCTTCTTCTGTGAGATGTTGCAGTATGGATCATAATTTCACTGACGATAATTTTCAAAGAGGGGATCCATATTGAATAGTTTTGAGGAATGCCGGCAAGTATGCCTTACAGAAATTCCACTGTAGTGAAGCAGAGTGGCCTCGCTCCAGTGCAGAGGGGGTTAACTTCCCTTGGGAAGTGCAGTGTCAGGCTAGGAAGTATAAGAGTACATAAGAACATAAGAATGGCCCTACTGGGTTAGACCAAAGGTCCATCTAGCCCAGTATCCTGTCTTCCAACAGTGGCCAGTGCCAGGTGCTCCAGAGGGAATGAACAGAACAGGTAATCATCAAGTGATCCATCCCCTGTTGCTCATTCCCAGCTTCTGGCAAACAGAGGCTAGGGACACCTTTCCTGCTCATCCTGGTTAATAGCCTTTGATGGACCTATCCTCCTTGAATTTATCTAGTTGTTTTTGGAACCCTGTTATGGTCTTGGCCTTCACAACATTCTCTGGCAAGGAGTTCCACAGGTTGACTGTGGAGTAGGGCCTTGCAGTTCAGTTGTGACTGAACCCTGGAAGGAGGCAGTCATCTTTCCCAGAGGGATGAGCCCTTGGTGAGATCCAGGACCAGCCAAAGAGAAGTCTGGCAACCCACTGCCCCAGAAGATGGAAAACCCCGGGGAGAGACTGAGCAAGCCCATGAGCCAGAGCCCGATAGCGACAGAGTGGCTCTAGCAGAAACTGGTAGGAAGTAGCCCAGAGAAACAAGACTTTAGCCCAGTTATGCTGCTGTGGTGCGAGAGAGAAATCACCTGTTTCCCCACTGACCCCATGGCAGGATTGTCTGCCACTTCTAGGGCCCTGGGCTGGGATTTCATGGACAACAGTGGGCCTGGGTCCTCCTGTTCCACCCAATACTTGAGGTCTGGATGAGCATGATATTGTACTCCTGACTCATTGACTGTTTGTTGCTCATCCCACATCCCAAAGGGGCCTGAGTCAGGAACCATTTGCTCATTCCACCCCACCCGGAAAGCTGGAGCCCTACTGTCTGGTTGTTGCCTGGCCCAACCTGGAGATTGAGGCTGTAAATTGTTCCATTACTCAACTGTTGAGGCTGTAGACTGTTCCATTACAGCCTATGACTCTACTGTGATAGGCTGTTGCTGTGCACCCTAACCAGAGGCCTGGTGGAGACGGGAAGCACTAATGGGTCAGTTGCATGGTCACAGGTCAGGCCACCCTGATGAACCTCCAGCTGATGTAACGACTCCCCCAGGTCCACTGGAAGGGAGCATCTAGACTCTGAGAAGGAGGACGCCTACATGCACCATAGTTTTGTACATGCTCTATTCCTGAGATTTTCAGTCTAATGTGTAGATGATATTAGACCTTGCCTACACGGTCAGTGGCAGTATAGCTTAGATTAAATGTGATGACTTGAATTTTCACTGACAATTTCATGTTTCACAACTTGAAAGAACAGTAGGATTCTAGCACTAAATTCCACCCATCCACACCAATAGGTGGGGGAAATTGATAGGGCTGATAGTGAAAGGGGGACAATCCCAGTAGCAAGGGAGGGAAACACTCACCAAGGAACAGGGGAAGGCTGATAAGACTTAGAGAGAACTGAGTCCTGGGAGGTAGGCTGAGGAGATCCTACCCTGTGCTATGGGTTATATGGTAAGGAGCCCTGTAACCTCACACTGGAACCCATTAAATGCCTGATATAGGACAGTATGGGTGATGGGCTGGTAGCATCCCTCCCTGTGTTAATGTTTAATAAAAGTTGCGGCCTGCCACTTGACTCCATGCTTATGTCTGTCCTCGTTTTGCTGCTATGTTCACATCAATTTGGCAGTTTATGTGTAATGATAAAGTGGATGTCTCCTATACATTCCTTATCATACAGAGATTGCACGTTCTTATTTTCCATTCTTTTTTTCTGCTCTGGTAGTCACAGAAAACATGACATGTAGCTGATTTTCCCTCTATGTTGTTCTAATAACTATTTGGAGTAGATGATAGTGATTGTACTTTCTTTGATAAAGTAACTCATACATTAATAATAACTGATATGATGCCTAGTTTATTATTTATTTATGAGCCATAAGACAGTTGATGTTCTCCAGCTGTCAGTCATTTAGGTAGGGCTCTCATAGATAATATCTGTTGGCTTTCACATTCTATTTCAGATTGTTAGATGATTCTGTAGTTCTCTTGAAATCGCTGATACACTGATGTAAGTTATGCTTTTACTTCAAATTACAGTAAAACATAATTGGTGTTTAGCTTTGCTCCTAAATAATAGCTTGTATATATCCAAGACATTTTCCTTCTTGTCTCTAAAGTTTACACTAGGGATCAAACCTTGCAGTGGTATAAGATACACCTTAACGAGTTGTGGTAAGTACAGTTTAGGAATCTGAATAGTGTAACTGGATGAAGCATGCAGCTTCAGATGCCCAAGCATTCTATGTTGATGTAAAAGGAGCATAAATAGCCTTCATTTATAGTGGAATGTAGGACCATAAGTTAAAAACCTACAATGTATAGAGGTCAAAAGGAAGATAAGCCCCCAGACACAAAGCAGGATGTAAGCTGAAGCCAGTGGTCATAAGACAAACCCAACCAGGATGCTAGGGGGAAAAATATCAAGGACCAGTGCAATCCAAATACCCCAGTTAGCACACATACAACCATGCCCACTGCCGAAGTGCATCTCTCACAGGCCATGCCCACATGAGCCTGGAGGGTGTGACAACTGTATGGGTAAGGAGATAGTCAACTCCAGTGAGGAGCTGGTGGAGTATGGTGCATGATTAAGTATCCACTAACCCAGCCAGTCTCCCGGGATGACAGAAAAACAGAAGGACAGTGGCATAAACAGTCAACAGAGATTTTCTGGCTGATGCCTATTTCTGTGGCTTGTATCCATATAGTCTGAACACAGCTGAGGTACAGTTTATGCAATTTACATTTGCTTCACTGCAGGTTTTCACTTCCCTCTGCTACTTTACATGCTGCATTTTATCGTGCACCCCTTGCCTGAAAGCCTGTGATTCCCACTGACTTCTGTGCTTTAAAAGATAGATGTGTCTGAGAAGTTAAAATATGTGCCATTTGTAATTAAACTATTACTTTACTACTTTAAAATGTATTCCACTAATTAAATAGTTAATCTCTTTTTGTTTCTTATCCTATTTTCTATTTGGGTGCATTTAATGATTTTATATATGTTTGGCCAAACTCTGCTTAAATAACAAAGTATGACAAATTGCTCTCAAACATAAAAGTAGGCTAAACATGTAGAATCTATCTATCTGTCTATAAAAAGAACAGCTCATCTGTCATCTTTACCGCACAGTAACTGAAATACCACACTCTTTCCTTTTACATAGACTGCATTAAATGCATGGTAATGATTGGTTAATGTTGATGTTTTAATGCCGAGCACTGTCTTTTACTTGTACCTTCACTCTGATCAGTATTAGACAAGGGCCTTGTTCAACTTCTATTTAAGTCAATGACAGTCCTTCCATTGTCTTTAGCATTGAATCAGGCCCCAAATGATAAAGGCCCCAGTATGACAATGCACTTAAAAACATGCCTAACTTTAAGTAGATGAATAGTCCCACTGAAATCACTTAACCTGAAGCTGAAATGAATGGGACTACACATGAGTTTAAAATTGCTTACCTGCTTTGCCGGTTTAGGGCCTAAATCAGCCACAGTCAGACACTTTCAGATTAGTCTAAGAGCTGCAACTTCTTACAGTAGTATATTTCCATTATTTTAGTTGCTATTATTTTGTTTTCTACATTTCTTTTGAAAACATGTTTTTAAAGATCTATTCATTGCTCTTTTAAAGGTGAGTGGGGAAGATTTAAATTATATTTTAAAAAAATTAAGTAAAATGATAGTGTGAGAAGTCTGTGCTGGATATTAACAGAAGCCTGGTCTGTGCATAAATCTTGTTAGCTGCTCTTAGCTCAGACCAGCAAACAGTATTTAACCACAGTTGCAGAACTTGAAGGAGAAAAACAATATCCAATTAATGGAAATAACTGTACTGTAAAACAGAAATATAAGAGGTACAAATACAGGAAAATGAAACTGCAGGGATGGTTGGAAGCTTATGAAAGTAAAATGAGGAAAACTCACATCAAAACTTAATATTTGGAAAAAACAAAATAGAACCCAAATAAAAAAATTGCTTACTTCTAGGAAAAAATGAAGGGGGAAATAAAAATAATCCATCACAGACAGCACTAGTAGAAAAGTTGATGGTTTGAATAAACAAAATAAGGGGAAAGCCTAAATAAATCTACTTACTGTTGAGGTGAGTAGGAAAACAGCTCCACTTATTTTTTAAAAAATGAGGAAATTCAAAAAATAATGACCCTTAAAACAGACAAACATTTTTTAAAAAAATATCAAGAAAGCAGATTTACGTATAAAAAGAGCAGTTCAGTTTTTCAATCTGCTGAGTTAAAAACCACAGGAGACCAAATAAAGCCATTTCTGAAAAAAATGAAGAAGGAAAATAAAGTAAATATTTGGGGGTATTCTGAAGACATGCTATTCTCCTCATATTTCAGGTTGGAAGTAGCCTTAAATTATAATCCTAGTTTTTACACACATCCTAATTTTGCCAAAACTCAAATATTCTGTCTGAAATTTCACTTGTGTAGCCTTGGAGGATACTTGCCTCCTTTATAAAATTTGAGATCTACAGATGAAAATGGCATATGAGAGTTATGTATGACTGATTGATTAATTTATTTAGAGATTCACAAGCAAAACTAGATGTCCATGTCACTTTCTAATTGGGTGCAGTTAAATCTGTGGTGGCAAAAAACACTTGTGTTGACACAGGAGGTGAATAAGACACAGATACCAAATGATGGTTATAATGGAGGCCACAAATTGTTTATCTCATAACAAGCTAAACAGAAAAGGGCTAATCACCTCCTACAAATCTACCCATCAAACAGTTCAGTTTCCATGATGGACAAAATGGTGTCACATGATAAACTGAGCATAAATCTTCATTAGCTGTTCTCTGCTCAGACCAGCATGGTAAACTGGTGGGAAAAAAAGGAGAAGCTGTGGTCGCCTTGTCTCGCACCTGGGATCTGACCCTATCTGCCAAGATTCCCAAACCCTTTTCTTATAAGAGGGGAATTCATCCTGATACCAACCCATGGATATTTTGGACTTTGGGGTCTTTGGACTACACTGGCCCTTAACATTCTCTCCACTCCAACACATTTAAACAGGCTTTGCACAGGAATCAGGATTTGGCCAAATGACCTAACTCCAGATGAGCATGCAACATAAATCAGGAGAAAATAAGTGTGCTTATGTATACTAAAAAACTTCTATGTAAATTTAATCCCCCACCCCACTTGAGTGTGCCAACTTCTGGAGCTCTGGACGGGGCTATAAGGAGCACTAGCAAAAGCCAGATTGTTGCCAACCCTCTTTGCCCCATTTTTACTAGCATTCTTAGAACTAGGAGTTGGGGACAGAAGAAACTATACAGCCCTGCTGGAGCCCATAGGGAGGTTTCTGCATGATCTGGACGAACTGTGTACTGGACCAATGGCAAGATAAGACTGCACAGCCCCGAGGCCACAGCCTGACTTTTACAAAGAGAGAGTTTAGTTTCATTGTTGGTTTGGAAGCTGGGAGAGAAACAGTGCCACTCAGGGAGTCCCTGCTAAATGCCCATTCCTCCCCAAAGGGAGTTCCTGCACTGCTCTGAGATTCTAGCTATTCAGATTAGACAGCTCCAGCACTGTAGTGACCAGCACCCAGCAGAGAGAGAGCTCTGACTCAGCACCAACTACCAAGAGCCAGCTGAGACTTCAGGAAGATTCCAGATTAGTAGAATCATTGAGCCTGGTTGGAATTAGGAGGGGACCCAGCAGCCAGGGGTCAAATGAAAAGAAAGGTGTCTTTTGTTGAAGGTGGCCAAAACCACAATACTGCAACATTCCCTCTCTGGACACTCACCCTCAACCTCCATGTGCCTCAGGATGGGGTCAGGGAGATGGGTGGTATTAAAGGAGTTTGTGAGTGTTAGCAAAAAGAACAGGAGTACTTGTGGCACCTTAGAGACTAACAAATTTATTTGAGCATAAGCTTTCGTGAGCTATAGCTCACTTCATCGGATGCATTCAGTGGAAAATATAGTGGGGAGATGATTTATATACACAGAGAACATGAAACAATGGGTGTTATCATACACACTCCGAGGAGAGTGATCACTTAAGATGAGCTATTACCAGCGGGGTGGGGGGGTAGGAAGAAAACCTTTTGTAGTGATAATCAAGGTGGGCCATTTCCAGCAGTTGACAAGAATGTCTGAGGAACAGTGAGGCGGGGGGGGGGGGGGTATAACATGGGGAAATAGTTTTACTTTGTGTAATGATTTATCCAGTCCCAGTCTCTATTCAAGCCTAAGTTAATTGTATCCAGTTTGCAAATTAATTCCAATTCAATACAGAATTGGCTTATTAAGCAATGTTTATTACTTATTGGCTAACCTTAATCCTTTCCTTCTCCAGATCCTATTTTCCTGTTCCCAGTAAAGTCACTCCCTCTGTTATTTTGGGTGTGGCATTCCTTTGTTGGAGTTTGTTTTATTTATTTTATAGCCCCCTGTATACCGGGCTTTACATGCCCTGTTACCTAGTCATATTGTTGCTTTTTCTCAAGGGACAGCACCCTGTGTATATGGCACAGCGAGGAGTCACTTTGAGTAAAGGCACCAAGAAAAAACAACCTAGGACCCAACCCATGCAAAGAAAGTGGAGAAGCTGCTCAAGACATTGGTGATAGCAAGCACCAGGGAGAGAAAAGGGAGGAAGCTTAAGCCATGACTTACGGAAAGGGCTACATAAGAAATGTGTGATTAATCTCAGAGAATGTGCAACTAAAAATTCACAAGACAGGAATCTTTCAAAGAGATACAAACTTGTTTTACATAAGCAGACAGAAGACCTCTTAATGCTTCAGCATAATTTATGACTGTATATATCTCCATATGTCTTTTCTAAAATCAACCTCAAAGTGAATGCTAGACATCTTAAATGAAAAACTTATACTAGTCTAATTCACTTTCTTCTGAAATGTCAATGACTGAACTTTTAGAAAAAGATACTTCAGTTTATGGAAGACCTCCCTTTCAATAGCAGTTAAGTAACATTACTCCTGAAAATTGGCTCTAAAATGGTTATAATCACCTTAAACAATCTAACATTATATAAGATTTGGATAAAATGGTGTAATAAAAATATGTTATAACACAAAAGATATTTCATTGTCCTCCCACATTGAAATTATGGTTTGAACTGACCATGAGAATACTGTGTGAAAAATGGAATTGTAAAGTCAAGGATAATGAAGAGGAATCTCATGCCATGTTGTCTATTCTATTATTGTTTCTTTTCCTATTTCTGCAAGTTTCAGTGTCTAATGAGGCCACTGAGTGAAAATCTGAATTCTAAGCTAACAAAGACTATATAGCCAAAATATCTGTAGGTATCCCTAATTGGCCTGCTTGATGAGGGCCTAGGCCAGAGCCACAAAGGTATTTAGACTCCTAACTTCCATTGATTTGAGGATCAGGGCCCTAGCCACTGTGATCCATGCATTTGTCACCTCCAGACTGAATTACTGTAATTCATTGTATGTAAAACTGGATGAGAAAATGTGAAATCTACAGTGTTTCTACAAATGCATAGGCTCCAGTTGGTTCAAAATGCAGCTGCCAACTCTGTATGGTTTGATTGCTTGTGAACACATCAAGCCTGTGCTCCAGCCTTTCCACTGGCTCCCAGTCAGCTTTCAGTTTAAAGCCTTAGTTCTAATCTTCAAAGCAATTACAGACCAAGCCCAGATACTTTAAAGATTTAATTTCAGTTGATGAGTTGCTGACACAATTGTGTTCTTCTGAGAAAAGGCAGATTTCAAAACTGTGGATGAAAGACATGAGAGCTGAGGACCAAATATTCTTGGTTAAGGGGATCCAGTGATAAAAGAAATTTACAGTAATTAGATGACTCCAGAATCAGGCCATGAGTAGTAAACACTGTAAAATCTTCCTCTGTGAAAAAAAAGCCTTTCCATAACAAAAATGACACAACATTATCCCCCCTTCAAAAAAAACCAAACAAACAAAAATGAAAAAAAAAAACATACAAATAAATGAACCAAACCAACAACAACAACAAGGAATGGAAGAAACAATCAAAGAAAAAACTGCCCTACCATAAACAAAGCTACTCTAGCCCAAAAAGGCAAAAGAGCCAGATTCCATGAAATTCACTTGGCACTTTACTATTAATAAGCAATACTACATGCATGATGCTCAGACACTGTGGAGACTGGTGGTTGTATAAAACTATAAAGAGGAAAATAGATGAAAGATTTCTCTGAAGCATCAAGGTGTGGATGGACCAAGGATCTGACCTGCAATTCCTATGGATCTGATCTCTTCATTCCTATGAATTTTTTCTCTTCCAGTGTTTTCTCTCTGTGTGTTTTATTTCCATACAGAAAATTGCTTGCTAAAAATAATGGAAAATTGCTAGATACAGGAACAATAGTGTGCAATAGATTTATGATTACAAGTGCAAATGTGTATAGACATATCACTTGATTGGTGTGATTCTTGGTGTATGGCAGTGGTTCTCAACCAGGGGACGTGTATCCCTGGGAGTATGCAGAGGTCTTCCAGGGAGTTCTCAACTCATCAGATCAGTTGTTCTTAACCAGGGATGCATGTACCCCTGGGGGTACACAGAGGTCTTTCAGGGAGTACATCAATTCATCTATATATTTGCCTAGTTTTACAACAGGCTACATAAAAAGCACTAACAAACTCAGTACAAACTAAAATTTCATACAATTTGGTTATGCTGCTCTATATACTATACTCTGAAATGTAAGTACAATATTTATATTCCAATTAATTTATTTTATAATTGTATGGTAAAAATGAGAAAGTAAGCAATTTTTCAGCAATATTCTGCTGTGAACGTGTATTTTTCTGTCTGATTTTGTAAGCGAGTAGTTTTTAAGTGAGGTGAAACTTGGGATAAGCAAGACAAATAAGTCTCCTGAAAGGGGTACAGTAGTCTGGAAAAGTTGATACTGGTGTATGGGACCATGTATCACAAAGGTAGGCTCACCTGAGTGGCTAGACAGATCAGAGTACTCAAGGGAATTCTCTGTGACTCCATGTTGAGGCTGTTATAGCAGCTGAAGAGTTTACACTTGATAATTGGTTGGTGAAATCTAAGTATAGAACTCACAGCCATTTTGGGGTTTGTGCCCTTGTTTATAACAGTCTGCCCTGAGGTTAATACTCACACTCATGAATTAGTGCAGGCAGCTTGACAAGCCCTATTGAAGCTTTCATTTTATTGCATCTCCTTTAAAGAAAGTAGTATATAGTGTCCCATTGTGTGTCTCGATGGTGCTTGAAAATAAACAAACTACTATCTTTCAGAAGAGGACATGTAAAATTCCCATACATAATAATGAAATAGTGTCTCTAACTTCCCATTTAGGATGCTTAAAATGTTTCCCACCGTTTTTTTAAATAATGTTGTACTTTTAAAGTACAGATTTATTTTCCTTTTTGTCCACTGGGTAAAGCTCTGAGATGGATATTATTTGTGCAGTTTGGATTTGAAAATAGTTTTTTTTTATATTGCCACTTTCTGTGCAATACAACACCACCAGCAACTCAAAAGTCAAAGTGAAGCACAGCTACTATCTTTTCAAATATTTTTTTCCTATTCCATTTAAACATCCATCAAGCAATGATTCATAAGGATTAAAATACCAAAGTGATGGCTTAATTCTTTGAGTTTAACTCAAATAATATAATAAAAGTGTTGACATCAAAAGTGAATTCCAAACAAACCTCAAGTGAAAATCAAATAATTTAAAATTTGAAAGACATCTTAAAATTATGAAAGCTCAAGATAAAAGTACTACAAGTGCACAAACTTACCCAGATTTATAGTAAAGTTCTAACAATCTCAGTGTTTCAGGAATAATGTCACAAAAACACGTCCATTCTTCAGTGATGCATATCAGAAGTGAGAGAGAACTTACATATTTATAGCAACCAATCTTTCTGCAAATATCATAGCCCAATTCATCCCTGGAGTAAACTACCTTTTTGGTTAGATTGTAATAATTCTTAAGCCACATCCTTTTTGTTGTTCAATAGTTTGTTTATTCAAATCAGTTTCCTATATGTGCTTCAATCTTATACAGGAAAAGTTCACAAGGCAGGCAGGATAATATGGAGTTTTTCTCCCTTACAAGACCGTCCTGTGGGTTTTTGCATGATGGGGAAGTGGGATAACCCCCGACCCCTGAAAAATGCTGATCACCAACAATTTCCATTCTACACAATGGGCAATGTAGATGATTAGCTGCTCTTGGGATTCAAGATCTTAATTGCAAATAATACCTACACGAAGTGTTGTGGAAGAAGACCAATATTATTAGTATAACAGATGCTGAGATAGTATTATATATACCTCTGTTACACTTGGTCATGATCTGGGATATAATTCAGACCAGTGAGGGGTTGTCACTGCCTACCCTGTAACCTGGGTGCCTCACAATGCTGTGCTGCTGTTGCTCCCAACATGGACAACTCACAACAAGCCACCATCATTCAGGTTGCTCTCTGAGTGTCTGTGTGCTAGACAGCCCTGTGTCAGCAGCTCTGACCCCGGCAGCCTGTCTACAGCCCCACAGCGGTTTCCACCAGCCGTGATTACTGCTTGCAGAGTGACCCCAACAAACTCCCAGTCCCAGATTTTCCAAAAACTGTGTGTTCTTCCATGTCTAGCCCTCTCCTGGACAGTTGAAAGAAATAATATTGTTAATTTGTTCCTCTAAAGCCATAAAACCACATCACAACTTATTAGCTTAACTGGGATAAATACACTCTTCCCTTTAAACACAGCACTAACTAGGTTTATGGTAAAATAAAACATATTTGGTTAACAAGAGGCCATGGGGTTACATCAAATAAAAGGGAAAACACACATGTAAAAGTCTAAAACTTAATCTAGCAAGGTACAGGCTTTGTTCAAGATGGTTTCTTTCATCAGCTATTCTTCTTCCCAGCCCATGACTCATTTTCCTTCAGTTGGTACCTTCCACAAAACTACAAGGTGCTGGTTTCCCTTGTCATCTTTAATGAAAAGTCTTTACATAAGCAGGTTTCTCACCTATATTGAGTTCCAGAGACTTCAGCCCTCCACCTTTTCATTGAAAGACCCATCTTTCTCACCTGGTTTCTGTCTAGTGATGGATACCAAAGATGGCTTCAGTCTTTGTTTATATTTCCCAAAGTTCAATGAACTTGTTTCAAGTGGCAGGATGACCTCATGCTGTTATTCCCATCTCCCTGTATGATTTCTATGTAAATGGGGCTTCTATTGTTTCTGTTTCCTGCATGTTTAATTTACATAGAGGACAGTAGATAGCTATGCCATTCCCTCTGGTCTGGCCAGATCGCACAGTCTAATATCAATGAGTATCCATAATTCCTTACATACTGTCAATACATACATTTCACAATTATGTTAATCACTATTAGCTTTCAGAAAAGATCTTCCTCTATACACTCTTATAAGATAGTAATATTGTATACAGTCAGTTGATTCAATTGCTTATCACTTGAGGTTCAGAACCCCATCTTTATAAACAAGTAACCTTTTGAAATGGATTCATCTGGAGGTTTACCTCAAAGTAACATTTATTCAAGCTGTGAGGAAGGTGACATGGAATCTAGTGTGGAAGGAAGCTCCATATGATATTGCCTGTATATGAACCCATGGTACTCTCACATCTTGAATACTGTGTGCAGATGTGGTTGCCCCATCACAAAAAATAAATTGTAATTGGAAAAGGTTCAGAAAAGGGCAACAAAAATTATTAGGGGTATGGAATGGCTTCCTTATTAGGAGAGATTTATAAGATTGGGACTTTTCATCTTGGAAAAGAGTCAACTAAGGCCAGAGGATATTTTGAAGGCTAAGACTATAGCAGTGTTCAAAAAAGAACTAGATAAATTCATGAAGGATAGGTCCATCAATGGCTATTAGGCAGGATGGGCAGGAATGGTGTCCCTAGCCTCTGTTTGCCAGAAGCTGGGCATGGGCGACAGGAGATGGATCACTCAATGATTGCCTGTTCTGTTCATTCCTTCTGAAGCACCTAGCAATTCTTCAACAACAAAAAAAACTATAAAAACAGACTTCAACAAGAAACTGCAGAACTGTCATTAATTTGCAAACCTGACACCATCAAATTAGGCCTGAATAAAAACTGGGAGTGGATGGGTCACTACAAAAAGTAGGTTTCAGAGTAGCAGCCGTGTTAGTCTGTATTCGCAAAAAGAAAAGGAGTACTTGTGGCACCTTAGAGACTAACAAATTTATTAGAGCATAAGCTTTCATGAGTTACAGCTCACTTCATCAGATGCATTTGGCTGAAATGAGCTGTAACTCACGAAAGCTTATGCTCTAATAAATTTGTTAGTCTCTAAGGTGCCACAAGTACTCCTTTTCTTTTTACAAAAAGTAATTTTCCCTCTGCTGATACTCACACCTTCTTGTTAACTGTTGGAAATTGGCAATGTCCACCTTGATTGCATTGGCCTCATTAGCACTACAAAAGTAGTTAACTGTTGACAATGGACCACTTCCACCTTAACTGAATTGTCCTCGTTAGCACTGACCCCCCCACACTTAGTAAGGGAACTCTCATCTCTTCATATATATACTGCTTACTGTATTTTTCACTCCTTGTATCTGATGGTGTGGGTTTTAGCCCACAAAAGCTTATGCCCAAATAAATTTGTTAGTCTCTATGGTGCCACAAGGACTCCTCGTTGTTTTTACAAATTGTCTGTTTCTTACCACCTCTTTCCCCTGCTGCCTTGATGGTCCTGTTTCTGCTTATATGTAAATATGGATTTTTGTTGTCTTTGCCTGAATATCAGGATAGGGTCAAAGAATCAAATACACATTAAGATAGGCCTGTTTAACAGCTCCCACCAACGTATTTGGTTTACACATACTTCAGTCAAAATTCCAGTATATATTCATAACTCAATACACATCACACACAATGAGTTTTTAGTTTCTAATGATACCTCACAAGGCATATTTTGTACAAACATTATTATAACATGTGGTAGGGTGTGAATACAGGGGTACTTGGGTGTCACACACTCCCCTTCTTCCTGCACCTCTGGTTAACTCTTTGCTGAGACACAGCTCAGAGTTCTTCTTTTCAGGATTTTTCAGAAAGTATTACTCAGAGTTAAAACCCTGGGGCTTTTGTGGGTAGAACCCTGTATGAAGGTGTATGAAGGACCAGGAAACTTCAGAGAAAAAGTACTATATATTTTCTTAGTAAACACACCACATTTAATGCACACACAAAAAATGTAAAAAGTTCTTTGAAAACCATGAATAACTTTTAAACAAAATTTATTAGGCAGTAAATCTACTGGTGTTTCTTATACAGACTTCCCCACTTTGTTGCTATTATATACATTTAAATATAAGGTTTAGACATAACATTTATATTTCTGTACTTTAGCACACACATATAAATACATTCCCCTTTGACCTTCTTTTAGAAATGATATCTAAGTCTTTGTTAGAGTAACCATAATATGTAACATGTGTCACCTGTATACTTTAGAGCTCAAGAAGAGTGGCAACCTCTCATTTCTTTTCCAAACTCTTCAGAACCTTGTCAGCAAATAGATCTTCTGGGCTCTCCACAGCTACCAGCATTCCAGCCTTTGGTTAATTATTGACTAGTCCTCAGTTACTGGTGAAACAGTTATCTGTAGTCAGTATCCCAAAGTAGTATAGGTTCTGGGATCAGCATTTGAATATCTATTCTCTAGATCTCAATAAAATCTCATTCTATATAGCACTATCCTTTTCCCATAAGCCCAGCTAAGTAAGATGATTTACATACCCTCATCTCAATTAGCTCTTTCTAGTTCTGTTATTAAACGAGGCAGAATCCAAGTTTAGAGCAGATAGCAGATTTAGAGGCTCAGTAGTCTTTAGATGTAATGAATGCTTCCCTCCCGCTCTCCTATAGATCCATAAAACACACAGTGGTGGAGCAAACATTATTCCATTGGGGAGCTTCCCTAGTAAATAAAGCTGGAATGGCACTCACCTGTTTCCAAAGTAGTACACTGACTGGGATGCAGCCCTCTCAGCAGACACTGTTCTTAGTCCTGCATCAACCCTTCTAGTTGAGTTGCCCCACTGTGACATACTGGGGCACAATTCAGATGGGGGGGGGGGGCTATGTCACCACAGCCCTGCAAGATTGAGTGCCTTACAATGCCTTGCTGTAGTAGCTCCCACCTGGGCCTCTCACAAACAACCTTCCAACATGTAAGTCACACCCTGAGTGTCTGTGTGTAACTGCAGCCTACCAGCTACACCATAGCTCTCACCAGCCTTGGTTATGCTGCTGGCTGACCCAGAAATATATTTTCTGAACTGCCTAGCCCTCTCCTGGACAGTACAAATAAATTTAGTCAGTTATTCCTTGAAGGGAATAATACGCCAGTTTATTACCTTATATAGTTACCCGACCCTTCAACTTAAACACACTGAATTAGATAAAACAGTGAAACAAGTTTATTAACTACAAAGAGAGAGATTTTAAGTGAGTATAAGTAATGAGTCATAAAAGTCAGAAATGGTAACTAGAAAAATAAAGACAAAAAACTTACTAGTGTCTACTTAAGAAATTATCTTAGCTGCAAAGCAAATTCTCACCACATGCTCCATCAGAATATTGACCAAACTTTCAGGTCAATCTTTGTACAAAAGTCCAATGGCTGTTTCCTTTTATCTTCTCAGGTACAGAGAATGAGGTGGGCAGGGAGAAAGAGAGGGGGTCTCATGGGGTGTTGTTTCACCCTCTTGAAAAACATTTCCAGCTGAGAAAAGACAATGAGTCTGTGTGGAAGGATGTTTCCTGCTGGATTTTTTCACCTGTTTGAACTTTTTTTGATTTCCTTCCCTGCTGGATGACTCTGTTTACTGCTTAAATACAAATTAAGGTAAGCACACATTCCTTTGTTTAGGACAGACTTGTTTGCCAACTTCCTCTTGGACAGGGCTGTGGGGTTTGGAACATATGTTAAAAACATCATACAGGAGACTTTTATGACTTCACATACAATGTTACCACACATATTTTATCAGAACAATACTGGCCAGCAAATTATGAGTTTTCAAATGATACCTTACAAGTTATACCTTTTACAAAGATTAGGGTTTGAGTACAGGGTCATATTCCAACACACCTGCCCTGCCCTCTGCATGTGTAGAGGTAAAGGGTACTCCAAACAAAAATCCATATCTTCTTCCCCTTTCTTTGGACTAAAATGAATCAAATGCTGCATTATAAAGTGTGTGGGTTACAATAGCACATGTGGAGTTTATGGAGTATGGGGAGATTTTGGCAAACCAGTAAAGTGCCTAAAAGCACTATTGTTTATTGGTAATAGTAGTCAAGTTAGCAGGCCATACTGAACCACTCTAGCTTGTTGCTAAAAATAGCCAATTCAACAGATCGTAAATTGGTCATGCAGCAGCCTCAGCTTAACCAAGGAGGGGGGGTTGGGTGCCACAGACAAAGCAGTTTGACCCCGCGTCTTTCCTGCTAAGAATGTTGAAATTGCTGATCTATGTATTTTAGGAAAACAGGAAGTCTGTCTATATGTGCCCCCAGGGATGTTTGTCAGGGCCTGTCAGGGAAGGGTAACCACCTTTCTTTATACAGTGCTATAAAATCCCTCCTGGCTAGAGGCAAAATCCTTTCACCTGTAAAGGGTTAAGAAGCTAAGGTAACCTCGTTGGCACCTGACCCAAAATGACCAAAGAGGGGACAAGATACTTTCAAATCTGGAAGGGGGGGACAAATGGTTTTTGTCTGTGCAATGCTTTCGCCAGGAACATATCAGGAATGAAAGCCTTCCAACTCCTGTAAAGTTAGTAAATAATCTAGCTAGAAAATGTGTTAGATTTTCTTTTGTTTAATGGCTTGTAAAATAAGCTGTGATGGAGGGAATGTGTATTCTTGTTTTTGTGTCTTTTTGTAACTTAAGGTTTTGCCTAGAGGGATTCTCTATGTTTTGAATCTGATTACCCTGTAAAGTATTTACCATCCTGATTTTACAGAGGTGATTCTTTTACCTTTTCTTTAAATAAAATTCTTCTTTTAAGAACCTGATTGATTTTTCACTGTTCTTAAGATCCAAGGGTTTGGGTCTGGGTTCACCTGTACCAATTGGTGAGGATATTATTATCAAGCCTCCCCCAGGAAAGGGGGTGTAGGGATTGGGGGGATATTTTGGGGGAAGACATCTCCAAGTGGTCTCTTTTGCTGTTCTTTGTTTAAAACGATTGGTGGTGGCAGCATAGGGTTCAAGGACAAGGCAAAGTTTGTACCTTGGGGAAGTTTTTAACCTTAGCTGGTAAGAATAAGCTTAGGGGGTCTTTCATGCAGGTCCCCACATCTGTACCCTAGAGTTCAGAGTGGGGAAGGAAACTTGACAGGGCCCCAAGGCATGGACACTCTGGAAAAAAACCAACATATCTGGTAAATTGATGACCATAAGGAAATCTCTTGCTTGATCTTTAAAAACTGCTTGCTTAGCAAGTTTATTTTAAGAGATATGTCATTATGTTACTAATGTATAAATAAGGGGGAAAAGTTTGAGGTAACCAGTCTTCTCAGAAAGGGGCTATTCAGGGACTCTGGATGCATCTTGTGGTCCCCACCGGCAGACAGAAGCTTGGCCAGCAGAAGCCTGTTATGGTGCCACTCGAAGGCCACACTCAGCTTCAGTAATTATTGAGGGTTGGAGGGTGTTTTACTAAACTATTGAGGACATGTGTTAGTGCTTGAGGCTAAGTAAAGTTTAGCTTTAAGTGAAAGCACTCTTGTGTTGTCCTGTTTGTGCCAGCCATCTATCGGTCAGACAGCCGGGTCTCCCTTGATTTATTTCTTGACACTACCTCGCACAGAGTAAAAGTTACCAAGAACCCTGGGTAACACTTAATATGTAATAGCAATAGATCTGTGACTTCCCATCCTCATCTGAAACAGATTAGGTAGCAGATTTAAAATCAAATGTCTGGGTGTCTGATAGCCACAGCTATATGTGTGCCACTTACTGGTTAGTTGCAGACTATGTTCCTTTATAAAAGTTTACACATGGTGGGTGGAAGAATAGTCCTGTGGAAAGTTCACTGCACAATTAAGTAATACATGTCAAACGAATGTATAGCATCCTTAATCTTTTTCTTAAATTTAAAATTCTCCATGGATTATAGCTAAACTCACACCAAGCCGTTCAGCCTGGAGAATCTGGAAAATTATTTGTTGATTTTCATTTAGAAAGAAAAATTTCATTTAACAGGCATGAAAATGTTAACTCACTAAATTACTAAAGCAATGCAACTCCCAAATGCCATTATTCATTCACCTTCTGAAACACTCCCATAATCAATAGTTGGGGGATATCTAAGTGTCTAAATATCATTTTAGGAGCCTAACTTTAGGCACCCAGTTTTGAAAATCTTCCATGATTTTGTGTTTCCTTATTCTACGTGAGCATGAAAGCAGGAGTGGTGAAATAGCATAATAAGACTATACTCACAGAGTTTCTAGCTCACTTAGGGTCAAGAGGTATAGGTTCACAATTTTGTTCTCAATTTTACAGACACAAGAGGCTAAAAGTAACCCTGTAATAACCCCATTAATCTTCATGAGGTTATACCAGGTATGAAATTGGCCCTTTAAATTTGGTTATGTACAAATACCATGAAAAATTACCAACAAAGACAACCAAGCAAAAAAGCAGGCCTCGCAGAGTTCAGAATTAGTTATGCTAAAACCAACATTCTTGAAACCATCAAGCAGGAATAATCACATTAGAAGGCTAAAATATCAAGAAATAGAACAGCTCATCTACCTGAGCAGCACCAGGTTGTCCAACGGAAACCTTAAGAAGGAAGTGACATCAAGGATAGGAAAGGCATCCACAGCATTTACTAAACTTAATAATATATAGAAATCAAAGATACATGGAACAATCAGAATCGGAACAAAACTGAGAATTTTCAATTCAAATGTAATTTCAGTGCTAACATATGGCTGTGAGACCTGGAGATCTACTAAGATGTTAGTCAAAGAAATAGATGCCTTCAAAAACCAGTGCTTATGAAAAATTATGATCATTGCTTCGAAAGACTTCATTACCAATAAAAAAGTTCTGAGCCAGCCAACCAGTAACTCATTTCCACCAGAAACAGAAAGAAGTACTGGACATATTTGTGGCATGTACAATACACAGATTCCCACATGATGCTGTCGAGTGGAAACCAACTGGTGTGAGGAAATAAGAGCATTCAAGGGAATCCTTAAGAAGAACCCTTAGTAGGGAAGGCAGAACTGTTGATCTCAGCACCACTGAGCAGAAGAAAGCAACAGCAAATGACAGAGAGGAATGGAAAAGACTAATTTCTTCCCAGAGCACCAACATTGGCTCAGGAACTATGTAATGTAAAGCATATGCCCTGCCTGTACATAAAGTGAGGCACAAAATATTTAAAGTATTGGTAATTTAATATATTCTTTATTTAGATTTATTAAAAATTCATAAACCCAAAACTCTGAGTTCATGTACAAAATATAAATAGATGATCCATGAATGTAATGAAATAATGTGATATACAACTCAAAGCCACAGAAAGCTACTTTGTAAGAGGAGAATTTACTGCATATTGTAAGCCCCAGGACTCTCCAGAGATTGTTTTTTTGTTTTCTTTTGTCTTTGTTTCCTCTGACCTTACCTGGTAATAGTAAACCTGTGGAAAGTAACTTTTTTCTCAAACATGCAAGGTAGCTTTTAATAAACCTTTCCCTCCCTTCCCCCAATCCCACACTCCCTTACTTGACATGCCTAACAGGAGTGCAGTGTCTACTCTAAAATATCTTGTTATTAGGATGGAGCTTTATGGTCCATTAGGTTAGTTCAATGCAAAACACAGATTTATTTGAAGAGGCTTCAATCAGAAAATTTGAAAAGCAGTTTACCATCTCAAGCCTTTAAAAAAAAATCATCTGATCTGATGAGACAAATCAAGACCACAGTGGTGATTTAATGGAGCAATCAGCAACGTGTCAAATCTGATTGATGTGTCCCTTCAGAAACCTGACAGGTGATTTGATCCTCCTTGGTGCAGACAAATCTTCCCCTGAAGACCCTATCGCTAACACAAGCTGTGGAAAGATTTTTCTATTCAACTGTCTTTTATTTTGTCCTTGAATTGAGGTGATTTTTTTTGTTCAACCCTTTAGCTTTGATTTGAATAGTATTGTCAGGACCCAAAGATGTTATTTATGACATAGCATAGCACTTACCTTTCAAAATGTCAAATGTTTAGTCAGGTGGTAAAAAGCTATTTCTCTGTTAAAGCTAAGGAAGTAATAAGGTAATTTTCACAAAACACTAGTTTTAATAGCCAGGAACGTGTTTTTAAAAAAATGAAATTTATACTTGGTACAGAATCAAGGAGCACATAGTTATCTTCTAGTCTGGGCTTTTAGCTGAGCTGATATGGAATGACTGCAGAGAAAGGCAGAGTGCAAATAACAAGCACAAATTAATTGGGTGCTCATTTTAATTCAAAAAGGATACAAATCATTCCACTCTAAGTGATCATTTGATTGTACAAAGTGTGTATTTTTGAAAGCTTTATTGAAAAGTGTCATAAAAATTATATTTTTAGCTTCTGTCAATGTAAACTACATGAGTTTCTTTGTTGCCTCGGAATCTGTTTATTTTAAAAGCTCCCAGTCCTCTCTGCTTTCACAGTTCATTCTCAGCCTTCTCCATAGAAATCATTTTCAGTATATATATATCCTTAAGTATATATCCTAATTTGATGTACCAAGCTACAAATGCACAACTCTTGTAAGCACTAATAGAGATTGCCCTGTTAAGCTAGGAACATAATAAAATATTATAAATAATTTGCAGTATACATTAATATTTATTATACAACATTTTTATATTAATGTTTATATAATACTGGGTATATAGTATATACAAATATAAATAAACATTGCATAAATGAGCATGTTCCTTAGAATCAAATTAGTGGCATAGATTCTTCCCTGTGTCAGGGCCACTTTGCTTCTCTCCGCTGATGCAAAGTAGCCATACAACTGGAAACACTGGGAAGGGAAGGATCACTCCTGTGTAGAGGGATCCTCTGAGGACATAGAATTGACCTAATGGTGACTACACCACCTCCTCTTCCTGTGATTAACATAGAAGCTGTTGCTGTGGAAAAGGGGGGCCTGACTCCAGCAATGTCTAGCTGTTCTAACAGTAGTCATTGCAATTAGCAACCAACATTGCTTAAGCAGCCTGCAGGGACAACTTAGGGGGGAGATGGATGGGAGATGTCCAGGAAATCTCCACGTCAGATTTTAGCATTGAGAGGGAAGAAGACGAAGTAACAAAGGATACAGCCGTGGGTAGGAGAATGTATATAAGGAGCGAGGGCGGTGTGGATACTAGTCTAATAGGTTATACTGGCTGTAGAATGACTGTGCCTAATAGGGTACAAAATGTGAGCAAGGCTAAACAGCAAAAATTAAGATGTTTGTACACCAATGCAAGGAGCCTAGGTAACAAAATGGAGGAACTAGAGCTACTGGTGCAGGAAGTGAAACCAGATATTATAGGGATAACAGAAACATGGTGGAATAGTAGTCATGACTGGACTACAGGTATTGAAGGGTATGTGCTGTTTAGGAAAGACAGAAACAAAGGTAAAGGGGATGGAGTAGCATTGTATATCAATGATGAGGTAGAATGTAAAGAAATAAGAAGCGATGCAATGGATAAGACAGAGTCCGTCTGGGCAAAAATTACATTGGGGAAAAAAACTGGTAAAGCCTCTCCTACGATAGTGCTTGGGGTGTGCTATAGACCTCCGGGATCTAATTTGGATATGGATAGAGCCCTTTTTAATGTCTTTAATAAAGTAAATACTAATGGAAACTGCATGATCATGGGAGACTTTAACTTCCCAGATATAGACTGGGGGACCAGTACTAGTAATAATAATAGGGCTCAGATTTTCCTAGATGCGATAGCTGGTGGATTCCTTCATCAAGTAGTTGCTGAACCGACTAGAGGGGATGCCATTTTAGATTTAATTCTGGTGAGTAGCGAGGACCTCATAGAAGAAATGGTTGTAGGGGACAATCTTGGATCAAGTGATCATGAGCTAATTCAGTTCAAACTAAATGGAAGGATTAACAAAAATAAATCTGCAACTAGGGTTTTTTGATTTCAAAAGGGCTGACTTTCAAAAATTAAGGAAATTAGTTAGGGAAGTGGATTGGACTGAAGAACTTATGGATCTAAAGGTAGAGGAGGCCTGGGATTACTTTAAATCAAACCTGCAGAAGCTATCAGAAGCCTGTATCCCAAGAAAGGGGAAAAAATTCATAGGAAGGAGTTGTAGACCAAGCTGGATGAGCAAGCATCTTAGAGAGGTGATTAAGAAGAAGCAGAAAGCATACAGGGAGTGGAAGATGGGAGGGATTAGCAAGAAAAGCTACCTAATTGAGGTCAGAACATGTAGGGATAAAGTGAGACAGGCTAAAAGTCGAGTAGAGTTGGACCTTGCAAAGGGAATTAAAACCAATAGTAAAAGGTTCTATAGCCATATAAAAAAGAAGAAAACTAAGAAAGAAGAAGTGGGGCGGCTTAACACTGAGGATGGAGTGGAGGTTAAAGATAATCTAGGCATGGCCCAATATCTAAACAAATACTTTGCCTCAGTCTTTAATAAGGCTAAAGAGGATCTTGGGTATAATGGTAGCATGACAAATGGGAATGAGGATATAGAGGTAGATATTACCATATCTGAGATAGAAGTGAAACTCAAACAGCTTAATATCGGGGGGCCTAGATAATCTTCATCCAAGAATATTAAGGGAATTGGCACCTGAAATTGCAAGCCCATTAGCAAGAATTTTTAATGAATCTGTAAACTCAGGAGTAGTACCGAATGATTGGAGAATTGTTAATATAGTTCCTATTTTTAAGAAAGGAAAAAAAAGTGATCCGGGTAACTACAGGCCAGTTAGTTTGACATCTGTAGTATGCAAGGTCCTGGAAAAAATTTTGAAGGAGAAATTAGTTAAGGACGTTGAAGTCAATGGTAAATGGGACAAAATACAACATGGTTTTACAAAAGGTAGATCGTGCCAAACCAACCTAATCTCCTTTTTTGAAAAGGTAACAGATTTTTTAGACAAAGGAAACGCAGTGGATCTAATTTACCTAGATTTCAGTAAGGCATTTGATACCGTGCCACATGGGGAATTATTAATTAAATTGAAGAATATGGGGATCAATATGAACATCAAAAGGTGGATAAGGAATTGGTTAAAGGGGAGACTGCAACGGGTCCTACTGAAAGGCGAACTGTCAGGTTGGAGGGAGGTTACCAGTGGAGTTCCTCAGGGATCGGTTTTGGGACCAATCTTATTTAATCTTTTTATTACTGACCTTGGCACAAAAAGTGGGAGTGTGCTAATAAAGTTTGCAGATGATACAAAGCTGGGAGGTATTGCCAATTCGGAGAAGGATCGGGATATTATACAGGAGGATCTGGATGACCTTGTAAACTGGAGTAATAGTAATAGGATGAAATTTAATAGTGAGAAGTGTAAGGTTATGCATTTAGGGATGAATAACAAGAATTTTAGTTATAAGTTGGGGACGCATCAATCAGAAGTAACGGAAGAGGAGAAGGACCTTGGAGTATTGGTTGATCATAGGATGACTATGAGCTGCCAATGTGATATAGCTGTGAAAAAAGCTAATGCAGTTTTGGGATGCATCAGGAGAGGCATTTCCAGTAGGGATAAGGAGGTTTTAGTTCCGTTATACAAGGCACTGGTGAGACCTCACCTAGAATACTGTGTGCAGTTCTGGTCTCCCATGTTTAAAAAGGATGAATTCAAACTGAAGCAGGTACAGAGAAGGGCTACTAGGATGATCCGAGGAATGGAAAACTTGTCTTATGAAAGGAGACTTAAGGAGCTTGGCTTGTTTAGCCTAACTAAAAGAAGGTTGAGGGGAGATATGATTGCTCTCTATAAATATATCAGAGGGATAAATACAGGAGAGGGAGAGGAATTATTTCAGCTCAGCACCAGTGTGGACACAAGAACAAATGGGTATAAACTGGCCACCAGGAAGTTTAGACTTCAAATCAGATGAAGGTTTTTAACCATCAGAGGAGTGAAGTTTTGGAATAACTTTCCAAGGGAAGCAGTGGGGGCAAAAGATCTATCTGGTTTTAAGATTCTACTTGATAAGTTTATAGAAGAGATGGTATGATGGGATAATGGGATTTTGGTAAGTAATTGATCTTTAAATATTCAGGGTAAATAGGCCAAATCCCCTGAGATGGGATATTAGATGGATGGGATCTGAGTTACTATAGAAAATTCTTTCCTGAGTATCTGGCTGGTGAATATTGCCCATATGCTCAGGGTTTAGCTGATTGCCATATTTGGGGTCAGGAAGGAATTTTCCTCCAGGGCAGATTGGAGAGGCCCTGGAGGTTTTTCATCTTCCTCTGTAGCATGGGTCATGGTTGACTTGAGGGAGGCTTCTCTGCTCCTTGAAGTCTTTGAACCATGATTTAAGGACTTCAATAGCTCAGACATGGGTGAGGTTTTTCATAGGAATGTGTAGGTGAGATTCTGTGGCCTGCGCTGTGCAGGAGGTCGGACTAGATGATCAGAATGGTCCCTTCTGACCTTAGTATCTATGAATCTATGAATCTATAAACTTGGAACCAATCTAGCATACATATGGCCCAGGTCAGAAGAGTTCAAAGGTTAAAGATTAAAGCCAAATTTGCCTCTGACTCTTTGAGTTGACCTGTATGCTTTTTAGCTGCAGCCTGTGACCAGGGCCATTGTCTATATTAATATTGCTCAAAAGTCAGATACAATAGCAAGGGTGGTGAGAACCTGTGTATTGCATATATTAATTTCTATTTCACATATGTTTGCAAGGAAGTCATTTCTATTAAAAAGCCACATGCTTGAGAAAGAATTGGGAAGAGAATGCCAAAACTACATTTCCTTCTCAAAGTCAGGTCTACATGGTGTTTATTTTTCTTTGTGGAGTATAAGAAAAAGTCTGTTTAACCTCTGAGAAATTGAACAAGGTAGTCATTTGTAATGCATTAGCAGTAATATGAAATTTCATATAAAGTATGCGTGATCTGAATCATGAGCCTGGTAAGGTCACATCTTTTTAATGATGTCAATTTGCAATTAAAATCAACTCAAGGGGGTTATTTGTGGAGGAGGGGAGCTAATCTTTAAATGTGCCAATTGCAGAACTTGCATCCAATCCCAGTCTGACTGCTTTATTAGAATGTGTTTGGTGTGCTTCCCTAACAAAAATCAATTTTAACACCTCTCTGCAAACAATTTCTTTTCTGTAATGATCATTTTCATTTTTAATTATAAACTTAATGTATCAGTGTTGCAAGATACAATTGGAGATTAGAAGAGTATGGTTTACTTTTAAAATGTACATGTAATAGAAAAGTGTTATTAATTGAATAATAATGGATTCAAAAAATATATTATATTTTACTGTTATTAAAACATGTATAAGTTACCCATCATCAGAATATCTGGACACACTGTACTGGCTTAAAATGAGAATTAAATATCCTACATAAGAAAAACAAAACACCATGATCCCTTGCTGCCCACATGTTTTAGAAAGAGAATGAATATGGAGCCGGTCAGTCAGCTAGAAACCTGTTTACTTCAATAGGGCCAGTATTTCACATCTAAAATTTAGTGTAATCATCTAGAAAAGGTCACAGCAAAGAAAAACAGCTGCAACCTTCTTCTGTCTATAGGGGTAGATTCTGGAAGATGCTGAGTGCACTCAGCTGTCAGCTAATATCAGTAAATGTTGGGTAATCCTCATTTAGTAGTGTTGTATCATACAGAACAATTTCAATTTGGATTGATAAAAAGAAAAGGAGTACTTGTGGCACCTTAGAGACTAACAAATTTATTAGAGCATAAGCTTTCTCACGAAAGCTTATGCTCTAATAAATTTGTTAGTCTCTAAGGTGCCACAAGTACTCCTTTTCTTTTTGCGAATACGGACTAACACGGCTGCTACTCTGAAAAATTTGGATTGAGTATGCATAGAGATTGCCAACAATTTGAATACAACTAGCATAGAAAGTAAAACAAAACCCAAGAAAGTCTGTTGCCATAGTGTAAAAGGACAACATTGAGGGACAGTTATTTATTTTTTTCAAGTTAATTCAGCTCTCACCTTTGTTAATTATGGCATTTTTGCCTTAACTACAGGCAGAAAAGCTCAAAGGAGGACTGCCTTGTGAATACTCCACGTGAGGTATCCTGTCTTGACACCCAGTTGATGTATGTCACATATAGTATAGTTGTGAGGATTAATGTTTGTGAAGTGCTTTGAGATTGTTTTATGAAAGACACCATAGAAGAGGAAAGTAGTTGTGAGTAACAATTTTGTTAGGAGGGAAATTGTGCTAATTCAGGAAGTAGTATATCCATCTCACTAAAGCATAGTTACTACTGACAGTTGGGCAAGAAAATAATCATGGAACACTTGTTAATAGGAAAGCATGAATATGTTTGTACGTAAGAGCAATAACTTGTCCTGATATTATTGGAGACCCCCTCCCTTATAATAGTTTGTTTTTTATTAATTTTAATTAACATTTTACATTTTATTAAATTTAACTTTATTAAATACATTTTATAAATATGTTTTATACCTAATTTTACATAAATATTTTGTATAAATATTTGGTTAATGTAGCTTTGAGTCAAAACCCCCTGAAATTGTTTATATAGCAAAATAGGGAGATATGCTCCTATCTCTGTTGTACCTAGTGGTCTAGTAAACTGTGTATGAGACTGCTTTCCAGGTATTCCTAAAATTATAATCTACACTCTGACACTGACTCTGTCTTTGGTTTGCACAAATCAAGTATAGTCTTTGCATTTGGGAACAAAAAGGAACTAATATTACTTACCTGACTCCTAGGCACATCATGAGGATTAATTAGTTAATGTTTATATAGCTCTTTGAAGATGAAAAGCTCTTTTTAGGTACTAACTGTTATTTTTATGTGCTAAATGGTTAGTGTATGGTGGTACGTCTGGCAAAGCAGCTGTTCAACTTGGAGTTACAGTATTGTTTTCTCTATGTTTTAGGGGTCATGACACAGTGGGTGCAGTTGCTATGGACTGTGAAGGTAACAAGGCTTGTGCAACGTCAACTGGAGGCATCACAAACAAAATGGTTGGACGTGTTGGTGACACCCCAGTCATAGGTATGAAAAGATTTAGAACAATTAGCAAACAATCAAAAATATTCAAACACTTTTGGAACACATGAGCATAAATGCTGATGGGAAAGCAAACTGGTTAAGGGAAGGTATAGACATGATGATTAAAATTGTGATGACAGGTTTCAGAGGGGTAGCCGTGTTAGTCTGTATGAGCAAAAAAAATCGAGGAATACTTGTGGCACCTTAGAGAATAACAAATTTATTTGAGCATAAGCTTTTGTGGGCTAAAACCCACTTCATCAGATGCATGCAGTGGAAAATACAGTAGGAAGATATATATGCATACAGAACGTGAAAAAATGGGCGTTGCCATACCAACTGTAATCAATTAAGGTGGGTTATTATCAGCAGGAGAAAAAAAACTTTTGTAGTGATAATCAGGATGGCCCATTTCAAACAGTTGACAAGAAGGTGTGAGTAACGGTAGGGGAAAAATTAGCATGGGGAAATAGTTTTTACATTGTGTAATGACCCATTCACTCCCAGTCTTTGTTGAAACCTAATTGCATCCAGACCGCATCACACAATCCATTGTCTACAGCCAAGCTCTAAGATACAACTGCATTTGCTCCAATCCGTCAAACTAAGACAAACACCTACAAAATCTCATCAAGCTTTCTTACAACTACAAAACCCACCTGCTGAAGTGAAGAAACAGATTGACAGAGCCAGAAGAATACCCAGAAGTCACCTACTCCAGGACCAGCCCAACAAATAAAGTAACAGAATGCCACTAACCATCACCTTCAGCCCCCAACTAAAACCTCTCCAACGCATCATCAAGGATCTACAACCTATCCTGAAGGATGATCCCTCACTCTCACAGATCTTGGGAGGCAGACCAGCCCTTGCTTACAGACAGCCCCCCAACCTGAAACAAATACTAACCAGCAACTACACACCACACAACAAAAACACTAACCCAGGAACCTATCCTTGCAACAAAGCCCGTTGCCAACTCTGTCCACATATCTGTTCAAGGGACACCATCATAGGACCTAATTACATCAGCCACACCACCAGAGGCTCATTCACCTGCACATCTACCAATATGATATATGCCATCATGTGCCAGAAATGCCCCTCTGCCATGTACATTGGCCAAACCAGGCAATCTCTACACAAAAGAATAAATGGACACAAATCAGACATCAAGAATTATAACATTCAAAAACAAATTGGAGAACACTTCAACCTCCCTGGTCACTCAGTTTCAGACCTAAAAGTCTCAATTCTCCAACAAAAAAACTTCAGAAACAGAGTCCAATGAGAAACTGCAGAATTGGAATTAATTTGCAAACTGGACACCATTAAATTAGGCTTGAATAAAGACTGGGAGTGGATGGGTCATTAGACAAAGTAAAAACTATGCTAATTTTTCCCCTACTGTTACTCACACCTTCTTGTCAGCTGTTTGAAATGGGCCATCCTGATTATCACTACAAAAGTTTTTTTTCTCCTGCTGATAATAGCCCACCTTAATTGATTAGTCTCGTTACAGTTGGTATGGCAACACCCATTTTTTCATGTTCTCACCGTATATATATCTTCCTACTGCATTTTCCATGGCATGTATCCAGTGAAGTGGGTTTTAGCCCAGGAAAGCTTATGCTCAAATAAATTTGTTAGTCATTAAGGTACCACAAGTACTCCTCGTTTTTTTTTAAATTGTGGTGACACTTTTATTAGTTATAATTTCTTATTTGCTCATTGGTGACAGTGAGCTCAGCTCCACGCTTCTCTAACTTGCACCCAGGGCAGGGCAGAGAGAGAGAGAGAGAACCATAATTGGCTCTGGCATGTCTTCCTTTATCTGCTTTGCCCAGTGCAGGCTAGTTACAGCAAAGAATCTGGGCCACACTGAGCTGAACAGATCATGCTTTTAAACATTTGTATATCCAGACTGAATATTTATTCAAATACACATTTACAGCAGTGAGGGATTAGACCTGAAGACCTTACCAGATGTGAAAGAGAAAGTTTATATCCCCTTGAAATACAAAGAATGTACTTCATATGGAAATTTTACTCAGGATGTGAACAGGACACCCTCTTTCAGCAACTGACACCTCTGGTTTTAAATTTCTTACTTGTACAATGGTGTTTAAATTTCAGTTGTTTAACAGATTCAGAAAACAATATTGCCACAAACAAGTTAGCTTATAAATGTGTTCTGGGATTAATGTATTTAGGGGATCACAATAAATTACAGCTGATGGAGAAGAAGCTGAGTAACAAAAAGGGGATGGCAATACCACTCTGAATATTTTTGACCTTGGATTGGCTGAACTGTATACTACTGTTTAGGCGTGATTAGTATTTTATTGGGTTGCTACAGGGGAATAATGAATCTTTGAGGTTTCTTACTACTCTATATAACCCCATGGTACACCCACATCTTGAATACTGCATGCAGATGTGGTTGCCCAATCTCAAAAAAAGATATATTGGAGTTCGAAAAGGTACAGAGAAGGGCAACAATAATCATTAAGGGTATGGAACAGTTTACACATGAGGAGAGATTAATAAGACTGGGACTTTTCGGCTTGGAAATGAGATGACTAAGGGGGGATATGATACAGGTCTATAAAATCTTGACTGGTGTGGAGAAAGTAAATAAGGAAGTGTTATTTACTCCTTCTCATAACACAAGAACTAGGTGACACAAAATGAAATTAATAGGCAGCAGGTTTAAAACAAACAAAAGGAAGTATTTCTTCACACAATGTACAGTCAACCTGTGGAATTCTTTGCCAGAGGGTTGGTCCTGCTTTGAGCAGGGGATTGGACTAGATGACCTCATGAGGTCTCTTCCAACTCTAATCTTCTATGATTCTATGTTGTGAAGGCCAAGGCTATAACAAGGTTCAAAAAAGAAATAGATAAATTCATGGAGGATGGGTCCATCAATGGCTATTAGCCAGGACAAGCAGGGATGGTGTCCTTAGCCTCTGTTTTCCAAAAGCTGGGAACGGGCGACAGGGGATGGATCACTCAATGATTGCCTGTTCTGTTCATTCCCTCTAAAGCACCTGGCATTGGTCACTGTCAGAAGACAGGATACTGGGATAGCTGGACCTTTGGTCTAACCCATTATGGCCGTTCTTATGTTCTCTGTTGTTTCAGTGTATTTTAATGTTTGGCATGGGGGCTTACAGCAGTGGTTCTCAAAGCCGGTCCGCCGCTTGTTCAGGGAAAGCCCCTGGCAGGCCAGACCAGTTTGTTTACCTGCCACGTCCGCAGGTTTGGCTGATCGCGGCTCCCACTAGCTCCCCCATTGGCCTGGAGCGGCGAACCGTGGCCAGTGGGAGCCGCGATCGGCCAAACCTGCAGATGCGGCAGGTAAACAAAGCAGTTCGGACTGCCAGGGGCTTTCCCTGAACAAGCGGTGGACCGGCTTTGAGAACCCACTGGCTTAGAGGAAGAGAACTGTAGTGCATAGTTAACTAAAACTATATACTGACTAAGATCGTAGAAAGTCTATTGCAATTGTTACTGTGTAAGAAGAAAGAATAAGTGTTTTCAAAAACTGAGAGTAGGGCAATACCTTTTAGTTATCTCACTTCTGAAACCACTAAAAGGAAAAAAAAACTGTGATGCAAATCCAGACATGTATTTTTAATGTTACATTTTTAGTTCAATGAAATCATCATAATATATGTATAAAACCACAGCAAACTAGCTGTCAAAATGCAGCCGGTGCTTGTCAGCAGACTGAGGCTTACACACAGATTGACTGAGACACACAACAGAGAGCGCATGCTGCAAGCCGGACAGTCTGCTTCTCCAAGACGGGGCTTAGCTCAGCAGACAGGAACTTGCAAATCCTTGTGAGGAAAGATTAATAGCTAGGTAAGGGACTGTGTGTAGGATTCTTTGTGTTAGCCTTCTGACCTGTGTGCTACCTACCTTTGTTTTAAAGAAGCTGTTTTTTAAGTCACTCATCAGTCATTTTCACAGGCTCCCAGAGCAAAAGGCTTACCAGTGCCAAAATCAGTTGGACCTCTTGGGTAAATATGATTGAAAAACAGGGGGCTGAAGCCCAGGGGTCCAGTCTGAGAGTGATTGTACCCCTTGGTTTCACCCAGAGGAAGGTGCAGGGAGCCAGGCTTGTCAGCTGAGGGTGAACTCAAAGGGGACAAAAAGGTCTCTAAAGTAACTGTGATGCACAATTCCCTGAGCTATACGTGTAGCTGTGATAAATGTTTATGCATACTTAGGATTGGGAAAGCTTGGATTCTCTTTCATTAAATTTTTGAAAAGACAAATAATAGTGGCCTGTACTGTGTGAAAAACAGACTAGAAAAATCCATCCACTCTAAGGCATTCAAATATCGATCAGAATTTCTTGACAAATTGGGCTAATTGGAATGAAATTTCAAAGTTGATAGTCTCAAAAGATTGATTTCTAGATTTCTAGGTTTTTTCTTTCCTGGGCATATCTCAGTCAACATTTTTATGTCCACTATAGAAATTATCAGGCTGACAGTTGATTTCCAGGGGACTTCTTTGGAAGGAATTGTTTTGCCAGTCACAAAGGTATATCTTGAAAGAGCATTTACTGGTCGAAAATATACCATGGCAAGACAAGTACAGAAATAGTTTTAAAAGGTACACAAAGGGATAAAGAATAAAAAAGATGCTTGCTGGGCCCAGGGAGGGAAAGGCCAGAGGTATAGCAATTGGGAAAAAAGTCAGATGAAGCAGAACTGCCTGAAAGGGCCTCATAATTTAAGAAAAAACATATAACCAAAACCAAAGGTTCCACCCCAAAGGAAACTGCAAATAATTCTGAGAAATGTTAGGGAGAAAAAAATGTTATTTTTAAAGCACAAAACTCAGCTAGAGAACTGTAGAAATCATAATACAGGGCTCCTGCTCGTTTGTAGAAGAGTCACTAAGAGAAAATAGGGCACCAGACATTCAAAACTCTGTCTTCCAGCAGCAGTGAAGTATTGCTGTTCCTTCTGCACAAAAGCCCCAACTGAAAGACCATCGAAGTCACTGAGAGCCTTTTCACAGGCTAGAATGAAGTTTGGATCTGGCCTGTAAGGCAGAAGTAAATCTCCATCGGAGGAGCCCTATAGAAATAGCATTGTTATTTAGCAATAGATTTGAGTGTGTTCCACTTACCTATTATTTTGCTATTCTTCTTATTTTATAACACTATCAGTACGTGTGTCAACTTAACACACCAGTAAAAATGACGAATTCCTGTCCCTAAATTTAACTTAGAAAGTAAAACAGTCAGAGATAGTAATGGAAGATAGTTATTGGGAGGAAAACACTTAAAACAGTGCAAGATCTTCAGATATGCCTATTGTGTTGTTTACTACATTTTATAACTATGCAGTGTTCACGTTTTATGATAAGAGAACAAAATATATACCTAGGATAACCACTGATGGGCCCAGGAAAACATTAAGTAATTTTCATAAATGAAAACTTGGAGTATGTTTCCAAGTTCTACAGTTATGTAGTAAATACTCTTTGAAATATTGGGCAAACCTAGTCTACTTTTTTATGGCCATGGAGTTACACTGGAGATGAGAGGGGTGACTAGATTGGGCAGACAATGCCAAATGTGTACCCCTATTTGGTGTTGAGCCTTGCATGGCTCCACAGCCTGAGGTAAGATTTCTTCTCAGAACCCCATACATCTGCCAAGTACCAAGCCCAGCTACTTGAGCAGGTTGCAAGGGGATGGATATGTTCCAAAGGGGTGAAATTCACCTGTTGCAGAGGTCCCACACAAGGCCCTCTGGATCTCTTGAGCCTTTTCTTAATATGGCCTTTAACTCATGTCTGGGTCACAGTTTAGGCCCCCTGCATTAGGGTGAAAATCATCATAAGAACTCATGTTAAAAGGATGCTGTGCAAAAATATAAACAAGTGCCACAGTAACAATAAAACAGTAATGAAAAAATGTGTATGTGTGTGTGTGAGAAAGAGACAAAGAATATAAATATATTTGGCAGAGGGTAATGAAGACAAAATGGATATTAATAGTTTACTCCATCAATTTAATGTATGATGTATTTAATGTGGAAACAATAAATATACTTTTGTTTCTATAATTCTAAGCATAGCATTAATAGGCCCTGATCACTCCCAAACCATGTGATCATGAAACTTGTTCCTGTATTGCCACATCTTCAGAAAAGCTCAGTTGTCCTCTAGACACCCAAATGAAATGGTCATATTTACAAAACTGCTCAGTGTACGGCACCTCCCATTGTTTAAAAGGGGAGCTGCTGGCTGCTGAGCAGATTTGAAAATCTACTTCATTTAGGTGTCTAGATGGGAGCTGAGTGCCTCTGAAAATCTTGTCTGGCCCATGTATTTTATCAGATCAACACTTCTTCAAAAACAAGAATGGCTTATTGGTTCATAGACATTTAACAAGCAGAAAGAAACTGTTAAAACAATAGAAACCCAAACACATTCAGTTATACCTAAACTTAGCCTTTCCTTGCTAGGTTAATCAGTGTTTAACTTAGCTCACACACCACTTCAGAATCAGAGAATCAGCTTGTGTTTCTCCAAAACCACTCTCTGTTTCTCCCAGAGTTTCTTCTCTGTTTGTTTTTCAGGCTGCTTTTATCAGAACCAGACTCTGTTTTAGTGTCCCATCAGTATCTTCCCACTCCCCTGGCATGACCAGCCAGAGCTGAGTGGAGGTGAAACTTCAGAGGTAATGACACCTGGATTGTCTGACTGAGTACTGACTAGAGCTAGGTGAATTTTTTCTGTTTAGTAGTTTATTTGACAAAATATGCAATTTGGGCATGACCAAAACTATTCCAAAATTTGAGTCAAATTCAGTAAATACTTTTGTCTGAATAAAAAATGATGGAAAATTTTTTAGGAAAAGTCAGAAAGGTTCATTTCAGCATTTTCAAAATGAACTGTTAATACTTCATTCTGAGACACACACCCCAAAAAAAAGAAAATCAGGTTTAGAAACAAAACAATATTTTTTCAAATTCTTCTGCTCAGCCACAGAAAATTCAATTATTTGTTCAGGTCTAGTATTGACAATAGCACTTTTCTGAAATCATAGACTATTTTCTAAACGTGAGTACAGCTAGTCCTTGCAGGACTTAACCCTTTGGTACTAAATAGCCAGCAATACAATAACAATAAAAGAATAATGATCATATAATATTTATAAACGTAAACCAGGTATTTCCCTCATTGATCACAGATGTCTCTGCTGACAGTGCCACATATGACAAATAAAACTTGGTAATTTTTTCAGATCTCATAAACAGGATTAGGTCTGATATTTGCAAAGGAGACTTGGACCATCAAGATGCTTTAAGAAGTGGTTTGGGTGATTCCCTTACGTCTGATTCAATGTGGTATAGAACAATATCTATATGTAGTGTTAGGGGGCATGATACTCTTTTGAATGTGATGTAAAACCAAGGCTCTGACCACTTGAAGGTATTAATGATCATGAGAGAGACCAGATGGGTGAGGTAATATTTTTTATTGGACCTACTTCTGTTGATGAAAGAGACAAATTTTCAAGTTCTGAAGAAGAGCTCTGTGGAGCTTGAAAGCTTGTCTGATGAACAGAAGTTGGTCCAATAAAAGGTATTACCTCACCCACCTTGTCTCGCTCATATCCTGGCACCAATATGGCTACAACAACACTGCAAACTTTAAATGGCAGTTTCACAGGAGAAAAAATGTTTCCCATTTGTATTCTGGTCAAATTTAAATTCAAGGCTTCCTAAATTTTCCTCTAGTTTATTTGAATTAGTTAATATTCATTATCTTCCCTTAACCTCATAGAATCAGACTTTTGATCATCAAGTAAGAATTCAGGAGAAAGTTTCAGCTTCCTAATTAACTTCTTATTCCTAAAATGACATCTGTGAACTGGGAATTGTATTCTACATGGAGGGTGAAATTTACCTCTGTGCAAAGGGTCAATAAAAGGCCTCTGTGTCCAGTTAACTCCCACAGGCCTAGGACTGACCCTCAGTATAGGGGTGATTTTCAGAGCTAGATTAAAGGAATCCAGGACCCTAGCTATACCTGCATAAACCTGTCTCCTCATGACTCTCTCCTATGTGCTATGGCCCCACGCCTCCTTGGAGTCAAGAACTACCCATACAAGAGACATCTGCTGGACTGGCTGGGTCACCTCTGGGTAGGTTGGAGCTTCCCCTCGGCCTGGACCATCACTCTCTGTCTTCAGGTGGGCTGGAGTCCATCTTGGAGGAAGAAAGATTGAATACTCACCCACCCAATCAAAGTTATCAGTGTCTGAGGTGGCCCTATCCACACCACCCAAACAGAGCTATGATGGCAGAGCAAGGATCCCCTCCACAGAATCTATTAGGGGAGTGATGTCAGTAGTGTCTACAAACACCATAAAAAACCCAAGCATGCAAAGGTTAAGGACCTTCCCTGCCTGTAGATAGTCAAACTAGCCAAACCCCTGTTCAGCTGTGAGAAATGCCAATTATGGAGAGAAATACCAACACCTGCAGTAACTAATGAGGGCAAGCCCAACTATAAAAAGAGAGGAACAGGAAGAGAAGGGACAGAAATAAGTGGGGACATGATTTTTAAATGTATACTGATGGTTCCGAAGAGGAAGGAATGAGTAGAATAAGAACAGCTTTCTGTGTGCTCGCATTCAGACTCAAAGTAAGTCATAAGGCTAAGTAACTGTATGTCCATCTTTACAGCTGAGCTAACAGGGATATTGCTGGCACTAACTTGGGCCTTACATGTGCAGCCAGCTTCCATGGCCATCCTGTCTGATGCCTTATCAGGGCTTCAGGCACTATACAATGGCAAGTCTGACAGCAAAAACAATATACTTAATGTAATATTATTGCTAACAACCTAATTGGCACAACTGGATGTTACTGTAATAATAGCATGGATCCCAGCACATGTAGGAATAGCTGGCAATGAATTGGCAAACAAGGAACTAAAAAATGCTATTTAGCCTGAACAAGTTGACCTAGAGTTCCTCTTAAGCAAACTGGAATTTAAACCCTTAATAAAAAATGAACTAAGGAAGGAATGGTGAGAACTGTAGGAATCTATTAATAGTAAAGAAACATAAGGTTGGACTATGTGAAACATGTAAAGTCCAGGAAATGATAGATCGTCTCCTATGAAATTGTCAGGATTAGGAGATATTGATATCCATGAAAGGAGATATTTATATGGAAAACTCAGAAGCCTTAGAGTAACAACATTTTCTTTGCAACACCTGGCCAGAATAGAAGGAAAATGGGGCCCAATTTAAAAAGCTATCTATGAAATCCAGTGAATGCCAGTCATAGATTCAAGAAATGAGTTTGTTGTACCTCAAAACCCCAGAAGAAAAAGAAGGTGCAGAAGAGGTTGGAATGGCTAAGGAGTAACAACTCTCAGCCAGCCAGCCAGTCTCCTTCCCTCTGAGAAACGAGTAACCACCTTCAAGTGCCTGTGGGAGGTAAATGGAAATGAAAGCTCTGAGGATCAAGGGCCTTTTATGTTATGTTTATAGAATCTGCCTTTTTTTTGCTGATTTGATTTGAACCCATTGTTGTGCGGGTCAAGGTATGACCCAGACTGCCCGAACTGAGACTCTTGCACGAGGCTGTGTTCATCACAGCCATTGCAGTGAAGTTTAGAATTAACAGCCCATGAAGATAGATGGGGCATTTTACATCTCAGAGTTATTATTTCAGGCTGTCTGAAGACTTAGGCACACATCACTGCAATGGTTTCACTTGGTTCTTGTTTTTAAATGTTTTTGTTTAGATTTTTTTTTAAATGAAAGCTGAGATTCAAATGAGATCATGTGACTCAATGAGACAGGGCCCTATGCATGCACCTGCATTGCCTGGTGAATGTAGCCGTGGTGATTTTTACCTTGACTGAGGCTTTGTGCTTAGTTTGAAGAGAATAGTTGCCCAGGTTGAACCCTGCATTAACAAACTATACACAAGTATATAGAAAAGCAATGGCTAAGGCAAGAAATAATGCTTACAGAAGATTCAATAAAGATGACTGCAATGATTTGGACAGATATCAAGAATGGACCTGGAAAGGATACCATACCTGATGCTATATATCAACATGCCAGGAATTAGAAACAGAGGAAGACAGAGGTTGAGTTGAATAGACACAGAGAAGAATGACATAGAACAAAAAGGTTTAAAGATGAACAGAGCCTTGAAGCCGGTACAAGACAGAAAGCGGTAGAAAGACTACATTTGGGCTCATCATCACTACTGAGCTGACAGATGGGAATAATGATAGAGAAGCATTGGCAACAGACCCATGGGAACCCAAAGAACATATCTTCTTAGGGTGTGTCTACACATCAAAGAAAAAAACATGGCTGGCCTGTGCCAGCTGTCTCAGGCTCATGGTCCTCAGGCTGCAGGTCTATTTTATTGTGTAAACTTCAGGGCTCAGGCTGGAGCTTGAGCTCTGGGATCCTTCCACTCCACAGGTTCCTAGAACCAGCTGTGGGTTTTTCTTTGCTGTGTAGACATATCCTTAATAAAAGTGAGATGAGTCAATGGCAGCAGTATTAACACTGATCTCAAATGTAAAGTTGGGGTTGGAGGCAGGTGAACTACAGAGGGGAAAGTTTACTTGGTTGGACAAATAATATATTTTTCATTCAAGTAACCTTAGTTAAGACCAGTCTTATTGTGAGACTGTTTAGTCTACATCATACTAAATTTAGTCGTATTTTAATTGCTGAGATTTTCTACATCAGATCCCATTTCTCTTAGACTTATTTAACAACAATTTTGTTTTTTGGTCTTTTATTTAAAGAAAAGCTCTTAAACATTTTTCTCTGATGAACACTATGTTCAATAGGTTTTCAGCATTTCAAACACACATACATATTCATATAATCTGGGGAGGAATTAAATTAGCAAAATTCCAGTTCAAAGTCTGAGAGCTATCAAGGGTAACAATAATATGCAAAGTACACAATTAATTGTTCTTAGTATTTCCATGATCTGTAGTCACTAAGAAACCCTGCACATTATTTGTATTAAACCACTGTAGCAGATGGACAGTGTATTTAATTGTTTGTGCAACTACAGTACAGAAATCCCTCCTATTATTTCACAGCCTTGGTGACTTTTCCATGTTAATGCAAGGATCTAAGGTCCCTGAAGGATCAGGGCAAAGGGGCTGCCAATTGGCCAACTTCTGCTGGTTTACTTGGAGGTTCAGGTAACACCCATTTATTCCCCTTATGGACAAAACTGTGTCTTTATGACTCCTCTGGCAGACTGTGGGTAGCAGAAAGATGAATTGCCTCAGTAAGAGTACCTGAAGCCTTGTGACTGGGGCAGGCTTAATGGACCAGATCCCCAGCTGGGGTAAATCACTGCAGCTTATCTGAAGCCAATGGAAGGATGCTGATTTATATCACCTGAGGATCTGGTCCAGGGGTTCCAGGAGTGCCAGGAAAGTGCTGCTCTCATCAGAAGTCTTCAGGCTGTGTTCTTTAGCTGCAGAGAAGTGGAGAGGATTCAGGGCCCTTCCTTCTCCTCTTCACTTCCCTTGCAATTTCTATTATAGGACTGTGATGGTAAATATACGCACAAACACCAGGTTCAATCTGGCCCTATGACAGTTCACAGTAGTGTTCTTTCAATGTTCCACTCTGGCACAGTGAATCACTTTGTTATCAGTTTACATCTTCTACGATATAGCAACCTTGGAATTCAGAATCTTCCCTCTTATATTGTAAACACTTTGAGGCAGGGACCATCTTTTGTTTTGTGTTTGTAAAGCATCTAGCACAATGGAGTTCTGGTCCATGACTGGGATTCCGAAGCACTGCTTTAATACACATTAATAATTAATATCACCATCATGCAGTGGTACACTGGATGGTTTTTTGGGGGAATTAACTGTGTTACATGAAAATAACTATTTTGTCAATTTAATGTTCTTGTACTCTTACATTTTTTTCTTACTGTAGAAATGTGTGGTCAGAATTAACTGACCAGATTCAATAATAAGTGATCATGTTACTTCTGCTTGTCTCTGGTAGGATTGCTTCTGCAATTTGAAATGTTGGCTGTGAAATTAGTAGTCTTTGTCAATTAATATCAACATATTGGGGTTATTCCTGCACATCTCAAGCAGGCAAAACTCCCACAGGCATCTCTTTTCTTAAGAAACATTTGGACTCTAATGGATCTTCTTCAATTCACTTTCCACCAAGCAAATGCTTTTTGCTTCATTAATTGTCTACATATATTTATATTTTTGAATCACTCTGTATTCACAAAACTTTTTCCTATTTTTTTTGCTTGTAACCAAATAGAAATCTTTTACGTGCATGTATTTCATACTGCTGCTGCTCTCCATCAAGATGTATGTCCCAAACAGGCATAGGGTTCCTTTTCTGATATATTTCTTCATCTGAGGCTACATCTATGCCATGAGCTAGGGGTGTGATTCCCCTGCTCACATACACACATTCATAGAATCATAGAAGATTAGGGTTGGAAGAGACCTCAGGAGGTCATCTAGTCCAACCCCTTGCTCAAAGCAGGACCAACCCCAACTAAATCATCACAGCCAGGGCTTTGTCAAGCTGGGCCTTAAGAAGGTGATCAGGAACAGTCAACATGGATTCACCAAGGGCAAGTCATGCCTGACCAACCTCATTGCCTTCTGTGATGAGATAACTGGCACTGTGGATATGGGGAGAGTGGTGGACATGATACATCTTGACTTTAGTAAAGCTTTTGACACAGTCTCCCACGGTATTCTTGCCAGCAAGTTAAAAAAGAGCCTTTTTATATAGATTGGATGAATGGACTATAAGATGGATAGAAAGCTGGCTAGATCGTTGGGCTCAGCAGGTAGTGATCAATGGCTCAATGTCTAGTTGGCAGCTGGTATCAAGCGGAGTGCCCCATGGGTCTCTCCTAGGGCCAGTTTTGTTCAACATCTTCATTAATGATCCGGATGATGGGATGGATTGCACCCTCAGCAAGTTCGCAGATGGCACTAAGCTGAGGGGAGAGGTAGAGATGCTGGAAGGTAGGGATAGGGTGCAGAGTGACCTAGACAAATTGGAGGATTGGGCCAAAAGAAATCTGATGAGGTTCAACAAGGACAAGTGCAAAGTCCTGCACATAGGACGGAAGAATCACATACATTGCTACAGGCTGGGGACCGACTTCTCCAGAAAAGGACCTGGGAATTACAGTCGATGAGAAGCTGGATATGAGTCAACAGTGTGCCCTTTTTGCCAAGTCTGTTAATGGCATATTGGGTTGCATTAGTAGGAGCATTGTCAGCAGATCGAGGTAAGCGTTCATTCCCCTCTAGTTGGCTCTGGTGAGGCCACGTCTGGAGTACTGCATCCAGTTTTGGACCCCCCACTACAGAAAGGATGTGGATAAATTGGAGAGAGTCCAGCAGAGGACATGATTAGGGGGCTGGAACACATGACTTATGGTTGAGGTAACTGGGCTTATTTAGTCTGCACACCTCCCACCACCAAAAATTATACAAACCTGGCACCCATGCCCAACGCCCCCTGCATGCCGCTGAACAGCAGCGGGAAGGAGGTACTGGGAGGGAGGGGAAAGAGCTGATCGGCGGGGCTGACAGCAGGTGGGAGGAGTTGGGGGGGAAAGGGAGGTGGTGAGCCGCAGGGTTGCCAGTGGGTGCTGAACACCCACTATTTTTTTTCTGTGGGTGCTCCAGCCCTGGAGCACCCATGGAATAATCGGTGCTTAGGCATACATATACTCATGGTAGCTATCATTAAAGTAGCATGAGTATAAATATCAGGGTAGCATCGGTGGTGGGAGCAGATGCATGCCTTCTCCATGCAATACGCAAACATGCATGAAACTGATGAGTACATATTCAGCACAGCTAAGCTGTGCCTCTCTTGCTGCTATAGAATCATAGAAATATAGGACTGGAAGGAACCTCGACAGGTCATCTAGTCCAGTCCCCTTCTCTGAGGCAGGACTAAGTACTATCAAGACCATCCTTGACAGGTGTTTGTCTTAGACCATGACACAGATTCCACAGCCTCTTGTGGTAATTTGTTCCAGTACTTAACTATGCCTACAGTTAGGAAGTTTTTCCTATTGTCTTCCTTGCTGCAATTTAAGCCCATTACTCCTTGTTCTGTCCTCAATGGTTAAGCAGAACAATTTATTACCCTCCTCTTTATAACAACATTTTCTTTACTTGAAGACTGTTATCACGTCCACCCTCAGTCTTTTCTTCTCCAGACTAAATAAGCCCAATTTTTTTCAATCTTTCCTTGTAGGTCACATTTTCTAGACCTTTAATTATTTGTTTTGTTCTTCTCTGGACTTTCTCCAATCTGTGCTATCATGGCTACACTGCTATTTATAATCATGTTAGCTCAATGAGAGGTACCACAAGAATGTGTATGGAGCAGGGGAATCACATTCCTAGATCATAGTATAGATATAGCCTTAAACTAAGCTCCTTATACAGAGCAGAATACTTTTGTCTGCTTATCCATAAATTCTAGCAAAGTAAAAGTTTTACAAAGCTATTCACTGTGTTCTTACCCACTAGAGGTAATGGGATTTGACCTAGATTCTGGTCTTCAGCATAATGATTGATGCTCAGCTCATAGGCACCGACTTCATGCTCCGGGGCTGGAGCATCCACAGGGAAAAATTAGTGGGTGCTCTGCACCCACTGACAGCCAAGCTCCCCGGGTTGCCCCACCTCACCTCACCTCCTCCTGCCCTGAGTACACCATGTCCACACTCCTCTGCCTACCTCCCAGTGCTTGCCACTTCCAAACAGTGTAGCAAGCTCTGGGAGGGAGTGGGGAGGAGCAGGAACATGGCGTGCTCAGGGAAGGAGGTGGGGAAGAGGGGGGGCCAGGGTGGGGATTTGGGGAAGGAGTCGGAATAGGGGCAGGGAGGGGGTGGGGACTTTGAAGAAGGGGTTGGAATGGGAGCGAGAGGGGTGGGGCAGTGGTGGAGTCAGGGCAGGGCCGGGGCAGAGCAGGTTCGAGCACCCACCAGCGCCAGTAGAAGTCGGCACCTATGGCTCAGCTGTCCAGCTCTCCTCATGCTCTAATGACCTGTGTATCTAGTATTTATGAGCCCTTTTATGTCCATTCTCTGCCAAAGTCCCTATTTCTGCATACTGAGTGTCCCTGTTTCTGCATACTGAGACACTTATTAAGGTACTTTTGTTTTCTGAACTAGTGTCAAAATTGTGCCATCTACAGTACATGATTAAGAAAGTCAAGTTTTTCCTTCCCAGTCAATTCACCTACATCTCCTGAGACTCTGCAGCTTTTGATCATAGGCTTTGAGGGCTTTCTCTCACATGTATTACTGCTCACTTTTTTCTTGTCAAGAAAGCATCATCATCTTGCAGTTTACAGTCACGCACACAATCATCTTCTTGTCAGGTCCCTTGACTAGCATTACAAAAAGCTGCTTATCACAGAAATCCATCCTTTCCAAGAGTGCAGAATTCATGTTCTTCTGAGTCTTTGTAATATTTTCATGTGAATGGAGTGAATATATTGCTTAAGAAAGATGCCAGTTTGTCTGCCGTGCGCTCTATTTAACTGCAGATGAAGTACAGCACAGGCAATCTCACTGCAAGTTTCTCCAGACTTCCTTGTCAAAGTCTTTCCACCCTGACTCAGGGGCCACCCAGTAAGAAATGAGACATCAGTCTTCATGCTCATTTGGGTTTTGGACTTGCTATTGATACTGGCAACAAGATTACTAACTACAGCCCCAGTCCATCAGACACTTACATATGGCCTGACTTTACTCACATGTGTTCTATTGACTTCAATAGCAGTAATTACATATCTAATACTAAGCATGTGCAAAAGCATTTGCAAAAACACGGAGTATTATGGTGACATTTTGATGTGAATATCTGTCTGCAAGGAACTGGACTGATATCACCATGTCATTCCATATAAGCCATCAAGCAGCTAAAATAACAACATTTTTGTGGAAAATAAGAACTTTTGACTACTTGAAAGAAAAGAAAAGAAAAGAAAAGAAAAGAAAAGAAAAGAAAAGATGGAAAAATCGTAGTTGGGGATTTACATAAATTATGAAAAATCATAAACACTTCCAGTGGCTAGCAGCACTAGATAGCTCCATATAAAGGAGTAATGAAATGAGCTGATATGCCTTGTATTTATATTCCAGAAATCTTATGGCCATCAGCAGCAACTGTCTGATATCCAGGAGCTATTCTGACACTGTAATTAACACATGGACAATTAGGGTGACCAGACAGCAAGTGTAAAAAATCAGGACAGGGAGAGGGGAGGTAATAGGAGCCAATATAAGAAAAGACCAAAAAATCGGGACTGTCCCTATAAAATCGGGACATCTGGTCACCCTATTGACAATGTCGTTTTATATTCACTTCTAGATAATAATGATTTTCTTAAAGCGAGGGGAAACAAATTTAGCTTTTTAAAAATATATATCTTGTAAGCTGGAAAAATCTCTTCAGTTATATATTAACTTTATCTTAAATGAACATTCTTTAATAGTTTTAATTATTAAATGAATATTTAAGGCTATATTTTCAACCAGTCTCCCTATATGTGCCCATAGATTTCAGATAGAGCTGTTTGCATATTTCTGCTCAGATTGAATTCCATTTGCATATGCATAAGTTAAGCACACAAATGCATGTCTTAGTGAATGCAAAAGGATGCACTTGCAAATTTTGTAAGTGTATATATGAGGATTGCTGATAAATTTGGCCAATTGATTAGACTTCCATTCATACAATAAAAGTCATTTACTTTATGGGTCTTGTGGCAGTGTTGCCTATGCAAATCTTTTTTCTCTTTACATGATATTTTCAGAAAACACATTCATACTATCTATTTTCATACTGCTGAGGGAAGCAAAATGTTTGCAGAAAACTTTTGCTTTAGGGAAAAAGACAAATTATTTCTAGACTGCCTCACTGGTGTGCCACGAGAATACTAAGATACAGTTTTTGCAAGGGGAGGGGGAGGAAAAGCAACAGATTCGGGAAAGATGTCAAGGCTTCTGCTGTGAAAAAGAGAAGCACTATTCATACAGGGTGAAATTCACTCCTGAAATTCACTGACAGTGCAGTCCATGGTTGGCTACAGACATGTAGGAAAGGTTTATCAATGAGCTCCCAAATAATGGAATGAGCTGTGACTACATTTGGGTGCTGGGGGAACATTTTCTTTGACTCCTCCCACGACAAAGTACATTAATTACTTCTGTAATGTTCTTCTGCAAATAGGTTCTGAGAATGAAATGTGCATTAAATGTAATTGCTATCCTTTTTCAAACTGTGCACTCTGATGGGGAATTAGTGAGGGAAATTATATCACTTACCAGTACCCAAGGAACAGAGTCAAGTACCAGCCAAAATGGTGGTGGTGGTGTTTTGGAGAGATAAATGGAGATCAGAAGGGTCCTGTGAAATACAAATTTGAATAATTCACTTACATTAAAGAACTAGTTGCCCTGAAAAAACTTATATTTTGTTTTGGATACTTCTGAAATGTTATCAGCTCTTATGACCCACTCCTTCAAACCCCGACTCATCTGAGTATTCCTTACCAAAGTAAGGAGTCCCATTGAAGTACAGTGGCTGTGGGAAACAGAGCCATCAAAAGTATCTTCTTGCTTCAGAGTTTGTAGGCCTTAAATGGTAAGTTCCTATTTTATTTTAGGGGCAAAATAATAAATGTAAAGTATTTCAAAGCTTTTCTTGTGACAATGACTGAGAGTAAATTTGCTTTGTTTACAAACATTTGTGCCGAAATTGCCAAGCAGATTAAACTATTTATTTTTAATAAACATATTATTTACATGATGTTTGTAAACAGGTTCAGGTGGCTAGGCTGACAATCTTGTTGGTGCTGTCTCTGCAACTGGTCATGGAGAGTCCATCATGAAAGTCAATCTTGCAAGGCTTATCCTTTTTCATATGGAACAAGGTAAGATGATCCTCACATTGATGAATGCATCTGCATTGCTTAAATGACATTTATACAATACTCTTCTTGGCTGTAACAAGTAACAATCGATTCTTAACTCCTGAAAGGGAAGTTTGTTTGCAGTAAAATATGTGTAAGAGGACACTTTAAAAACTTCTGAACATATAGAGTTGTCTATTTACTCTTAACCATATTTCCTAAGCTTGACAAATGACACTGTATACAAAACTGAGAAGAATGTCGGATGCTTAAATAATCAGAATCATACGTATGTGCCTTCAGAAGCTTTCAGTATACAAATAATGATTTGGGGAAAAATATGCAAAGTATTTTGAGACCATTGATTAAATTCAGGAAATAGCATAATAAGTGTAGGAACACTAAGGGCTTGTCTACACTTACTGGGGGTTCGACATGTGGCAATCGATGCATCAGCGGTTGATTTAGCGGGTCGACCGCCGATCGCTCTCCCGTTGACTCCTGAACGAGAAGCGCAAGGGCAGTCGAAGTGAGAGCATCTCCAGTCGACATCGCGTAGTGTAGACCCCACGGTAAGTAGATCTAAGTACGTTGACTTCAGCTATGTTATTCATGTAGCTGATGTTGCGTAACTTAGATTGATCTCCCCCCTTACTGTAGACAAGCCTAAGTTGTAGTATCTTGTAAAAAAAAATAAAATAAAGGGAAGGGTAACCACCCTTCTGTATACAGTGCTATAAAATCCCTCCTGGCCAGAGGAAAAACCCTTTTACCTGTAAAGGGTTAAGAAGCTAAGATAACCTCACTGGCACCTGACCAAAATGACAATGAGGAGACAAGATACTTTCAAATCTGGAGTGGGGGGAAACAAAGGGTTTGTCTGTCTTTGATGCTTTTGCTGGGAACAGATCAGGAATGCAGACTCAGAACTTCTGTAAAGTTAGTAAGTAATCTAGCTAGAAATGCGTTAGATTTCCTTTTGTTTAATGGCTGGTAAAATACGCTGTGCTGAATGGAATGTATATTCCTGTTTTTGTGGGTTTTTTTTTGTAACTTAAGGTTTTGCCTAGAGGATTTTCTGTGCTTTGAATCTGATTACCCTGTAAGGTATTTACCATCTTGATTTTACAGAGGTGATTCTTTTACCTTTTCTTTAATTAAAATTTTTCTTTTAAGAACCTGATTGATTTTTCGTTGTTCTTAAGATCCAAGGGTTTGGGTCTGTGTTCACCTGTACAAATTGGTGAGGATTTTTATCAAGCCTTCCCCAGGAAAGGGGGTGTAGGGTTGGGGGATATTTGGGGGGAAGACGTCTCTAAGTGGTCTCTTTTGCTGTTCTTTGTTTAACATGCTTAGTGGAGACAGCATGGGGTTCAAGGACAAGGCAAAGTTTGTACCTTGGGGAAGTTTTTAACCTAAGCTGGTAAGAATAATCTTAGGGGGTCTTTCATGCAGGTCACCACATCTGTACCCTAGAGTTCAGAGTAGGGAAGGAACCTTGACAGCTACTATTTTACTTGGCTTGTTGTGCTGTATATGATCTCTAAAGTTAATATACAGCACTACTCTTGTCTATTGTATGTTTGGGGGCAATTTTGAAATGCAAATTCCAAAGGCCTCACTGAGATTCAGAATGATTATTAGGTTCACATTCACTTGAACAGGGATTGGAATTTTATTACAGTTATAGTAATTGGCATATTTTTATGGATTCATTTTTTAATTTGGCACCCACTCAGACTTCACTGCTCATGCGACAGTAGTAGCATGATGAATTACTGTAAGGTTTTTTTTATTCATTATTATTAAATTTAATTATTTTTGCTCATGTACCCAGATGTGAACAGTGTTAGTTTTCTAATCTAATAATACAGGCTGTTTTGAAAATATGTGCTGTCAATTAGAGGCATTTTATAATAGAAACGATAAAAAGAATCATTAATGAAAAGTAGTTTGCCTCCCTATGTACTGGCTTCAGTTAATCAAAGGTGCTTTGAAATTGAAATCATTAATTAACTTTGCCTGTTTTTGAACTGATCAAGCACTCTGAGAGCTGCTGAGAAACTGTGAAATGAAGTTTTTCTGAAAAAGAAAACAGCATTAATAGACTCTGTTTTTCCAAATGATAAATGTTATTCTCTCCTATCAATAGCATATTCCTTCAAGACTATTGCATTGTTTACCATATTTAAAAGTAAATAGGGAAGAGGATCCAATTTCAGGTGAATTCGAGCTGGGTATTTGCATTGCAGGAAAGCTGGTATTACAGCGGGGCGAATTTTTTTGGATTAATCTTTTTTGTTACCAAAGAAGGCAGATTTGGGTTGACCAAAACAGTCAGCAAATTGGGGTTGATTCTGGTGAACGGTTTTGGCCTGAACATTTTGTTTTTCTTCCCAGTATCAAAATGAACCATTTTTACATTATCAAAATGAACCATTTTGATTATTTGGGATAGATTTATGAGGAGATTAAGGGAACATTCACAAAACCACTGGTGATGATGCCAGCTTCATACCCAACAGGCAAGTGTTAGGGTGCTCACTTGAGATGCTTTGAATCACTGCTCTGGGACTTCAACATAGGTCTCCCCACTCCCAGGCGCATGCCTTAACCACCAGCCAATAGAGTTATTCTTGTGGCTATTCAATGACAATTGAAGTATTTTATACAAAGTGGAACTGCTTTGGCAGGAGAGACTGAGAGCAGCCCACTTCAGAATCGCCAATCTCCTGGTGGTTAAGGCACTCAGATGGTGGGGAGACTTGGGTACAAGTCCCTAACTCCAGACCAGTTTTGTGAATTTAATCCTTCATTTCCTTTGGCTGCAGGTGATCCAGGTTCAAATTCCTGCCCTGGAGTAGGGACTTGTGCCTGGATGTCTTGCATCCCAGGTGAGTGTCCTAACCATTGGGCTATTTGGTACAAAGGTTGGGGGGAGTGAGGGGGCATTACCACCTCCTCTTGCTTTATGCTCCTCTAGCCCTTTATTTCCTTTGTTTTTATTAAAAAAAAACCTGACACAAAATATTTAGTGTGAAACAAAACGTTTCATTTGAGCTGAAATGAAATTTTTCTAGCATTTTCAATTAACTGAGAATTCCAAAATATTTGGGATTCAATTTGACCTGACTTGTTGCTGATTTTTCAGAACTGCTGGTGGACCAAAAATTATTTGTTCACACATTTCTAGCTGGGCTAACCTCATGGTACTTCATTTATTTGTTAAAAAAAACATATTGTACATATTAAAAAAATAACCATCAATCCAATATATATACTTTTCTTGTTTCTCTATAACATTATAGACTAGCATATTAGATGGCTCTAATAAATCTAAAATAATTTAAAAGAAAGGCCCTTGAAAAAATAAAATATGTTATGGAATAGCCACATGACCTACCCCTGACAGGATGTTGTGAACAGATCTTTGCAAAGAGAGATTTCCTATCTACAACCCCCACCCCATGCAGGATTTACCACAGGACGGCATGACCTAGGTCAATAGCTGGTATTTGGTAGCTCTCCTTCTCATGCTGTATTCTCCAACCTTGAATTTGTTGGTAAGTAACTGGCAGCTGTATTATTTCTCCTTCATGGATTTTACTTCATTTAGATAAAACTCTGTGTCACTTCATCTTTATGAAGTGAGTTCCTCCTGAATGTGTTTTTATTTTCTCTTGGGGAATCTGTGCATACATTTTAAATGTCATGAGTTCTTGTTTTTAACGGCATTGTATAATCTTGTTTGCTTCTTTACAATATCAGTCTGAGAAGGAAAAAGTGGGTATATTCCTCCATTATGCTGTAAAATGTTTAATAAATTAAATTAGTGAAGACTCCTATTTACTAAAGAAATACACAGCTGGGTTAAAACAACCGGAGTCCTTTTTTTAATTCAAAAGGAAGGGAACTCACAAAGAAAAAGTATCTGTTATAAATGGATGTATGACAAAGTCTAGATATGTGTCAAATTACCTCTGGCAAATCATGTGATCATATAGAAGTAGTCAGAAAAATTGATCCCAGGGGACGCAATCATCCAGCCCTTACCAAGTAAGGAGTTTCTCATGGGCATGGCCTGCACAACTGGGTCCATGGTTAACAGTTGGAAATTACAGAGACCTTCATTTGGGGCCCAGACCTACAAGGTGCTGAGAGCCCTCAACTCCCATTGAAGGTAATGGGAGTTGACAGTGCTCAGCTGTTGTGACAAGGAAAATGTGCACCTTTTACTTTTCATAGCGTTCTAGAATGATAGCATTCTGCAAGGTCAGAGTTCTAGAGTACAAGATTTTAGATGCTTTTTGTAAAATACAAAAATTTGGACAAAATACTTTTGCATAATTTGTGTTCATTTTAACTGGCATTAGAGACACAAGGTAGGTGAGGTAATATCGTTTATTGGACCACCTTCTGTTGGCAAGAGAGACAAGCTTACGAGTTACACAGAGCTCCTCTTTTTCTTCTAATTGTCTCTCTAATATCCTCGCACCAGCATGGCTAAAACAACACTGCATTACTGCAGTATAATAGTAATAGCCATCACAAAGTAACAGTAACAGATGTTCTCTAAAAATTCCCAAGCATTTACTGTGACTGTTTGCATGGTCTCAGTGGGGAATAGTACTACAACTTTGCTGTATGTGGGTAAATCTACAGGTAATAAATATAACACTGTACATTCCTTTGGAGTCTTTCAAGCCAAATGACACTAGTCTTATGGAGCTATCCTCTAGAATTTAATTACATGATAATATTTATATATATTTTAACCATATGATAGAAAAAATTTTTTGTAAGAAGGTTTTTAAAAGTCCTATAAAAAGAATGTTATTAGCTATTTAATTCTATAGAATGTTAGAGCAATTTTTATATAATGCTATTACATTTCTATAGACTCCTATTGGTTTCAACCGTATTAAATTCTATAGGGCTTTTCCATAAAAATGTAAATTATTATAATTCTATATATAGATATAATGTGTTCATGTGTAACACATACAAACTTACACATATGTACATATATTATAGTTTTGAAATTATTTTAATTAACAAGAGCATATTTTTTACTGAAAGCCATCATCATCTTAGCTATGCTATTTTGAGCCATGTCTTTTTTCCCCCATTTTTCACATATGGTTTATCATTAGGATGACACGACAGCTCCAATTATATCAGCCTGTCACATTACACAACATAACTGATTGTGTTATGTCAAACCTGTCATACTGAATGAGACATGATTTGCTAATACAGTATAAAAGTTCCTAAATGGTTTTAACAAATATTTCCTACTATATTTAAACCCAAGAAAAATGAATAGCTGTAATTTTTATTTAATGACATAACTTAGCCCTCTCCAGATCTGCACACTACAAGATCCTCCATGTGTGGGTCTCTCCACTACTGTGCAAAAGTGGGAGAACAGCCACTGATAAGGCACCGACTCCTCAAATCTCCTCCAGATCCTGTGGAGCACTTTCTACAAGCTCTTGGTGTAGCCTTTATTTTTATTTAAAGTTAGTTTTAATATATTATGTTACACCATTGAGGGTTTCTCTCTGGCAGCTACAGTTTCGAGTTGAGTAGAGTTACCTCTGCTTATTTTAGATGTAGAGCTCATAGGAACACATGAAACCTTAGGCAAGTAACACGTACAATCAAAAGAGCAAGGTCCACTATCTGTTATCAATTTTATTAAAGTTACCAACAAAGTTCTGAATGTCACAGCATATACAACTCCTAAATATATCCATGAACCAGTATTAACTATAGAGATATTCACATCCTCCTAGATAGTGTTAAGGTCTGATGGGTCTCTCATTGATTGATCATCAGTAGAGGGATGATTCCTGCGGGAGTTTTCCCATAGGAAGCTTAATTGTCCCACTCTGAGTACCCCCTTTTTATAATGTGATTCTGTGTATATGTGCATTCTGCATGTTTGCATGAAAGTGTCAACTCTCTTTTTCCTTATTGGTGTCTCCTAGAAACCTGAGGGACTCCATTTCCTCAAGGTTGTGTATAGGTCCTGTTAGTCTCATTAACATTGATGTACAACCTGTATCCTGCGATTAAAACACATGTTAGAGACAGATGTGACTCTATGTCGCATTTTTTGTGATTTAAAAATAATCTTCCAGCTAATTTTTTGCAGCATTACCCCGTGGTACCTCTTTTCCCATAATCTTATAGCATCAGGTTATTCTTCAGTCACTTATGTCAGCATTTCTTATCTCCGAGGCCTAAAATAGCAAAGGTTAAAATCTTGCAGGCCTCAGCCTACAGGTCTTGTGTTTTAGCCTTCCTTATTTAGATAGCTAATACATAATTATTCCTTTTAAATACTGATCAATCTTATACTTCTATAATTCTGCAACTTAACTCTATTCCTGATTTTGTTACTGTTGAAACAATGTTACAACAGGCAGATTGACTAATGCCTGTATTGTAATTACACATAGCAAGCAATTGGTCAAATGATTAATTAACATGGTCCTCTCTGGAGCCGGGAGAGGAGGAGTAGAAATTAGGTGGCCATAGAAAATGCATCCTCATCTGCAGAGAATCCCAGGAAAAGATAGTATAATTCTCTGTATTATCACCTCTGTGGAGCCTACCCCTTACCAGAAGACTTGTGGTCTGCAGCAGTCAAGGAACTTGGCAAGAGGGGCTGGGGCTACAATTAGTGAAGAGGCACATGTCCTCCTGCAGATGTGCAAGAATCTTTCATGTTTAGGGGCATGCCTTCTGACAGACCTCTCTCCCCCTGATAGTATGATGTGATGTGAGGAGAGATCTACAAAGTAATATTTTCTCTCCCAGAGCCCCTTGCTATAGGTTTTATGAGGGGAGGGGACAAGCTGGATCATAAATAAGGAGAGAGAGAGAGAGAGAGAGAGAGCAGGTCGGGGGGAGACGGATTGACATTGGTGCATGCTAAAATTGATGCAAACAAGGAAAGCATCATAATCAAGAAGCTGGATATTCACAATTTACAATAATGAAATTCTTCTACAACAATAACTGGGAAGGATGTTAAAGAGTAACTGTTAATGTAAATCATATTTTAAGTCTTCAGGACTAGATAACTTGGGGAAGTTGCAGAGGACTAGAAGAAAGCACAGGTTGTACCAATATTTAAAAACAGCAAAGGGGATGACCTGTATAACTTAGTTCAGTTATCCTGACATTGATCCCAGGCAAAATCATAGAAAGCCTGATATAGGACGCAATCATTAAAGAATTAATGGATGGTAGAATAATTAAAGACAATAAATATGGTTTTGTGTAAAATAGGTCTTGTCAAGCAAACACATTATTGTTTTATGATGAGATTACAAGTTTGGCTGACAAAGATAACTGTGGACATAATATATTTACACTTCTATAGGGTATTTAGTACTGCATCAAATTCTGATTATGAAAAACCTACACAAAATCAATGTAGCACATTTTATATGGATTAAAAACTGATAAATATCAAAAACTAGGTGTAAATGTGGAGGAGTCATCCAATTAAGGCAGTACTGATAGGGTCCACAAGACTAAGGTCTTGGCCTAATGATAATCTTATATCTAGAAGAAATCATAAGATCATTGTTGGCAAATTTCAGAGTAGCAGCCGTGTTAGTCTGTATTCGCAAAAAGAAAAGGAGTACTTGTGGCACCTTAGAGACTAACAAATTTATTAGAGCATAAGCTTTCGTGAGCTACAGCTCACTTCATCGGATGCATTTGGTGGAAAAAACAGAGGAGAGATTTATATATACACACACACAGAGAACATGAAACAATGGGTTTATCATACACACTGTAAGGAGAGTGATCACTTAAGATAAGCCATCACCCACAGCAGGGGGGGGAAAGGAGGAAAACCTTCCATGGTGACAAGCAGGTAGGCTAATTCCAGCAGTTAACAAGAATATCAGAGGAACAGTGGGGGGTGGGGTGGGGGGGAGAAATACCATGGGGAAATAGTTTTACTTTGTGTAATGACTCATCCATTCCCAGTCTCTATTCAAGCCTAAGTTAATTGTATCCAGTTTGCAAATTAATTCCAATTCAGCAGTCTCTCCTTGGAGTCTGTTTTTGAAGCTTTTTTGTTGAAGTATAGCCACTCTTAGGTCTGTGATCGAGTGACCAGAGAGATTGAAGTGTTCTCCAACTGGTTTTTGAATGTTATAATTCTTGACGTCTGATTTGTGTCCATTCATTCTTTTACGTAGAGACTGTCCAGTTTGGCCAATGTACATGGCAGAGGGGCATTGCTGGCACATGATGGCATATATCACATTGGTAGATGCGCAGGTGAACGAGCCTCTGATAGTGTGGCTGATGTGATTAGGCCCTATGATGGTATCCCCTGAATAGATATGTGGACAGAGTTGGCAACGGGCTTTGTTGCAAGGATAGGTTCCTGGGTTAGTGGTTCTGTTGTGTGGTGTGTGGTTGCTGGTGAGTATTTGCTTCAGATTGGGGGGCTGTCTGTAAGCAAGGACTGGTCTATCTCCCAAGATCTGAGAGAGTGATGGCTCGTCCTTCAGGATAGGTTGTAGATCCTTGATGATGCGTTGGAGAGGTTTTAGTTGGGGGCTGAAGGTGATGGCTAGTGGCGTTCTGTTGTTTTCTTTTTTGGGCCTGTCCTCTAGTAGGTGACTTCTGGGTACTCTTCTGGCTCTGTCAATCTGAAAACTCGCACAGATACAGACAAACATCATCTTCCTCTCCAAATGCAAACAGATGGACATCATACCGAAAGGACTGAAGGTAAAAAATCCATTACAATCTACATACCACACAGACTATGCTGACAGCTTGTGCCACACACTCTCAAGGAAACTGCGGAACCACCTGATTAACATCCTCTACAGCAAACAGGGAAAGATTAAGAATGAGCTCTCAAAACTGGATACTCTCATAAAGAACCAACCTTCCACACAAACTTCCTCGTGGCTGGACTTTACAAAAACTAGACAAGCCATTTACAAAACACACTTTGATTCTCTACAAAAGAAAAAGGTCACTAAGCTATCTAAACTGCTATATGCCACAAGGGGCCACAACAATGGTTCCCGTAACCCACCGAGCAATATTGTTAATCTATCCAACTATACGCTTAGCCCAGCGGAAGAATCTGTCCTATCTCGGGGCCTCTCCTTTTGCCCCTCCACCCCCACGAACATGATACAGTTCTGTGGTGACCTAGAATCCTATTTTCGACGTCTCAGACTCAAGGAATATTTCCAACACACCTCTGACCAACATATTAACCCACAGAGACCTTCCTGCCAACACTACAAAAAGAAGGATTCTGGGTGGACTCCTCCTGAAGGTCGAAACAGCAGCCTGGATTTCTACATAGACTGCTTCCGCCGACGTGCACGAGCTGAAATTGTGGAAAAGCAGCATCGCTTACCCCATAACCTCAGCCATGCAGAACACAGTGCCATCCACAGCCTCAGAAACAACTCTGACATCATAATCAAAAAGGCTGACAAAGGAGGTGCTGTCGTCATCATGAATAGGTCGGAGTATGAACAAGAGGCTACTAGGCAGCTCTCCAACACCACTTTCTACAAGCCATTACCCTCTGATCCCACTGAGAGTTACCAAAAGAAACTACAGCATTTGCTCAAGAAACTCCCTGAAAAAGCACAAGAACAAATCCGCACAGACACACCCCTGGAGCCCCGACCTGGTGTATTCTATCTGCTACCCAAGATCCATAAACCTGGAAATCCTGGACACCCCATCATCTCAGGCATTGGCACCCTGAGAGCAGGATTGTCTGGCTATGTAGACTCCCTCCTCAGGCCCTTCGTTACCAGCACTCCCAGCTATCTTCGAGACACCGCCGATTTCCTGAGGAAACTACAGTCCATTGGTGATCTTCCTAAAAACACCATCCTAGCCACTATGGATGTAGAAGCCCTCTACACCAACATTCCACACAAAGATGGACTACAAGCCGTCAGGAACAGTATCCCCGATACTGTCACGGCTAACCTGGTGGCAGAACTTTGACTTTGTCCTGACCCATAACTATTTCACATTTGGTGACAATGTATACCTTCAAATCAGCGGCACTGCGATGGGTACCCGCATGGCCCCACAGTATGCCAACATTTTTATGGCTGACTTAGAACAACGCTTCCTCAGCTCTCGTCCCCTAATGCCCCTACTCTACTTGCGCTACATTGATGACATCTTCATCATCTGGACCCATGGAAAAGAAGCTCTTGAGGAATTCCACCATGATTTCAACAATTTCCATCCCACCATCAACCTCAGCCTGGACCAGTCCACACAAGAGATCCACTTCCTGGACACTACGGTGCTAATAAGCGATGGTCACATAAACACCACCCTATATCGGAAACCTACTGACCGCTATTCCTACCTACATGCCTCTAGCTTTCATCCAGATCATACCACTCGATCCATTGTCTACAGCCAAGCGCTAAGATATAACCGCATTTGCTCCAACCCCTCAGACAGAGACAAACACCTACAAGATCTCTATCATGCATTCCTACAACTACAATACCCACCTGCTGAAGTGAAGAAACAGATTGACAGAGCCAGAAGAGTACCCAGAAGTCACCTACTACAGGACAGGCCCAACAAAGAAAACAACAGAACGCCACTAGCCATCACCTTCAGCCCCCAACTAAAACCTCTCCAACGCATCATCAAGGATCTACAACCTATCCTGAAGGACGAGCCATCACTCTCTCAGATCTTGGGAGATAGACCAGTCCTTGCTTACAGACAGCCCCCCAATCTGAAGCAAATACTCACCAGCAACCACACACCACACAACAGAACCACTAACCCAGGAACCTATCCTTGCAACAAAGCCCGTTGCCAACTCTGTCCACATATCTATTCAGGGGATACCATCATAGGGCCTAATCACATCAGCCACACTATCAGAGGCTCGTTCACCTGCGCATCTACCAATGTGATATATGCCATCATGTGCCAGCAATGCCCCTCTGCCATGTACATTGGCCAAACTGGACAGTCTCTACGTAAAAGAATGAATGGACACAAATCAGACGTCAAGAATCATAACATTCAAAAACCAGTTGGAGGACACTTCAATCTCTCTGGTCACTCGATCACAGACCTAAGAGTGGCTATCCTTCAACAAAAAAGCTTCAAAAACAGACTCCAAGGAGAGACTGCTGAATTGGAATTAATTTGCAAACTGGATACAATTAACTTAGGCTTGAATAGAGACTGGGAATGGATGAGTCATTACACAAAGTAAAACTATTTCCCCATGGTATTTCTCCCCCCCACCCCACCCCCCACTGTTCCTCTGATATTCTTGTTAACTGCTGGAATTAGCCTACCTGCTTGTCACCATGGAAGGTTTTCCTCCTTTCCCCCCCCTGCTGTGGGTGATGGCTTATCTTAAGTGATCACTCTCCTTACAGAGTGTATGATAAACCCATTGTTTCATGTTCTCTGTGTGTGTGTATATAAATCTCTCCTCTGTTTTTTCCACCAAATGCATCCGATGAAGTGAGCTGTAGCTCACGAAAGCTTATGCTTTAATAAATTTGTTAGTCTCTAAGGTGCCACAAGTACTCCTTTTCTTTTATTGTTGGCAAAGTTAGCAGCTGACACAAACATTTGCTGGTTTGGTAAATAATAAGGCCAGGTCAGTTCTACAGATGTGGATCACATAGTAAACTGGGCTCACCTGAAAAACATGTTTTAATATAGCTAAATGCTGAATCGTAGGTCTAGGAACCAAGAATGTAGGGCACACTTATGGAATGGGGGCTATATTTTGAAAAGCAGGGACTCAAAAAAGGACTTAAAGATCATGGTGGAAAACCCGCTGAACTTGACCCCCCGTAACGATGTGGTGGCTAAAAAAACAAAGATAGCCCTTGGAGGTATAAGCAAGAGAATAGTGAGTAGAAGTAGAGAGGTGTGATTACCACCGTATATAGAATTAATGAGACAGTTACTAGGATACTTCCTCCTTGGGGAAGGGAATTTTTATTATGTGTTTGTATAGTGCTTAGCACAATAGGGGCATAGTCTATAATTGGAGTTTCTAGGTGCTATTGCACTACAAACTAACAAAATAATAATAAAGGATGTTGACAAATTAGCCAGGGTTTAGAAAAGAGATACTAGAATGACTGAGGTCTGGAAAACATGTCTTTTATAGTGGAAGACTAAAGAAGCTCAGTCTATTTAGTTTATCCCACAGCAGTTAAAGAGGTGACTTGATCATTGTCTATAAATACCTTAATGGGAAGAAGGTACTAGAGAGTTCCTTAATCTATGAGACAAAGGCATTGAGATCCCATAGCTGGAAGATGAAGCTTGCTAAGACCCCTCTTTTTTTAAAAGTGAGGGTCATTAACCATTAGAACCTAGGGATGTGGTGGATTCTCCATCACTTGCAGTCTTTAAATCAAAGTGGATGTCTGTTTTAAAGATATGCTGTAGTTCAAGAGGAAGTTATGGGATTGGTGCAGGAATTCCATACGACCTGTATTATACAGGAGATCAGAGTAGATGATGATAATGGTCCTTTTGTCCTTAAAATCTGTGAATCTGTGGACCATTGAAACTGATGGGAAGAAGTCCATGCTGTATTCTCAATCCACATGTACACCAAACGCTGACGCAGGGAAGAAAGGTAAGCAGCAGGATACGGACCCTGGACTTCAGGAAAGCAGACTTTGACTCCCTCAGGGAACAGATGGCCAGGATCCCCTGGGGGACTAACATGAAAGGGAAGGGAGTCCAGGAGTGCTGGCTGTATTTCAAGGAATCCCTGTTGAGGTTACAGGGACAAACCATCCCGATGAGTCGAAAGAATAGTAAATATGGCAGGCGACCAGCTTGGCTTAATGGTGAAATCCTAGCGGATCTTAAACATAAAAAAGAAGCTTACAAGAAGTGGAAGGTTGGACATATGACCAGGGAAGAGTATAAAAATATTGCTCGGGCATGTAGGAAAGATATCAGGAGGGCCAAATCGCACCTGGAGCTGCAGCTAGCAAGAGATGTCAAGAGTAACAAGAAGGGTTTCTTCAGGTATGTTGGCAACAAGAAGAAAGCCAAGGAAAGTGTGGGCCCCTTACTGAATGAGGGAGGCAAGCTAGTGACAGAGGATGTGGAAAAAGCTAATGTACTCAATGCTTTTTTTGCTTCTGTTTTCACTAACAAGGTCAGCTCCCAGACTGCTGTGCTGGGCAACACAAAATGGGGAAGAGATGGCCAGCCCTCTGTAGAGATAGAGGTGGTTAGGGACTATTTAGAAAAGCTGGACGTGCACAAGTCCATGGGGCCGGACGAATTGCATCCGAGAGTGCTGAAGGAATTGGCGGCTGTGATTGCAGAGCCCTTGGCCATTATCTTTGAAAACTCGTGGCGAACGGGGGAAGTCCCGGATGACTGGAAAAAGGCTAATGTAGTGCCCATCTTTAAAAAAGGGAAGGAGGAGGATCCTGGGAACTACAGGCCGGTCAGCCTCACCTCAGTCCCTGGAAAAATCATGGAGCAGGTCCTCAAAGAATCAATCCTGAAGCACTTAGAGGAGAGGAAAGTGATCAGGAACAGTCAGCATGGATTCACCAAGGGAAGGTCATGCCTGACTAATCTAATCGCCTTTTATGATGAGATTACTGGTTCTGTGGATGAAGGGAAAGCAGTGGATGTATTGTTTCTTGACTTTAGCAAAGCTTTTGACACGGTCTCCCACAGCATTCTTGTCAGCAAGTTAAGGAAGTATGGGCTGGATGAATGCACTATAAGGTGGGTAGAAAGCTGGCTAGATTGTCGGGCTCAACGGGTAGTGATCAATGGCTCCATGTCTAGTTGGCAGCCGGTGTCAAGTGGAGTGCCCCAGGGGTCGGTCCTGGGGCCCGTTTTGTTCAATATCTTCATAAATGATCTGGAGGATGGTGTGGATTGCACTCTCAGCAAATTTGCGGATGATACTAAACTGGGAGGAGTGGTAGATACGCTGGAGGGGAGGGATAGGATACAGAAGGACCTAGACAAATTGGAGGATTGGGCCAAAAGAAATCTAATGAGGTTCAATAAGGATAAGTGCAGGGTCCTGCACTTAGGATGGAAGAATCCAATGCACCGCTACAGACTAGGGACCGAATGGCTCGGCAGCAGTTCTGCGGAAAAGGACCTAGGGGTGACAGTGGACGAGAAGCTGGATATGAGTCAGCAGTGTGCCCTTGTTGCCAAGAAGGCCAATGGCATTTTGGGATGTATAAGTAGGGGCATAGCGAGCAGATCGAGGGACGTGATCGTTCCCCTCTATTCGACACTGGTGAGGCCTCATCTGGAGTACTGTGTCCAGTTTTGGGCCCCACACTACAGGAAGGATGTGGATAAATTGGAAAGAGTACAACGAAGGGCAACGAAAATGATTAGGGGTCTAGAGCACATGACTTATGAGGAGAGGCTGAGGGAGCTGGGATTGTTTAGTCTGCAGAAGAGAAGAATGAGGGGGGATTTGATAGCTGCTTTCAACTACCTGAAAGGGGGTTTCAAAGAGGATGGCTCTAGACTGTTCTCAATGGTAGCAGATGACAGAACGAGGAGTAATGGTCTCAAGTTGCAATGGGGGAGGTTTAGATTGGATATTAGGAAAAACTTTTTCACTAAGAGGGTGGTGAAACACTGGAATGCGTTACCTAGGGAGGTGGTAGAATCTCCTTCCTTAGAGGTTTTTAAGGTCAGGCTTGACAAAGCCCTGGCTAGGATGATTTAACTGGGACTTGGTCCTGCTTTGAGCAGGGGGTTGGACTAGATGACCTTCTGGGGTCCCTTCCAACCCTGATATTCTATGATTCTATGATTCTATACAGACTGTGCATTACTATTTACAAGTAAAGGCAATATTCTTCTCTCTATTCCACAGGAAAGATTCCTGATTCCACTATTCTGCTGGCATTGTTAATAGAGCTGGTTGGATCTTCAAAACCAAACCATTTTTGTGGAGATGTTTCAGTAATGACTAAGTTGTCATTGGAACTGTTTGTTGGGTCCAGGCAGGGAGAAAGAGACACATGCTCCTGCTCTTACAGCCTCTTAGTAATGGTACTAGCCTGGAATTTAGGAGACCCCAGTTCAAGTCTTTGTTCTGCCTGAATTCTAGTGATGTGGAATGATGATTTCTGCTTTGAATGAACCAGAGGCAGGATTTGAACCTGAATCTCCCACATCCCTAACTAGGCTACACATGCACATTTCAAAAACAAACATTTTGATACAATTTTGTTCAAAATGTTCAAAAGATTTTGGTTTTGTTCCACTGAGGAATGAAAATTTCAAAACCTCAATGTTTCTGTGAAACAGAATTGTTGTTCTCTAGTCAGCTCTAATTATTAAATATTAGACTCAATATCTAAATCCAAACAGAGAATTTTTGCCCTTAAAGAAAACTGTTTTTTTATTCAGATTGCCTCATTAAGGCCCAAGCCAAAGCTCATTTTAGTCAGTGGAAAACTCCAGTTGACTTCAGTGAGTTCTGGATTACACCCTTAATGAAAAAAGAAAAGGAGTACTTGTGGCACCTTAGCGACTAACAAATTTATTTGAGCATAAGCTCTCGTGAGCTACAGCTCACTTTATCTGCTACTCTAAAACCCTTAATGAAGAAAGCATACATCACAATCACAGTCCTGTTCAGATTTTTTTCAAATGGAACAATTACTTTTACTACTAATTTATGTACAATAACATCAGCAATGTCAGCAAGTACTCTAGCAATCTATTGCAAAGGTCTGAATGAATAACCTCAATTTAACACTTTAGAAATCTGGGAGGCTCTTGTTGAAGAAATTCTGGTAAACGTGGCATGTAATGGCTTTGCAGCAGGTAAAGGAAAATAACATTTTGTCTAACAACAAAAGACATATTTTGTAACATATTTCAGGCACATCATAAAGGGTCATGGCATTAAAAAACAGGAGATATGAAATAACCTTATCTTTGGATCAAAAATAAAATCTTTTTTTTTAAATCTGTAGTGAAGAAGAAAGGCTACTCATGCCTGTTGTCAGCCTGCCTATTCTTAATATTGTAGCCCTTTTCACCCTCATCTGATTTCACCTGTCAAATTTCCTCGGATTTTTAAAAGATACAGAGCAAATGGCTTCTACAGCAGGTTAGTAGTTGTTAACAGTTGCAAAGATTTTTAATTTTTAAAATTGAAGGAATTTTATATTCTTATGAAAAATCATATAAATAATCACTAACACAGATGCTTGTAAAAGTCTTGCATTAATATAATTTCACGCTGACATTGGGAAGATTATTCTATACATGTTATATGAGGTCTCTGTGTGTGTGTATTTAATATATGCTAGTCACATATACAATATGTAGGCATGCTGCTAAATGTAGTGCTGCTAAATGTGTCTGAATCAGATATAACAGGTAATTTTTTCAGAAGGGAGTTAGGCACCTACCTGCTACTTTAGGTGCTGAAATAAAAAAGTTAGATTCTCAAAACTCCTGCTTAGCTTCTGCCTCACACTGTAGGCATCTAAAGTCCCGAAGGGCTTATATTTCTGCTGGTAAAGTCCACAAGGTGCTTGCTGGCAGATTTGTAGGCATACCCACAGCCACTTTTTAGAAGTTGCCTAACAGATTGGGTCCTGCATAAAACAATACTGGTAGGAGTTTCACTGCTCCCACTATGATATTTAGTCCAGTGGTAAAAGCATTCATCCAGGAAGTTGGAGACCTAATTTCAATATTCACTTTCACTCTCTCTAGCTCAATGACTAGTTAAATATTCTATACATACTGGAACAGCTTCAACAAAAGTTTCCACCAAATGCATCCGATGAAGTGAGCTGTAGCTCACGAAAGCTTATGCTGTAATAAATTTGTTAGTCTCTAAGGTGCCACAAGTACTCCTTTTCTTTTTGCGAATACAGACTAACACAGCTGCTACTCTGAAAGAAGAGACTGAGAAAGACACATGCCAGAATATCACATTGCGTGGTGTTTAGGAGAACTCGTGGGAGATCTGGGTTTGAGCCCCTGCTCCACATCAGATGGAGTCAGGAGTTGAACCGAGATCTCCTGCATTCTATGTCAGTGCTCTGCTCATTGGGCAATTGTATATAAGAGAGCCATCACCGCCTCCCCATTTTGCATAGCGTCTGAGCTGATGGACCTGCTCTGAAAAGCGAGCCCCACGGGTAAGATAAATTGAGGATCCCTCCAGGGTTTAATGTGTGCTAGGATCCTGGGCATCAAAACATACATGGCAATGCACATGGCCCCCCAGCAGAAGAGTATTGTGAGGAACTTTACCAGTGAGAATTTATGCTCTTATCGGGTTAGGCAGCAGCTGAGTGGGGGTTTTGAGGATCTAAATTTTGCATTTTGTTACCTCAAGTTGCAATTAGGCACATAAATCCTTTTGGATCTAGCCCTTTGTATATTTCTGTTGCTAGTGAGGGGGTTGGGGCATTACTTTGTTGACGCGAGTATACAAGGACTGCCATAGAGATACCTGCTATATGTAGCTGGACTTTGATTTTACAGTTGCAGCCATGATCCTGCAACATGATCTTCATGGGCAGACCCTTATAGCTGAGTGGCAGCAATGCAAACCTTGCAGCGCTGGAAGGAAGTCCAATTAAAAAAAGATGCTATTTTATACCACTCTCCTTAGGAAAAAATCTAGATAATTTTTGAAAATGTTTGTTATTATTTCTCAGTCTTCAAATCTGATTTTTAGTGGTGACACACACACTGTGAAAATCTATTCATGTCCTGTTGGGACTTTTTCTGATTTCTTTTGCCTTGTGATACATACAATTGCATAAGAGAAAGACTATGCATTGATTTCTGTTTGTAAGAAATCAACATAGTGCCCTTTTATTTTCTTTGGCCACTCGATACAAGTCTTTGTAATTGTTATTTTTGATCAAATTGAAAAAAATATTTTTAACATTGAGAGTTAGCTCTAGGGTAAAATACTGAAAAGATGCCTAAGTCCTATTGACTTTTAATGAGACTTAGACTTCTAAGGGCCAGATGTTCAAAGGTATTTAGGCACCTAAAGAGGCAGATAGGGGCCTAGTGAGATTTGCAAACTGCCTGAACAGGACAGCTGCCTAATTACAATTGGCTGACACCAAAGTGCCTGCTTAGGAGCTTTTGAAAATTCCACTAGGCACCTATCTGAATCTTTAGGCACTGTCACTGTGGGTCCCAGCTAAGGATACCAAATTCAGGACAGACCACTGAGAAACAGGGCAGGCTCACCCCAAACTGGTGTTGTTTCTATCATTAAATTATACCAAGTTAGTAATAAAAGTGAACTTTCATGTCACCTCACTGGTTACAAGAAGTCAAAAATGCAGTCTCCTTAGGCATTCCAGCCCTGGGCTCTCCTCCCAGACACTAGACTTTATGATGAGTGGTTACTGAAAAGCAATTTCATTAGTTATAGGGTCCTTCCTATCCGAAGGGACCAGCCACCTAGCCAGGCCAATATATAACTCAGATCTTACCCAATAATAACACTGATGCCAATCCTTTAGTAAAACTAAAAACGAAAGGTTTAATAATAAAAGAAGAGAAAAAGAGAGTTAAAATGGTAATAGATCATATACATACAAGTGATTGCAAAGTCCATATATCAGGTTTACAGTAGTGATGGAATAAACTGCTAGCTTGCAAAAGTCTCTCTGGAATCACCCAAACGGACTCTGGGTCATCAGTCCTTGTTTAGAACTTCCTTGTTAGAAATCCAGTCCAGAGAAATGAAGCAGGAAATGGAGATGGAGATGGAGATGGAGATGTATCAGGTGCTTTTTTAAATCCTCTGCCATGTGCATGGAATTTTACTGTCTCAAACAAAGCCCACAGTCCAGGTGCATAGAAAATTACTGGCCCAAGATGGAGTCCAGTGTCGCATGAGCATATAATATGCCCTTATATGCTATGATGACTTACAGGGGCAGTCATTGCCCATATTCTTTCTCAGGCATCCACAGGAAAGGCTTACCAGGCTGGATGAATTTCTTCAGTGACCCATTGTGAGCTGAGTGTTCTTAATGGGCCATCAACACCTAGGTGTTTGGCCCTAATATACATTCTATCTGAAGGGCAATACCCAGGAACACAGCATATGTGTAAAATGCAAGTACATAGCTAATAATCATAATTTCAGATAAAAAAATTATACATGGATTTAACCAGCATAGTCGTGTTTAGCAAATCATTACTTTTCCATTGACAGCTTACATGATATACTTTGTACAAGATTTGTTGCAATTATATAACAGTGGTAATATCAGTGATATAAATGATCATATTCAATCATACAGCATCACAAGTATCTAAATAACTTAGAAAATCTGGCCCTCAGTGCCTAAGTCACTTTTGAAAATAGGATCTAGGTTCCACAGTTACTTAGGCACTGTTGAAAATTTTATAAAAAGAAAAGGAGTACTTGTGGCACCTTAGAGACTAACAAATTTATTAGAGCATAAGCTTTCGTGAGCTACAGCTCACTTCATCGGATGCATCTGGTGGAAAAAACAGAGGAGAGATTTATATACACACACACACAGAGAACATGAAACAATGGGTTTATCATACACACTGTAAGGAGAGTGATCACTTAAGATAAGCCATCACCAACAGCAGGGGGGGGAAAGGAGGAAAACCTTTCATGGTGACAAGCAGGTAGGCTAATTCCAGCAGTTAACAAGAATATCAGAGGAACAGTGGGGGGTGGGGTGGGAGGGAGAAATACCATGGGGAAATAGTTTTACTTTGTGTAATGACTCATCCATTCCCAGTCTCTATTCAAGCCTAAATTAATTGTATCCAGTTTGCAAATTAATTCCAATTCAGCAGTCTCTCCTTGGAGTCTGTTTTTGAAGCTTTTTTGTTGAAGTATAGCCACTCTTAGGTCTGTGATCGAGTGACCAGAGAGATTGAAGTGTCCTCCAACTGGTTTTTGAATGTTATAATTCTTGACGTCTGATTTGTGTCCATTCATTCTTTTACGTAGAGACTGTCCAGTTTGGCCAATGTACATGGCAGAGGGGCATTGCTGGCACATGATGGCATATATCACATTGGTAGATGCGCAGGTGAACGAGCCTCTGATAGTGTGGCTGATGTGATTAGGCCCTATGATGGTATCCCCTGAATAGATATGTGGACAGAGTTGGCAACGGGCTTTGTTGCAAGGATAGGTTCCTGGGTTAGTGGTTCTGTTGTGTGGTGTGTGGTTGCTGGTGAGTATTTGCTTCAGATTGGGGGGCTGTCTGTAAGCAAGGACTGGTCTGTCTCCCAAGATCTGAGAGAGCGATGGCTCGTCCTTCAGGATAGGTTGTAGATCCTTGATGATGCATTGGAGAGGTTTTAGTTGGGGGCTGAAGGTGATGGCTAGTGGCGTTCTGTTGTTTTCTTTGTTGGGCCTGTCCTGTAGTAGGTGACTTCTGGGTACTCTTCTGGCTCTGTCAATCTGTTTCTTCACTTCAGCAGGTGGGAAAATCAGACGTCAAGAATTATAACATTCAAAAACCAGTTGGAGAACGCTTCAATCTCTCTGGTCACTTGATCACAGACCTAAGAGTGGCTATACTTCAACAAAAAAGCTTCAAAAACAGACTCCAAGGAGAGACTGCTGAATTGGAATTAATTTGCAAACTGGATACAATTAATTTAGGCTTGAATAGAGACTGGGAATGGATGAGTCATTACACAAAGTAAAACTATTTCCCCATGGTATTTCTCCCTCCCACCCCACCCCCCACTGTTCCTCTGATATTCTTGTTAACTGCTGGAATTAGCCTACCTGCTTGTCACCATGAAAGGTTTTCCTCCTTTCCCCCCCTGCTGTTGGTGATGGCTTATCTTAAGTGATCACTCTCCTTACAGTGTGTATGATAAACCCATTGTTTCATGTTCTCTGTGTGTGTGTATATAAATCTCTCCTCTGTTTTTTCCACCAAATGCATCCGATGAAGTGAGCTGTAGCTCACGAAAGCTTATGCTCTAATAAATTTGTTAGTCTCTAAGGTGCCACAAGTACTCCTTTTCTTTTTGCGAATACAGACTAACACGGCTGCTACTCTGAAACCTTTGAAAATTTTATACTGAGCCTTAAGTCTCTCCCCAAATACATAGCTGCACTGTCCCCACAGGAGGCCTCTTCACCCACAGCTCCTGTGGGGATGTAATTTCCTGCATCCCTCTTTAGGGTACAGCTTATGTTCCCAAAATTGCATTGGCTTATCTCTGTTGGCTTATTAGTTATGAGGGACAAAGCCAATGCTCCTTCTGCTCTCCATCCCACTACATCCTTTCTCTTGGAGTGGAGGATAAGTAACAGCCATACAGTCCCTGCTCTTTCTTCCACACATGATGCAGGGAGTGCTAACGCAGCCACACATAATCCTTGGGAGAGCTTACCCCCGGTATTATCCTTCCATGGATTGGGCCACCATCTGGTCCTTAGACATGGAAAGAGAATTGCATAAGCAGAGTTAGTGTCATATGCACACACTTTATGAATAACAGAGGCATGGGACCAGCACCAAGAGAGAACGTTCTAAGAAAATTAATCACACATTATATTTTCCTGGTAGAAGTGGAGTAGGCAGAACAAAAAAAACATGTTGATGAACACAGCAATTAAGGAAAAGAAAGCAGCTTATTGGAAATGTGAAACAGCATATTAAAAGAGGAGGATAATGAAAACTGAACACAAATGAAAAGACTACATTGATCAGCAAGTCTAGGACTGTAAATAAAAACATCAAAGACAACAAAGGAACCAGGAAGACATATTTTAAATATATAGGAAGCAAATCATCTACAAGTCTGGTGCTTCAAGCACTTAGGGGCACAAGAAGGAAGTTGGTGACAGGTGTTTATATTAATAATACTAAGTGCTTCATTTTAAAAAGAGAATCTGATTATCACTGCTTGAAGGCTAGAAGGAAGAGTTATTGCAATATGAAATAATATAAAACCAAGGTGCCAAACTCTGATCTTATTTACACCAGTTTTACACAGGTTTAATCTTATTGACTTCCATGGAGTTAATTCAGATTTACACTAGCATCAGATCTAAACCAGAATCTATGGGTATGTATACGCTGCAGCTGGGCACTTGCTTCCCAGGTCAAGTAGACAGAAATATGCTAGCTCTGCTCAAGCTATCAGGTTAAAAGTAATAGTGTAAGGGATGGCTTGTGCTAGCCGCTCAAGTATGTACCAAGTGGGGGTCTGCATGGGTTTGTACTCTGGCAGCTAATCCAGCTATTTCTCTCTCTGTTATTCAGTAAGGGCTGAACTGTCACCCACCTTTTTGTGGGTTCACACGGAGGCGCACATGACCAGCCACCCCGTGTTGTGCAGCCTCTGTAATGGCTGTCCCTCTGGGATGGACTATTCAGGCCTTGTTTCCTTTGAAGAATAATCCTCTGGAGAAAGAGGAGAACTCATGTTCCCACACCACTCTGCACTACCCAGCATACTATTGGGCACAAGTTATGCCATCCTACTAGGGCTTATAATGGAAAGTTTTAGGTAACTTTAAATATATGTGTCCAATACCAGTTTGTCTATAATAATCTGTGAGTTTCATACATAAATACAAAACTGGGGGAGGCTCTCTTTTTACTGGAGTTGTTCATTGGAAGTGTTTTTTCGTGTTGGCTTCATTGCATATAATGCAAAATATTATGATAGAGCCAATTCAAAGTAAGCCATGAAAATGAATACACTACAAGCCAGAGTTGGAAAATGCTCAGTAGTCCCCACTGGGGCCAGATTCTCAACAAATCTCAGCTGCCATTTAGGCATCTACATGAAGAAGCTGGGCTTTTAGAAGTGTTCTGCATCCTGCAGCTCCCTTTTGGCCTCAGTGGCAGCTGTTGGATGCTGTGCTCTTTTGACAATCCAAGCCTACAGCTCCAATTTTCTGAAAGGGATCAAACATCCAAAAAGGTAGGCAAAGGGGGGCTGGGGATCAACAAGGAACATTGTATGGCATTCCCAGTGCCTTTGAGTTCCCAGTAGAGGGAAAAGGGTTTGGAACATGTGTAAGACCTTTTGGGAAATCATTTACATGAGTTTCTCTGACCTCTCAAGTAGCTCCACAAAAAGGAAACAAGTAGCATAATTTAGCTTTCTCCAAATAGCTATAAAGCAGTGTCAGACTGACAGATGCAGTTTCATGTTTCTATTGACACAGAAACCTGACCTTTTGGTATTCTCAGAATGCCACATCTGAAACTTTGCCTATCCATCAGAGATTACCAGAATGTCATCCATCACTTATCAAATTTCAACCTTTCAAATGCCATAGATGGGATTTGCAAAACAAATAAATATATTACTGTATATAGATTGAGCCAGTCGCACCTACTAGTGGCAGACCAAAATTTTCTACTCCAGGTGACCTAAATCCCCTTTCTCCTGGAATTTCTAAACAAGGCCTACTTGCTATGGCTGGACCAGAATTCTTTCAGCATTCTCATTGGGAAGTTTTCCTTCTCCTCTTAGAACTTGTGTTCCTCACTTTGTGAAACCCAACTCCTCTTCATCATTTCAGAAATGAAAGACTAAACATAAACTTGAAACTAAAACATACTGCAGATTAGATTTCTCCTCAGATAACAGAGCCAAACCTCAAAAAGAAATTGAGAAACCTACTTTTCCCTCTTTCCATCCATCTTACTTGGATGATTTAAGCTATCTTTTCCAATTAAAACTACCTGGACAATATAGTGGACCTGATTCACTGCATATTAAACATGACAGGATTTTCACAATGTCCTTCTCAGATGGATGCTTTGAAAAGGAAAAGGAAAAAGGAGAGGGCAGAGTTTCTCATTTCAGACTGTGGACTTGGAGTGGCTAAAGCTAGAGAAGAAATACGTTAAGAGAAACTCTTTATAATTATACGTAATCCAATCAGTGTTTGAACTGGCCCAGCCTGCAGTGGTGTGGCAAGCTGGTGCTTTTTTGAAGGCTGCCATCGTATGCTCTGGAATCTGTTTTCATTTAAAAAATAGTAAGTCTCCAGCAGATATGGTTGTGAAAAGAAAATCAGAATCTTAACTGAGTGCATTGGTTTTTTTTCTGACTTTGCAGAAAGCCTAGAATAATAGCTGAGAGGTCTGAATTACCTCATCCAACAATCCTTCCCCATGTCTGTCCCATGAGCCAAAAGGCCTGAGGGAAGGAGCAGAGTCCAAGGAAGCAACAAGAAAAGGAGTACTTGTGGCACCTTAGAGACTAACAAATTTATTTGAGCATAAGCTTTCGTGAGCTACAGCTCACTTCATAGCTCACGAAAGCTTATGTTCAAATAAATTTGTTAGTCTCTAAGGTGCCACAAGTACTCCTTTTCTTTTTGCGAATACAGACTAACATGGCTGCTACTCTGAAACCTGTCATTATGCAAGGAAGCAACAGGCACCACTAAAGGAATACTAATTCTGCAGAGCCCAGTGGGGAATCCATCCCGTACTGAGCAGGGCCAAACCTAAGTATCTGTACTGCACCAAAGAGGAGCCAAACGCAAGGAACCCAGAAGAGCACATGTGTGTATCCAAACGATGCTGCTTAAAGGAGCCTATCAGAGCATCCAAATTTGATCCCTGGGTCTAATAGGTTAAAGTGCTATATTTTCCCCTGGTCCTACTAACCGAATGCACTTTTCTTCACCTGATTCAGGACCACTCATAATTCAAAAGATTCTTATTCCATTTTTGTAGAGAAGACACTTAAGCATTTGGGGCCAGACTTCCCAGTACACTACATCTGTTTTATGCTACTCCAGCAATGCAAAGGAGCTGAAAATCCAGTTCCTAGGTTCATTTTCAAAGAAAGTCCGTACCACTGTTCTTTAATCCTACAACAAGCACTAAGCGGACAGAACTCTGTGCCCACCGGAGTTCATTGCAGAATCAGGATCTTTGTGTTTCTTTTCTAGAACACTTACCGCAAAGTAGTTGTTTATATTTTTAATATGTTTTCCTGCCAGGTGCTCCAAATATTGGAGGATGTTAATCACTGCTGTCTACTTCCTAACAGTGCTTGACCAGATAAGTGTGTCCCAACCTATAAAAGATAAAATTACAGGTTAAAACAATAATTGTCTCTCTTACCTATTACTGTGTGGTGTGGAGATAGGAGGGCCAGAGATTTGTTACACAGCTTTATGATTCTCAGTTTAACTGAAATTATTATTCTCTTTTTTTAGTGCAACATGCTTTCAGTGGGGAGAAAACAGGACTGAGCACTACTTGTGCTGCAGAGTTGCCACAGCTGAACTGCTTCCAAAATTAGTCCAATTCTGAAGACTAGTTCTGCTTGATACTCCCAGAGAAATACCTATAAAAATAAACCTTGGCAAGGTTTTCTCTTCAATTGCTTTATTAAGAGACAAGCTAAGGGTATGTGAGTTCTGCAATTTCCAGACAATTACAATCCTGTGGTTTTTGTTATACCTCCTCTGAGGATTTTTTTTTTAACAAAGACCATTGTGAATTTAAAAAGTAGAGTTAATACAACCTGACAATTAGCAAGCCTTTCAGCCTTGTAAAATTGATGTTTTTCCTTGCAGGTACATCTTAAAGGAACTAAAAGTGACAATTTAAATTCCTTCTGCCTAAAGCAATGTCTTTAAGGGTCTCATTTAAGTAAAAGTAAAACTATTTAAAAATAGCATCAACTGTTGCATATGACATTTATTGGGGGGACATAGAAGGCCTTAAAAACAACTGATACAATCTGCCGAATTTTACAATAGAATCTAAATGTAAAATAAAATAAAAAAGCCAAAGTGTTGTAGCAAAAAAAAAGCAGTAGAAAGTATCAATGGTAAATGTTTTCTTTGTTAAAAATGTTTTGTTAGATACCAAAAGGCCTGATGAGCATAGGATGCCCTATAAATAAAGGCCTGGATTCTGCCATTGAATTCAATAGGGCTCCTTGCAGAGTAAGGACTCAATTTACTCAATTACAATTTGAGTAATAGTGGAATAATCTGGGCCCCAAAGCATTACCAGCTAAATAGAACCTTTAGGTTCAGCCCTGTTAAGGGCTTGTCTATGCTTACAGCGCTGCAGTGGAGCAGTTGCACCAGTGCAGCTGTGCCACCGTAGTGCTTAATGAAGACTCTGCCTATGCCAATGGGAGAGTTTCTCCCATTGTCGTAGGTACTCCACTTCCCTGAGAGGAAGGATGGATTGATATTGATGGATGAAGCCCTCCCATCAACATAGTGCTGTCGACACCAGGGTTAGGTCAGTATAACTGTGTTGCTCAGGATGTGGATTTTCCACACTCCCAAGGGACATAGTTATACTGACATAAATTTATAGTGTAGACCAAGGCTTTGATTCAATCTAGCCCATAATGTTTGGGGGCCCAAAGATAAGCCCAGGGAAGGAATTCTCATCCATAGACATCAGAAGCAGGACAGAGCAATCCTTTGTTCTTAAAGTTTTATTCTTTTTACCTACATACCTGAACAAGACACATGGACAAACAGAGACTAAGGTGCCGGCATTCATTATTGTAGAGGCAGAAGATAGTTCATAAAGCATAACAGGAAAACAAGTTAAATATGTCAGTTTTCCATAAGTATATACATGTTATATAGCCTAAGGATGCATTACTCATTGCACCCTTCTCCTTTATGGCACATATCCCTCTTTTAAGGGGGTCTTTTGGCTGATGCTGGCCAGGGAAATCCTGATAGCTTGACTCCAATGAAGCCATGCAGACCAAGAGCTCTGGACCAAATTCTGTTCTCTTCTATACTGGTGTAAATCTGATAAACACCGTTATGGAAATGTTGTTGGCTACATTCTGATAAACAGAAGTGGTGACCTCAGATGACCGTCTCATCTCCAACCTTGGGGCCTCTCATAGCCAACCGGACAAGGAGACAGACACCAGTCTCCATGCAAAGTTCAACAGGAACATGGAAATTAACTGTTAAAAGTGTCAATACATAAATACCCACATAAATGTTTGGATTCTGTTATAAAGATAACTCTTTAAACTGATCAGCAAGAGAAGTTGGTCATTGACCCTATGGCAAAGGCAAATCAATTCCTTATTTAAGACAAAAAAAAGTTCCATTTGTTTTTTAGAAATTGGTTTTTCACCTATAATGTGTCAGATTAAATGTGAAATGTTTGTATTTTTCATTTCATATTTTCCACATCTTTGTATACCATCTATTCAGGTGGAATGTGAACAGTTGACTTGGGTGCCTTGAAATACAGTAGCATGAACGCAGAGTAGTAAAGAACATACCAATATAGTTTTGTGCCATCTAGGATACAACTAATCTCCATAACCCAGATTTTCAGTTAATGATTCTGTGAATTTCAAATTGCATCAGACCTGCACATTGTAAAAACTGACAGCTGGCTTACCAGCATTTATATGTGCAGGATGCTGCCTTCTAAGAGATGAGAATGCCAGGAGACTGGTAATCTGTGCTTCAGCTCTGAAGAATATCATAAATCATACAAGAGATTGAGAATGTAAAATAAAATATTCCTTGCTACAAATTCAAGAATATTTGTGGGTGCATCTTTAGAGCTGTGCAGGGGATTTACACACATGATTCACCGATTTATTCCTTACAATAAAATTCAGCAATTTTGGATTTTGTGGTAACCTAGCCATGTAGTAGGAGCTAGGGGCATACATCTTTATTCTACTATGGCATTTAAATTTCTGGATAGAAAAAAAGTGACTGCTACAGTGTACTGACTAATTTTTTTTTAGAAAGTTCCATTTGTTTTAACTAAACAATCCATTGCTCCAGTGGATTTCATGGATTCATAGACTCAGCCATATGTGGGGTTACTATGTCAAGAAACTGAGAGATATCAGCTCAGAGGAAAATCCAGGAGAGTGGCAGTTCCTTTCCTTGATGATACCAAAGATCCATGGGATAAGTAGATTGTACTCCCTGCCCCTTAGTTTCTGGAGAGGGAGATTGTCAGAACTCCATGAGCTGGTCCTTGTGGAATTTCCTGGACCTCTTGTATATAAATAACTAATTTAATAAAATTGTCACTCTGCTGGGGCTTTTTCCCTTTTGACTTTGGTTCTTTTTCAACAGTTTGTTAGGAGGTAAATAATGATCTGAGTAAATATTACAATAAGTAATTCTGTACCAGACTCCAGACACTGTATTTTGTTAGGAGGCAGGAGAGTGAAAGGAACCTGGGTATCTGCAGTTTCTAATCTTCTTTTAAACATTCCAGATGGAGTGAGTGAAATCTTTTAATTGAAAGTGAAATAGTTTATTTACATCAGAGTTCTGCATAAGAGACACAGAAATGCTGAATTGAGGGAAAGGACATTGTGGCAGAGTGAGAGACCCTAAGTGCACCACGCTGTACACTGTGGAAATGTCCCAAACTAGGGCAAATTGATGAGGTAATAAGTCAAGTACTCAATGATTAATTAGCTGGGTGGTTCAGCTTGTTAGCTGGAAACAGTTAAAAGAGAGGCAGGAGTAGGGGGGGGGGAGAGGGGAGTGAAGAGAGGAGTTCAAGATTACAGAGAGCTGTGAGGCCTACCCTTTTCTGCCCAGTGCCTTGGTAGGTGGCAAAGACTTGGGGAAAGACTTATGCTGTGGGGAACATTTATAAAGCATGCTGTAAATAAAGTTTCAGAGTAGCAGCCGTGTTAGTCTGTATCTGCAAAAAGAACAGAAATACTTGTGGCACCTTAGAGACTAACAAATTTATTTGAGCATAAGCTTTCATGGGCTACAGCCCATTTCATCTGATGCATGTAGTGGAAAATGCAGTAGGAAGATTTTATAGACACAGAGTACATGAAACAATGGGTGTTACCATACAGACTATAACGAGAGTGATCAGTTAAGGTGAGCCATTACCAGCAGGAGAGCGGGGGATAAAAAACCTTTTGTAATGATAATCAAGATGGGCCATTTCCAGCAGTTGACAAGAACAAGTGAGGAAAAGTAGGGGGGAAAAATAAACATGGGGAAATAGTTTTACTTTGTGTAATGACACATCCACTCCCAGTCTTTATTCAAGCCTAATTTAAAGGTGTCCAGTTTGCAAATTAATTCCAATTCAGCAGTCTCCCATTGGAGTCTGTTTTTGAAGTTTTTTTGTTGTAGTATTGTGACTTTTAGATCTGTAATCGAATGACCAGAGGGACTGAAGTGTTCTCTGACTGGTTTTTGTCCACATATCTATTCAGGGGACACCATCATAGGGCCTAATCACATCAGCCATAGCATCAGAGGCTTGTTCACCTGCACATCTACCAACGTGATATATGCCATCATGTGCCAGCAGTGCCCCCTGCCATGTACATTGGCCAAACTGGATAGTCTCTATGTAAAAGAATAAATGGACACAAATCAGACGTCAAGAATTATAACATTCAAAAACCAGTCGGAGAACATTAAGCCTCTAGTGAACATTATGAGAGATGCCTCTGTGAATGTCTTCTGCATGGTTGGGTAGCAGTGGGAGTTACGGTAATTATTCTCTCACCATTGACATGCTGTAATGCAACTTGAACAGTTTTTTATTAAAAAGACCCTAAGACAGATCTGAATTAAAACTCGTATAAAGCAGATGGATGCTATAGTAAGGGAACAAAATTAAAGGTCTAAAAGCAATGATTCCCCACTTCAGTTGCATCATTCAATGTTTCAGCTTTCCAGCTGGTGAGAAACACATACTGTCCTAGATATATTTCTCCTATCAGCTGTGGAGACTCCGAGACTCCAACACCCCACCCCATAAAGTCCTCAATGGTGTCTCTTCCTTTTGAAGTCTTCTGGGGAGGGGTATACTACCCAATATATTAAATATCCCCCAACTCCTTCTCAGCTGTGCTGTGCTTGGACTGGCTGGTTCTCTACTAACCCCATCTCTCAGGATCAGAAGTTCCAATGTTTGCTCACCCTATCTTGAAACTTTGAGTGGGCTGCATGGTAAGGTCACTACCTCCCAGCCTTCAGCATGTCTTTTCTGGATGGTGGGAGGTGGCTGCCCATCCAGAGCACGTTATATGCTGCTGCTGAAACCCTTCTGACTCTGTGGGGCTCAAAGTGCCCTGAAATCTTCCTCTGCTTTTCTTAGCTGGGAGCTAAAATCTTCCTAGCAGCTTTGCAAGTCATTCTGATTGTCTAAATAAAGGGTGTTCAGCCTCCTGTTCCCCAGAAGAGATCTCTGATACCTTGGGGTTAAAGAAGTAGCTTTACTATTGACATCGCTACCCAAAATTTCAACATGCAAAGATCCAGGGAAATGGGCTGGGGTAGCACCTGACTCCAAATGATAGCAGGGGCACTGCAATCTAGTAAGCACTTCCTATCCTCTTCCAGAAAATCTGTTCAGATAATGGATCCAGGGCCTATTAGGGAGAAGTAGTTGATAGGCTCAGGGATTCCAGTATTGCTGGCAGGATTCAGAGCCAAATATGTTTGGACAGCAATTAGAAGAATTTTCACTCCTCAAATGAAGCTGATATTTGGCCTGTTTGGGATATTTTATGCAGTTCATATCTCCTTGATTTGCCCTAGACACGGTTTGCTACCTCTAAGCTGTACTATGAGTATGATGCATGTACGAGAGGGGCCTGTTCCTAACAATTTTGCCCCTTGTTTCAATAAAGCAGAAGGAGAATTGAGGCTTTCTGAAGAGTTTATACTTTTCTGAGCAGCTTAACATTGATCAAAAGCAAGGGAAGTGAGACAAAATTGGGTGCCCACTAAAATTCCCCATGCTTTGTATATGGTGATGCTGTAGATTTGCCCTGAAGCTACCTAATTATGTTACACATCAAGAACTTGATTACTAATTATTATGTATTATTGCAGTACTAGCAACAACATGCTGAGCCCTTGCAAGCTTAGATAAAAGACAGTCCTTGCCCCAAATAATGTACAGTCATATGTATTTGAGCATGCATTCACTCATGCTGAGCTCTCACTGAGTTCAGTGGGAGCGTGAAACAATTGCAGAATGGGGGTCCCAGACTGTGAGTTGGAAAGGAAAAACAAACTGGAAGTAAAATGGAGGTTTGAGCAAAATATTTTTTCTACATCATTGTCGGGGTTCCCTCCCCACTCTGAACTCTAGGGTACAGATGTGGGGACCCGCATGAAAACCCCCCTAAGCTTATTTTTACCAGCTTAGGCTAAAAACTTTCTCAAAGCACAAATTTCGCCTTGTCTTTGAACAGTATGCTGCCACCACCAAGAGATTTAGACAAAGAACAGGGAAAGGACCACTTGGAGTTCCTATTTCCCCAAAATATTCCCCCAAGTCCTTACACCCCCTTTCCTGGGGAGGCTTGAGAATAAACAAGATGAGCACAGACCAGCCTTGGATTTTAAGACCAAAAAACCCAATCAGATTCTTAAAAAAACCAGAACTTTATCAGAAGAACAAAAAAAGATAAGAGAACAACTCTGTAAGATCAGAATGTAAGATAATCTTACAGGCAGTCAGATTCAAAACATAGAGAATCTCTCGAGGCAAAACCTTAATTTAAAAAAGGACACAAAAACAGGAATACACATTCCCTCCAGCACAGCGAATTGACAAGCCAAAACAAAGAAAACCTAATGCATTTTCTAGCTAGATTACTTACTACCTTTACAGGAGTTGGAGGGCTTGCATCCTTGATCTGTTCCCGGCAAAGGTATCACACAGACAGACAAAAGCCTTTTCCCCCACCTCCAGATCTGAAAGTATCTTGTCCCCTCATTGGTCATTTTGGGTCAGGTGCCAGAAAGGTTATCTGAGCTTCTTAACCCTTTACAGGTAAAAGGACTTTGCCTCTGTCCAGGAGGGATTTTATAGCACTGTATACAGAAAGGTATATATTCCCTTTATATTTATGATAATCATATTTCATCTACATAAGATGAACTTTGCAGAAATCTGATTGATAAGCATTTTACCCTTCTGAGTTGTTGCAGACCAACTGAAAAATGAACACCATCAAAATCCATTTCTAGCAAATTGATGAAATTATTCTTTTTTGTGCACTGTATTTTCATTTAGCATATTCAATGTGTTACTTTTATTCTTGAAGGTAAAAGGAAAGCTAATAAATAATGTCAATGTTTAAAGTATACTACTAATGGTCTTTATATTTTTGTACTGTGTGTACAAATAGCTAATGAGATGTGCTCCTGACACTAGGTAAAACTCCAGAGGAAGCTGCAGATTCTTCTCTTCACTATATGGAGAAGAGAGTCCATGGTCGGGGAGGAGTTATAATTGTCAGCAAAACTGGAGAATGGACAGCACGATTCACCACCAAGCGGATGGCATGGGCAGGAATAAAGGAAGGTGTGTTAATGTATGGCCTAAATCCAGGAGAAACAATTCAAGAAATAATTAACCCTCCCAAATAAACTTTTTTGGGGAGGGGATTTTTACACTGGATGTTATTAGTTTGTGCTACATGATTCTTAATGAAGGGTGTTTGTATCTGGCATCTTTGAACTAATTTGCTTCTTATTCAAGAAGATTCCTAAAAAATGACTTTATTACCTTTAATAAAGATAGTTTTCCAAAGCATTGTGTTTGGTTATTTCAGAACTTTGAGAATATGCTAAATGCTACATTGAGTCAGTGTTCCATAGTAGTGGTGTTTCATGCAAAATTCTATATCTCAACTGTAGTGAACAAACAAACAAAATGTGTATGATATTGTATGTTTCAGCTGCAACATCCACATCAAACTTGGGTTATTTCAGTAATGTGTGCAAATTTTTTTCCTTTGCTGTCTAAATGTATCATGTATTGATAGTTGTGCATTTTTAGAAAATTTTAATGACATGGAAAAGTTGAGCTTTCAATCAAGTTTATCCAACTAAGTCTTAATAGCAGTCCCACAAGTATATTTTAATGTTTTTGCTGAATACTTACCCCAAGAATACAGAAAGCAGTGGAACTACTTTTATGTCTTCCAAAATAAGCTATAGATTTTATTTTCTTCTACATTTGAAAGATTGAAATATCCTATTTGTTAAACCACCTTTATGGTCCTTTCATTAATTCCTCCCAAACCCAGTCAAACACGTTCTTTCAAGTAGACTGTCCCAAATAAACCACATTCTGGTAAAAATAGCATTGCTCTCTTCAAGCAATCAAAACAAGGTGGGATTAATGTTCCACTTAATGTACAAAATTCAGCATTTAAAAATCAGCTTCACACATATAATTGCATCAATACCTCCTTATAACAGAAACCTTCATGAGAAAAAGAGCAAAGCACAGACTCTATTTGTGCAAAGGATTCATCTCACATAAAATTTCCCTTTGGTCTGTGCAATCTATATATCTTCACAGCCTGCACTGCAGTCTTTTTTTTCACTGAAGAATTATCTGTCTTACTCAGTAATGAGGTGCACTTTCACAAGTATATTGTATAGATTTTTGTAACAGCATTTCATTGGTTTTGTAATCTTTTTTTCCTAAGAACAGCCACCCTTTTGCAGAAATGTCCAATACTTTGGACTACAGAAATGTTGTGAGGCATTCAAGTTTCTTCTATGATCCTCCATACAGTAGAGTATGAAATGTTTCCATATCTTACTGGTTATGGCTTGCCTCTCCCTGGATGTTTTCCATAAACAAGGACAGATATTATTAAAAAGATACATTTTGCTGCGAGTCTTGGATCACCTAAAAATAAATAAGCAATCAGATGCTGTCATTTGTACTTTAGGTTTTTTTCCTAAATTGAATAGCTTTGATGTCAGCCGCAGCAATATAGAGGTGACCTATTCAAATAATCTTGGACAGTAGCAAATTTAGCTTGTGATGTTTTATTTTTGCCACACCAACTTCAAAGATATTGAGGAGGTAAACAATTGTGAGGTGGGCATACTGATGGTGCACAACAAAGACACATAACTTCATTTTGTGCTCACTTTCATACAAACTCTTTCCTAAAACATTTTTCAGAATTAAACATGGTAATACTATTTAAAAAAAATAGGTATCAGCAGAGTGAAATAAATTAAGAGGCATAGGTAATGGAGAAAGAGGTATTTTCAGTCAAGAAGTGAAAAGAGACAGTCAGTGAACTTGAGAGATAGTGAAGACTGCACCAAAAACAAAGAGCTGCCCAGAGCTTTTCCACTAAGCATATCAAGATTGGATGGGAGAACAAAGGGAAGGACAATACTCAACAAGCTGGGAGTGGCAACAAAAAAAGACAAAGTTTATGAGGTAGCATCAGGACTGTGTGAACTGCTTGAAATGAACCACCAAGTTTCTCAGAATTTGCACTGGATTGTGTTTGACTGTCAGTGGTTTGCTCAAAAATATCTGTCAGGAGCTCACTGCTAGTCTAACAGTCTCTTATCAGGGATTCCAGCATCCACTATAAAGTGTGTAGCAAAGAGTCCAGACATCAGTGGCTAGAGGTGGGATGGGGAGACAGGAAATGTACTGAAAAAAGACATATTAACTACGTTAATGTTACACGTTCCCCCAGGCTGGAGGAGGTGCCTTGTGTATTTCAGGTGTGACAAAGTTCCTGCTCTACCTTGGTGGGTCTTGCACTTATTGGTGGATTTGCTCACCTTGGAGCTTCATGGCAGCCCTCAGCTTTGCCGTTTTTCTGAATTCACAGTCCAGGTTGACTCCTCCTGTGTCTGACCAGGAGTTGGGAGGAACTGGGGAACTATTCCAGGTTCCAGCCCAGGGCCCTGTGGAAGGCAGCTGTCTAGAGTGCCTCCTGGAACAGCTCCTGGAACAGCTACAACTCCCTGGGCTACTTTCCCATGGCCTCCTCCCAACATCTTCTTTATCTTCACCATAGGACCTTTCTCTTGGTGTCTGATAATGCTTGTACACGTCAGTCCTCCAACAGTCCGCGTTCTCACTCTCAGCTCCTAGTGCCTCTTGCTCCCAGCTCCTCACACGCACACCACAAACTGAAGTGAGCTCCTTTTCAAAACCCAGGTGCCCTGATTAGCCTGCCTTAATTGATTCTAGCAACTTCTTGATTGGCTGCAGGTGTTCTAATCAGCCTGTCTTAATTGTCTCCAGAAGGCAATTACCTTGTTATCTTACCCAGGGAAAAGGGACCTACTTAGCCTGGAGCTAATATATCTGCCTTCTATTACTCTCCTATAGCCATCTGGTCCGTCCCTATCACATAGGATAAATTCTCTCTATGCAAGGAAGCTGTTTCAGACACACTATTGGGGCTCCCCAAGAGCTGGGGTCATAAAGTCTTGATTCAGGCCCAGCTCTGCTGTTGCTGCCGGCCATGTCCCCCCTGCTCCTCTCCTTGCAAGCTGAACACAGGAAATGTGAGGTGCTGTACGTTTAGCCAGGCCATTAGTCCAATTTTAAACTTGATGGTCCTGTTGTTTTTTTTAAGGTTTGTCTCCTGTCCAGTATTGGTATAAAACCAGATGTGGTTTTGTCTGGTGTTAGGCACAGAGAATGCCATTTTGAAGAGTTTACCACTCCACTCCATCTCTGTGACGTCACACACCATGAATGCAAGGTCATGCCAGCAGGGGGACGCAGATGGGGGTGGGCCAGTGCCATTCCTGGAAGTACCTAGAGGTACGGTATTTTAAAGATGTGTGAGTGGCCACCCTGTGTACACTTTATACCCCCTTCTAAAGGTCATCAAACTAGAAGTGGTGTGAGACCCTCTACTCACACACTCACCCTGTTCTCTCTGGTCTCCAGCCATGGACTGGAACATCCTAGCAGAGACCAGGAGTGTGTAACGATAGAGCACCTCACTCTTGTTTTTGTTAAGTTTCCCTATTTACCTAGGAGACTCAGACACCTATTTGACAGCAAATGAGAAGACAGTGGAAGTCAAGCAACTTCTGGGGAAAACAGAGCTATAGCAGTGCTGATTTTCCTCTTCTATCTTTATATCTGTGAAATGCATTGATATAATTAGAGTCTATTTCATGATCAAATCTGGCTCATTGAGTAATAGAAGATTAGTCCCCTGGCAAAAATCCTATGGTATCTTCTTAAAGTTGTTTGGAAAACCTTGTCATGTAAACCCTGTGGCTGAATCCCTAGAAAGGGGGGAGCTGTTGTTTTAATTTAGATGGAATAAATGTTCCAAGCATGTTACTATAACCCAGTCACTGTCCAACATTAAACAGCATTAAACAAGGTTTGTGGTTTGGTACCCAGAAACTTCAGTCTGCTTAGTATCATGGCAACCACACCATTAACAATTCTTTTAACCTTTAATTAAGGATAGAGAAAAGAACAAAAGCAACTAAAATATTTGAAATGTAAAGTATTAAGTAAGGTTTTTATTTTAATAATTTTTTGTTCCCTGTTCCCTAGCAGAAGAGAACTTTTACAAGGAAATCTCCACTTGTTTGACCATCTTTTAGATGGTATTAAAGATACCTGGGAAACTATATCTACCACCCTGGGCACCCCGATAGGTAATACCACCCATTCTCAAGTATTGAGTCAAGGGGGTTGAAACAAAGAACTTTATTTGAGGTGTAGGGGTAAGAGAAGAGATATGGGAGACAACAGAATAAACTTGAGAAAGACAATTTATAAATTAACAATATTAGTAAGACTCTCCCCAGGATGTCTTAGTAACAGTCCCAACCTCAGACTGCCTCTGGTAGTTGTGAGTAGCTTGATGTGTTGTACCCAATTCTCTCTCCTCCTCCCCCACTTCTATAGGTCTCTGATAGCTTCTCCAAAGATTCAGCACAAAGGCAGCTTCAAGCCAATCGAAGGCTTTAAGGCAGTGAGTGGAGCTAAGGTGGCAGACAGTGCAGAGACAGCATTGCTTGGACAGTATACATTGTATATGGCTGCACAGTCTTATATTTATTATTTGTCAGTTACTATAAACAGAACTAAAAATAAATAATTGTACCATATAAGTAAGGACTTACATAGACTTTGCAACATTTTCTATCATCTTCAGTATTTTGAAGGTATACTACTTTGTATTTCATATTTGGGTATTTGGCTGTTTAGCTTTTGTGGTTTTATTTTACTTCTTTTCTTCTATAACTATTTCAGTACAGTACAGTATCTATTTAAACAAATTAAAACCAAATTTATTTTTCCCAGAAATAAAATGAAATCTGTCCCAATCAGAGTTGGATAAGAATCAAAAATCTCATCTGAACTTCCACAACTTGCTGGAGTTTGAAATGCAGATGCAAATTTTGCAGCTCAGGATCATTTGTAGTCCTTAATGAAAAAAAGAAACCTATTTTATAGGTAAAACCCTGCTTTCTCTATTGTCATTTTCTATTTATCTAAGGCTGCAGCCTAAGACATGTTAGTTACATTCATTATTGTACATTCCTACTTATCTGTTAGAATTGTAAACAGCATCCAATTACACTTACTGGTTACAACCTCCCTGTAGAACCCATTTGGCTACTGAGAATGGAGATGGATTCCTCTGTGGTCCATGCATCACTAGGAGGATGAATGTTTAAGTTCCAGTTATGGGATTGGTTTCTGTCTTCATTTTGTCTTGTGTTTTTTCATTAATGAAAAATCAGGAGCACAGGTGTAACTGAGAGCAGGTTTTGGCCTATCAAGACTTAATTATAGGAGATAACACAAGAACCAGGAAGAACACACCTTCATTTGCAATTCCCAGTTGGAGTTTTAAAGGTTGGCAGTTACAATCGTCCTTTTATTTGTAAACTGAGTAAATTTGATCCAAAGTCTTTCAAAGGCTACAAGCATGGAACCTCACTAATTCATATTTTTAAATTACTTTTTAGAGTTAGATGTTGGCAGCGTTTCAAGTTGGAAAAGAGGTCAAAACATTTCTTACTGAGATGATCTTTGCTTAGTCAACCATGTTTAATGTTAATATTGATGCACTGTGTTTGGTATTTGATAAGTGGGCATTAGGAAAGATCAGCAAGTCATATGGTTTCTGTAATTTTAGGTGGAGGATAACTGCTTCTCCTGGATAAACCCCTGCAGTAGATTCATGAACAGTGGGCTTTCTCTCCTGGATCAACTTTCCAGGGCACTGTGAATACAGAAGATCTCCCTTCTGCATCCTACATTAGCAAGAAAATACAGCTTAGCCTGAAAACATGCAAACAAATAATTCTGAGGGAAAAATCAGCCAAAACACAGATATCCAATGGGAGATAAAAACCACTAAAGCACTAATGATGCAAGACAGTTGGTCAATAGAGGATATTGAAATAGACATGAGAAGATTGTAATGCAATGTAATGTGACTCAAGAACCCCTTAATGACAACTGGCAAGGGGATTACAGGAATGTCCTGTTTCTGGTATGTATATTCTGGTTTACCAAAGAATGTCATTAATATTGTTGTGAAATGTATGTACAGATATTATGTAAGGAGTTAGGTATATATACTGAAAATCTACTCTAAAATCTGTATCAAGGCAGAGTTGACAAACAGGATTTTTTGTCAGACACCCAATGTTTATTCACTGGTCACTCTGTTGAAATGTAAATTAAGTGTTGTTTCATTCATAATGGATCACACATCTAAGATCAATGCAGATGATGGATTGTAAGAATTTCAGAAATGAACTAACAGGTATAGAAATAGTGTGGTGGAAGAGAACCTTATCTGAAGATACACTTCAAAGGTTTCCTGGACTACGTTTGGGTAACAAAGAAGACACTCCATCATCCTGCACCTAGGAGCTAAACTGACAGCGTGTTTACAGTCATGAAAACCAGATCATAACCAGCCTTGGCTAGAAAAGAAGACTGGGTGAGATACGATTTCTTTAAACAGGAGGTTAGCCTGTTGTCTCTATAAAGTGTGCTATGATTTTGTTTTATATGTAATCATTGGCTATATTATCATTACTCATCATCTCTTGAATCTTTGTTATTAAACATATCCTTGTTTTCATGATAAATATATCTAAGTGTTGTAATATTAAGCAAGGTGCTGATTCTGAGTTGAATCATACAAGTTCACATATACACTGTTCCTATGGGGATAGTTTACCTTGTATTTCTGTGAGTGTTCAGCAAATAAAGGGCTGGGACACTATAAGGGAAAGTTTCAAAGGGACTTGAGGAGTGTGGTGTGACCCTAATAGCAGGGGTAGGCAAACTTTTTGGCCCAAGGGCCACATCAGGGTTGTGAAACAGTATGGAGGGCCAGGTAGGGAAGGCTGTGCCTCCTCAAACAGCCTGGCCCCCGCCTCCTATCTGCCCCCTCCCACTTCCTGCCCCCTGACTTCCCCCCTCAGAACTCCTGACCCATTCAACCAACCCTGCTTCTTGTCCCCTGACCGCTCCGACCCCTATCCACACCCCCTGCCCCCGACAGGCCCCCCGGGACCCCAGACCATCAAACCCCCACACACATTCCTTGTCCCCTGACCGCCCCCTTTCAGGACCCCCATCCCTAACTGCCCCCCCAGGACCCCACACCCTATCCAACCCCCCCTGCTCCCTGTCTCCTGACCGCCCCACCCCGAACCTCCGCCCCATCCAACCACCTCCTGTTCCCTAACTGCCCCCGGGACCTCCTGCCCTCCCGCCATCCCCTTACCCTTACCATGCCACTCAGAGCAGCAGGACAGGCTTATCTGCAAGCCTGGGAAGTGGGCGGGCACAAGCCAGGCTGCCCGCACAGCAGTGTAGCTGCGGGGATGGGGAGACAGCGGGGGAGGGGCCGGGGCTAGCCTCCCCAGCCGGGAGCTCAGGGGCTGGGCAGGACGGGCCTGCAGGCTGTAGTTTTCCCACCCCTGCTAATAGCATGTGAATGGAAGATGGCAAGGGGCTCACTGCTATTGGGTAGTGAGTTTCAGCTGGCATGACCAAATCAGCGTATCCCGCTTCATTAATGTCATAAACTGTATCTGATATGTGTTATGTAAGGTATCATTGGAAAACTAACACAGTGATCATTAATATTCTTGAATGATGTACGTATGTTTAACATCCAAGGGAGCACACAAATATGAAGGAAATGTGGAACTAAAATATATTTACCAGGCCACACTGCAGAATGAGTAAACAAGTTTCTCCCAGAAAAAGACAAGCCAGCACCTCCAGCCAGGAGTAATCAGAACCGATTAGCAGTCATATGTCACGAAGCCATTCATTTCCATCAGAGAGGGCAGGAACAAATCAGTTTGCATTTTAACAAACAGCAGTGGTGGAAGAAACCAGCAAGGAACTTCCTTCATCACCAGACTCCATATTGCCTTCCTCACATGTTGAATTAGCTTTATTTTTGGGCAATAACTTTCAGAAGAATCCATTTCAAAGGTTCACTGGACTATAAAAAGTGGGGCAAAGAACCCCAAGTTATCTTTCACCTAAGGAGAACCAGCATCCCGTTTTTCTGTGGAAGGTCCTGACTGAGAGATAGTCAGAAATGCTGGACAAGGAGTGACTGGTGAGAGAAACCATTTTTAAAAAAGGCTGGTTAAATTTTAGACTTTTAGATGCATGTTTTTCACTTTTAGTTCTTTGTACCCATATCTACCTTTATTTCCTGTATTTCCTTAACCAATGTCCTGTTGTTAGTAAATGTGTTTTATTTTAATCTAAACAAATCCAGTGCTATATTTTAATTGATGTGATTGTTAACTCCAGTTAATGTGGCAAGCCGCTAGTTATTCACTCTTTAAAGGTGCAAACAGACCTTATTCTTCCTCTGAAAGGTCCAGAAAAGGGCTGGATAATGCAGAGCACATAGTTTTGGGAAAGTTCAGGACTGAGAGTGCATTGAAGTCACATGGCTGGTAGTACACAAAGCTGTTAGGTACCAGAATCTGGCTGGGATGTAACTAGCAGGCTGTTGGAATCAGAGTGCTGAGCCAAAGTGGCTTAACACACAGACCACTCAGTGCATGCTTGTCTGCTGGCTGCTGGTGTCCAGGCTGTGAGCCACAGCAGCAGAGCATTTCAGGCACCCAGGATTACAGGGGAGGCAGTGACACAACCCCTCACTGGTCTTGACTGCATCCCAGAATGTGACAGGGAGGCACAACTATTGTTAACCTTCAAGGCAAAATAAGGATTGGCATAGCCCAGAGGTGAGTTCATGGGTGGCTAATTGGCTGGTAGTGTCAGGGAGCCGACAATCAGCTAAGCACAAGCAAGTCTCCCTTGCTGGAGGCAGGAGGTAATAACAAATGACTCTCGATAGCCTAAGGACTGTTACAGGCAGCAATAAAAAAGGTCAGTGAAAATTTGGCTTGCATTTACAGACTTCTTATCACAGAGCAGGGAAATAGCTATCCCAGTGAATACAACATTGCTGTGATCACACCTGGAATACTGTATTCAGTTCTGGACACCACGTTCCAAAAAGGATACTGACAAACTGAAGGCAATTCAGGAAGAGTAATAAAGATGAGCAGGCAGATGGTCAGGTTACTTAAGGGTGAAGAATGTGGCACCTATCCAGCAAAGCACATTTTAAAGTGTGCTTAGGACTACTTACATGTTTAAAAATAAGTATGTGCTTTGCTGGATCAGGGCCAAAATGAGCTAGCTCTTTTTAGATTATCTATGATATTAATAAGGGGTGGGTGTGGTAAGAGCCTACAAACACGTAAAGGGTGTTAATATGAGGGATTTTTTAGGATTGTACAAAAGGGTATAACTAAAGGCAGTTGGCTTAAATTAAGTAAGGGGAAAATAGAGGCTAAATATCTGAGGAAATGTCCTAACAGTGCAATGTTTTAAGCTGTGGATCAGTCTCCTAAGGAAGAAAATTCTCATCTCTTATGACATTTAAAACAGTCTGGAAGAACTGGTAGTGAGAGTGTACTTGTGTTTTAGGCTCATTTGGGATAATTTGCTGAATGTAAAAATACCTCCTAAGAGACGATGGAAGAGGCAGCAGAATGCAGGTTGAGAAATGCTTGATAAAATTATTTCTGCTTCTAATGTTAGTGGCACTTTAAAGGGATAGTAGAACGTACATGAGCTGTGACTATGCCTCTATCCTTTCTTTGACAATGTAACTCTATGGGGAAGTTGTCAAATAATATAGATTTAGAGTCTTCCAAAATAGCTTCTTCTAGGAATGATTCAAGCATTTTTTACATGTTCTTAACAATTGGAAGAGAAAACTAATACTGTTTTTCTTGTTTGTGTTTTTACTGAACATAATTGATAGGCAAAATTGAGAAAACAAATGATATTAAAATTATTAACTAGCACGACTCACAAAAATTCAGAATGAACCAGAAAGTAATAAGAATTGAAGTAAAGATATAATAAAAGATAATTTTCTTACATAGGAAAATCAAAACACTGGAAAATAGCTCTAATTTAGCAGTAGTGGAGTTAGCTGAAAGAGTAGATGGAGGATATTTATTTAAGGATATTATTTTTTTACATTTGATCCTCCCTCAGGACTGAGGGTTTGTAATTCTTTCTCAAGAGTTAATGCTGATTCTAGTTCCAAATTGGCAGTTTTTCAGATATATTTAAAATATATTTGTACACACTCCTATTACACCAGAACCACTGTTCAAGAAGGTTTTAAGATATCTGAGATACAGTAAAAAAAGAAGAATTATAGTATTCTGGTAAAATGCCTCTTTTATCGGTCTTAACTAGAGTTAACCAGGCTTGATGTAGAACATTTATATTAAAACCATATTGCTCTTGAATGACTACCAATATGGTTGTCTTATACCTAGCAAAGCTGTATATAATGTTAAACACAGTGGGTAAAATCCTGGCCTCAATTCAGTCAATGGCAAAACTCCAATTGGCTGTAGTAGGGCTAAGATTTCATGCATTTATATAGATGCATATACAGTACATATCACCACATCTGTCAGAGTGCCACACCTGACTGGTCATCTAGCTTTTCTGCAATCTAAATAAAAAGAAGACTCAAATGTTGCAACTTGGAATGTTTGGACACTCAACAGATGCTCCAGATCTGAGTATGGAACCACTATATAGAGTATTGTCTTGGTATAATATAGATACTGCAGCACTCTGTGAGACAAGACTTGTTGGCAAGTCGCAGCTAGAAGTGTGTGCTGGTTACGCCTTTAACTAGATTGGCAAATCTGAGGATAAAGGCAGATGCCCTGATTTGATGTGGTGTGATACTATCCATTCTTCGATTGTCTGCAAATTTGAATCACTGTCAAAAGGTGTTAGCAACAGACTTGTGCTTCTGCATATCAGTCTTTCTAAAGGTCGTTATGCTTCTGCCATCAGTGCATAAGCACTGACGGTGATCCATCCAGATGAGGAGAAGGAGGACTTCCATCAAACCTTTCATAGTGTCCTCAGGGCACTCCCATGTAATAATAAACTGATCGTTTTAGGTGATTTTAATGCCAGGGTTGGTCATGACTATGCATCATGGGCTAACATGATAGATTATCACCTAGTTGGTAATGCAAACTTGAATGGCTTTCCAAATGTGCTGAGTACAACCTAGGCATCACCAACACAGTCTTTCAACAGGCCAACAAGTATAAGATGACTTGGATGCATGCTTGTTCAAAACACTGGCACATGATTGATTATGTTATTGTACGGCGAAGAGATCTCTGCAATGTCAAGTTCACTTGTGTCATGAGAAGCGCTTTCTGCTGATCTGACCATAGACTCATGAGAAATCAAATGTCCCTTCATATTGCTCTCAAGCAACACAGACAGAGGCTCAAGCCAGTGAAGAAAATCAATATTTCAAGCCTGGAAAACTGTGACAAACAGTCTGAATTCCAACAGAAACTCATGGAAGCATTTTCCTTGGTTACAGAATCCTTAGTGGACGCTGAGACAGCCTGGAAACATTTTCAGGCACAAAATCATGAGGGTCTCTTTGGCTGCCCTGAAAAGTTTATTTTTGTATGCAGTGTTGTAGCTGTGTCAGTGCCAGAATATTAGAGACACAGACTGAGTGAGGTAATATCTTTTACTGGACCAACTTCCATTAATGAAAGAGACAAGCTTACAAGATACACGGAATTCTTCTTCAGGTCTGTAAAAGGTACTAAGGTTGTCACAGCTATATAAAAAATTTAACAGATAGTTCAGCAGTTGCTAAACTTTTAGTTTAGTTTAGTTGCTAAACTATCGGTTCGATCTTTTATTTAGTTGTTACACTCCTGGTACCTTTCCCAGACCTGAAGAAGAGCTCTGTGCAACTCAAAAGCTTGTCTCTCTCACCCACCAATCAAAACTGGTCCAATGAAAGACATTACCTCACCCACCTTGTCTCTCTAAGTTTATTTCTGTCATTCGATCCTTCCATGATGGGATGATGGCCAGAGTGGTGGAAAATAGCAAGCTATTGGATATATTTCCAATCACGATGACACAAACAAGGTTGCATGCTGGCTCCCACACACTTTTTTTCAGATATGGGTATGGCTGTGTCTCGTGATATTGGCCAGAGGATTATCTATCCAGTTCCACACTGAGGGGCAGTTGTTCAATCTGCAATATCCATCATTGCATGAAGGTGGCAGATTTACTCATTAAGGAGTTTTTATTTGCTGCAGACTGTGCACTGGTTGGTTACTCGATTGATGACAGTCAATTTATAACTGATGACTTCATTTGGGCAGTTAATCACTTTGGTTTTACAATCAGCCTAAAGAAAACTGAAGTACTGTATCAATCCGTGCTATGAGATGTGCATCTCTATCCAATTATTAAGATCATCAATGCTTTTCTCAAGTCCGTGGAGATGTTTTGCTATTAGGGAGTATGCTGTCACAGAATGTCTCAATTCATTATGAGATTACCCATTGCATAGCCAAGGCCAGATCTGTATTTGGAATGCTGTCACACCACCTATGGAATGATAGGGGCATCAAAATAAGCACTAAGCTAAATGTCTATCATGCAGTTGTACTCACAGTGCTTTGATATGGTTGTGAGACATGGACAAGATATCGCTGCTTCATTAGGAACTTGATCATTTCCATATGTGTTGTCTTTGGTCTGTTATCCGGGTCAAGTGATGGGCTAAAATTCCCAATATCAAAATCCTTAATCATTGTTGGATGTATGGCATTCAAAGCATTTTCATAAAAGATCAGCCACATTGGTCTGAGCTTCTCATTCATATGACCAATTCAAGAATGGTCAGCTAAAGCAAGGCATCTGTTTTTATGTGGCTAGTACAAATGATATAAAGGTACACTGAAGTCAAACTTAATAGCATATCAGGTTGAACCCAGCAATTGAAAAGCAACAGCCCATGAGAGAGCAGGGCGGTGGCAGATTTGTCATGTTAACCACTTTGAATCAAGGCACACTAACACTTTAAATGAAAGATGTGAACGGCACAAAGCAGGGGTACAACAGCATGCAATGGCTCTGGATAATCTTGTCTGTCCCACCTGTAATTGTGTTTGAGGTTCTTGTATTGTTCTGATCTCATACACAGATGTTAGCCTGTAGTGTTTGTTGAGTCCTCATATGTTGTGTAGTATAAGACTCAATCACACATCACTAAAGAGTAGAGCAGTTCCCTTATACTCTTGTAATATAGTGCCAATAAACCCATAACAAACTAACACAGAATATTCTTGAGCAGTTAGTAGTGAATTGTATTAATAATCAGAGCTATGTTATTGACCTTGGCACTACTTCATTCAATATTAATAACATTTGAAATACATTTTGGTATTATCTTCAAGTGAAATCAATATATGTCTATAATTAGAAATAAGTAATCAAAATCTAATAAATAGAGATAAAAAGTCTTATTACCTATGCTAATAAATGATTGTATATTGAAACAGCATTATAAAGAAGACATGTATTGCACATATGCACCTATGATGCAATTACACAAATTATGCCAAGTATTTGTTGTGTTTCAATTAACCTTTCCACAAATAAGTCAGTGATAATGATTTATATTGACATAGGTATGATCCTGCATGTACTCTTTGTCTTCAAAAGGTGCAAGATCAAGCCCCTAGAGATTTTCATTCAGAAGGATCCCATAACTTAAAAAATATGGAAAGCTCTCCCCTCCTGTTTGTAGCATAATTCAGAGAAGAGAATTTTATTGTAAATATATGCAATTTGTTGCACCCACCACTGAAATATAGTAATATCTGGGGTAAAAATAAAATAGAGTAAGCATTTAGCTGTATTAAAGAGGAGAAGAATGGAAGGAGCAGTGAAGCAGGCAGTTGAAGACCTGAGAGCAAGAAGGGTAGGAGGGAGGCAAACAACCAATTGGCAGATGGAAAATAATGTCCAGAGTTTGAATTGTCTAATGTCTAGCACCTGTGAAAGTTTGGGATAGGCCTCACACGTAAACCCATACCAATCCCCTATTGCTTCAGTGCTGTTTCTTGTTGCTGGGGGCCATTTTGTTCCTGGAGCTTAGTTCCACTGCTGGAATATGATACTCTGCTTCCTCAGCCCAAAATGGGAGGTGGTATTGTGACAGGTATGGCAATTTCCTGCAATATCCTGGATGAGCCTTATTAAATTAAATTTAAGTACCTTAGGACTTCATGGTGTTAAAGATGCAAATGTATACATACAATCCCACAATAATGCATAATGTCTGTAGGTAGGAGACGTGACTAATGTAAATCCTGTGAAGTGTTATGAGCTTCAAAGATTTCATTGTGCCAGACAAGAATGAACTTTCAGTTGCATGGATTTCCTGGGAAATACTTGGGAGAAGGGGAATGCAAATTCCTACCTCCAGACCCAACCTTTTGAAGCTAAGCCATGAGGAGAAACCCATTGTCTGCTGATATTTGGTCCCAGGGTCCCAGGATCTAAGGCCCAAGTGTCAAAAAGGAGTAAATCACAGATTCATGGGGGGTTCTTGCTCCGAGCAATAGGTGTTACAAAATTGTAATCACAGAAAAATCCCTGGGTGGGGTTTGAAGGACTGAATCCTACCAGAACCCCTGTTAGAGTTAGGGAGAGAGGTGAACTCTAGTAAGTTTATTAGCATGCATGTAGGTTCCTTTATTGTATTTAATGTGTTTTCTCTCTTTAAGAATAAATGTGCATGTTCACAAAGAGCTGTTTGGTAACTTCTAACTATGGACAATTATCTTGTCTATAGGTTCTGAGGAGAAAGCAAAGTAAGCCTGCTTTGCTAATCTGACTTTGCTGGGAAATTTACAGGGTAGGCAGGAAACTGTGCAGCCTGGAAATACTCCTGTCAGGATGGAGTGAGACACGTGTCTCCGCCCAAGAGAGGTGATCTGGAAGCCTGAGACTATGTGCCCTTACTGGACCTTGGAGTAGGAATATAGTTGCATTCGCCCCGAACTGTGATAGCTGTACCTGAGACCTACCTCAGTTGTGAGCCTGACTGTGGGAAAGTGGATGGAAATTTGTAAAATGGTTTAGTTACACATAATAACAAATTTTAGAAAATGTTGATGGGAAAAGGTAACAGAAGTCCAACTCAGACTATTTGTAAAATTAGTTGTTTGTAAAAATTAGCAAAATTGAAAATAACAAAGACTGAATTAGTCTAAACAAAATTACGTTACCAATATAACTCAAGGACTACAGACCAGTGTGGAACCAGAAGTTAATGGATTAAACTTGGCATGTTGGCTGTAAGGCCTGATTGGTAAACAAAATAATGAAAGGATGCACTATTCCATCAATCACTCCTCTTTCACGGCCCTTAAAAAGAAACTGTTGGGGAATGGGAATTTGCAAATTGATTGGGGGAATTCCTGGAGGAAGTGGAAGACTGTTAGTGGAAGGCTCCATCCCTCTCCAGGGACTTAATCCTTCACTAGGGGTCCTGAAAGTCATTGCATCATCATGAGATCCAGGCCACAACACATCAATGGGGACCTCTGGCCATCACCACTACACCAGTGATGACTCCAACCAGGGACACGTGAGATCTTGCTAGGTCTCCCCTTCCCTTGTGTGCTCCTTTCTGCCCCACTATTTTCCCTTCCGTTCTGCTCTCTCTCCCAGCTTTCCATCTGATCTGGTCCTAAGTTCATAGAATCATAGAATATCAGGGTTGAAAGGGACCTCAGGAGGTCATCGAGTCCAACCCCCTGCTCAAAGCAGGACCAATCCCCAACTAAATCATCCTAGCCAGGGTTTTGCCAAGCCTGATCTTAAAAACCTCTAAGGAAGGAGATTCCACCACCTCCCTAGGTAACCCATTCCAGTGCTTCAGTACCCTCCTAGTGAAAATGCTTTTCCTCATATCCAACCTAAACCTCCCCCACTGCAACTTGAGACCATTACTCCTTGTTCTGTCATCTGCTACCACTGAGAACAGTCTAGATCCATCCTCTTTGGAACCCCCTTTCAGGTAGCTGAAAGCAACTATCAAATCCCCCTTCATTCTTCTTTGCTGCAGACTAAATAATCCCAGTTCTCTCAGCCTCTCCTCATAAGTCATGTGCTCCAGTCCCCTAATCATTTTTGTTGCCCTCTGCTGGACGCTTTCCAATTTTTTCACATCCTTCTTGTAGTGTGGGGCCCAAAACTGGACACAGTACTCCAGATGAGGCCTCATCAAAGCCGAATAGGGGGAATGATCACATCCCTCGATCTGCTGGCAATGTTACTACTTATACAGCACAAAATGCCATTAGCCTTCTTGGCAACAAGGGCACACTGTTGACTCATATCTAACTTCTCACCCACTGTAACCCCTGGGTCTTTTTCTGGAGAACTGCTGCCTAGCCACTCGGTCCCCAGCCTGTAGCAATGCATGGGATTCTTCCGTCCCAAGTGCAGGACTCTGCACTTGTCCTTGTTGAACCTCATCAGATTTATTTTGGCCCAATCCTCCAATCTGGATCCTATCCCTACACTCCAGAGTATCTACCTCTCCCCTCAGCTAAGTGTCATCTGCTAATTTGCTGAGGGTGCAATTAATCCCATCATCCTATCCACCTTATAGTCCATTCATCCAGCCCATACTTCTTTAACTTGCAGGCAAGAATACTGTGGGAGACCATATCAAAAGCTTTGATAAAGTCAAGAAATAACATGTCCACTGCTTTCACCTCATCCACAGAGCCAGTTATCTCATCATAGAAGGCAATTAGGTTAGTCAGGCATGACTTGCCCTTGGTGAATAAATGCTGACTGTTCCTGATCACTTTTCTCTCCTCTAAGTGCTTCAAAATAGATTCCTTAAGGACCTGCCCCATGATTTTTCCAGGGAGTGAGCTGAGGCTGACTGGCCTGTAGTTCCCCAGATCCTCCTTCTTCCCTTTTTTAAAGATGGGCACTACATTAGCCTTTTTCCAGTTGTCCGGGACCTCTCCCGATAACCACGAGTTTTCAAAGATAATGTCCAATGGCTCTGAAAGCACATCCACCAACTCCTTTAGCACCCTTGGATTCAGTACATCTGGCCCCACGGACTTGTGCTCGTCAAGCTTTTCTAAATAGTCCTGAACCACTTCTTTCTCCACAGAGGGCTGGTCACCTCCTTCCCATACTGTGCTGCCCAGTGCAGTAGTCTGGGAGCTGACCTTGTTCGTGAGAACAGAGCCAAAAAAAGCACTGAGTACATTAGCTTTTTCCATATCCTCTGTCACTAGGTTGCCTCTCCCATTCAGTAAGGGGCCCACACTTTTCTTGACCTTCTTGTTGCTAACATGCCTGTAGAAATCCTTATTGTTACTCTTAACATCCTTTGCTAGCTGCAACTCCAAATGTGGATTTGGCCTTCCTGATTTCACTCCTGCATTCCCAAGCAATATTTTTATACTCCTCCCTGGTCATTTGTCCAATCTTCTACTTCTTGTAAGTTTGAACAGTACTACACAACATCAGTGCAATATGACAAGGCAGTCTATGCAGCTCAGCCTGACCTAACAGAGCCCAGTAAATGAAAGAGAACAGGTCAACCAGATGATGTGCCAGATACCATACCAGAAAAAGAACCAGAGTCCACAGCACTGCTATTATGGCTGATCTTCCAGCTGGAATCATGACATCGACAAAAAGCCATATTCTTCCACCTTCACTGTATTGTCTCTTCTCCCCTTTGTGTCTGTCTATTTGTTAAAAGCAGGAAAAGTGGCCCTCTGTGAGGGGGTATGCTCCCCACACTGGCCCTGCAAGAGGTGGCTTGGGCCAGGTGGGCCAATAAGCTAAGTAGGCTGCAAATGTGGGAGCTTTAGGCTGGAGGCAGCTAATTAGAGAGAAGGGACAGGTGGGGTTTCTACAAAAGACAGGAAATTGGAAGCAGACGGGGAAGCAGGGAGAAGTCTGAAGTCACCCACTGGAAGAGGCAAACAAAGGCAGCAAGATACAGGACCTTGGCTGCTGTATAGAGAGTCCCTAAGCTGAAACATGGAGTAGAGGCTGGGTTCCCTTGGGTTCCCTTACCAGCCACTAAGAGAATGGCACTACAAGGCAGTGAATGGGAAGACTGTCTATGACTCCTGAATGAAGACTTTGGTATCCTGGAAGGGAAAAACATGTAGAGCAGTGATTCTCTGACCTCAGTGGTTCAGGAGCCAAATTAGTGATCAACATTACCCAAAAGAGCCACCGTAGTGTGAATTCATTGTTTCATTTATTATAGTACTATATATTCATATTTAAACAGTATGATGGGAAATATTTAGTTTTTATATATAATTATTCTCATAGCACTACTGATCAATTATTATTATTTTATCAACTACAATTTATTAATGACAGTAAAAGCATCCTGACTGGTTAATAACTTAGATTGGTTAATAGTTAAATCAGACAGAGGGCAAAGCCAGATAGGTAGGAAGAAGCCCAGGGAAACAGCAGCAAGGGGTATGACCGTACAGACCTTGGCTGCTTGTTATAAGGTTCCTGGGCTGGAACCACAGTGTACCCTATCAGCCACTGGGAAGTGGCACAGGGTGTTGGAGATGCCAGCTGGACAGCTGGTCCAGAAGGACTTTGAATTTCCTGAAAGGGAAGGTCCTTAGTGACCTGACTGGAAGGCCAAGCCACGAACAAAAAGCACTACTGACCAATTATTATTATTTTATCAACTACAATTTGTTAATGACAGTAAAAGCATCCTGACTGGTTAATAACTTAGATTGGTTAATAGTTAAATCAGACAGAGGGCAAAGCCAGATAGGTAGGAAGAAGCCCAGGGAAACAGCAGCAAGGGGTATGACCGTACAGACCTTGGCTGCTTGTTATAAGGTTCCTGGGCTGGAACCACAGTGTACCCTATCAGCCACTGGGAAGTGGCACAGGGTGTTGGAGATGCCAGCTGGACAGCTGGTCCAGAAGGACTTTGAATTTCCTGAAAGGGAAGGTCCTTAGTGACCTGACTGGAAGGCCAAGCCACGAACAAAAAGCTGCAGCTCCTGGAGTGAGAGGGGTCACAGTGCGAAAGAGATCACTGGTAGAAACACCGCCAGAGGAGGGCAAGGTCTAGTCCCCAGAGACTCCAGGAGGAGGCACAATGCAGCAAACGGACCCTGTGACATCATCACTCACATCTGAGAACTGAGCAACAGATCTTTTCCTCCCCGCTAAGAAGGGTTGTCCAACTAAATAAGGGACTCTAATTGATATCCTCTCTTAAAAAGAAGCTTTGTTAGATTTTGGTTAAGTTTGTGTTGCATAATCATTTAATTTCAACTTTAACCTGTGTTATAACTTGTTGTAATTTAGCTTCTTTTACATATCTTAATAAATTCCTAAACTTTGGCATGAATTTCTTAGAGAGATTGCCATGAAACTACCAGACCAAGGTCTCTGTATATCAAATTATGAACTTTATTTAAAACTGTTTATGTTGGATAGTTTCAGGTTCGTGTTTTAACACCTGTAACTCTTTGGGCCCATTTATTCCATCTAAATTAATACAACTGAGGATGCCTATGGAATGGATTCCTTTATCTTTTTGGCATTGGGTGTGGCAGTGACCCAATTCTCCACCTCAGGTGCCTGTTTATCCTCTCGTCTGCAGTCTCCACCTTCAGGTTGGGCCAGCTTGTGATGTTTTAGGGCCTTGGTCCTCTAGCCAAAGTAGATGTCTTCCCCTGCCAGGGCAATCAAGTGCCCAAAACAATTCAAAACAATCATAAACCTTTCCTAGGCTCAGTTACAGCCATTCCTGTGCTCAACCATATTTTAACCCATTGTTGCTGGGCTCTGTAGTCCTTTGGCCCTCCTAAACTCAATCTTTTACCCAGCCTGATGCAAGGCTAATTCCTTTATTCCCCCTGGGTTAAATAGTCTCTTACCCTGTTGATACAGTGCTAATCAGTTTCTTGGCTCCCACTGCACTAAATAGTTCTTTCCTTGCCCTTTCTAGGTCACAGCTTTCACGCCACTTGCTGCAGGGGAGTCAAGGGAGACTTATTGCACCTTGGAACCCTGAACAATACTGGTGCCAACATGTAGCCAATGGTTTTAGTGTATTGTTCACGTATTGTTTTATGTTATGATTAAATAACACATTATGTCATATATAATCATTGTATGCTAAATAGAGTTAAGTTGTAGGATTATAGAAGTATAAAACTGATCAGTAGTTAGAAGGGTAATTATGTATTAGGCATCTAAGTAGGGCTGAAATGCAAGGCCTACAGACTGAGGTCTGTAAGAGTTTAGCTTAGCCACACTAAGCCATAGGTTTAAGAAATGCTTGACATAAGTGACCAACGAATGACCCTATGCCGCAAGATTATGAGAAAAGATGTGCCACTTGACCTGCTGCTCACAAACAGGGAATAATTGGTAGGGGAAGTAGAAGTGGATGGCAACCTGGGCAGCAGTGACCATGAAATGATCAAGTTCAGGATCCTGACAAAAGGAGGAAAGGAGAGCAGCAGAATACAGATCCTGGTCTTCAGAATAACAGACTTTGACTCCCTCAAGGAACTGATGGGCAGGATCCTCTGGGAGACTAATATGAAGGGAAAAGGAGTCCAGGAGAGCTGGCTGTATTTTAAAGAAGCCTTAATGAGGGTGCAGGAACAAACCATTCTGATGTACAGAAAGAATAAAAAATATGGCAGGCAACCAGCTTGGCTTAACAGAGAAATCTTCGGTGAGCTTAAACACAAAAAGGAAGCTTACAAGAAATGGAAACTTGGACAGATGACTACGGAGGAGTATAAACATATTGCTCAAGCATGAAGGGGTGTAATCAGGAAGGCCATAGCACAACTGGAGTTGCAGCTAGCAAGGGATGTGAAGGGTAACAAGAAGGGTTTCTACAGGTATGTTAAAAGAAAAGGAGTACTTGTGTCACCTTAGAGACTAATAAATTTATTTGAGCATAAACTTTCGTGAGCTACAGCTCACTTCATTGGATGCATTCAATGGAAAATACAGTGGGGAGATTTATATACACAGAGAACATGAAAAAATGGGTGTTACCATACACACTGTAAGGAGAGTGATCACTTAAGATGAGCTATTACCAGCAGGAGGGGGGGGGGTGGGGGGAGGGGGATGAAGAAAACCTTTTGTAGTGATAATCAAGGTGTGTCATTTCCAGCAGTTGATAAGAACGTCTGAGGAACACTGGGGGTGGGGAGGGGGGAACAACATGGGGAAATAGTTTTACTTTGTGTAATGACCCATCCACTCCCAGTCTCTATTCAAGCCTAAGTTAATTGTATCCAGTTTGCAAATTAATTCCAATTCAGCAGTCTCTCCTTGGAGTCTGTTTTTGAAGTTTTTTTGTTGAAGAATAGCCACTCTTAGGTCTGTAACAGGTATGTTAGCAGAAGAAGAAGGTCAAGGAAAGTGTGGGATCCTTACTGAATGGGGGAGGCAGCCTAGTGACAGATGATGTGGAAAAAGCTGAAGTGTTCAATGCTTTTTTTTGCCTCGGTCTTCACAGACAAGGTCAGCTCCCAGACTGCTGCAGTGGGCAGCACAGTATAGGGAGGAGGTGATCAGTCCTCAATAGCAAAAGAACAGGTTAAGACTATTTAGAAAAGCTTGACATACACAAGTCCATGGGACTGTATCTAATGCATCCAAGGGTGCTGACAGAGTTGGCTGATGTGATTTCAGAGCCATTGGCCATTATCTTTTAAAGCTCTTGGCGATCGGGGGAGGTCCTGGACTATTAGAAAAAGGCAAATATAGTGCCCATCTTTAAAAAAGGGAAGAAGGACAATCTGGGGAACTACTGGTCAGCCTCACCTCAATCCCTGTCTGGGATGATTTAGTCAGGGTTGGTCCTGCTTTGAGCAGGGAGTTGAACTAGATGCCCTCCTAAGGTCCTAAGATTCCAACCCTAATCTTCTATGATTCTATGATTTACCAATGGGCATTATTATGAAAAAATAACAGTAAGAGTAATTTCTTGCTTACAAAATACCCAGTAGTCACATTTTTATAACATATGCCCTAACCGCAGGGTGCACTATGTGCATAAATTCTACCATGGTTAGTCAGAAACACATTCTAAAAAGAGGGTGTCCAGATTAGGAAAATTGAACTCCCTATAGGAAACTCCAGCAGGAACCATTCCTCTACTGATCTAAAGGTAGAGGAGGCCTGGGATTACTTTAAATCAAAGCTGCAGAAGCTATCAGAAGCCTGTATCCCAAGAAAGGGGAAAAAATTCATAGGCAGGAGTTGTAGACCAAGCTGGATGAGCAAGCATCTTAGAGAGGTGATTAAGAAGAAGCAGAAAGCATACAGGGAGTGGAAGATGGGAGGGATCCTCAAGGAAAGCTACCTTATTGAGGTCAGAACATGTAGGGATAAAGTGAGACAGGCTAAAAGTCGAGTAGAGTTGGACCTTGCAAAGGGAATTAAAACCAATAGTAAAAGGTTCTATAGCCATATAAATAAGAAGAAAACTAAGAAAGAAGAAGTGGGGCCGCTAAACACTGAGGATGGAGTGGAGGTTAAAGATAATCTAGGCATGGCCCAATATCTAAACAAATACTTTGCCTCAGTCTTTAATAAGGCTATAGAGGATCTTAGGGATAATGGTAGCATGACAAATGGGAATGAAGAAATGGAGGTAGATATTACCATATCTGAGATAGAAGTGAAACTCAAACAGCTTAATGGGACTAAATTGGGGGCCCAGATAATCTTCATCCAAGAATATTAAAGGAAATGGCACCTGAAATTGCAAGCCCATTAGCAAGAATTTTTAATGAATCTGTAAACTCAGGAATAGTACCGAATGATTGGAGAATTGCTAATATAGTTCCTATTTTTAAGAAAGGAAAAAACAGTGATCCGAGTAATTACAGGCCAGTTAGTTTGACATCTGTAGTATGCAAGGTCCTGGAAAAAATTTTGAAGGAGAAATTAGTTAAGGACATTGAAGTCAATGGTAAATGGGACAAAATACAACATGGTTTTACAAAAGGTAGATCGTGCCAAACCAACCTGATCTCCTTCTTTGAGAAAGTAACAGATTTTTTTGACAAAGAAAACGCAGTGGATCTAATTTACCAAGATTTCAGTAAGGCGTTTGATACCGTGCCACATGGGTCATTATTAGCTAAATTGGAAAAGATGGGGATCAATATATATATATCAATCAATAATTTGCGGATGATACTAAACTGGGAGGAGTGGTAGATACGCTGGAGGGGAGGGATAGGATACAGAAGGACCTGGACAAATTGGAGGATTGGGCCAGGAGAAATCTGATGAGGTTCAATAAGGATAAGTGCAGGGTCCTGCACTTAGGATGGAAGAATCCAATGCACCGCTACAGACTAGGGACCGAATGGCTCGGCAGCAGTTCTGCGGAAAAGGACCTAGGGGTGACAGTGGACGAGAAGCTGGATATGAGTCAGCAGTGTGCCCTTGTTGCCAAGAAGGCCAATGGCATTTTGGGATGTATAAGTAGGGGCATAGCGAGCAGATCGAGGGACGTGATCGTTCCCCTCTATTCGACACTGGTGAGGCCTCATCTGGAGTACTGTGTCCAGTTTTGGGCCCCACACTACAAGAAGGATGTGGATAAATTGGAAAGAGTACAGCAAAGGGCAACAAAAATGATTAGGGGTCTAGAGCACATGACTTATGAGGAGAGGCTGAGGGAGCTGGGATTGTTTAGTCTGCAGAAGAGAAGAATGAGGGGGGATTTGATAGCTGCTTTCAACTACCTGAAAGGGGGTTTCAAAGAGGATGGCTCTAGACTGTTCTCAATGGTAGCAGATGACAGAACGAGGAGTAATGGTCTCAAGTTGCAATGGGGGAGGTTTAGATTGGATATTAGGAAAAACTTTTTCACTAAGAGGGTGGTGAAACACTGGAATGCGTTACCTAGGGAGGTGGTAGAATCTCCTTCCTTAGAGGTTTTTAAGGTCAGGCTTGACAAAGCCCTGGCTAGGATGATTTAACTGGGACTTGGTCCTGCTTTGAGCAGGGGGTTGGACTAGATGACCTTCTGGGGTCCCTTCCAACCCTGATATTCTATGATTCTATGATTCTATGATTCTATGATTCAATATGAACATCAAAAGGTGGATAAGGAATTGGTTAAAGGGGAGATTAAAACGGGTCCTACTGAAAGGCGAACTGTCAGGCTTGAGGGAGGTTACCAGTGGAGTTCCTCAGGGGACCAATCTTATTTAATCTTTTTATTACTGACCTCGGCACAAAAAGTGGGAGTGTGCTAATAAAGTTTTCAGATGATACAAAGCTGGGAGGTATTGCCAATTCAGAGAAGGATTGGGATATTATACAGGAGGATCTGGATGACCTTGTAAACTGGAGTAATAGTAATAGGATGAAATTTAATAGTGAGAAGTGTAAGGTTATGCATTTAGGGATTAATAACAAGAATTTTAGTTATAAGCTGGGGATGCATCAATTAGAAGTAACGGAAGAGGAGAAGGACCTTGGAGTATTGGTTGATCATAGGATGACTATGAGCTGCCAATGTGATATGTCTGTGAAAAAAGCTCATGCAGTTTTGGGATGCATCAGGAAAGGTATTTCCAGTAGGGATAAGGAGGTTTTAGTACCGTTATCCAAGGCACTGGTGAGACCTCACCTGGAATACTGTGTGCAGTTCTGGTCTCCCATGTTTAAAAAGGATGAATTCAAACTGGAGCAGGTACAGAGAAGGGCTACTAGGATGATCCGAGGAATGGAAAACTTGTCTTATGAAAGGAGACTTAAGGAGCTTGGCTTGTTTAGCCTAACTAAAAGAAGGTTGAGGGGAGATATGATTGCTCTCTATAAATATATCAGAGGGATAAATACAGGAGAGGGAGAGGAATTATTTCAGCTCAGCACCAATGTGGACACAAGAACAAATGGGTATAAACTGGCCACCAGGAAGTTTAGACTTGAAATTAGATGAAGGTTTCTAACCATCAGAGTGAAGTTTTGGAATAGCCTTCCAAGGGAAGCAGTGGGGACAAAAGATCTATTTGGCTTTAAGATTCTACTTGATAAGTTTATGGAGGAGATGGTATGATGGGATAATGTGATTTTTGGTAAGTAATTGATCTTTAAATATTCAGGGTAAATAGGCCTAATCCCCTGAGATGGGATATTAGATGGATGGGATCTGAGTTACCCAGGAAAGAATTTTCTGTAGTATCTGGCTGGTGAATCTTGCCCATATGCTCAGGGTTTAGCTGATTGCCATATTAGAGGTCTGGAAGGAAATTTCCTACAGGGCAGATGGGAAGAGGCCCAGGAGGTTTTTCGCCTTCCTCTGTAGCATGGGGCACGGGTCACTTGAGGGAGGATTCTCTGCTTCTTGAAGTCTTTAAACCACGATTTGAGGACTTCAATAGCTCAGATATAGGTGAGGTTTTTCATAGAAGTGGGTGGGTGAGATTCTGTGGCCTGCGTTGTGCAGGAGGTCGGACTAGATGATCAGAGATGTTCCTTCTGACCTTAATATCTATGAATCTATGATGATCAATCCATGAGAGACCATCAGATCCTAACACTATGATGTAAGTATAACTACATTTGTAACTTGTTCATAGGTCTTTATAGAATTTCTATATGCATGGGTAATCATAACTTTAACTGTACTTTAATAAAACTTGTAAAATTGACTAGACCTTGTACTTGTGAATGTATGTATGGTCACTACCCTTGGTGTTTATGTGCTCCTAGAGACTCTAAATCTGAAGCAAGTAGCAGAGGTGACTTTCACTCTGAGTTTGAAACTGTAGCCACCACAGCTGAACCCAAATATCACATTACAAAATTCACTTTAAATAAAATAAAAGGCTACAAACTCCATAGTTCAAGCCCACACCATTACTGTGTTACCTCACGCTTTTTCCTTCACTTGATTTAAACCTCCCCAGTTATTGTTTATTTGTTTTCTTCTTCCCTTGTCTGTCTTTAGGACACTTCACAAGTTCCCTTCACTACAGCCCATTTGGGTTGCCTCCCTAACTTTGTTGTTCTTACCTTGTCTCTGGTCTCTTTTCTTTTCAGGGAAGGGTACTCCTATTGTTCCCTGGCACATCTTCCCCACATGCTTTACAGCAGCCTAGATTTCCCAGTATCCTTCTGCAAACTACATCTCTCAGAATTCCTTGTTCTGTGATGAACCAGGACCATGTCCATATTTGGCTTTTAGTCACCCTGCATGCCCTATCACAAACTGCAAGGGTGTGGTGTCTCAGAGGTAAGGTCCCTGCTACAAGCCAAGTCTGAGGCCCTCAGCTGGGCTTCTTCTTGTCTTGCTGCCATATCTCCCTGTTGTTACTCAAGGAACTCCCAGAGTGAGGAGGCTAAGGTGGAGGGAGAATAGTTTAGACTTTGTAGGTTTGTACTCCATTTTCATCTTATTTAAACCAATAAGCTGACATTGAGTAATTCTTTTGCACATCTTGTAATTCTGTCATCCTGAATTCATCCACAGGTGCATTATTTACCACAGATTATTAGCAGGTCCTAAGATTGCACACAAAAAATCCCCCAAAATCTGTATCAAATTACAAAACCAAGTCTACATCCCAGAACCAGAGACAATATACATTATAACTGGAGTGATTGTAAACTGTTGTTATTTTATTTTTAAAAAGATCGGATTACCTGAAAGTTTAGATGTTATCATTTCTTTGCAGAAATAGAAACAGCAGATTGTTTCCTCCCTGCCTTTGAAGACTCTCAAATACAGTAACACATTCTTTTGCAGGCACACAGAAGACTGATATTTAGGAATTTACAGATAAATTCTCTGGAATGTTTTGGAGGAAATATAAGTTAAGATCTCCATCAGCTATAGTGCTTGGCCATTTGTTATTGATGTGCTCGTGGCCTGTTGAAGGTTCTATCTTCTATCAGAGTTAGTACTACAGCCAAATGAAAACTTCATTTTAAAATTCTTCTTGGGAAACAGATATAGGAATTTTGCTTATAGTTTCTAAAATGTATTGAGGTGTCCCTGATGTTGTTAAAGTTTACCTTTAATGTTACAGATTCTTTGTTAATATGCTTTTAAAGCTGGATTCAAAGGCTACATCTTATTTTGTATATTACAGCTTAGGTAGTATCGGTTCTGCTTTGGGGATTTTGGTTTTTTTTTTCCACATTTGCAATCAGGCACACTGTAGTTCATTCACTTCAGCAATGTAAGAGAATAGTGACACTTATGGCAGGAGAAAATGTTTTAAGGGAGATAAGACTTTATTCTGTCTTTCATTGGACAGCTGTTTTTCCGACTGTTTATGCCTGACATGGAGCCCATTGCTATCATTCAAATAAAAAACCATTGAGACCTACATATTCTTATTATTTCAGTAGCATATTGAGACAAGCTGAAATGTAATATATTTTTGGAACTTCTGTTGCCATTACATTTTTACTTTATGGCTGTGAAATATAACCGTTAGAAAGCAGTCTGAAAATGAACTGTTGGCTTTCAAGTCAGATATATCAGGGTCAACCCCAGAGGCTAATGTCAGTATAATGAATACAGTATTCCTGTATTGCTGTCAAATTAAACTTCATTTTAATTAACATTGCAATCCTATACTTCAGCTTTAATTACTCTAAAACTTACTCCACTGGTCTCTTGGTATCAATTTTGATGTCCTTCAACTATATATGTCTGAAGTGGAGTCTCTGGGCTAGATCCTGGCCCACACCAAGTCTGCTTTATGCTTTTCTGATGGTGCAAAGCAAACTTACAGCTGGGATAAGTGGTAGTGAAAGGAATCCTTGAGCAACATAGAGGTAACCTAATTGGCTTTACACTGTCCCATATATAACTGCATGTCAGGGGAAGCAAGCATGGCTGGAGTGCGGTGTGTAATTCCTGGCTGTGGCAATGGTCCTATTAGAACAGCCTCAGAAGTGCTCTGACTTAACTTACACTGAGAGTTTAGTTGGGTTTGGATTTGGGGACTATAAAGGTGTACAGCTACTTTTGCCAGCACCCTCAAGTCACAGCACAAGAATAGGTCATATGTCTATAAATATGAGTGTGTCAAAATTGGATAGGGTATTTTACTAATAAATGTGAAATATTTATAAATAAAACAATCCAAAAATATTTCTATTTCAAATTTTTGGTTATTTTTATGCACACTGACTGTGCAAGCGTTGTGTGGAATAATATAATGTAATTGATGACTGTCAATGCATATGTACAATGGGCTAAATTAAGGTTTCACAGGCAGACTTACTTCTGGTATTTTCTATTTTTTTGAGTGTTTGACTTTCTTATAATACGGGAGGAGGGGAGAGTTGTATATAATTTCCTAGGTTTTTAAAACAGCAAATAGAAATTCTATCATCTAACTAATCTTTTTTTTCAGTCTATCTAATCTATCTTTTTAGTGGACTTCATGAACTCTCTGACACTTCGCCCATTAAGAACTCTGGTTGAGGTAGGGATTTTTTGGGGTGAGTGTGAGGGTTGGGAATTTCCTGTAGGCATTCTGACACTTCAGCAGGTGGTGGGCGTCACTTGAGAATGAAATAAATAGTTCAATGCTATGGCATCTCACTCTCTCTTCTGGTGATCTCAAGTAGATATTGACAAAGGAATAGTATGCATCCCTGTGGGATCCCAGAGGTGAGGATCTTCAGAGGACAAGCAGTTACCCATCACCACTATCTGAGTTCTGCTGGAGAAGGCTGATGGAGCCACTGTAGTTCTGGGACAACGTCTCCTATTATTGGTGTGTTAGCGAAAAGGTCCAGAGGATCTCCAGAGCATGGAGATCTTACCTGTGTCCATGGCCATTTATGGGATCATCTATTAGTGTTAGTAGAACAGTCTCTGGACTATGAGGCATCTAGGATGTTAGCTGATGTGTAGGAGCAGGATTTTATAATTGTACTATAAGAATAGAGGTACTAATGTATGTCTTGATTTCATTTTATCAGCTACCCTTTTCGAATAACAGAAAGGAATGACCCCCTGGGATATTGGTAGGAATGCATCTGACAGACTGCCAGTGTCTGTACTGATGTTAAGGCAGGGACAGACCGGAACAATCCTTATGATCCTTATGATTATGGTCACCCTTTTGTTTTAGGATATGTTATAATGTCTACTATGATTTCCTATATGTATTACAAATTAGGCACACTAGTTAAATATACATTTCTTTGTTTTAAGGTTTAGTAAGTAAAAGACAGGATTTTGTATTGTGTTTATGATAAATAGATTAGAGAAATGTTGAAGGCCTGAAACCCCAATGTGAATTGTTTTAGTTATAAGATTCAGCAAGACTTAATTTACAGTGTATTCTGTATACCTTTGAAGGTTTCTGTGAGAGACTGTTTGTGTGAATGAGGAATGCATGTATCAGGAAAAGATAAGGTGAAAGCCATCACAAATGTCCAGATGGTCAAGAAAAAGTGAGAGACTTGGAAACACCAGGAGACAATCAGAAAATATCCATTGTATCCGAGGCTAAACATGTAAGCATCATTGATGACCTCAGAGGTGAGGCAGGCACCCCCAAAGGCAAGACAACAAATAGGAGATAATGATGGGAAGCCCCACAATAACCATCAAATGATAACAGCAGAAAACCCCAAGATTAACACCACTTAAGGACTAATGATTGCAGGATGACATTGCAAAATGCATGGACTCAAATCGGAATTTACAACTATAAAGATGGGGTGTTTTGCCATGAAACTCTGGGTTCAGTCCTGCAAAACCTTGGAGCATAAGATCGTGACCGACAGAACCCAGCTCCTCATTCGTGTTCAATCTAACTGGCCATTAGATTGACTCGAGCTACAACAGACGGGTAACTATAAAAACATCAACTGGCAGGACTGTGTGCATGATGTGTATGTGTGTGTGACTGAAAAGCATATGCTAACTGTTGTATTTTCAATAAATATGGCGTATTTGCCTTCACTCCTATAAAAGATCCCGTGTGCTTTGTATAGCATAAGAGATGTTACATATTTTTGGAGCTTGTTGGTTACTTTTTCTATCATATTTACACCATACGGATAGTCAGCAGCGTTGAAACGTTTAGATCCACAGCACAGACCTCTGTCACTTGAGCTGTAGGAGTAACTAATAGTAGTACATGGTTATCATCCTCTATGAGGACCAGACACTACCTGGGGATGAGAGAGAGAGTTTTCCAGTGGGTTACACAGCTATTTGCTGAAAGCAGAAGAATGTTCAGACTCAGGAATCTTGGGTTCCCTTCCAGGTTCCAGAGGGGTGTGCTCTTGTGATTGTAGACTCTTCTACTCCCTGTCCTCTCTGGCCTTTCACTATCCCAAATCCGTCTCCTCATCTCCTTGCCCAGCCAGCCCCAGTCTCCCTCCAGGCTACCAGTCTCAGATACAGCCTTCCTCCCAGCCCCACTCTCCCTCCCTGTGCTCCTCATCCCAGTCTTCCTCACAGTCGTCTTGCTCACCCTTGGCCAGTCTCCCCTCCCCAGGCTCCTCAATGTAACCTATAGGTATAGATATTTGCTAGGTAAGGCATATAAGTTAAGGCAGTTTGTATAAGTTTGTATAAGTTAAGACAGTAATGCAATGAGCCTAAAAGCCTGAATGCCTGTAAGACAATAGCTTAGCTAAAATAATCAAGGCCTAAGGGTCCAAAAAACTCTTAGCATAAGCAGCTACCCAAGAGTAACCCTAGATCATAAGATATCACAAGATAGAATGTTATAATAAACAAGAATGACTAAACTGCTGACAGGCAACCACAAGATGCCAGTTTATATCAGCTTTAGCTATTTTAAGTTAAGAACATTAGCAGCTGTCTGACTACAAGAATGCTATGGTAACTATTTGACATATATACTAATGAACTTGAGGTAAAGGCCTAGTAGCCTCTGAGAAAAGAGCCCCGATATTAATAGGATAAGGCAAAGAGGATGAAACCCATACTGAATTTGGATTAAGCATAGTGGACATCTGCATAACACATTATAAAAGCTGTATCCCAGCTGGTGTGCCTTGGAAGATGCCAGGATGCTGGTCACAGGTGATGGTGAGGATGATGACTAACCCTTTGGGTTTTTCTGCAAGGGAGGGTGTGAGCATATGGATGCTCAGAGGCAGGACGTTTAGATCATCATATATCATTTATCTACTTTACTCGGTTGGAATGTTTGTAATTTTACTAACTGTGCCAATAAAATGCCACTGGGAGAGAACACCTTTTCTAAATGTAATTGTCTCCTTCATGCATCCCAAAGTCCTCATAATAACTTTAATATTTCTGGGGCTGGTCATGAGGCTGAACACTGCCAAACCACAGAATGCCAACTGGGAATTTATATGTAATCTATAGCTCAGGATCAGCTGATCTCAGTCTCCATCTGCCCCCTCCCTGTCTCCCCACCCTAGAGCTCCCAAGCCCCCTGGATCCCAGTCTCTGTTTCTTTATCCAGCTTATCCTAGTTTCCACCCCAGATTCTTCCCTTCACCCTGGCTCCATCCTAATTACATTCTCCTTGCCCAGCTCATCCCACTTGCTCCCTGCCTCCAAGCTCCCACACTCAGGCTCCCTTCCCAGATGCCTTGTTCCAATCTGCTGTCTCTGCCTTCCAGCCCAGTCTAATTTTTGTTGCCTCTACATTTCTCCTACTCTCCCATGCTGCCTGGGAGCCAGCAGGAGGAGCATTGGGAACAGAGGAGTTACAGTCTCTGTGCTCTCAGTTCTGGTACCAAGCACCACAGCATCATACAGAACCTGGCACCAGTAATTGCTGGGAAATCCCTATTCAGCCTCAAATTCCCTGGTCTGGAGCATGATCATATAAACAGAATCTTTGGAGAATTTAATTTCCAAACTGCACCAAGTCTCTACTGAGCATGTGTGAAGTGAAATTTTTCAAGGTGTATGACTTGGCCAAATGTGAGTATTCTTTCACAGAAACAGCAAAATGCACGTCCCTGACCCCTTTGCCAAATTTCAAATCCCTGCTCCAAAGCAAGGAGGTACTACAGTTTCTCAACAAAATGGTTGTATTCATTTTTTTAACATGAATAAAACAGCAAATTTTCCACTCCTCTGTCTTTCAGAACCATTTTTACTGAAACTTTACAAACAAACAAAAACCTAAACATGGACATCCAACTTGGAAAATGTCAGCCTAAATGGTTAAAGTTTGGCAAAATTATTCACAACTCAAAACAATGTAATGGAAAGTGTCAAGCAATCTTTGCTACAGATAACATTACCATCTCTGCGTCTAATATTGTGTAACATAGCCAGTTCTTCACTTGCAAGATTAGACCTCGAGAAAAAAAAAGATGCTGAGAACCTGTTCTTACACAGGACCTGTGAATCTATCTGAACCAACATTCAGACAAAAAAATCTCTTCTTTCTGTCCAAACTTGGAAGGCTTTGTACAGATGCAGGTACCATACCGTCCTGTACGTTTATGCTGATAATTGCTTCTTCTTCTAATACTTTAACATTATTATTATTATCAAATATATTTGCAGGAAGGTACTTTTTATTTGTAACAGCATTTGTATTCTGAGGTCTGTAATTTAAACAAAGGCACATAAAATTAGTTGTTATATCACAAGTTTCATCAAGTACAGACTGCATGTGTTTGTGCAATTTATAATTACCAGGCTTACGTTTTCTTTTTTTCATGTTACTTTAACGTAATGTCTTTGCTTGCTTTAGAGTTTATCTGTTCTGCACTGATTTCACTATCTTTTTCCAGGAAGAACAGACAGATGCTTTTAATAAAGAATGGCCAGCTGGTTTATAGACACAATCAATTTAGGCTACAGTTTAAAAGTACATAAAACATCTGTACCCTATTAATGAGTTTTAATAGTTTTGCATTTTGTGTATCATACCATTCAAAATATCCATAATTAAAGGAACATTTTGTTAACGAAATCACCCTCTGAATCGTTAAAAGAAACAACTTTTGCATTTCCTAAAGACTTTTCCAGTCATGCTTGACAATATTCTTTTTTTTAGTTATTTCAACTTTCAAAATATAATTATTCTGTATTGATTTGCCTGATGTACAAAATTACTTCTTTTCAATGCTGTCACTATCTAGCAGTTGTTAGTTGTTTCCCATTGTAATGCTGCCTTTGATTTCCAGCGAAGCGATAAGCTGATGAATCACAAAATGGTGGCATAGTCATTTAAGTAGATAGCACACATATTGAGGGGTAGGGGTGGGAAGAGAACTCTGTGTGTTGTAGTCTTATAAAAATATGATTATATAAAATTGGTAGGTATAACTGGAGAGTGATAGAAGCCTTGAGGTAAACAAACAAATGGAAAATACAAACACAAACACAAACTTTTTTCCAAAAATGAATGATTGTACTCCCTACTAAAGAGAACACTCATGAATTGTATTCCTCAGATTCCAATCATTCATGGTGAGTATAGGATTGGCAGCCTCCTATCTAGGTCTTACTTCTTCTTCTGCAGATGCACCATGTACAAAAGCAGAGGGAAAGCTTTGAAAGTCACCAGAGGAGATGAATATGTGTTTAAGACCGCAAATCTGCATCTGGATCTATGTTAGGACAGAAGTTTAGTAGGGCTCTGTACTGGTGCCAGGGTCTGCCCATGTGGCTCTTACTGCAGGAGTAGGACTTTTGGACATTGATAGTAATTTAATCACAGACACAAAAATTAAATATGAATGGACCTTGAACAAGCTAGAGATGGCTTCAAAATTCTGATGTAGATAAGATTGCCATTTGCATTTCTATTTTTAAATATTTGTGAGAGACTCAGACATATAGCCCCCAACACTGTAGTAAGCACCATAGATTTCAAACATCCAAGATTTTACAGATGTTTCTGAGAGTTGAGAGTTCACCCTACATGGGATTTAGGCACATCCTTCATTTTGTTTAGTTAGCTATTTAAACACTGTTGATCCCAGACTCGGGCACCCTTAACATACACACAAAACCAATAAACTCCAGTTTAAGCAAAAAACAGCAGTTGCCAACCACCGATATTTCTCCACTCAAAAAGCAGTCCACAGAACCAAAGCTTGTCTACCTCCAAAAACAGAAAATCTGACTCTCCCTAATAAACATCCACATAGCCCTAAATTGATCCTCCGCCAGACTTCAGCTCCCCCCATACATCTGTCCATATAGATGGTGTTTATAGAACACCCTAAAGATATCTGGAATATTTTGGACCAATGTAGGGAATTAATTCCAAAAGTTGAAGGGCCTTCATTGGAGAACACCCTGATGACAGTTCACTCTTTCTTGTATATCATGGGAGCTCCAGCTTTTGTGTCTTTGCTGATCTCATATGTGGCAATATGACATGGGGTGAGTGGCAAGTCCCAAGCCATGTAGACCTAGTAAGTCAGAACCAACATTTTAAGCTCCACCAAGAAACCGTCAGACAAGCAATGCAGATTCACACAAATAGTTGTTCATGGAGAGAAACATGACCCCTAAATGAATAGAGACTGGGAATGGATGAGTCATTACACAAAGTAAAACTATTTCCCCATGGTATTTCTCGCCCCCACCCCACCCCCCACTATTCCTCTGATATTCTTGTTAACTGCTGGAATTAGCCTACCTTGCTTGTCACCATGAAAGGTTTTCCTCCTTTCCCCCCCCTGCTGCTGGTGATGGCTTATCTTAAGTGATCACTCTCCTTACAGTGTGTATGATAAACCCATTGTTTCATGTTCTCTGTGTGTGTATATAAATCTCTCCTCTGTTTTTTCCACCAAATGCATCCGATGAAGTGAGCTGTAGCTCACGAAAGCTTATGCTCTAATAAATTTGTTAGTCTCTAAGGTGCCACAAGTACTGCTTTTCTTTTTGTGAATACAGACTAACACGGCTGCTACTCTGAAACCTAATTTCTATGTTGCTTTTTCTAAGATTATTTAAATGTAGCACATTATAGCTGTTTTATTTTGGAGTGAAAAGGGCATGGATGATGGTAGCAAGGTCTTCATCATGAAGGACTGTCACAGCTTCCCTCTTGGGTTAAAAACACCGCATTCTGATCCCTATAACATTGTCTAATACAGGGATCAGCAACCTTTGGCATGCGGGCCACCAGGGAAATCCACTGGCAGGCCATGACAGTTTGTTTACCTGCAACGTCCGCAGGTTCGGCTGGTCGCAGCTCCCACTGGCTGTGGTTCACTGTTCCTGGCCAATGGGGGCTGCAGGATGTGGTGCAGGCTGAGGAATGTGCTGGCCGCCACTTCCCACAGCCCCTATTGGCCTGGAACGGCGAACCATGGCCAGTGGAAGCTGCTATTGGCCAAACCTGCAGACACTGCAGGTAAACAAATTGTCCCGGCCCACCAGCGGATTTCTCTGAAGGTCTGTGAGCCAAAGGTTGCCGATCCCTGGTCTAACAGCTATAAGATTGTCTAACAGCACCTGAGAAGTTAGTGACTCCCAGATTGCAAACATGACTGGCAAATAGCACAAAAACCCTAAATCAGAGAGGAGAGTAATTATAACCTTTGCCACAAACTCAAATTGCTTCACTTAAAATATTATGATCTCAGTCTTCTCTGGATTTAGCCTCAGGAAGCTTCCCCTCATCCATGCCCCATTTGCTAAAACACACACTATACCTTATGCTCTGAGTGAGATAGAATGGAGGTATTCTGGAGCTGTAGCATTACAGATGTAGGAAAATTTGTTGGCCTCCTTGAAGTCAATAGCAAAATTCCCATTGATTCCAGTGGAGCCTTATTTCATCCAGAATCTTTTCCTCCCAATCTAAACTGATTCTTTTCAATGTAATCAGAAAATGTATCTGCATCATCTCATTAACTCTTAAAATAGTCTCCCTTGGGAAGTGATAAGAGCCCCATCACTCAAGACGTTGAAAAATTGAACTGAACAGAGACCTGAGTGAGATATTGTACATTAGGAAACAATATTATATTAGAAAGGTGATGGACTTGATGACCTAATAGGCTTTTTTCATCTATAATTTCTGTGCTTGTTGTGGCATTATGCCCCATATTCTTCATAGAGATATTGTTTTGATATGATTGTGGCATAACTATCATGTATTTTATATCAGATAGGTCAAGTGAGGTATTATTGGAAAGGTTATGATTTACTGAATATTATTATCCTATTTGCATGCATGTGTCATTTTTGATCTGGAGTTGGGAATATTTTCTATGCATCTATTACAAATGTGTTTGCACCTGGGAAATGCCCACTAGACAGAATGCAATCGGTCTGGACAGCTGGCTGGAAAGAGCCATTAGGGAGAACAATAGGTCTTTGAAGATGCTAATCTCCCATTAGGAAGGCTTCCTGGGGATTCTGCAAACAGTCTCTGAGTTATGGCTGCAGGAACATGAGACCAAGTCACCTGGTACTGGACTCCATGATAATACTAGTATTTTTCCACTGACGGGGTGGGAATCAAATGGGGAGACAAAGGATTCCCGCCATATGCAAAAATTATTTAAGGAAGGGGAGTGACATCATCGTGGTTCATTCTTCATTGACTCCCCTCCCAAGAAAGAAGACTGCTGGAAATACCTGAGAACAAAAAGACTGGAATAGTGGAGAAGAGCTGAGCCCAGGCTAAAGGGTTGTCTGGCCTGTGAAAGGAATATCTGGAGTTTTAAACTGCAAGAAGTGCAGCTTGCCTTCAGAAATCTCTGCAATATGTCTAAAACAACATTGAGGGTGAGAGTTTGCTACTTATAGCCAGTTTCTTTAGTGTATTAAGCTTAGATTGTGTGTTTGTTTTATTTGCTAGGTAATCTGCTTTGATCTGTTTGTTATCCCTTATAATCACTTAAAATCTATCTTTTGTAGTTAATAAACTTGCTTTTGTTTTGTCTAAAAGCATGTGTGTGTAAATCATAACCTGGGTGCAGAAAGCTGTGTATATCTCTCTCCACATTGACATGGAGGGTGTGAATTGCATGAGCTTATGCTGTACAGTTCTCTGTGCAGTGCAAGATGGTACAATTTTGGGTTTACTCTCTACAGGGGGTGTGCGCTTGAGTACTGGGCAATTCCTTAGCTGAGCCTATGCAGAGCTAATCTCAGCATCTGTGTGTATAGCTGCAGCTAGGTGTGTCCCTCCCTGTATGTGTGCTCGTAAAGTGCAGTCTGAAACCTAGGGAAGGGTTTGACAGGCTGCATAACAGTACAGTGTAAAGGGAACCCAGGCTGGAGAGTCAGGTGGGCTTAGGGTTACCCCAGTTCCAAGTGGCACCCCTGGGGGGGAGGGGAAGCCATCACATTTGTATTAACCTAAATGTCTTTTAATTTTGGGCAGCTAAGCACTTTGAAGGAATAATGGTAAAAACAGGCTATTCATTCTACACATAATACATATTGAGAAAATTATCAGCAAAAGCTTCTGATATTTACTGCCTGCAGATTACTGGGATGTAGAAAGAAACAGTAGTACTTTTATAGCCTTAGGATCTGGGGGCAAGAGGGGGAATGATTTCAATTTTGTTTATGTTGACAGTTTCATTATTTTTTGTATTGAAGTCACATTTTGATTGAAGTTTCTACTGTAGCAGAAATTTTAATTTGTCTGTATTGACCTTTCCTATTAGCAAAAAAGCCTTGAGAAAGAATGAATGTCTTTCTTGTATTCCACATCTTTAATAGGGTTTATTCGTATCTGTTGAGTACAAAATGGTTATCTATAATATCAGCATAAAAGAGAAAAAATCTTGAGCAAATCAATACTACCACTTTTATCATTTTTTTTCTTTTCATTTCTTTAGAACCAAAAACCTGCTTGGTTACCTTTAAAAAAATATCTCTGTATGTCATCGTCAATGTATCCTTGGTAACAATTGTACATCAAACCAGATGCAAGTTCACACCATTTATTAAGTATGTATTTTCATTACTATTTATACAAGCATAATAAAATAACAAAGAATATGACTTTTGCACAGTGAACCCTCAAAGAGGAATAGAAATGAGAAGCATAAAAATCAATCAGGTTTAACTTTGAAATTCTCCACTGATTTTCATTCATATTACCATATATGTGATATTGATGTGAACTCTTCTAGTTATATGGGAATGTTTTGAATGTCAAAGATTTAAGGTTTGAACTATTAAAAAAGAGGCAAAATCTAAATTATTTTCCATTCAGCATCTTTTTTTTATAAGAGACTGTAGTCCAAATTCATCATCTAGTGACTTTTGGTTGGGGAATTTCAACCATTAATGAATAAATGGCATCGCTATTATGTTAAACTTAAAAACAATTGTTTGACTTTTTGATGATGGTGATGATTGATGATGATGAAGAACTATAGATTTTACCTTAAAACAGCTTTGAACATGTCTGACTTTCAGTAGTTTCTAATAGAACCTGATTTTTTCTCACTCCTAGTCTGCCTGCAGCTGGGAAATATAATTCAGTATCAATAAGAATAAGATGATAGCTCCACTTAGAAAGAGACAACATTGCCGTTCCTTGAACTGAAATGCTGATTCAATGACAGGCATTGATAAAATACATTTTCAAAATTCATTTTCTTTTAATATCCATATGCCTTTATTCACTACTTACTCAGATACAATGCCTACTGAAGTCAATGGGAATTTTGCCTGATAAGGAGTAAGGACTCAAGATTGCATCCTATGGACCTCTTCCTTATAGAGGTGTAAATCAAGAGTAATTCCACAGAAGCCAATGGAGTCAGTCCCATGAAAGTGAACGGTGAATCAGCTCCCATATTCTTATTGATCAAATATTTATTTGTTACTAGAAATCCCAACTGTTTTATTTTAAGGCATTTGTGGTTAAATGACCCTGGAATTTGGGGAAATTCCAAATGTGAATGTTGGCTTACTCTACAGTGTACAAAGAGTGTTCTGTGTTAACCTAGGAGTGGCATTTGGGATGAATTGTTTGAATTGAAAGAGTATACAAGAGAGCTGAATTGTACTACCTTATAGTATAAATAATTAAATATGAATTGGGCCAGCCACAGTAATACTGAATTCATAGCCTGGTGGTCAGGGAACTCCCCTGGGAGGTAGAAGAGCCAGGTTCAAATTCATGCTCCAAAACAGGGAGAGCAGGGACTAAAACCTGAATCTCCTGCATCCTCACTCTAATCACTAGGATTTTAGCTACTGGGGAAATGGTCTTGCTCTCTCTGTTTTTCATGAATAGCTCCTTCCTGAACCTGAAAAACCACCCCAAAACATAACATAGGAACATAAGAATCAGAAAAATCAGAAATAAAAAAAATCAGAATTTTCCAATGAAAAAATTCTATCCAAAAATTCCTGACCAACTCTCCCAGGAATCCACAACCTCAGAGTGTTCCAGACAGGTGACTACCCTCTGAAAGAAGCAATGTTCTGTGTTTGTATAGCATGGGGCATAATGGGTTCTTGGTCCATGACTGGGGCCTCCTGGGTGCTATGGTTAGACATATAATTAATAATTTAGATTTAGTTCTGGACGTGTATATTGTTCTTTGATGCTACCATCCGAGAGCTCAATAAGTAAAACTGAAATAGAAATATGGAGGTAAAATATTTTTTCACCTGTCTTTCATCTTGTATTCTTGTTACTAAGCGTGTTTCTCTACATAAATTTCTATAACAGAAGATCAGCAATGTTTATCATTGTTCCCGTGCAGTTTTTTCAGATCACTGTTAGGGCAATTCTATCTTATCCTTAGGCCAGAAGGGACCATGGTAAGCATCTGCATAACACAGGCCATAGAATTTCCATGAAAAAAATGACTTCTTTTGTTTACCAAAAATTAGGTTTTGGGTTAAACTAAACATTTTCATTAGAGCTAATTTGAAATTTCCTGACAAAACAATTTTCTGCCAGTAAATGCTGATCTGTCAAAACCAAAACTTTCTGTGGGAACATGGCAATTTTGACAAAATTCTGATAGAAACCTGCCTGTTTTTCTGACAATTTGTCCATGCGGTTCCTCAGCAAACCTGCCTGGTGGGCTGTGGGAGAGCCTGGGAGTCCCTGAGCTCAATTTTCCAGACTCACAACTCCTTGACAGGATGATTTCCAAAAGTCCCTGGTTCCGGAGCAACCCACTGGACAAGCTGTACACTGATGACTCCTTGGTTTGTCACCTGGTGGGTTCTGGTGGTTTCCAGGCTCCCTAGCAGGTAGCCATGATTGGGGACCCCAGGACCCATAGTTCACAGGGACTCACTAATCCCTGGGTAATCAGGCAGTCAGTTCCCCTCCTGCCAAGCTCCTTCCTGCCATCCGATGAAAAATTCCCAGGATTTATTTGTTCTGCTATAGAATGGATTTGTTTTTCAAAGTTTCCAATTTTTTCCCAGAGCAGAATATCCCTTTGCTCTAATTCTGCTAATGATTACAATAACATTCTTAATATTTTTTTTAAAAAATCATATTTTTTTTTAAATTAAAAACTCATAAAATGCATGTGTTTCTAACAGTTCAGAAATAAAACAGCTGTAAAGTTTTTCAATAAAATAAGGTTTTATTTATTGACCCTCACTAGTTACCAATAAATGTTCTTCTATTGCCATATCCAGTGTTAAACATACCATATAGCTATTCCTCTTTTTTGAATGGATCTTTGTTTATTCTTTTAATTTCTAACAGAACATAATATCCTTCCTCCTGGGCTGAAGAGGCTCTGAATGTTTCCCAAGTTAAATACATAGTCCTAATCGTAGTGCCAGTCAATAAATTTACTAAGGTACTTCAGCAATAATAGGATTCTCCCTTCATCTAGTTATTGAAGAGATTATATCCAATGCATGCATCACCTCTCTTTTTTCTGCAAACCTGCTTGCACTGTTTCCTTGAGCAGATGTTTGCTAGTGTTTCAAGAATTTTAACTCAAGCACCTTGCCTGTCTGTGATCAAGAAAGATCATGAGCATAAAACATAAACATTTCATTTTTAGGGCAGTTATCACTGATGCATTATGTAAAATGGAGATTAGACCACAGTTTTGACTAGCCATGCACTACAAAATTCCAAACTAAAAATCTAAAAGATGTAATGAACCTTGAGGACTGCTACACAAACACACACACACACACACAAAATCTGGCCCTTGACTCTGCGAAGCGTACATCTTTTGATGCCAAAAATTAGAAGGGCCCTAGAGAAAAAAGAGAAGTTAGCAGGAATCTGAAAGCGCAAACTTGAGATTTAGAGAAGAATTAAAAGCATTTCTCTTCATTGAAGCTAAGTATTTGCATCTTTTTCATAAACGTGCTTAAAGTTCACGTTGTTAGCTATTTCTTCTAATATGAGCAAAAAGAAGACTTCATTTTTAGAAACAAACAAAATACCCATATGCATATTTTGCAAACAGCAAGGGACCTGGGAAAGCAATGCCTATCATTAGCAGAGGCTCTGAGGTTTAATTTTAATTATTTTGGATAGGGAAAAATAAAATTATAACATGAAAAAAGTCTTTTTCTTTACTTTTATTTTGAAAAGAATTACAGTGCCTAATAGATGAGTGATGCCCTTTCTATGAAATGGGCTGTGAAACACTGATGTGCAGGAAGGGTAAGGTTTATTGAAAGAGAAAAACTCTGTGACTATTTTTCAGAGTTTTCATGTTGGAAAAACTATACAGTGGAAGAGATGGGGGGAAAGAAGGAGACTTTAAAGCAATAGCAAAGACACATTCATAGGAATAATGACAGTGCCAGAAGTGGGGACTGGACAACAGGGGATGAATCACTAGAAATTACTCTGTTCTGTTCACTCCCACTGAAGCATCTGCACTGGCCATTGCTGGAAGTCAGGAAACTGGGCTAGATGCACCATATTGGTCTGATCCAGTATGGCTGTTCTTATGTTCTTATGCCCTCTATTTAATTAACTCAAAGGATATGTAGACATCAGAGCAGGCAAAACACTTCTAAAGATGGAGGCTGCTGGTGAAGCAAATGAAACTTACCTCAAATAACTGAGACAAGTGACTCATGAGAGTTGAGTTCACATTGAGTGGACAAAGTCAGATATGCAAATAAAGGGACAAATACACAAAGCTACGCATGCACACCCTCTCTCCCAGTCAATGCATTTCTGACATTGCCTGTTATTGCAGTGACCATAAATGAAAAAGGGAATTGCATCAACTTTGTTCCAAAAGAACACATCAACACCTCCCCCTTGCCTTGCCAAATTCAGCTTTAGGTGCCTGACTTTCAAGAGGTCCTCGGCTATAGTTTTCCAGCTCTCTTTTTTGGGAGTAGCCCTATGTAAAGTGATGGGTGTTGGATAATGTCATAAGTATGGCAAAATTGTTCTCTAATGGTAGTGGGTCTGGTAGCCTATTTCCAAATCCTACTTGGTTCTCTTGGGGTTGGAGAGACTCTCACACAAACAATTCATTTTTCTGAGAGACACAATGAGATACACAAAATACACAGCTGCTCGTTCCATGGCTTTCCTGTGACTCTGGTCAGATTTAGTTGATCAGTTTCTTCCAACTACTGCCAAACATCCTCTGCAGGAAGGTGGATATATTGCTGTATATGGGCCAGATCCTCAGTTGGAGTAAAGAGAGTCCATCCAGTGAAGACAATGGCACAGTACCCACATACACCAGATGCGGAGCTGGCCGTATGTATCTTAGTGGGTTTTTGAAGATATTCTACTTCATCATCAAGCAGACACTGTAAGTAAAGCAAACTTCTCTATATGTGAAACTAGAAAATAGATTTTAGAAGGTTCTTGGCCCTGGGACCCTTCTACTCTCCTCTCTTTCCTGTACGTATTTGGACCATAAATAATCTGTTTGGCACCTCGCATATTTGCTGATAATTGTTTTTATTGTAACAGACATATAGGATTGGTGATGTTCTCAAACTTCATTCCAGATTAATACTTTTTTTAATTAAGATGATTTCATTTCGAAAACTTACTTTTATTTGAACCCTATAAATGTATGTTTGTTTACAGTGCATCCCACGGAATGTACAAGATCTACTCTTATTTCCACTCTGGTGCCTGTATGCTGGAATGGTATGAAGAAGCTCTAAAGGGCCTGTGTCTGGCTAAGGGGAACTTCCCCCATCATTGGCTGCCTTCTGAGGACCTCCTCATAATTGCTGTATTTCTGATTGAGGGAGGGCAGCAGCATGTAATGCTACAGAGATTCCAGGCAGTGCTTGGGGCTGCTGTAATTTAGACAGACCATCAGGGTTGTCTAAATTAGGTTCGAGCCATGGAGCATCTCCAAATTGAGAGGGCACAATGATGTCTTAAACAGAACTCACTGAGAATTTTCCGATGAATCGGTTTTTTGTTGGTTTTTGGTTTTAGGTTGGAAAATGGCAATTTGCCAAAACAAATTTTTTTGTGAGAAGAGCCCAGGTTTCATGAAATTCTGTCAAGAAAGGTCCAGAATGGAATGTCTTGTGAAAACGAGAGAGAGGCCAACAGTCTGGTGAGTTAGGACACCCCGTAGCAATATCGGCAGACCTAGGTTCAAGTCCCCGTTCTGTATGGTTCAGGCAAGGATTTGAATTTGAGTCTTCCACATGCCAGATGAGCACCCGAACCACTGAATTACAGTCACTATCTCTGGCCCAATGAATATTTAATTATTTATACAAAGTGGAACAGTTTCAGGATTAGAGCATCTATAGCCGGGGATAAGGGCACTCGCTGTGGTTTTGTGGGGTGTTTCTTCTTCTCTCAACCCCCACCTTCCCGTGCACCACCTTTAATCAAAAGTCTTTGAAGGGTCTCAGTTTTGTCTCAGTACAGAATGTGAAAAATGTGAAAAATGCAAAATCTCTTTAAACTCTAGTCTTAAAGGTGCCACAGCCCTTACCCCCTCCCCTGGCAGTGAAGTCTGTGGTGCACCTCTTAGAGGCACAATTCAGAATATCACCAGGGCTCAAATTCTGCTTCTAGTTACATGAGTGTAACTGACTGCAGAAGAGTTTATTTGGATTTACACCAGTGTAACTGACAGCAGAATTTGGTCCCTAGTGCTTATGTACGTGATTACTACGCGAGCGTACAAAGCCACCCAAGGGAATAGGGGGTGTGAGTCTTACACTTATATGTGCACACTCTCCCCTTTGTGGCCTAGCTGTATCATTGCTCTTCAGGGAGGATGAGGGAGAACAAATTCCATAGGGCTTCTACACATCTCCAAATGGGAAAGAATAGAGCTTAAGCAGTACAGGTGAGCCAATACAATGGAAGAAATAATAAGCATCTAATGAAGGGTTGACACAGGTTGCTTCCTTCCTGGATCAAGATAGGAAACTTAAGAGTATAAGAACATAAAAACAACCATTCTGTGTCAGAACAGAGATCCAGCTAGCCCAGTATCCTGTCTTCCGTCCAATGTCAGGTGGCTCAGAGGGAATGAACAGGTAATCATCAAGAGATCCATTCCCTGTTGCTCATTCCCAGCTTCTGGCATACAGAGGTTAGGGACACCATCCCTGCCCATCTGGCTAATAGCCATTGATGGACCTATCCTCCATGAAGTTATCTAGTTCTTTTTTGAACCAGAGAAGGGAACCAGAGAAGGAACTACAATATGACTCTCAGTTGTAATTCCTTCCCTCATCTACGTACCACCCATTACTCAGGGGGAGAGTTAAAGTCTGAAACTTTTCCTGTATTATTAAACCATTAGAATAATGGTGACAAATGTTCATTGCTGAATTCATTTTGCTTTTTGAAAGTGAAGCATTAGGGTATTTTGCTGTTATTGACTATTGTAGGGGTTAATTGTTTCTAAAAAACAGAAAATAGTTAATCCATCACCATAAAAGTTATGGAATGGTCATAAATGTTATAAGAACTTTCATTGGGAGAACAGAATTGACATAAGATGCAGGATAGTTAGACTTTTAAAGTATCTAAAATTTTATGCCATTAAATTACTTGTGATACAAGCCCTTCAACAAGATTTTCAACAAAGATAGATAAAGATATAAACCTTTCTGCTGGACCAAGGTAGGTGGTATATACTTTATACATTTCAAGAGAATGATTTTGGCACAAAGCCACCTCTTCAAACCTTCAGATCAGAAGCTATATTAAAGTGCACCAAGGTCTTGCCCTCAGTTGTATTTCCTTTATGCAGTGTTCCAAGTAGTATCTCAGAAAGCATGAGGTGAAGAGACCATTAAAAAAACCATTTGTCCATGACAACTAGGAAATGAAACAACCCCTCATTTTGTCAAGCTCCTGACATAACTACATCCAAGGTGTCTCTTCTGTAAGTCAAAGTCATGAGGAGTAAAGGGAAACACCAGCCATCACCGGAGGTCAAGAAAAGTGCATGTCTGTATTTATATCCTATTTTGTGTGTGTGTAAGGGAAGGGGTTGGCAGATGAATAATAATTTTGTAGAAAATATGATTTACAAAAGGTCTTGTCTCATGAAATCAAAATCTAGACTATAGCTTTACAAACACTGTATTGCAAGAAAAAGCTAAAGAGGAAATTCTCTTTCACAGGGTGCAGTTTTACAGTTAGTGTGCAAGCAGTTTGCTTTCATATGCAGTACAAGCTGCAGAAATTCTGCTTTTGCTCGTTCTCAGATAGTATGCCTCTTCTAAGAAATAACAGTAATAACTGAATGCATCCGATGAAGTGAGCTGTAGCTCATGAAAGCTTATGCTCAAATAAATTTGTTAGTCTCTAAGCTGCTACAAGTACTCCTTTTCTTTTTTTAAAAGGTTAGTTAGTATTCTGAAAGTCATGGCATCAAAAGTCACAAATATTATGCTGGACAAATTTTACACTCTTGGGCCAAATTCAACCCTGGTGTAATTCCACTGACCTTAATGGAATCAACTATTTCCACAACAGGGCTACACTTAACCCATGGATTTCAGTATTATTATATGCTGTATTGCTTGATGCTGTCCATATAGTCCTATGAAAAGAAACAAAATCCCCATATAAATTCCCAGTTAGATGACCTTGTGCCATTTTAGAATTGAAAGTATAGTCATCATTTCTGTGCAAGTAAACAGGTGGCATCACCCACTAATGTTAATGGAAATTACATGCACTGATAGGAGAATAAGCCTGTGACTCTAGCAGACTAGGTACCAGCTCTTGCCAAGCTTTAGGCATCAGCTGAACATTGATAAATTCATTGCTGGAAAACAGTCTGTTTCATCTGTGTGCTAGTATGGTTAATATGGGTATTATAACAATTTGTTCAGTGTTTAGACTTTATGAAATGCTTGTAAATTGCTACATGCATTAATCTCACTTACAATAGCTTTATCACATGCTATAAGGTAATATTTAAGTTTTCACTTTATGACTGTAAAAAATGTTTGGTCTGAAACTGTGAACCCAGTCAGGGAAGATATCTTCTAACCAACAAGAAGCCCTATCAAAACTAAATGGACCATAGCGGGACATCACAATAGAAAGACTTGATTAATTGCTGCTTCACACTCGTGAAGGGGCTATACACAAAAGGGCTAGTCCCATCAGCTTGAATTCTGGAAGAAGGAAATAAAAATAGCTAACAAGAGAATTTACACCTCTCTTTTTCTATTTGGACTCTCATAGGGCTGGAGCTATGAAACAGAAGCAGAGATCCCCAGTATCAGCCCCAAAAGACATTCAGAGCTGACAGATTACTACAACTTTATTATCTTGTAAAACCATTGACTGTAACTCATTTGGGTATATATGTTTACTTGCTTTAGCCTGTCTCATTTCTTTTTTTCCTTGATAATAAATTTTTAGTTAGTTTGTTATTGGCTGTAAGCATTGTCTTTGGTATGACATTTGAAGTACAGATTGTCCTGGGGCACGTAACTGGTCACTTGGGACTGGAAGCAACCTGACTCTTTTGTGATCCTTGGTATATAGCAATGTACTATCACTAAATCCAGCTTGCCTGGGTGGCAAAATAGACAGGAATGCTCAAGGGAACTGTCTATGACTCCATGGTAGGACTGTGATAGTGCTTTAGAAGTTCATGCTTGTTACTGGGTTGGTGAAATCCAATTATAGAACATACAACCTATTTGTGGTCTCTGCCCTGCTTCTTGATAGTCTGCCCTGAGGTTGGCATTCACAGTCATGAACCACTCCAGGCAACGTGACAAAGCCACTGAGAAATTTTGCAACCAGAATTGAAGAATTTGAAAATGAATATGGGAAAACCAGTATTCTCCATTCATATCTCACCAGAAAGGGTGGAAACAGTTATGGCAACCTGTATTCACACTTGTCAGGCTCTGTGCACTGCTTTCAGCCACACAAAGGGGCTACACAAGAGGTGGTCTTCCTTCCAAACAGCCACACTGGGTGTCTGCACTCACCCTGTGTGATAAGGAAACAGCCTTTGTGATGGCCTGCACAGGCTTCATGGAGATCTGGGCTTGCCAAAGGGAAATACCATGGATCTGCATTTCTTCCTACACACAGGAATTCCTGAAGGCTGGTACTAACAGGAGCTGAAAGCCAGCTGGACTGGAGAAAATGGTTGAAATCAGTGGGAGTTTTGCCATTAAGTTCAGTAGGGCCAGAATTTCACCGTGGGACAAAAAATTAGGTAAGTACCTGTTCCTCAAAGCCACTTTCACCCCAGTCCTATCAAATGTTAACATTTTCTCCTACACTAGGCTTTCCAGTGATCTTCCAGCCCTGTGTATGAAGTGATTGAGCTAGCCCTTACCAGTCAGCATGATATCAGATACTCACTCTGATCAAGCTGTGAGTGGCTAACCTAAATGTGCTCTCTTGCGCAGCCACCATATACTACTGATCCATCTAGGGCTAACTAGTTTTTTTGCTCACCTCCCAGCATTACAGATGAGCACCAAATTGCAGCAAGGTAGCAAGAATGAGTTATTTCTGAAGGTGGGCGGGAGCAGGCGAAGGATTCAGAATAAATGATGGAAAGAGAGTGGCAAATGAAGTGAGAAGTATATGAGGGTAGAAGAGTTTGGGAAGGAGAACGAAAAGGAGGAACTGACTGAAAGAACCAGGGGAAGAGAGAGAGGGAGAGAGAGAGACAGAGAGAAATGCCCTGGTTTTTCACTTTGAAACTCTGGGTACTTCAAAGGAGTTTGGAAGTCCAAAGCTATTGACATTTTTGATTACCCTTATTACTTAAAGTCATAATATGCCTCAACTGTTCAAACCTATGTATGGAACTCTTCAAAGTTTTACCATAAAAGGGAGATGTGGGTATAGCTGGCTGGGAAACATATTTCATATTTTATGTTGTATTAAAATTTGGTGAAAATAATGAGAAATTTTATTTTCATGATGATTTTTGACAAAAACTGAAGCTTATTCATGAAAAATTCCGCTTTATCAAAGGCATTTTCACGGGGAGGGAAATGGAGAAAAGATTAAACCAGCTCTACCATCAGATATTATGAACAATAAAACACAGGGTGGGCCAGATTCTCAACTCCCATAAATCAGTGTAGCTCTATTGAAATCAATTTACGCCATCTGAGAATCTGGCCTACTATATATCTATCTATCTATCTCCCAAATCTAGTTTAGCACAAAGAAATAGCTTGACTTCAATAGAACTACTTATGGGCAAGATTTAGTGCTGAGACTTTATTTGATTCTAAATGAGGTTACCTGCAACTTAGATCTTTTCAAATGAAACAGGTTGTTTGTTGGATTAATTTTAAAATGAAAGTGCTATTTGCAAGTAGCCATGACTGAGAGAAATTGAAGGACTATCTAGCAGATCGTTGTGAGAATTAAAAGAAATGTGTTCTTTGTATTTGAAAGAGAAGCAGAAAATCACAAACATTGATTTCAGAAGAGAAGCTATTCAGTTTATTGTCTGGAGATTGCCCATCAGAGAACAATAAATTCCACTCACACTGATCTCTTGATACCCAGGCCAAAAAATGAATCTGAAAATAGACTTTTCTTTAGCTTTGAAGCTTGCTATATGTTTGCTGCAGTGTGTAAAACTGTGGCAACAATCTTCCAAAGACCCACAGCTACCTTTACACTAGTGTGATTGTCTGACATGAGAAAATGTTCTGTAGAATTATTAAATTGATATTGTAGGTTTTTTTCTTTTATGATCTTTCTCTGCATGTAAAGCAGGTGGAAACCTAGCAGCTGAATTTATGCATCTGGACTTCTGTGCTCATGCTGTGCTCCACTGACTTCAATAGGACCCTGCCTGGGTGCAAAACTGTGCCCATGTGGAACTGACTACAGGATCAGAGCTTTATCTTTTTGGCAAATGCCAACGTAATAGTGAAGGGAAACTTGCCTCTATTTTAGTTTATTTCTAGAATTAATTTGGGGGTTTTGTTTATTTTTTAAAAACAAAATGTGCCCACCCCACCCCATTGCTCTCACATGGGGAGTGGCATTAGAGCAGAGACTGGGAGGCAAGTCTCCCACACGTCAGGTGACTAGTGCCTAACTATCCGGCTATTGAGTATTTGATGTGGGTTACTCTCAATTTCTTCTTTCGGAGCTGTTCCACTTTGTATAAATAAATAACTCATTAGAGCAGAGCATTGAGCTTGAGGTGCCCACATACCAGCTGAGTGCTCTAACCACCAGGACACCCCCACTCGCAATGTCAGTGGCACCTAAATGTTGGATTAGGTGCCTAAAGAGGCAGTTAGGCATCTAAGTACCTTTGTGAATCTAGTCCTGGTTATATCTGCAATTAAAACACAGTTGGTCCTACCTTGAACATTATTATTAAAGTTAGCTGCTTTAACGCATACTCCCCAAATTTACAACTAGAAGCAAAATCCCGAATCAATAATCAAAGCTATCTTAAGGGCATACCCCTCACCCACTAACTCAGCTCAGATAAATGCCTGAGAAAACACACACCCTATCCTGAAGGCTAATAAATGTGGGCTAACTTGGACCAGTGGGGGAAGGAGATTACAGAGTTGAAGCCCTCCACTGCAAATACCTTGGCACCAAACCCCACCAACAATTTAGACCTAGCCCTATCATTTTAGCCTCCTCAGTTAGTCTCTTAACAGTGTGGAGGTGCACAGTGAGAGATACATCTCTCAAATATCTAGGACCAAAGCTATAGAGGATTTTAAAGATCAGCTCAACATTGAATTTCCCCCAGAACTAAATCCATAGCCAAGGAAATCTCTAGAACACTGAAGTAATAAATTCCTTAGAAGGCTGTCTTAAAATATAAATATTAAAGACCCTGTGATGGGGCTTAACCCCTGTCACCTTCAAGGCAACGGAAATAATCCCAATTAGTCATGCTCTGCAGCTGTGGGGCTACTAACTAATTGCCCCCTGCTAGTGGAGGTGGAGCTAGGCTTTATATGGTGCTGAAGGAGCTCAGCGAGAAGAGAATACCTAGGAGAGAAGAGGTAGGGAGTATGTGTTTGGTCTCTGTGGTAGGACTTGGGAGGTAGGCAGGCAGGCAGGCAGGCTGGCTGGCTGGCTGGCTGTATGGACAGAATTGATTGTGGCAAGCCCTGAAAAGGGGGCAAGATTCAGGAAGAGACTCTAGAGGAGGCAGGAAGGAAAGTCACAGGGGAGAGATACAGGGTTTGTAAGTAGAAGGAGAAACAGATGAAAGCATATGGATTATTCAGATTGTTTGGATTTTTATGTGCACCTTTTTGTTACCCTGGAAGGTGTTTAAACTTTATATGTTTTGGCTGAAGGGCTGATCCACAGAAGACCTGATGAGGGGCAGATGGCCTGTGGGAGATATCTGAACTGAGGATGTTAGTAATAATACCACAGAGGCAAGGGGGTACTCCAAGGGTGATGTGTTCTCTCACATGCCCCAGTTACTACAATAATAGGAGAACACTTTTAAACTCTTTTGAAATAAAAAAAAGTTAAAAAGAGAATCTTACCACCCCCTCACCCCTGACTTTTCTCTTTATCCAGTGGTGAATAAAGAAGAGGAAAGTAAAAAAACGGAGTGTGGGATTTTCCCCCTCTGCTATTCCCCAATGGAAGAGTGTTCTTTCTTTTTGGGGGGGGGGCTTACTCATTTACAACAAGGTCCCACTTTGACCTATTCCACAATAAAATTGCAGGGGGAGGCTTAAATCTTTTATGCAGGATCCCCACAAAGATTTTCTTGCAAAGATTCTTCCTGAGTGTCCCATGGGGGTGGGCAGCAGAGGGGTTACCTTTCTCCTCATGGAAAGGCAACTCCCATACCTAGAGGATAAGAGCCAGGGACTTCCACACAGAAACATTTTCTCTCTTATAGGGCCCTATATCTCCAATAATGCATTCCTACACACAAATCAGGGGTATGAGGCAGGCTCTTACCTTATATTATAAAATGTTTTTGAGAAAATTCCTATTGAAAAACGGAATTTCATTGGAAACATTTTTAATAGGAAGATGCCTGACTTTGTTTTTGAAACTTGAAATAAAAAGCATTGAGATGTCAAAAGGCAACCATAAAACATTCAAATGTGTAAGGTGGGGTTTATAATGAAGTGAAGAAGGGACTATAAACTATAGCCACAGAATGTGAAGATATGCAGAAGAAAAAATAGTCTAATTGCTTTAGAAAAGATCTGGGGCCAAAATCTCAACTAGTATAGGGTGTAGCTACACAATGGAGCTCTATGCCAACTAGTATCAGTGGATGCTCTCAGTGACATTTTATAATGTTCTTAATGTAAGTTTTAATATATGGAGGGGGATAGGGAGTGTAGGCATGCAGTCCTGAAATACTTGAAATTGAGAAATAACGTGAATGAGTTATGGCAACCTACCAATGTGTTCTACCCCCAATCTGTTACTGTCCGTCTTTTGTTCTTGCATAGCAGTATCTGGTACATGGAGTTGGGCTCAGCTTTAATGAACATGGCTTGGTACCTAAATTCTCAGGCTGGCAGTTACTCCCGCAGTCTAGCTCAGCCTTCCAACTCTCCATTGAGCATATTGACTAATCTAGACTGTCTATCCCTCATGACAGCCTCACTCCTCTGGTCCTGCTGGCATGACCATGCAAAATGATTCCAGCTTGATTAATTCTACCACCAAAGATTTTGACTTCAACCACCACTTGCAAAGATCTTGGGACCACTGAGTTATATAGCTCAAAGCCAAGATACTGAATGAACTCTTCTGTTCTAAATTACTGGAGATATGGTTTATTTTGAGTTGATCCAAAATTGCTGTTTGAGCAACTTGTAATCTTTTGCAGACATACAGTCCTTGCCCACTGAGTGGCTTGAAGTCCTCACATCAGATATGAGGCCACCCTAAGTATCCACCAGTTACTGGGCCACTGCTCTGCTGTTGTGAGACATTCAGAAATCTCCAGCAGTGTCTCTGGGTTGTTGTTAGGTTCCATTTTAGTCCCATTTACTCCTTCCCATTCAATGATAGGAGGACCTGTGGCCCCACCGTTCACCTCTGTCCTATTTGTTCCCTGACCTGAAACATTAATTTTTATTGTGCTTGATGTGGCTGCTACTGCACAAACTGAAGTGGTTCTTGCTTCTGCTGCTTTCTCAACCACTTCAGCAAGCACTCTTGTTTTTCATCATGTATAAATTGTTACTTACTGTGTGACTAGTGACATTCTGCACTCCAATGAGTTATAGGCCTGACAACTCCACATATAGTAAATAGGGGCCGCTTCCATTGGCCTCTATTAGAAGATGAGTTTTCATTTTGAGAAATAACTTGCCTCCTGAGCACAAACTGCTGGTGAATTTCACTCTTCCGTCGTGTGATGCTGTTTATATTGAGATATGGAATAATGGTTACTAGTTACATTGTTATCACTGCAGTAAAGACTGAGGAAATAAAATCTCTTCATAAGCAATCAAGCTATATAAATAAAAGCCTAGACCCCTACTGTACCCCTGCATCAAGTATAGCTTGACTGGAAGTACAAGTCAGGTCTGAAATGTCTAAATTCCAATTTCAAAATTAGTTTTGGTTAAACTCCTTCTAATAGTTCCAGAACCTTGGATACCTTTTGGTACGAAGCTTGCTTGGTAAATTGATAATGACTTGTACTAAAGACTCACAGTTTTACAGTTGCATTACAATTCACCTCAACAGAATAATACAGAATTAAAATAAGGGAGCTGCTATATGATAGGTCTTTTGGAACATCTCAGGATTTCCAAGAGACAAAAATAACATAGAATCACCAAGTTCACTGCTAAGAAACAACAAAATATTTTGACATCATAGAGGGATATGTCCAAAAATAGATATAACATCAATGTAATTGGCTTTGTCTGCCTACAGAAGTGTCCTCATCTGGGAGATATAGGACCTGACTTTCAGTTACCAACACCGTCACAGTCTAAAGACCCATAAGACGTGTGAAATGGCCCATAGATCTCCCAGCATCAGGTAGTTCACTGGGCAGACCAAGTTACCAAAACAGCCCTACACCAGCCCCGCCCCATAGTCCCTGGTGGAGGAGGCATGCTGGGGGCATATTGGAGAAAGAAAGGGATAGGACTCAAGTGAATTACACTCCAGCTCTTCTTGGCTGATAGGAAATAAGAGCAGCCTGAGTACAAGGTTGAGCAGCCTTGAAAGTGTCACTAGCTCACAACAGGCAGGCCCATGGCACAGGCAAAACTACCAAGAAGCAGAACCACCTTTCCTTTCTATTCCTGTACTTAGTGCAGGAATGGACAATTGAGGGCCATATATTTTTATACCTACTGTGAACTTTTTCTTCATTTTAATTTTTCGATTGACTTTAGTTGCTTCTTCCTTGGCTCACAAGAAGATTTGCCCAAGCTCTCACAATATGCACTTGTCTGTATCCATAATACATCACTGGAGGAAAATGGACCCGATTCTCCGCTCTCTCACTAGTGAAAATCAGGAGTAACTCCACTAGAGTCTCACCAGTGTAAGTGAGAGTAGAATCAGGCCTGATTGTATTTAATTTCATGTGTTGCTGTGAAAGACTTTACAAATGGCATGGCAGAGGCTTTTTACTGGTCCCAGTTTTATTGCATATAAGTCCTAACAGCCTTCTCAGAGCAAAATTGTCTATTGCCAATCTTTTTTTGTTAACTGCCCCTGTTACAACAGATGAACAGTATCTTGACATTCTGTGCATGGTTCTAGTTATTTTCAGTTGTTACTATTGTAGTCTGCTCTTAGGCATCCTGCTGAACACAGATTCAATTTCTGAAGCTCCTAAAGGTAGTGTCAGCATGAAAGAAACATGGCAATGGTGTATTCAGGTAGACTAACACTCAGGAGAATTATACTGAATTGTAAGTCAAAAATCAAGCATCCTCTAAAATGCTTGACAGTAAATAACGCAGCTTTAAGGACTTGCCTAGAGTAAAATACACACACAAGCTAGTTACAAGGATCAAGGGAAGAACGTTCTGATTACCCCAATGCAATTCAGGCAGTAGATTTGTCATGTTGTTTTGATTCCTCATTGAAAAACACTTTTTCATTGGTAAATTGCAGTATCTTGCCCACTGAGGATAGATTGAATGCACTGGGGGGATGATTTGTGCTTTTTTGGTCTCTTTTTGTTTTTCTTTTCCTTTATGAGAAAAGCTATATGGTATAAAAGTGTTGTTGAGTGAAGAGTTATAATGAGGAACATGTCACGGTCTCTGTACCACTGAAGTCCCAAGGTGGAGCTATGTGGGATGTCCGTTGGCAAAGTGAATACATGGGGGTCAGCTTCTGCCTGTATACCTGGAGGGATCTTTAATATACCTCTGTAGGCTGGCATTGAAAGGCAGACCAGCCTTCACAGGTACTAAGCAGGCCAGTTGAGAGGCCATCAGATTGGTGCTTCTGTGTGTCAGGAAGCAGCAGCTCTAGCAGACTCTGGGAAACCTAATAAGAGCAGCTGGCCTGTAGTCAGCTGCCTGCTTGGCTATGCTGTTCTAATTGGCTGGAAGGGTCAGCAGACTGGCTTTTAAGACCAGCAGCAGTTCAGTGGCTGCTGAAAGCATTTACCAACAGTTGTAATCATTTCTGTCTCCTTGGACCCCCCCTTGCCTTTCTTTGCTGTGCCTTGTTTAACTCCAAGTAACCTGGACCTGACACTTGGTTCCAGTTCCTGACTTCAGCTCTAGTGTTCAGCTTCAGCCTCTGAACCCAGGCTCTGACTCCTGACTGACCCCTGCTCTAACCACTAGACATGACTGCCCATTTCCTAGTCACTGAGACTGTGGCTCCAGTCACACTAGCACATTGCAGAAGTGCCATGGAGGGGTTGTTGCTAATACTAGTGTTGCCCATAGGTTTGAGGAGTGGCTACAGGAAAGGAGGAATTGTGCTGCAGTCAGGAAAAATGAACCCACCCCCTCCCCTACTTAGTGCTTTGCCTAATAAACCTTCTCTATGTGGGGGAAGGAAAGTTGTTTCAAATCTTTCTCACCATGTTCTGCCTAGTGTAGACAGGACATCAGATCTTTAAACAGCATTTTTTTTCTAATATCTATTTTTGGGGCCATTGGTGCCCAATTGAGGTCTGCACTGGAACAACCCTACTGGGTGGCTTGGGGTGGTTGCCCCAATTAAGTTAGATTTTAAAATAAAGATTCAACCTCCAAATGTATCCATACTGTGATGTCTGTCTCGTTATTTCTATGTCCACATGAACAAAAACCTTTAGTTGTTTAAAAGACTGTTTGGTTTAGATGACCTGGTTCCCTATTGAGGCACTACAGCTGTAAGCAACTCCTGAGAGCTGCTTTAGACAAATTAAAAGTGAAAACTTCTATTGGCTTTAGGGGTTGAAGAGCCCTAAATGTAGTAATAGTGGTTATAGTCTTTAGTAACTAAGTAAAAATAGATTGCTGTTTTATTGGCATAGGGACATGATAGAGGCTAATGCATCTGACATGGTTGTAGTATAGAGAGATTTTATAGATTTCTTTTCTCACTATTTTTTAATCCTTTATGATAGGAGATTTGGGCCCATAAATTTGAATCATATAAAATTTGGAGTCTTAAAATAAGTGAAAGATAAATACCACATATAAAAAGTGATGTTTATTGCACAATTTTACATTATAGCTGTAGTACAGATGAACTAAAAGAATGAGGCTTTCAGAATCCTGATCAAAGGTAGGTGGGACTAATGGTAGGAGCTCAGTAGGTGGGAACAACCACCAGCATTCAGAGTCAGTATCTGGGTCGCAGAGTAGCAGCTGTGTTAGCCTGTATTCGCAAAAAGAAAAGGAGTACTTGTGGCACCTTAGAGACTAACAAATTAGTGAGCTCATGAAAGCTTATGCTCTAATAAATTTGTTAGTCTCTAAGGTGCCACAAGTACTCCTTTTCTTTATCCGGGTCAATAATCAGGCCAAGGGTTAGAACTGGAGACAGGTCAGGGATCAAGCTGAGGGTCAATACTGAGTATAAGGATCTGTGTGGGTGTTCCGTGGTTTGGTTGGGAGTCAAGGGTCAACCCAGAACAGAAGTCAATACACAGAGCTCAGCAACAGAGAATTCAGGGTGGTCATGGCAGCTAGCAAGTGATTCACATAGTTACTTGAATGCTTCCTGAGATGCCCCTTGGGTTTATATAGTCAGAGAGCCTATCAGGTGCTGTGACGCTGCTGTCTATCAAACCCCTTGAGGTGGGACTTCCTGTGGTTTGTGCCCACAGTGGGTGGTGGGAAGGGAACTGAAAGCTTGTTACTGCAGGGTGGCGGAGTGGAGGTGTTTGCTGCCTGGCAATTCTCAGCCTGGGCCTTACAAAGGCAAAGAGAAGTAAACAGAGCTTATTTAAGCTTCTCATAAGTGGCCATTTATTAGTACTGATAAAAATATTTAAATGAAAAGTCTTCAATTTGAAAAATGAAAAATCTTTCAAAAAAAATCATCAGTGCCACAACGTGTCGGTTTTTGTTTACTTTTTTGAAAAATTGTGACATTGCTAATTCTTTATTAAAAACATCATAAAATTATTGAAAAAGTTATCAATTTTATTTACTAAAAACAATGCAAAATACTAATCATCATTTCAATCACATTTCAATAATGTTATTAAAAATTGAGAAGAAAACTAAAAAATTAGTTAGTTATCATACTTCTAAATATATTGTATGAGGTTTTGTGCTGCACATTAGAACTTTCCTCTTCGTTAGTCTAGTGTACAGATCCACCTATGGTAGCAAAGATGAAAATGCTAGCATAGACTGTGTACAGGTGCTTTTACTATCTTGTTGAGCCTGCTCTGTATAGGTCTAGATGACATGATGATAAAAACACCACAGGTTGATCTGCCCTAGCTACCACCAGAGGAGTTGCACAGTGCTAAACCAATCTTGTGGGAAGTGCTGAATTCCCAATTTAGATTCAGGCTAATTTATCTGATTCTGTGATGTAAATGATCCATGCTTTATCTTAGTCTATATCAGCAGTTCTCAAACTGTGGGTTAGGACTCCAAAAGTGGGTCACAACCCCAAAGTAATGGGGTCACCAAGGCTGGTGTTAGACTTGCTGGGGCTTGGGGCTGAAGCGTGGCTCAGGTTATAGGTCCTCATACCTTTGGCTGAAGCTCTTGGGCTTTGGTCCCCCTGCTTGGAATGGTGGGGCTTGGGCTTTGGCTTTGTCCCTCCCCGCCCCCCAGCCAGGGGCAATGGGGCTCAGGAGGGCTGAGACTTTCGTCCCCCTTCTTGGGGTCATTTAGTAATTTTTGTTGTCAGAAGAGGGTTGTGGTTCAATTAAGTTTAAGAACCCTGGTTTACATTTTACATCAGTTCAATCAAAAATACCAAGACCCAGGTAGGGGAGAAAAGAGTGTCTTTAGCTGTAAACTCCCAGTAACTTTATCTCTACAAGATAACCTACAAGAAATGATAAGGGCCAATGCCAGTTCTTGGATGTGAAACCACTGTTTAGTCACATGAGGTTCTTCCTATGCGTTGGGAGCACACCATGATTAAAGATGAGCAAAATACTCACAATTATTAATTATGAATATTTATTTAAGGGAAAAGGAAAATCAAGAAAGCAGTAAACTTACTTCATTTACAATCTCTTCGGTATGTCGACTTTGAGGAAAGCTTTCAACAGAGATTGTAGTTTAAAGAGTGAGTCCACCCATTTGAGGACACTCTTCAGTAAATGAAGACCAAAGTATACTATTCCCCAAGTCAGATTTCAGGGTGTCACGGATAATTTTAAAAGTTTATAGATCGGCAAGGGAACCTCATTTAAGGGTTGTATTCCTATGTGGTATATCATAAATAGTCTAAACAGTTTATAAATGGTCAGAAGTAGGTAGAGAGGCAGCTGAGGCCATGATAGTCCCTGTCACTACTTCTAGGTGACCCACTGATCATTAGGAGATTTTCATGGCTGACTGAGTTTTTTGTTGTTTTTTCTTTCTCTCCGGTTCTCATCCTGAGCCTGAAACTAAGGCAGGATGGATGGAGGGCACCTTGAGATAACGGCAGCAGTCTGTATGCACCAATAAAACCCAAATATAACTTGGGAGTGTACTGTCATTTTTGTTCTTGTTCCTTACTATCAATTTATTATCTTTTATTGAAACACATATTAATCAACAAGAAATATTATTGATACACTTTTTTTACTATTACTTTATTTTGAAACTTTTTATTAAGGGAACATTACAATAAAACATTAATGTACTATATCATATATTACTTATTCAGGATCAAGTTAATACAGTAACTTCTCACTTAAAGTTGTTTCATTGTTATGTTGCTGATCTATTAGAGAACATACTCATTTAAAGTTGCACAATGTTTGCTTATAATATTGTTTGGACACTGCCTGCTAGCAAGTGGGGGCTTGGAATCAGGGTTGCCCAGCAGCCCCTATATCAGCTCCTCTCTACCCCACACCCAGCACCTCACACACACCGGCAGGCCCTGTGCCTCCCACATGCAGCAATCAGCTATTTCGCAGCATTTAGAAGACTCTGGGGCAGGAGCGGGAAGGAGAGAGGATCCAGCACACATCCCCCCCTCCCCGAGCCTCCTGAATGCTGTGAAACAGTTGATTGCTGCAGGTGGGAGGTGCGCAGTCTCCCCCCTCTCTCCCCATGCCTCCTGCCCACAGCAATCAGCTGTTTTACGGCATTCAGGAGGCTTGAGGGGGGGAGCAGGGAGAAGCAAGGAAGCAGCACACTCAGGGAGAGGGGTTGGAGTGGGGGTGGGCCTGGGGCAGAGCTGGAATTGAGCACACCCCAGCACTTTGGCAAGTCGGCGCTGGTGCTGCTATGCACGTGCCATCCAGAGAAGGGAGTGATGCACTCCAGGGGGATACCGTGGGTTCATCATCAGGTTCACTCCCATGTGTCTATTGTGTCTTCTCCCTCCTGCCTCCCTTGGTGCTACCTTGTAGAGTGTGAGGCTACATTAACAACAACAATGTGTTAATCTTTGAGGACTCAGCTGACCGCTAGTTCATAATTTAGCAGCAAGGCATTCCCTGGGAAATATCCCACCTGATATCAACATGGTTGCTTTAGGAGAAGCTCCGGGAGCCCATGAGTAGGTCCCCAGACAATCCTCTGATTAGAACTTGTTTAAAACGTATACTGTATGTGTATATAATGTCTTTTGTCTGGCAAAAAAAAATTCCCTGGAAACTAATCCCCCCTATTTACACTAATTCTTATGGGGAAATTGGATTTGCTTAACATTGTTTTGCTTAAAGTCACATTTTTCAAGAACATAACTACAAGTTGAGTGAGGAGTTACTGTAGTCAAGGGACCTGGCTAAAGATTCTGCCTGGGGTGCCATCCTCCTCTGAGTATGCCAAAAGGGTCACCAAATTTCTAATACCTGTCCTCTTTTTGGCACTTATTTTGTGTACATATGTGGTGTGAAAGCTTTTCGATCACAAGGAAAGGCCATATTTTACTATACCAAAATTCCACAGAAGGAGGGATCACATGCATTTCCAATTACATGCATTACAAAGTCTAGCTGCTTACAATAAAAAAAAATTGTCACTTTGTTTAAAATGCAGCTCCAGTTACTGTCATTTTCAGATGTCCAAATGAAGCATTGCAATGGAGTGTCAGAACAGCTCTCAGGTACCATAGTTCAGCCTGAGCTACTTATTCAGCAGAGCTTAAAAGAAATGAGACTTTTTTTATTGTCCCCCATGGACTGACTGTTTTTCATCTTGGAGTCTCTCATAGATCTTCATGAAAGGGCAGATGTAACAGCATGGCAGTGTGGGGAATACTTGAAGGTCTGAAACTTATGTTGCCTCCTTTGTATTGCAACTTGTTTTTCAGGCAGCTAACTTGGATAGGAAAGCCAAGACCAGGAGCTGGTAGAAGCTAAATTGGCTCATCCCACAACATGACAGTGAGTTTAGGGTGAAATATTTGTCTGACTGTGTGTATAGTTCACCCCTGTGCTGAAGGCTAAGCCAAGTCTCATGCACCAGTAAGTTTTGTTGACTCCTGTTTTGAGGGCACAAGCAGGACATTCGGGATGTATAGGCCTTTTGCTGGCCTTCAACTCATTGCAGTACATGTCATGTTTCAAGCATCAGATTAAATATAGGCTCAAGCAAATCTAATATATGTTATACGGACTGGCTATTAAGGTTCCAAGACACTTCCCATTATAAGACCCTATTTTCATTTTCTTATAACTTTGGAAAAAACATTGATTTTCTGGGCTGTTTTTTTCCTATGTTGGGTGTCTGCCTCAGGCTAAATTTTACTGGAAAAATTCAGCCATTTCCAAGAATGAGACAAGGGGAAAAATACATCATTTTGCCCATGTTAAAAGTGCCTTAATATCTTTTCTTTGGAATGCTCTAACTTCTCCTGTGGTTTAGAGTGGGAACTTGAAATTTGGCAGAAGGTTGGTCTTTGTGTTAGGGATGTGCCTTTTGCTCTTCTTGTAAAAATCTGTCCAAATTTGGTCAAGTTATAAGACTTTCAAAAATCAGTTTGCACATGATCAGTAAAGACTTCTTTAATTTTAGCAGCTAAAATACCTGAAGATTCTATCATCACTGAGCATGCTCAAGCCTCTCACAGCTCCTACTGCTGACCATAGCACACATGTGCCATTCCCATGGAGTGACTAAGCTTGCTCCAGCCCAGCTCTACAGGGGCTCAGAAAGACTTTCCCTTTAATGGCTGTTCCCATCTGTTCCAAGCTGGGCTGAGACAGGACCCTGGAACTGAGAGCAGGGTCATAGGCGCTGAGTTACTAATCTGCCAGAGGGTGCTCCCCCAAGCTCCACCCAGCCCTGCCTCCCCTCCACCTCTTCCTCCAATGCCCCACCCCACCCTGTTCTTGCTCCCCCCCTCTTCTCACTCCCTCCTCCATACCAGCACCTCCTGACACAGAAAAACAGCTGATCTGTGGCACGTGGGAGGCGCTGACCAGCGGGACCGCAGGAGGGCAGGAGGCATTGGGGGGTGGTGGGAGGTTCTGATTGGGGGTATGCCGGTGGGTGCTCAGCATCCACCATTTTTTCCTTGTGGGTGCTCCAGCCCGGGGCATCCACAGAGTCAGCGCCTATGAGCAGGGTGCCTGGCTCTCCTTTCTTTTCACTGACACACCCCACTCTCTGCTGGCATCCATGCAACATAGAGGAGGAAAGTGTCTGATTCAAATGCAGAGAGCACAAAAGCCAGACAGGAGGAGGGAAGGGAGTAGATTAGAACTAGAGTCTGGGTGAGACAGGAACTAGCTGAGCCAGGAGCCTGAAACTAGGAACCATGGGACAGAGGAAGCTGGGACTGAGAGCCTTTTAGACAAAGAGACTCAGACTAAGAACTAGTGGAGAAGGGAGAGGGAGATAGGGGGGTGGGAGGGGAGACCAGTCTAACAAAGAGCTGGGGTGGGGGTGGGGGGGTAGGATGTAAACTGGCTGGACAAAGAGAGTGATAAAAGAAGCTAGGTAGGTGGCGAGGGGAGACTGAGATTGATGAGGATCAGAGATTGGAAGGGCGGGGAGAGACTGACCAGACAAGGAGCCAGAAGTGGGGGATCTGGGACTGGCTGGGCAAGGAGCCTGCAGATGAGGTATTGAGTCAGGACAGGGGAGCTGAGACTGGCTGGACAAGGGAACTGATATTGGGCAGGGGAAGAGACTGGAAGTTGGGAGGGAGATTAGGGCTCAGATTGCAAGCCTGAAGGTGGAGACTGGGATTAGAAGCTTGAAGAGTAGAAACTGGGACTGGAGACAAGGAGAGCAGAACTGGTGCAGTGGAGAAAATAGGATGTGATCATGTCATTAAAGCCTGTATCATGATGCAAACACACAAATGGGCTGAACTAAGGTTGCACATGCAACCTGAATTCTGGCATTTTTAAAATGTTGAGTGCTTGAAATTGCAATCTTAATAATGTTCTTTTCACATGTGTATCACACAAAAACACCCTATATTTAAATACAGGAAGTCAATAGTCACCAAATGAAATGAATAGGCAGCAGGTTTAAAACAAATAAAAGGAAGTATTTCTTCACACACCGTAGTCAACTTGTGGAACTCTTGCCAGAGGATGTTGTGAAGGCCAAGATTATAACAGGGTTCAAAAAAGAACTAGATAAATTCATGGAAGATAGGTCCATCAGTGGCTATTAGCCAGGATGGGCAGAGATGGTGTCCCTAGCCTCTGTTTGCTGGAAGCTGGGGATGGGCAACAAGGGATGGATCACTTGATGATTACCTGTTCTGTTCATTCCCTCTAAAGCACCTGGGATTGGACACTGTTGGAAGACAGGATACTGGGCTAATTGGACCGTTAGTGTGAGCCATTATGGCCGTTCATATGTAGATTGAAATGAGTTGAGAACCTGAGTAGTAATGAATATACTTTCTGATGACTAACCATATTAAAATGAAGTAGAACAGAAATGCTTTTTTCTATTTTTGGTTTCCTAACAGCTTTGCACTTTATATTTTTTACCATCCAAAAGGGCATCTGTACACTGAGAATAAGGAAAATTTCACAAAAAACTCATATCAGAAGCACCTTGTTACAATCAGTGTCTAGAGAAAATGGCTGAATTTTCTTTCTGTGATACAGAAAAGGCTCTAGGTTCATGTTGAAAGGGCTTCTAAGCACCTTGCGAAGAGGACTGTTACATTTTCTGTATTGATCTTACAAACTATGGGGATGTATAAACAATAATTCAGGGTTACTTTTTGTACCAACATGATTCTCTCATACTTGCAACAAATCTATTCTGCCTTCTGCTGATCCTTGCATTTCTCCCTGGCTTTCTAAATGAAAACCTTTCCCTCAGTGACCAAAATGACCACTTTGAAAACTGCATGAGTGATGTTTTTAATTTCTCTGTTACTTCAGACATGTATTGGAAAACAAATGGCTAGAACTGTATACGTATGAAAACATAAATAAGTGTGTAGGCTCCACTAAAAGCATCCAAAGTGAAGTAACGCTTAGTAAATTAGGTGGATCCTTGTGACCTTGGTAGTGACTACTGAACCATATAGAATCATAGAATCATAGAATCATAGAATATCAGGGTTGGAAGGGACCCCAGAAGGTCATCTAGTCCAACCCCCTGCTCAAAGCAGGACCAAGTCCCAGTTAAATCATCCCAGCCAGGGCTTTGTCAAGCCTGACCTTAAAAACCTCTAAGGAAGGAGATTCTACCACCTCCCTAGGTAACGCATTCCAGTGTTTCACCACCCTCTTAGTGAAAAAGTTTTTCCTAATATCCAATCTAAACCTCCCCCATTGCAACTTGAGACCATTACTCCTCGTTCTGTCATCTGCTACCATTGAGAACAGTCTAGAGCCATCCTCTTTGAAACCCCCTTTCAGGTAGTTGAAAGCAGCTATCAAATCCCCCCTCATTCTTCTCTTCTGCAGACTAAACAATCCCAGCTCCCTCAGCCTCTCCTCATAAGTCATGTGCTCTAGACCCCTAATCATTTTTGTTGCCCTTCGTTGTACTCTTTCCAATTTATCCACATCCTTCCTGTAGTGTGGGGCCCAAAACTGGACACAGTACTCCAGATGAGGCCTCACCAGTGTCGAATAGAGGGGAACGATCACGTCCCTCGATCTGCTCGCTATGCCCCTACTTATACATCCCAAAATGCCATTGGCCTTCTTGGCAACAAGGGCACACTGCTGACTCATATCCAGCTTCTCGTCCACTGTCACCCCTAGGTCCTTTTCTGCAGAACTGCTGCCGAGCCATTCGGTCCCTAGTCTGTAGCGGTGCATTGGATTCTTCCATCCTAAGTGCAGGACCCTGCACTTATCCTTATTGAACCTCATTAGATTTCTTTTGGCCCAATCCTCCAATTTGTCTAGGTCCTTCTGTATCCTATCCCTCCCCTCCAGCGTATCTACCACTCCTCCCAGTTTAGTATCATCCGCAAATTTGCTGAGAGTGCAATCCACACCATCCTCCAGATCATTTATGAAGATATTGAACAAAACGGGCCCCAGGACCGACCCCTGGGGCACTCCACTTGACACCGGCTGCCAACTAGACATGGAGCCATTGATCACTACCCGTTGAGCCCGACAATCTAGCCAGCTTTCTACCCACCTTATAGTGCATTCATCCAGCCCATACTTCCTTAACTTGCTGACAAGAATGCTGTGGGAGACCGTGTCAAAAGCTTTGCTAAAGTCAAGAAACAATACATCCACTGCTTTCCCTTCATCCACAGAACCAGTAATCTCATCATAAAAGGCGATTAGATTAGTCAGGCATGACCTTCCCTTGGTGAATCCATGCTGACTGTTCCTGATCACTTTCCTCTCCTCTAAGTGCTTCAGGATTGATTCTTTGAGGACCTGCTCCATGATTTTTCCAGGGACTGAGGTGAGGCTGACTGGCCTGTAGTTCCCAGGATCCTCCTTCTTCCCTTTTTTAAAGATGGGCACTACATTAGCCTTTTTCCAGTCATCCGGGACTTCCCCCGTTCGCCACGAGTTTTCAAAGATAATGGCCAAGGGCTCTGCAATCACAGCCGCCAATTCCTTCAGCACTCTCGGATGCAATTCGTCCGGCCCCATGGACTTGTGCACGTCCAGCTTTTCTAAATAGTCCCTAACCACCTCTATCTCTACAGAGGGCTGGCCATCTCTTCCCCATTTTGTGATGCCCAGCACAGCAGTCTGGGAGCTGACCTTGTTAGTGAAAACAGAGGCAAAAAAAGCATTGAGTACATTAGCTTTTTCCACATCCTCTGTCACTAGCTTGCCTCCCTCATTCAGTAAGGGGCCCACACTTTCCTTGGCTTTCTTCTTGTTGCCAACATACCTGAAGAAACCCTTCTTGTTACTCTTGACATCTCTTGCTAGCTGCAGCTCCAGGTGCGATTTGGCCCTCCTGATATCTTTCCTACATGCCCGAGCAATATTTTTATACTCTTCCCTGGTCATATGTCCAACCTTCCACTTCTTGTAAGCTTCTTTTTATGTTTAAGATCCGCTAGGATTTCACCATTAAGCCAAGCTGGTCGCCTGCCATATTTACTATTCTTTCGACTCATCGGGATGGTTTGTCCCTGTAACCTCAACAGGGATTCCTTGAAATACAGCCAGCTCTCCTGGACTCCCTTCCCTTTCATGTTAGTCCCCCAGGGGATCCTGGCCATCTGTTCCCTGAGGGAGTCAAAGTCTGCTTTCCTGAAGTCCAGGGTCCGTATCCTGCTGCTTACCTTTCTTCCCTGCGTCAGGATCCTGAACTCAACCAACTCATGGTCACTGCCTCCCAGATTCCCATCCACTTTTGCTTCCCCCACTAATTCTACCCGGTTTGTGAGCAGCAGGTCAAGAAAAGCGCTCCCCCTAGTTGGCTCCCCTAGCACTTGCACCAGGAAATTGTCCCCTACGCTTTCCAAAAACTTCCTGGATTGTCTATGCACCGCTGTATTGCTCTCCCAGCAGATATCAGGAAAATTAAAGTCACCCATGAGAATCAGGGCATGCGATCTAGTAGCTTCCGTGAGTTGCCGGAAGAAAGCCTCATCCACCTCATCCCCCTGGTCCGGTGGTCTATAGCAGACTCCCACCATGACATCACTCTTGTTGCACACACTTCTAAACTTAATCCAGAGACACTCAGGTTTTTCCACAGTTTCGTACCGGAGCTCTGAGCAGTCATACTGCTCCCTTACATACAGTGCTACTCCCCCACCTTTTCTGCCCTGCCTGTCCTTCCTGAACAGTTTATAACCATCCATGACTGTACTCCAGTCATGTGAGTTATCCCACCAAGTCTCTGTTATTCCAATCACGTCATAATTCCTTGACATCACCAGGACCTCCAGTTCTCCCTGCTTGTTTCCAAGGCTTTGTGCATTTGTATATAAGCACTTGAGATAACCTGTTGATCGCCCCTCATTCCCAGTATGAGGCAGGAGCCCTCCCCTCTCAGACATTCCTGCCTGTGCTTCCTCCCGGTATCCCGCTTTCCCACTTACCTCAGGGCTTTGGTCTCCTTCCCCCGGTGAACCTAGTTTAAAGCCCTCCTGATGAGCTAACATAAGAGAAATGATGAGCTAACATAAGAGAAATGATGTTAACACCTATATATTTCCAGCTCGTCCAGAAAGCAAAAGCTGATCATTTTAAAAGCTACTTGTCTTACTCTTTCCTCTTGCACTTTTGAACAAAAGTGTAGAGTAAAAAACATAGAATCATAGAATATCAGGGTTGGAAGGGACCCCAGAAGGTCATCTAGTCCAACCCCCTGCTCAAAGCAGGACCAAGTCCCAGTTAAATCATCCTAGCCAGGGCTTTGTCAAGCCTGACCTTAAAAACCTCTAAGGAAGGAGATTCTACCACCTCCCTAGGTAACGCATTCCAGTGTTTCACCACCCTCTTAGTGAAAAAGTTTTTCCTAATATCCAATCTAAACCTCCCCCATTGCAACTTGAGACCATTACTCCTCGTTCTGTCATCTGCTACCATTGAGAACAGTCTAGAGCCATCCTCTTTGAAACCCCCTTTCAGGTAGTTGAAAGCAGCTATCAAATCCCCCCTCATTCTTCTCTTCTGCAGACTAAACAATCCCAGCTCCCTCAGCCTCTCCTCATAAGTCATGTGCTCTAGACCCCTAATCATTTTTGTTGCCCTTCGCTGTACTCTTTCCAATTTATCCACATCCTTCTTGTAGTGTGGGGCCCAAAACTGGACACAGTACTCCAGATGAGGCCTCACCAGTGTCGAATAGAGGGGAACGATCACATCCCTCGATCTGCTTGCTATGCCCCTACTTATACATCCCAAAATGCCATTGGCCTTCTTGGCAACAAGGGCACACTGCTGACTCATATCCAGCTTCTCGTCCACTGTCACCCCTAGGTCCTTTTCCGCAGAACTGCTGCCGAGCCATTCGGTCCCTAGTCTGTAGCGGTGCATTGGATTCTTCCATCCTAAGTGCAGGACCCTGCACTTATCCTTATTGAACCTCATTAGATTTCTTTTGGCCCAATCCTCCAATTTGTCTAGGTCCTTCTGTATCCTATCCCTCCCCTCCAGCGTATCTACCACTCCTCCCAGTTTAGTATCATCCGCAAATTTGCTGAGAGTGCAATCCACACCATCCTCCAGATCATTTATGAAGATATTGAACAAAACGGGCCCCAGGACCGACCCCTGGGGCACTCCACTTGACACCGGCTGCCAACTAGACATGGAGCCATTGATCACTACCCGTTGAGCCCGACAATCTAGCCAGCTTTCTACCCACCTTATAGTGCATTCATCCAGCCCATACTTCCTTAACTTGCTGACAAGAATGCTGTGGGAGACCGGAGTCAAAAGCTTTGCTAAAGTCAAGAAACATACATCCACTGCTTTCCCTTCATCCACAGAACCAGTAATCTCATCATAAAAGGCGATTAGATTAGTCAGGCATGACCTTCCCTTGGTGAATCCATGCTGACTGTTCCTGATCACTTTCCTCTCCTCTAAGTGCTTCAGGATTGATTCTTTGAGGACCTGCTCCATGATTTTTCCAGGGACTGAGGTGAGGCTGACCGGCCTGTAGTTCCCAGGATCCTCCTTCTTCCCTTTTTTAAAGATGGGCACTACATTAGCCTTTTTCCAGTCATCCGGGACTTCCCCCGTTCGCCACGAGTTTTCAAAGATAATGGCCAAGGGCTCTGCAATCACAGCCGCCAATTCCCTCAGCACTCTCGGATGTAATTCGTCCGGCCCCATGGACTTGTGCACGTCCAGCTTTTCTAAATAGTCCCTAACCACCTCTATCTCTACAGAGGGCTGGCCATCTCTTCCCCATTTTGTGATGCCAGCACAGCAGTCTGGGAGCTGACCTTGTTAGTGAAAACAGAGGCAAAAAAAGCATTGAGTACATTAGCTTTTTCCACATCCTCTGTCACTAGCTTAGTAAGATCCATAGTTATATTATTCTCTCTCCAAGGCAGCAAAAATGGAAAGGCCATTCCTTTATTTAATTTGAGTAATTATTGCTGAAAATGTTTAATTATGCTGGCAATGCTTCAACAACTCTAGCAGAATAGGAGTTCACTCTAACACCTGGAGCATGATTTGGAGTGTCTAGAGTTAATTGGAATGCAAAGAGGATTAAATAACTGCACTCCACCTGTTTCCTTGACTACAGTTATGAAGGCCACATTATGCACTTTGATACACATACACAACTCCCAGAGATACTATAAATCAATCCCCGATAGATCTAAGCAAAGAAAGTAGGTGGATAGCAAAGATGTACCTTAAGGGATCATACGGATTGGCGGGTAGTGATCTATCTATCTATCTCATCTAGACGCGATAAATCGATCCCCGAATCGACGCCTGTACTCCATCTCGGCAGGAGGAGTAAGCGGAGTCGACGGGGGAGCTGCTGCAGTCAACTCGCCGCCGTGAGGATAGCCAGGTAAGTCGAATTAAGATACTTTGACTTCAGCTACGCGAATAGCGTAGCTGAAGTTGCGTATCTTAGTTCGAACCACACCCTGCCCCCCAGTGTAGCCCAGGCCTTAGATTCTGAAATATATCAATTTGAGGAAGCATGGCAGCTGTATTTGCAATAATGACATTCAAAATCTACCTTCAAAAATGCAACCAGAAGGTGCTGCATGAATATAAATAAATGCAGAATTCTGCCCAATATCTTTAAATAAAGAGTCAAAATTATGGGCCAAATTCTGCCTCAGTTATGTCAAGGCAACCAGTAAGATTATAGCAATATAAATGAAAGCATGGGGGGACTACAGATATTACTGAGGGAATAATTTGACTCTTCAGTTTCAGTGGGAGTTGCGTATCTTAGTTCAAATCCTCCCCCGCACAAGTGTAGCCCAGGCCATAGATACTCTTAACTGCACTGAGATGCTAAGCAAAGAAACTAGATGAATTAACGGCTCACATACATTTTATATGAGTGGGTATTATTACTTGATATGTCTGTAAACCCTACATCTGTTGAATTGTAATCTACCATGAGTAAGCAGATGAACTCTTTTTCCTAATAGAGAATGTCAGTCACTTTTCACAGGACTTCCTTTGTTAAAGGGAAAAAAGGGTCACTGATCCACCTTGTTTCAGTGTATCCAGGTACATGTATAATTTAGTGGAGCTGTCAAAATGCATTACTGGAGACTGTACCTTGTTTCTCTTTCTTCATTTTCTAGACTTGCACCAGAGGTGCAAAGACTAATGCTGTCACAATACAAGGATAGGAGACTGGTAGAGCTATTTGTAAACCTAATCACCAGAAGGCAGCATAGCTGACTACATGATAGCACTGACTTTAAAATGTTTCTCTAACACTCTCATCTGTTGGGTGACAGAATGTTAACTGCACATAGATTAAATATCACTTTCAAGTGCTTGCTTCAGCACATGAAATGTCACTAATGTATACATGTGTTATTGAACAATAAAGATTTCCATAGGGTCTGTGATATCAAAGATTTAAATGGTAATCATGCTTTTTCCCCTATCTTATGCCTCTTCAGATTTTAGGTGCTTTATATTTTTGCTTCTCCCTACCATTTCCACATTTATGTAGTTGCCTTACCATTACACTGGAAAAATAAGACCAAGCCATATGTTCAGTGTTAATGATTCAAAGGTCTGCTTTCTGCAATTTTGAAGACTTGCCTACACAAACTCAAAAAGTTTGACTCAGGCTGTTGTTAGATCCATACTTCTTCTTAGACTTTAATTCAGTTTTTAATAACTGAAGGCACATTTACTGTATACAGATCTACACAAAAAGTCTTTCTTGAAACCAGCAGTGTACTGTAACTTACTTCTAGGCTTCCACCAGGACACTCAGTAATTTTTCATTGGGCATAACATAAAAGAGTATATGAGTAGGGAATTGCAGTATCAGAAGCTCACCAATATTTGTCATTTAGAAAGTACAATCTGTCTCTACACTGATTGGGTTCAGATGTGAGCCATGTTCTGTTGTACTGTATCACTGATTTAAACATCATCTTACAGCATGTAGCTGGGATAGCATGTAGAATATTGATAGCTATGGAAAAGTTTCAATAGCTGAGGATTTTGCAAAGGAAATGAGCCAGGATCTCATGCACCTTCCAGGAATGTCACAGAAAAATGATGAAAGTCAATTATGAATTTCAGTCATCATCTATACAAACATTTAGCATTGGTGGACAGCGAAGGGCAAAAGACTTTCTGAATTATATCCACATGGTTCGTAGTAAGGCTGCACGTCTGTGCAGTCTTGTGCACAAATTATTCCACATTAGATCAGTGGTATCTTCTATTCCAGGAGTGGCCAACCTGAGCCTGAGAAGGAGACAGAATTTACCAATGTACATTGCCAAAGAGCCACAGTAATATGTCAGCTCTCCACCCTGCTCCCAGTGTCTCCCACCCACCAATAGCCCTGCCAGTCAGTTGCTCTCCCTCCCTCCCTGTACCTCCCGATGAGCTGTTTTGTGGCATGCAGGAGGCTCTGGGGGGAGGAGCGAGGGCACGTAGGCTCAGGGGAGGGAGCGGGAAGGGGTAGAGTGGGGACAGGGCCTGTAGAAGAGCCAAGGGTTGAGCAGTGAGCACCCCCTGGCACATTGGAAAGTTGGCACCTGTAACTCTAGCCCTGGAGTCGGTGCCTATACAAGGAGCTGCATATTAACTTCTGAAGCACTGCATGTGGCTCTGGAGCCACAGGTTGGCCACCCCTGTTCTATTCGTTCTACTGGAGCAAGATCGTTCTGCTTCAGATACAAAGATACGAAGAGCCAGCTACCCAGATAAATTCACCTACTCTGGGTAAAACCACATTGGGTTTTTGTTTGTTTGTTTGTTTGTTTGTTTGTTTGTTTTCGGGAGGTTTTCAGTCATTTACAGTCTGTGATGAACACACTGATCTGGTGTCGTCTAGCAACCTGGCTTGAAAATGGAAGAATCGACAGAAATTGATTGCAGATTCCCAAATGCAGTGGCCCACAAATTTAGATTAGTGAAAAGTCCCCATGGGATGCATTGGCAGCTGGCGCTCCATTTTCCCCTTGCACCATGCCTTGGCATCTGATTTTTCTGTCAATTTTATCGCTTTTGTCTCTCTTTACTTTTTGTCTTTTTTTCTTTTCTGATTGTATTTTTTCTCTGATGTGTTTTTTATTGACTCCTCAGCTCTGGTAGCTCCAGGCCCTGGCCTCAGAAGGCTGCATGCGTCTCAAGACTGAGCTGAGTGCTTAGGAGGGAAATTTGGACTGGCATGCTGTCCTAGAGTCTGCAACCCTGGGCATGAAAGCTGCTTCTGCAAACAGCTACATTTGTGGCCACAACAGGAGCCCAGGGAGAAGGCTTCTTCTAAGGATCAACAGCACTGTCATCTTCAAACTCAGCAGTAGATTTGCAGTGAGTGGCAAGGAATAGTTTGGATGATGTGGCTTTTTCCTCCTACACAAATCCTCTCCTCTGCCCTGCAAACCTGCCTGAACTGGTTGTGTGCCTGAAGGTTAGTAAACATTGATCTAATGCAAAAGGACTTCCAAAGTCTAGACAAGTTGTTCTCAACCGGGGTATCAGTATCCCTGGGGTATGCAGAGATCTTCCAGAGGTACATCAACTCATCTAGATATTTGCCAAGCTTTACAACAGGCAACATAAAAAGCACTAGCAAAGTCAATACTAACTAAAATTTCAAACAGACAATGACTTTTTTTATACTGCTCTATATATTGTACACTGAAATGTAAGTACACTATTTATATTTCAGATGAGTTATTTTATAATTATATTGTAAAAATGAGAAAGCAAGCAATTTGTCAGTAATAGCATTCCGTGACACATCTGTAATTTTATGTCTGATTGTGTAAGCAAGTAGTTTGTAAGTGAGGTGTAACTTAGGGATATGCAAGACAAATCCGACTCCCGAAAGGGGTACAGTAGTCAGGAAAGGTTAAGAGCCACTGGTCTAGACTACTACAGAACAACTCTGGGGAGACAAATGAGCTCTTTGATTTGTATCTGTGTCTGTGACTTAGTGCTTTGTAGAGTGAGTGCAGCAGCACGTTTTCCAGGCTCCATCCATTTGACCGAGCAATGCAAAATACCTTTCATCTCCCCAGAAAATGTACCCTACCTGAAACAGAAGTCTTGGCTGAGGGGGTAGACTCCCATCAGCCTAACTAATTGTCAGTAAAGCAGTCCAGGGGGTACTCGATACATGTTTGTGCTATGACAGCAGGTGATGACACTGTGGGCTAGATCCACAGGGGGATTTACGGCTTGTCTGTACTGGAAATGCTACAGCACTTCAGTATAGATGCTACCTTCACTGATGGGTGGGGTTCACCCAGAGAGGTAGGTAATCCACCTCCTTGAGAAGCAGTAGCTAGATCAATGGACAAATTCTTCCATTAATTTAGACTGTCTACATTGGGGATTAGGTCAGTTTAACTATGCCATGGATTTTTCACACCTCTGAGTGAAGTATTTAAATTGACTTAATTTTCTAGTGTAAGACCAGGCCTTAGACTCAGCGGGGCTATGCCTAACACTTAGGCAGCCTGCCATCTAGTGCAATCCACAGCCCCAAGTTAGATGCCCAGGCTTCATGTACAATGCATGGGAAAAGTTAAGCACCTAAAAATGGGATTCACAGAAGCCAGCACCCAGAGGAGGAAGCCATCTAAGTTTGCCAACAGAAAATACAAAGGGGAAGGGTGTGGGGCCTAAACCTTGCCCTTCAAAGGAGTTAGGCACCTACTTCTGAGCTGGAGGGAAGCGCCTCCCTCCACTCAGGATAAGCCAGGCCATCCCTTTCTCACCAAAAACAGGAATGTGGTGGGGTTCCCTCCTCGTATATTCTATAGCCCACTGTGGGAGCACTCACCCATTATCTGGGAGACATGGGTTCAAATCACCGCTCCGCCTGATTCAGAGCAGGGAGTTGAAGTCAGGTTTCCCACCATCCACATGAGTGCCCTAGCCACTGAGCTAGAAATTATTCTGCAATGGGGCAGGGATCTACATCTCTCCTGTTAAAGCTGTTAAACTTTGTATAAAATTCTTTAAAAAATCATTGGGCCGGAGAGAGTGAGAAGACTCTACAGCTTGATGGTCAGGGCACTCACCTGGGAGACCCTAGTTCCAATACTGATTCAATTTTTGTAATATTTATATTTAAATATTTCACAAAAGTTGAACAGTTCCAACAGGAGAGATTACAAGACATCTACCCAGAACAGTGGCTAGGGCACTTATATGGGTGATAGGAGACTTGGGTTCAAATCCCTGCTCCACCACAGGCAAAGCATGGATTTTAATCTGTGCCTCCTACATCCTGGGGTAGTGCACTAACCACTTATTCATGGATGGTTATAACACCACTACTCTCTCCTCTGTCTTTTGTTCAGGCCCTGATCCAGTACCTTGCCTCTGATCCCACCTACAGGATTGGGGCCCATGGGGGAGCTGGTTGGGGTATGCCTAGTTGGAGGATTCTTCAAGGGCTTAGGCACCAAGCTGCTCAGTGGCAGCCAGATTTAGGAACCTTTGTGCATGCCCACTGGCAGAAATTTAAGTGCATATGGGATTTTACTGGCTAATATTTAGGTGCATAGAGAATTTAGGTACCTACGGGTTTAGAAAGCAGCTGAGCAGTAGTTCTGAGGATCTGAATTTTGGATTTAGGTGCCTACATTGCCACTTTAGGTGCCTAAATCCCTTTGTGAATCTAGCCCTTAGTCACTGTGATGCAGCATCATGACCTATTGCTGCAACATGAAGCAAACATCTCACTGCAATTTTAAGGCAGTGTACAGTGATAATTTGTACCTGATTCTATTCTCAGTTTTGTTTGTTCACGTGGTGCACATCTAGCTCTCTGAGGCTGAGTGCCTCAGGTCTAACATGGACAGGCAAAATTCTCCTAGCATTGTTTGGACTGCACATAGGGTGAAGATTTCTTTTAGCAAATGGGGCAGGGATTGTGTTGAAACAAAACGTATGTGTGGATTAAGCACCATCATCTCTCCCACAACAAAGCAATTTAAATATACAAGAGGGACACTGAATTTCCTTAAAAAGAGAAATGAAATTATAAATCTGTCCACCAGATAACAATCTTTATAAATAATAAGAAAAGAGGGAACTATTTTTGCATATGATGTTGAAAAATGTGTTTTTAAAGCCATCTTCCATACAGAATTACTTATTGTAGAAATGAAAAAAATCCTGTTATGAGCAAATCCCGCAATTTGAAAGGCAATTAACATCTCTATGTTGGGGACTATTGATTCTCTGAAAGAACATGATCCAGAATCAATTATGACTTCTTTATGCTGACATCCAGTACATAATTCTTTGGTGCCTAAAAGGAATTCATTTAAATGACACAAAAAATATTGTCTTTTACCAAGTAAGGTAAACACAGCTAATTTTCAAGACCATGTTGGACATTTAGAGCAAAAAGCACATAAGATAAACAAGTACCTCCAGACTATATATGTCACTTTTTGTTTACACCATGCATATCCAGAATTTCAGTCAAATGAAGGTCCTGATTCTGCCATCCACATGAATAGCCTTTCCCACTTGTGTGTACCTCCTTTCATGTCAGTGAGTCCTCCAAAAGTACAAAGTGTCCTACTCAAATAGCCAGTTCCTGAGCCAGGATTGAGGTCTTAGCTAGACAGTAATCATGGTAAAGACACAGACCAGAGTTCAGAAACTGGATTTCACTGTTAAATACTTTTTTAAAAAGTTTGTCACCCAAACTTAGATTCTTCACATCCATGTATTCACTAAGAGGAATTCACTGTCAGGGATGGCCATGGGATCAAACACAACTGAATGTGGAAAGGAGCTGTTTAATTTTATGACCAATAATAGCATTAGTAGTTATACATGTCAAAGTGAAGTTTGCAAACCTCCGTGAGACTGTTCAAAGATGTGTAAGAAAATGCTAAAATATTTTTAATTTTGAAAGAACAGTGTAACTTTTTAAATATTTTTCTTATTTTCATGGTAAGTGCTTGAAGATAAAAATGTATTTCATCTGTCTTCTATTTAGCATATTTTCTCACATGCTCCAAATGGAGTTTACATTAACATGGCTTTTGTTAAGTCCTTGTCAGTGTATCATCTTCAATGATATTGGGACAACTTTCAACTTGTCTACATGGGACACTCAGGAAAGGTAATTTGAATTAACCACAGTGTGAATTAAAAGTGGATTAGTTAAACGACATTTAATCCCTGTGCTGACACTCTCATTAAGAACTAAAATGGCCTTAAATTAAGTGAATTAAATTAAACCAAATTAAGGCCACTTTAATTCTGAATGAGAGTATCAATACAAGGATTTAATGCAGTTTAACTAATCCATTTTTAATTCACACCTTTGGTTAATTTGGATTAATTTTCCTGAGTGCCCCTGTGTAGACAAGCCCTCTGTCTAGTGTTTATTAGATAAATCTTGTTACTCACTAAGGTTAGGTAAATATAATGGTTCAGAAATTATCATTTTTTTATCATTCTATTAACAGTTCCATTCAGAGGTTTTTATTATTGCAAGAGCTACTCTCTGAGGTATAATTCGTTCATATTGTAACAAAGGTCAAAATTTACATTGCCACCTATTAGGGAAAAAGTAGAGCTGGTCATAATCTCTGTCATATGAAACATATGGTGCTCACTCTTTATAAAATTGTATTGTATTTTGGCCTTTGTCTGATTTACTGCTTTTACTGGTGACAGCAAAGTCTCCATATTAATTCAACAAACCAGTAGCAAGATGAATTGAAAGAGAATAATTAGTCAGGCTTCTCTAGCACTAACCACTACAATATGGGAGAGACAAAATACTCTTTAACAAGCATTTCATCTTGAGAAAATATTTTCAAGGCAAATAATATTTTGGCAACAACCATACATAAGAGGGCGGGTCCTTGCATCCATATGGAGACCTATTGACTTCTTTATGACTCCACACTGTCAACAATAACACTTAGATTCATAATTTATAAGGCAAGAAGGGACTATTGTGATCATCTGGTTTGATCTCCTGTATCATACAGGCTGTAGGATTTACCTGAATTAATTCCTGTTTGAATTAGACAAATCTTTTAGAAAAACATCTAATACTGATTTTAAAATTTCCAGTTATAGAGAATCCATCACAGCTCTTGATAGGCTGTTCCAGTGGTTAAGTACCCTCATGGTTAAACATTGTGCCTTATTTCTTGTCTACATTTGCCTAACTTCAATCTCTAGCCTTTGGATCTTATTCTGCCTTTCTCTGCTACATGGAAGAAGGTATTATCAAATTACTCTTAGACACTAAAAAACTGTAATCAAGTCACCCCTTAACTTTCTCGTTGATAAGATAAATAGCTTGAGCTCCTTTAATCTATCACTATTAGACATGTTTTCCAATAATTTAATCATTCTCATGGCTCTTCTCTGAATTCACTCCAGTTTCTCAACATCCTTCTAGAATTGTTGACAAAAGAAATGCACACAGTATTCCCATAGTGACCACACTAGTGACATATATAGAGGTAAAATAACTTCTCTACTCATATTTGATATTCCCCTCTTTATACATCCAAGGACTATATTAGTCCTTTTGGCCACAGCATTGCATTAGGCACTCAAGTTTAGCTGATTATCCACCATGAAACAAAGTCTTTTTCACAGTCACTGTTTCCCAGAATGGAGTCCTACATCCCATAAGTATGGTCTGTATTCATTGTTCCTTGAGGTAAAGCTTTACATTTGTTTATACTGAACCACATATTGTTTGTTTGTGCCCAGCTTACAAAAATGATCCAGATCTCTGTCTATCAGTGACCCTTCCTGTTCATTGTTTACCAATCTTTGTGTCATTTGCAGGCTTTCAGTGATGAGCTTATGTTTTCTTCCTGGTCATTTATAAATATGTCAGACAGCTTAGGGCCAAGAACAAATCTGTGCAGGACCCCACCAGAAACACACCCATTGTGTGATGATGATGATGATTCTCCATTTACAATTACATTTTGAAACCTAGCAACTAGTCAGTTTTTAATCCATTTAATATGCGCCATGATGAATTTGTATTGCTCTAGTTTCTAATCAAAATATCATGATGTACTGTCAAATGCCTTACTGAAGTCCAAATATATTATAGCAACATTAAGAAAAGGAGTACTTGTGGCACCTTAGAGACTAACAAATTTATTAGAGCATAAACTTTCGTGAGCTACAGCTCACTTCATCGGATGCTGTAGCTCACGAAAGCTTATGCTCTAATAAATTTGTTAGTCTCTAAGGTGCCACAAGTACTCCTTTTCTTTTTGCGAATACAGACTAACACGGCTGCTACTCTGAAACCTATAGCAACATTATTACCTTTATCAACCAAGCTCATAATCTAAAAATAAATAAATAAATAAAAAGATATCGAGTTATTTTGACAATATCTATTTTCCATAAACTCATGTTAATTGGCCTTAATTATAGTACCCTTCTTCAATTCTTTATTAATCAAGTCCCACATTAGCTGCTCCATTATTTGTTCCAGGAATGATGTCAGGCAGGCAAACCAGTAATTACCCAGGTTATCCCAATTACCCATGTCAAATATTGGCATCAACATTAACAGTCCAGAAAGCTTCCCAGCCCACTTTTTAAATTCTCTTGGCTACAAGTTGCCTCAGAGCCTCTCCCACACGTATGCACATTGGGCACAAAAACTTTTGACAGGTGGATCTAACAACATTTTCAGAACAAATTCCATGCATGTCTATAATTGTCGAAGATGACCATTACATTTAAGTGCTGGAGAGAGCTTCAAGCCTGCAACCTCCTAACCCCACATCTAAAAGTGAAAGAAACCTGAACTGTGTGAAGGAAGTCACCCAGTTGGACAGACCAGCTAGAATGTGTTAGCTGTCCATCAGCAGAGATATAATGCTGTCAGTGCATTTTAAAGGGAAAGTTAGAACTTGGGATAGGAAGCCCTATAAAGAAATAGGCATCCCAGGCCTGAGCTAATCCAGCTTGTGGTATTTTGAATTGCTATCTTTCAAGACTTTGTTCTTTTGAGTTAAGTCTTTAAAGAGGCTGCATACAAGCAACCATTAGAAAAGCAGTGAGTTGCTTCTCTTTAGTGTGCTCTTTTTTTGCTACTAGGAGGGAATATCACCTTTTTATAAGACCAGTTTAGCAAGACTGTTATGTGTGGTACCGAGAGGAATTAGTTCACCTCCTTTATCTGTTCTGCTCAGTTAAGAACATCTTGATATTATAAAGATGTCTTATTTCCTCAAACACACTTCATTTCAAACACATGAAAGCCTTCCCCTCCCTCTGAACTCTGGGAAGCTGACTGCAAGAAAGATTCAGAACTATATCCTTGTACAGACTCTGATTTTTCTGATCAGATCCACCCAAGCTTTCATTTGACACATGCAATCAAACACTCATGCTAGCAGAATTACTCTCACTGCTTCTGGATAGGGAGGAACTCTCTGCTGTCAATACCAGACCCTCCTTTGACCTCAGCAGATCAGAAAGGGGAAAAATCTTTTCCCCTGAATGGCCACTCTAGGAATACAAAGAAGTTTGGAGAACAAATTCTCATTTAGATACATAATAGTTACAAACTGACTTCCAATAATCTGAGAATTGGAATGTCTTGTAAAATGCATAAAAGAATAATAAAACTTTGGATACAAAACTTCACTTGCACCTTTGCTATCTTGAATGTACCCAAATAAGCATAATAAACCAATAACTAGTGGCATGTTTAAGGTATTTCTGAATGTCACTTATGTTCAACTCTTTATTTAAGACATCCTTTGGATAAATTGGTACTTTAAAATTAGTTGCCATAAAACAAGCAGTATGGTAAAAACATAAGATTTGACAGCAATACAAGTTAAACAATCTTATCGGCTCCATTTTCAGTTCACTTGGGGACCTCTTAATTCCAGTGTAAAGGGGTTGTATACAGGACAAAAATGGTATCTGGAGATTATTTTTGATATAAGCATTTTCCCATTATCTGAATCTTAAATTCAGACGAGTGTCAGAGATGAAGACACTAACTCCCCAGGAATAGTAATGTATTTTGGAGTTTTCTGGGCAGTAGGTGTGTGGGGAATAGTATATTAATATATTTTTCTAAACTTTAACCAAGTTTAATCATCAGGAAATCCATTAGGGCTACAAACAAGTCACTTATTCTAAGTCTACTGTTCCTATATTGTTGGTGGACAAAAACATAATTCAACTTAAATGGAAGGATACTTGCAGCTCTTTGTGCATTAATGACCTGGGAAAAGACATTTCTGGATGTCTTAGCTGTCCAAAAAATCATTTGCTGAATGTTCTCCAAACTTTTTTGGGACAAGATTGTTGAGCATGTCACCAGACCAGATATGGACCAAAACTAAGTCCTGCTTTTATTGGTTTAATCTTTTCAAATTGAGGGTTAAGATTTAAATTCGCACTCTTTGATTTTTGTTTCCCCCCAGACACCTTTTTTTTGTTTCCTTTCATAATCCTTAATGAGCATGATTTATTCATGCTTTTGTATTGGCATAATCCATATGATTTTGAGGCCTCGTTGTTCCCATTATGTAATAAGATCTACATGGAATTTGCAGGTTTCAAAGTATAGCAATTTGGTAATGGAATTCCTTGCATGGTTTCTAATGCTTTGATTTACATAATGTCCCTTTTGTATAAACTATTGTATTGATCTTTGGAAAAGTAATTTTAAAAGTTTTAAAGGGAAAAGACTTAGCAGGTCTTGTCCTACATGTTACAAAAGCAGTGTACTTCTATATATCATTGAGAGCTTTGTCCAGTTTTGTTTTCACAGCTCCTTTGATGTGGCTTCTACCATTTCTCTTGAGAGACTGTTTCAGACTCAGAGATCTCATCGGTTCCTTATTGATATTCAACCTGTATTTTCATTTGCTCAGTGTAATAAGATTGCTAATTAGTCTTACTCCATGTCACTCTTCTCCCTCATTGGTGTTTACATCCTTCAAATATTTCTATCTAGGCATTTATGAGGCACCCATCACCTTGTATCTTGTAGACATAGTGTTTCACATGTTGACATCTATCACAATCAGCATCAACACAGTGGTGTGCTGACATCCATGCAAACAAAGCAACTTCTACAAAGCACATCCCTAGAAACATAGTCTACAGTTTCTCTGGGAGCTGCTCCTTGGGTTTCAGGGAAAAGTTTGCTTTATCTCTAATTGAATTTTCTTATGAGCTGTGTTGGAGAAGTTCTCATTGCTAACGGTGCTCAGTGATTTGATTTTTCTTAGTTTAGTTTTCTTTATTGTGCTCCCTAATATAAGATTCAATCAGTTTCTGTTTTACACTGATCAGTATGGTCATTAGAAAATGGCTAGATTCACAGATGAGACATAGATACCTAATGTTTACATGTACTGCCATGTAATGGATTCCACAATCCTGAGTTAGGTTCCAAGGTTCCTATATAATGCATGGCGAGACTTAGGTGCCCAAGAATGGGATAAACAAAAGCCAGCAAGCTGAGCAGGGAACTGTCTAAACTAGCCAATAGGAAATGCTGAGGATTTGGCCTAAACCCTACACCTCAAAGGAATTTAGGCCCCTGAACCAGTTAGAGGGAGGTGTCTATCTCTGCTTGAGATTCACAACCATGAATCCTTTTCTGGAGTTAGGTGCCTGTGCCCTTTCTCATAAAAACTAAGGCAAAGTTATAACTTTTAGCTGAGTGGTTAGAGCACTCACCCAGGGTATGGAACACCTGGGTGTGAATCCCCATTCTGGGTGATGTTGAGAAGGGATTTGAATCCATGTCTCCTACCGCACAGAAGACTTCCCTAAGCACTGAGCTAAGGGATAGATTGGAGTAGGGCCCTCTCACTCTCTCCTGTTGAAACAATTCCACTTCATACCAATACATAAATGTTCATTATATCATGGATACTAGTCCCGCCCACCTCCCACTCGAGCACCCTAACTGCTGGCCTATACAGTCATTCTCGCTCTTTCTCTAGACTAGTGACTACTGAGAGGGGATTTAGGTGGGATAGGCAGCAACTGAGCAGGTGTTTTGAAGTTCTACATTTTGGATTTAGGCACACTTTGGATTTCAAGAACACTTTCCACAACAGCAATAGACCAATCAAAATCATGTGACAACTTTCCAGCTATTAGACCAATAGCTTTTGGATCAAGTCAGAAGGCTACAGCATTACACACTGAGCTATCCGTATGGACTCCTGCCTGTGTGGATCCCTATTTACTTCAATTGGGCTCCATTCAGGCTTAAGAGTCTATCTAGGTGGATCAGCTTGCAGGACTGGGAGCAGACCCTCAATGGGTGTAAATTGGGATAGCTCTATTGACTTCAATACAGCTACACACATTGAAACAAACAAGAAACTGACCCATGTTATCTGAGGCCTTCATCACACAAAGACTTATGCACCTGCTTAACTTTAAGTTCTAGTGACCTTATCCAAAGCCAATGAGTTATTCCACAATGGGGCAACTCACATGCCTAAAGTTAAACATGTGTTTTTTGCAGGATCAGGGCTTTTCTTCATAATTTAAGTTAAAGCAAAGAATTTTCATTTCTGCAAACTGTTTGTTGGATACAAAGAAAACCTTAAAAGGATATTTCCTACCTTTTTTAAGTTTTACTCTTCTCTGAAATGTACTTTATAATTGCCTGGAATAGTCAATATAAACATTGACAAACTGATGTACAATTAACCTCCAAGGTGCAAATCCCTTGCAGTGTCTTATTTTGATCTTCAAATTCCAAACAAACTGTTCAAAGTGAGAAAATGCATTTAAAGTTGATGAAATAACTTCTTGGATTAGACACAAGGTAGAAAAAAAATAGTCACAAAAAGTTTAGGAGTTTTAATAATAAACTATTAAAATGTTAAGGATGTTTTATAAATAATAGATGAATCTATCATTTATTAATAATTAACAAATCACTTTCTCTCTGTATAGAACAATACAGTGGCCAACATCCTTTAGTCAGCTGGAGACAGTGTTTCAACATTAAGGTGATTGATCCATGCCCTTCTTTTAAGACTTTACCACATTATTTCTTGAAATTAACTTGTATTTCTTGCACAAGCTAGAAATTCTCAAGAGCACAACACTTCAGCAGATGAAGAATTTACCAGCAATACTAGCTGTAGATCTCAATGTCCTACAGAAAGTATGGTAGTTTATTAAAGATTTCTTGAACAATATGCATCTGCAAATAGAAAATTTAATAAAAGCCCTTTTATTCATCTATACTAGCTTCTCTCTGAAATTAGTTTTGTGATTTTACTTGAAAGAAATTATAACAAAAATAATTGAATAAGACCCATAAAAGAGAATTTTTAAGTAATCATTTTAACCTAACCATCTAGTAGAATCATCTCTCTCTGTGCAGACATTTCTGGTCATTGCAAAACATGACCTTTTCTGTTCTAATTATACCTACAAAACTGGTAGCTAAATTTAACTCTTTAATTTGGTGCATTTTTGTTAATATGGATATTAAAACCCCTCTTAGAGTTTCAAATATTTTTTTCTAAAACCTTTGCTAAAAGAATATTTTAGTCCCTCAAGCCTTTGACACGTCTTCAACAACATAACATGTCGCTGATCTGCTCCCTTTCATATAGCAACAGGACACATGGCCTCAGAGTTTGATATCCCCCAGACAGTATTGTTCATCAGCTAGCACAATTTCCATAATCCCCAGAACCATCAGAAATATGTAAATAATGATTTTTAAGGAGTTTTGTCACTGTTTGATTTCTATCACAGTATTTCTGGATTCCTGGTAAAAAACATTGGTTCTTATTGGAATCGACTTAGCCCTGGTCTACACTTCAAGTTTAGGTCAGATTTAGCAGCATTAGATTGGTTTAGCCCTCCACCCATCCACACTACGAAGCCAATTTTTCTGACTTTAAGGGCTCTTAAAATCAGTTTCTGTACTCCTCCCAAATGAGTGGATTAGTGCTGAAATCAACCTTGATGGTCCAATCTGGGGTAGTGTGGATGCAATTCGATGGTATTGGCCTCTGGGAGCTATCCCAGAGTGCTCCTCTGTGACTGCTCTGGAGAGCACTCTCAACTCAGATGCACTGGTCAGGTAGAAAAGAAAAGCCCCGTGAACTTTTCAATTTCATTTCCTGTTTGGCCAGCATGGCGAGCTGACCAGTACAGGTGACCATGGAAAGCTCATCAACAGAGGTGACCATGCAGTCCCAGAATCGCAAAAGAGCTCCAGCATGGACCAAATGGGAGGTACTCGATCTGATCAGAACTCCGTTCAAAAAGACAAAATGCCAAAATATTTGAAAAAATCTACAAGGCCATGAAGGACAGAGGCTATAACAGGAACCTGCAGCAGTGCCGTGTGAAATTTAAGGAGCTCAGGAAAGCCTACCAAAGAACAAGAGAGGCAAACGGCTGCTCCGGGTCAGAGCCTCAGACATGCCGCTTTTATAATGAGCTGCATGCCATTCTAGGGGGTACCCCTACAACTACCTCAGCCCTGTGCATGGACTCTGTCAATGGACTCTCACACCACAGGGATGCGGATTTTGGGGATGAGGAAGATGATGAGGAGGAGGAGGTTGAAGCACAGCAAGCAAGCAGAGAAACCATTTTCCCCAACAGTCAGGAACTGTTTTTCACCCCGGATCTAGTACCCTCCCAACCCACCGAAGGCGGGCTCCCAGACTTAGAAGGCAGAGAAGGGACCTGTGGTGAGTGTACCTTTGTAAATATAATACACAGTTTAAAAGCAAGCATGTTTAATGATTAATTTGCCCTGAAGACTTGGGATGCATTCACGGCCAGTACAGCTACTGGAAAAGTCTGTTAACGTGTCTGGGGATGGAGCAGAAATCCTCCAGGGACATCTCAATGAAGCTCTCCTGGATGTACTCCCAAAGCCTTTGCAAAAGGTTTCTGGGGATGGCAGCCTTATTCCGTCCTCCATGGTAGGACACTTTGCCACACCAGACCAGCAGCACATAGTCTGGAATCATTGCATAACAAAGCATGGCAGTGTATGGTCCCGGTGTTTGCTGACATTCAAGCAACATCTGTTCTTCATCTCTCTGTGTTACCCTCAGGAGAGTGATAGCATTCATGGTCCCCTGGTTGAAATAGGGGAATTTTATTAAGGGGACATTCAGAGATGGCCGTTCCTGCTGTGCTGTTTGCCTGTGGATGAACAGAAATCTTCCCCATTGTTAGCCATGCGGTGGGGGGATGGGTGAAGTGATTATCCCAGAGAACTGGGTATGTGTGTGTGGGGGGGGGGTGCGGTTAGTTAAGTTTGTGCTGCACATTAACCTAAAAACTGCAACCCCTCCTTTTAAATGGCCAACCCATTTTAAAGGGTCAACACAATGGGTGTTTGGTATGTGAAATGAGGGCACTGCTGTTTGAAACCATTCCCATATGTTAGGAAGTTTAAAGAAGCCAAAAGACTGGCTTACCATGTCTCCCTGCAAGCCGAATTCTGTTGCCCACCGGCCCTGCGTGTATGATCTCTCACACCATACTGGCAGGCCCTTGATATAAGAGGCAAAATGCGACCTTGTAAAGAAAGAACACGTGCTATGTAATGTTAAGAGCTTGGTTCACCGTGAAAGAGTCTACCCATTGTTCTCTAAAATGTCTCTTTTTAAAGACTAATCTCCCTTTTTTCCCTCCTGCAGTTGCAAATGTTTCATCGCTCCAGGTATCATCTCCATCCCAGAGGCTATCAAAAATAGAAGCCGAAAAAAACCGCACTCATGATGAAATGTTCTCTGAGCTCATGCAGGCCTCCTACACTGAAAGATCCCAGCACAATGCATTAAGGGAGACATGTCAGAATCCAGGAAAGCACAAAATGAACGCGAGGACAGGAGGGATGAGCGAGAAGACAGGAGGAACAAGCAAGAGGAGAAGTGGCATCAGTGTGATGAGAGGAGGCAGGATGCAATGCTGAGGCTACTGGAGGATCAAACTGGTATGCTCCGGCGTATAGTTGAGGTGCAGGAAAGGCCGCAGGAGCACAGACCGCCGCTGCAGCCCCTGTGTAACCAACCGCCCTCCTCCCCAAGTTCCATAGTCTCCTCACCCAGAAGCCCAAGAATGCGGTGGGGGAGCTTCCGGGCACCCAACCACTCCACCCCAGAGGACTGCCCAAGCAACAGAAAGCTGACATTCAGTAAGTTTTGAAGTGCAGTGTGGCCTTGTCCTTCCGTCCTCCTCTCCTACCCCACCCCCGGACTACCTTAGCAATTATCCCCCCATTTGTGTGATGAATTAATAAAGAATGCATGAATTTGAAACAACGACTTTATTGCCTCTGCAAGCGAGGATGAAAGTGGGAAGGGGAGGGCGGTTGGCTTACAGGGAAGTAGAGTGAACCAAGGGGGAGGGTTTTCATCAAGGAGAAACAAACAGAACTTTCACACTGTAGCCTAGCCAGTCATGAAACTGGTTTTCAAAGCTTCTCTGATGCACAGCACGCCTTGCTGTGCTCTTCTAACCTCCCTGGTGTCTAGCTCCGAGTAATCAGCGGCCAGGCGATTTGCCTCAACCTCTCACCCCGCCATAAACGTCTCCCCCTTACTCTCACAGATATTGTGGAGCACACAGCAAGCAGTAATAACGATGGGAATATTGGTTTTGCTGAGGTCTAAATGACTCAGTAAACTGCGCCAGCGCGCTTTTAAACATCCAAATGCACATTCTACCACCATTCTGCACTTGCTCAGCCTATAGTTGAACTGCTCCTGACTACTGTCCCGGCTGCCTGTGTATGGCTTCATAAGCCATGGCATTAAGGGGTAGGCTGGGTCCCCAAGGATAACTATAGGCATTTCAACATCCCCAGTGGTTATTTTCTGGTCTGGGAAGAAAGTTCCTTGCTGCAGCCATTCCCACAGATCAGAGTTCCTAAAGATGAAAGTGGCATGTACCTTTCCCGGCCATCCCACGTTGATGTTGGTGAAATGTCCCTTGTGATCCACCAGTGCTTGCAGAACCATTGAAAAGTACCCCTTTCAGTTTATGTACTGGCTGCCTTGGTTGTCTGGTCCCAAGATAGGGATATGCGTTCCGTCTATCACCACACCACAGTTAGGGAATCCCATTGCAGCAAAGCCATCCAGTATGACCTGCACATTTCCTAGAGTCACTACCCTTGATAGCAGCAGGTCAGTGATCGCGTTGGTTACTTGGATCACAGCAGCCCCCACAGTAGACTTGCTCACTCCAAATTGATTCCCAACTGACCAGTAGCTGTCTGGCGTTGCAAGCTTCCAGAGGGCTATCGCCACTCGCTTGTGAACTGTGAGGGCTGCTCTCATCTTGGTATTCTTGCACTTCAGGGCAGGGGAAAGCAAGTCAAAAAGGAAAGTGCCCTTATGCATTCGTAAAAATGAAAGTTTTGGGAATCATCCCAGACCTGCAACACTATGTGGTCCCACTAGCCTGTGCTAGTTTCCCTGGCCCAGAATCAGCATTTGGCCTGCCCCATTGCCACCAGGATGGCCAAATTGCTGGGGCCCGTACTTTGAGAGAAGCCTGTGTTCTGGTTCTGCATATACTGCTAGATAATGTGCGTGGTGTTTAGAACGGTCATAATTGCCATGGTGATCTGATCGGGCTCCATGCTTGTCATGGTATGGTGTCTGCAGGAGAGCAGGGTGGCAGCGGAAGCTGTGGGTGGATGACAATGCTGACAGCAATATGGCGCCCGCACAGAAAAAGGCACAAAACAATTGTCAGCCGTTGCTTTCATGGAGGGAGGGAGCAAGGGGTAGGCTGGCAGCAAATGGTGCAGTACAACTGCTAGCCATCATCGTCTCCTGGGTGCTCACCAGCAGACAGTGCAGTACGACTGCTAGCTATCATCATCTCCTGAGTGCTGGCAGTGCTGCTGGCTGGAGAGCAGCCTGAGGCAGAATGGCTCCCTCAAGGATTGAGCTCACAACCCTGGGTTTAGCAGGCCAATGCTCAAACCACTGAACTATCCCTCTGCCAATATTCCAGGTAGGACTGAATCTCCATTAGACAAAACTTAAAGAAGAGAATGACCAGAGTCACTCCCATTTATGTCCAGCCGCCCCTGACAGACCTCACCGAGATCTGCCAGGAGCACCCATGTCTGCCCAGGCACCCTGAGTGACCTCACCGAGGCTGGCCAAGAGCACCCAGGAGATGATGAGGACGGCTACCAGTCGTAATACACCATCTGCTGCCACAAGGCAATGAGCTGCTGCTGTGTAGCAATGCTGTCCCACATCTGCCAGCACCCAGGAGACATAAGGTGATGGTGAACTGAGCGGGATCCATTCTTGCCGTGGTATGGCATCTGCATGAGTAACCCAGGAAAAAAGGCACGAAACAATTGTCTGCCATTGCTTTCATGGAGGGAGGGAGGAAGGGGGGGCCTGATGACATGTACCCAGAACCACATGTGACAATGTTTTTTGCCCCATCAGACATTGGAATCTCAACCCAGAATTCCAATGGGTGGCGGAGACTGCAGGAACTATGGGATAGCTACCTACAGTGCAATGCTCCGGAAGTCGACACTAGCCTTGGTACTGTGGACGCAGTCTGCTGACTTAATGGTCTTAACAGTCTTAAGTGGGGACACACACAATTGACTGTATAAAATCGTTTTCTAAAAAATCGACTTCTATAAATTTGACCTAATTTTGTAGTGTACACATACCCTTAGTTGTCGTAGGGAAGTTTGGTTTTGTACTGAATAATTTCTAAGTTTAAAAATGATGAAACCTGTATACCCCACCATCCTATCACGTGTTCTGTATATTACAGGTGGAGCTGGTAGTTCTGCCTATAATTTAGGTTGCCCATCCCTTCCAAATTATAGGGCCCTATTTTCAGTTGCTTATACATTTGCCAAACAGACTATTCAGGCTGAAATTTTCCATGCTGCATGTCTTCCCATGCTCTTCCTTTGAAAACTTTTAAATGGTTCAGCTGTTTCTGAGAACAAGATTAGGGGAAAATATGTTGCCCTTTGTTTGTTTTTGTTTTTTAAAAGCCAGCTTGTTGGGAAGCTCTGGAACGTCCATGCTTTGGAGCAGGGACTTGAAATTTGGCAGGTGGGTTACCCTGATATCAGGGAAATGCTTTTTGCCATACCTGTGAAAATTGATGCAAATTTGGGCAAATTACAAGCCTCTGAAAAATCCCAATTTTCACATGCACAATAGAGGCTTGCTAAAGTTTGGCAGCTAAATTCTCTGAAGATTTAATCTGTACTGGGCATTCTCCAGCTCAGGGATGCATGGGCTGAAGAGGACTTTTACTACAATTGGTCCTCCATGCTGCTATGGCACTGGGCATCAAAACCGAGAGCAAGGAGACTTTCTCCTGAGCTCTCAATGCCTGCTCTGCTGATGTCTAGGCAGCATGGAGGATGGGGAGGATGCACCCTGAGTCAAATGCCATGGGTAATATGAGCAGATGTGGAGAAAAGACTGTAGAAGCCTGGGGAGGTGGAGGACAAGAGGTGGTGTGGGCATAGGTGGTAGGTGGCTATGGGTAGAGAGGGCTCAATCCTTCCTCCAGATCTATTTCTGTCTTGTCATTTTCTGAGCCACTGTGCCACCCACATGCATGCCCAAATCAGCCGGTGAATGGCCACATCTGGCAGTGCCAGGGGCCAGAAGAGCACAGGGTGAGGTGTCTGGGGGGAGGGCCCTGCCTGTGCATGGCCGCATACATCAAATAATGCAGTGGCAGACTCCTCTAAACCTGTGAGTGGTGAGAGCCAATGGGCTGAAACAGGGAGCTGGGCCCAGCCCAGTGTGATAGGAGCCACAGCTGCAGGGCAGGCTCAGTGTCCCATAGAATACTTTTCACCAGCCCAGCCAGCTACGGGTGTGGATAGGAGTGGGGGAAGAAAGGGGATATATGACTGCAGAGAGGCAGGAGTTAGGGGATTAGATAACAGCAGAGAGGAAGAGACCACAGGAGCTAAGGGTGGGGAACTGGACGCAGAGAAGCAGAGAAGAGGGGGCAGGGTGAGATCAGAGAGGAAAAGGGTCTATAAACACCAAAGCTCAATCACGCTCCAGAGTACGGAATCGAACCCAGGAGTCAATCTCTACATTCCTCTCCTGTCTGTAAATAGCTATAAAACCTACCGGTAAAGTGTCTCATCTCCAGTTTGTCACTAGTCCACATAGGGTAATAGCCAACTAGTATTATCATTTACTCCTTTAGTCAGGTAGTAGAGTTCTAAGCTGCAGATCTAAAAAGGCAAACCCGCTGATGACCCACATGTCACAAATCCAATTGCCTGGCCTGGCCAGCCACCCATCAGACTGCTGTGAAGAGCCCAGCTGCTGGATCCTTGAGAGTTTCAAGCCTCCCGGAACCTGAACGAAGACCAACCACTGCCTCTCTCATGAGGTCCTAGGAACACTATTGAGGCACAGACCTGCTGTCTAGCACCTTCTCCTCTGAACTTAGTCCTTCTAGCCAGCTGCCGAACCCTTTGGGCTCAGTGCTCACCCTCCCAACACACCCTCTCCCAAAACTCCACCCAGAGGCATGAGCCTTCTGATTTACAGTATGATTTTCTCAAGAGGCATGTGGTTGTTGTGAAGCACATAACATACAGACACTTTGCACAGAAGTCTAACATGTTTTTATGTTTGCAACATACAGACAAAGAAGTTAGATTCAAAACATAAAACTCTTGCAGGATGGTTGCTACATAACACTACTTTTTCTTATGATTTCAGAATAACACACAAGAACCCAAAACAAAGAGAGAAAACAAACTGTTCTCAAAAAGAGACAAGTACAGTTCACTCCACCTTACTATAGTCTGGCAGTCTGCAGAAGGTTGCTGCTCCCAGAGGCTTCTCTACAGAGACCACTATCCTGCAAGCAGGACTAGGAACCCCCATCTTTCCCCCAACATAAAAGTGATAGGTTACAATTCCAACACAGTCCTCAATAAGTAAGGAAGTAAAATCCATTTATTCATGTCTGAATATTGATGATATCACAGCAATATTTTCAGAAGCATGTTTGATCCAGTGCTATCTTTGGGGACTCAGCAGCTAAGCTCCGAATGACCTGCCACACAGCATCTATCCATCTTCTTTCTGGTCATATGCTGCCATGATAACCTGCCACCATTCCCTATATGATAGGTTTCTCAATATTATTTCTAACTCTATGCTTGATGTGACCAAAGTAAATAAGTTGGCACCAGTGTATTTCTGACAGCATGGTCTGCTTCTCTCCAAAAATATTTCTAACATAAGTACTTGTCATCTTTTCTAACCAGGAGATAGGCAAAAGTCTGGTCAAGCACCATATCAAAAAGGCTTTAATTTTCTCCTTTTCAGCAGCACTAATTTCCCACAATTCACATCCGTAAATTGATATGGAAAAAATTAAGCTTTTCACCAAACAAACATTTTGAGATGCCATTGTGTTTCTCAACTTTAATAAAAGATGCCATCGTTGAGCAAGCCATTCCTAGTCTTCTTCTGATTTCTTTGGAACAACCTCCATAGATAAATATATTTGACCCCAGATAATCAAATTCATCTGCTGCTCTACAACTTGACCATTAATCATGATGTCCGCTTGCAGCTTGTTTTTTGTTAATGATGTCAACATGCCTGCATTTCGTTTTTGCTTCATTCATAAGTAGTCCATATTCTTTGCTAACTGTTTTAACAGACTCCAACATTCATTGCATTGCATGTAGCAATGAGCATCATGTCATCAGTATATTTTATGTCAGTTAAGAGATGTCCACCAATGGAAATCCCAGTTCTTTCCATTTTGTTAAAACCTTCCGGGGCTTGTGTCATAATTAATTTGATGTACATGTTGAAAAAGATTGGGGTCAGAACACACTCTTCTCATATCCTGCCCAGTGGAAAAATCAGTTGGTGTTGCTTGCTGCTATTCGCACTATAGTCTATTGTTGACAGTAGATACTTGCAATGAGTTCTAAGAGATGTTTTGGTATCCCCATGCCTGCCAGTATCATTCAAAGACTGTCATGTTGTGTGGATTGAATGCTCTGGAGTAGTCAATGAAACACATGATCAACGGAGGGGGGAGGGATAGCTTAGTTGTTTGAGCATTGGCCTGCTAAACCCAGGGGAGTTCAATCCTTGAGGGGGCCATTTAGGGATCGGGGCAAAAATTGGGGATTGGTCCTTCTTTGAGCAGGGGGTTGGACTAGATGACCTCCTGAGGTCCCTTTCAACCCTTATATTCTATGATGATTATACTTCCTGCATTTTGCAATGATGTGACAGATGTTCATAATTTGATCTTGTGTGCCTCATCCCTCTTTGAAACCAACTTTTTGTGATGGCAGTTTTACTTATGCTATTCACTTCATGCAATCCTGAATTATGTAGAACCAAACTTTACTTGTGTAGAATATTAGGGAGCTGATACAATTGTTACTATACTCAGTCTTCTTTCTTTGATAAGGGCAGAAATATTCCCTTCCTGCAGTCATCTGACCAATGTCTAGATATCTATACATTGCTGCACATTTTCTACATGTGATCAATACCACAATCTCCAATCACTTAACAGTTCTTGTACTACATTATCTACCCCAATTCTTTCCCAGGCTTTATTTTCATAATAGTAAACACCACTTTCTCGCACAGGATTGACAGCTCCTGCTCTGTACTCTCCTTCCTGTCTCTCGCTATTGTAAGTGGTTCTGATGAGGCATACAGATTGACACAGTAATCTCTCCACTGGCACTTGATATCATCACCATCAGTGAGGATTCTATCATCATGATCTTTTGTTATGTTCAATCACAGAGAAAAAAATTGGTAAGAAGTCTGACCACTGTGAACCAAACTTCTGTATTCTTTGTAATTCTCAAAGTCCATTCATTTTGCCCTTATATATTCATTCTTATCTTGTCTAGTCTGCCTTTGGATCTGTCTGCTTAGATCCTTGTACTCTCGCCTACTTTCTTCTGTCTCCAAGCCATTCTTTGTCACTGTCATTTTTTCACTAGCTCAAACACTGTCTTCATTAACCATTAATCATGGTGCAGTCTGACACATTTTCGGAATGTGTTTGGCAGCTTTGAGCATAATAGTTTTCATTTTATTCCAAAGTTCATGCAGGTTGTTCACCTCTTTTACCTGTGACAGTACTTCAAACCCATTCTGGATAGAAATCATACAGTTTTTGCAAAACCAAAAAACTCATTTGCAAACTTAACACCATTAATTTGGGCTTGAATAGGGACTTGGAGTGGCTGGCTCAGCACAAAAGCAATTTTTCCTCTCTTGGTATTGACACCTCCTCGTCAATTATTGGGAGTGGACCACATCCATCCTGACTGAATTGGCCTCGTCAACACTGGTTCTTCACTTATAAGCAATGTTCTCTCTAATTTTTGATAGGCCGTGTGCACAAAAATTTCTTCTATGCAATTTTTTGAAGAAGAGTTCAAATTTGTGCGCCATGAGGCAAATGCACCCAAGCGAGTAAAATGCTTATACATTTAAAAAGTTTTAATTTGCAATTTGTGATAATGATAGTTTTATACCATGTTATTTTATAAACATCATTTTTAAATACTTAGAAAAAGGAAATTTAACCATTCTTCATGAAGCAGAAGTTAGTTTTAAGCATTACGCTTTATGATCTTTTTATAGACAATCACAAGCGTATATCAAGCACATATTAATCATGATCATTATCAGTCCATAGGCTTCTGACCGTTGGTATCCACTTTTACCTTTCATTCTATACACGTCTGAAAAGATTTTGATAAACATATAATAAAGACAATTTAATAAGTATGCCATTATGTCAATTTATATGGGTTTTCAGATAGAGACATCATAAGTAAAAAAAGAAAAACAAGAATTTGTGTTTTAAATTTAAAATCTTCCTTAAAAATATCAATAAATGATTATCAGACAAGAATAAGATATGTAATTATAAATGCATTTTAATTTCCTTATTGGTCGAAATGTCAAAGACTGCTAAACTAACCTTACTGTTTTTCCCTGAAATCTTTTTCATTTGCCCATTTAATATAAACTCTGTCCAGATCTATCAGTCCTCCATCCAGCTGGTAACTCTTAATACACATCAGTATGTCCAAATGATCTACTTGTAAACAATTCAGTAGTTTGTTTTTTAGAGTGTTCATTAAGCTAAAGCCATGCTCACAGTCTGCACTTGATGCTAGGAATGTTCCTCCAATATCCATCAACTTTGCAAGATCCTGAAACTGTTCGTTCTGGTAAGCAAATGTCACCATATCCGGGAAACTTAAAACCAATTGGCTTTTGATTCTTTCGGCTACTGCAAACTTGAAGTCATTGTACTGACTGATTATAACAATCTCTTCAGCAAGAAAGTCTTTGTTGTTTGAACATAGGGATTTGACAGATGACGCTTTATGAAATCCAACTTCCATACATCGTTCCACATTCTTCCTGTTGCAAATTCTCCCGAAGCTCTGGCATCTCGACAATATACACAAACCACTCCGTTGTCCTCATCATATGTGAATATTTCATGAAGTTTAACAAGCGTTACACTATGTGACTTCAGTGTAACCGCCTCCATAGTCTCATCCAGCCATCCAGATTTAAATAAAGTCACTGTTCTTTTATGCTTTAGACCTCTAGACAGTAACGTTTTGGGACTGAATTTTTATTTGATTTTGGTTTATTTAAAATTAATACTTTTATTATATGTCTGCTATTTCAATGCGCTTAACAGCATGACTCGACAAAAGGGCAAATGGGAGATCATTCAGATCAGGATACTGGAAGTTTGTGCATAGCTCCGATCACATCCATGCATCTGCGGCAAAAAAAGCGGGAAAATGGAGATGTATGGGTCCTGACCGTCCTGACGTGATCAAGGTTCCACGTTTGAAATGCTGGCGGGGAGGGTTACAATTCATTGCCCTCCTTTCCCTTACCCCCCTTGCCAGCTAATAGAATCTGGCTGTGTTGATAGATGGCGAGTGAACAATGTCAAAAGCCCCCATAAATGATATTTCGGCCTGATTCCAATGTAGTATTTCATTTTTTGTGTGCACAGTGTTTCGCTGTGTGGGGGGGGTTTAGGATCTGTGTGTGCGCACACACACGCGCATAGCTTAGAGGGAACAGTGCTTGTAAGGTAACTTCCTTCTCTTCATGTGCCAGTATATCTATGCCTGTAATTTTCACTCCATGCATCTGAAGAAGTGGGTTTTTTAACCCACAAAAGTTTATGCCCAAATAAATCTGTTTGTCTTTAAGGTGCCACCAGACTCCTCATTGTTTTTGTGAGTAAAGACTAACATAGCTACCCCTCTGATACTTGACAGTTTTTGTTGATTCTGAACAAGTCCAGAGGTAGTGGACCTGCTGAAGATCTTATCTGTTTTAAGTTTTAATTTAATTTTAATTTTATATTTGAGGCTAACAATTGATGGTCTGATCTGCAGTGTCAATACACCACAGCTATTGCTCTTTTATACTTAACAGATAAAGCACAAGAGAGTACAGCTCAGATATCACATAATAAACATCCCAAATGCAATGTCTGTCACTAGCCCACCCTTCCCTGGGGTGTTCTTGGGGTATCATCTGTGTCCAGGAAGGCAGATAGGGTGTCTTGCCTCATGAGACTGCTACATCCCAGGCTGCTTGTCCCTCAGGGAGACCTCTTCCCCCACTGCTTTGAACTTCCTCTCTGCTCCCAATACTTCTTTTTCCTGAGTTTATATGTCTCCTTCTAATATCTGGCTTTCTTTGTTCTATCTTTTGGTAACTTTCCATTCTCTCAACTTGCCCCCCCTTTCTGACAAGGGGAGGAAGTATATTTTCCCAGTTTGAGCAAACCCCCTTGACATCTTTATTGTCCATTCAAAGTACCATCATTAATTTTAACATAGTTCCCGTTGTGGTTAGATGTTGATAGATGTTTGGCTGCATGTGTGTATTCCCTCTGTGTGCCGCCCCAGCCCTGTGCAGACAGCTGGCATGGCAGACTTCATGCAAACTGCCCAATGACCACAAGATCCATTAAGGGATGAAGGCACCCAGCCTGGCTTATTCTTGACAAACCACGGTACTAGTATCCCGCAGACACTACCAGACCACTTATACATGTGTGCCCATAACAGTGGACCAGCTTAGTGAATGGCAGGACTTTCTGTTCCTCCCTAGGCCGAACTAAGATACTCCCTTTGAGATACATTTTATACCCCAATAAAACAAGTTAATATGCCCCTTTAACATAGTTAGTTACCGCCCCCTGACGTCACTAGTTATCACCAATCATTTTGTATATGTTGGTTCAATTAAAACATTTTTATTATGTATTGTCATCCTGACCTTATCTTGGGGGGGGGGGGGTCAGTGTGTTCCTGTTATCCTTGTGGAATGTTTTTGTACCATCCATGATATCAGGATATTCTGGTACCATTTGATATTGGGATGTGTTTGTGTGAGCACTTTGTGATTAGCTCTTCTTAGGAATGTGTATTTTTGTAATATCAGCCCTGTTTTTGCCAAATATTGTGAGCAGATACTGCCCCATATTAAGTCTTTGAAAAAAGGGCTTATGTCTCAGGCTCCCTTCCTACTACACCCATTTTCTCTGATCTCGGGAAGACAGGGTTTTCAGGCTAGTAGGGTATGGTGGATACACATACAGAGGCACATTCATGATACAGGAGTTTTCATAAGAGCAACTCCATAATTAACTAGAATTAATAAATTAGACAGAGTGATATGAAAAAACAACCGTCACATCATATGGTCCCCATGATTAAATTTTACTTTTGGTTCCAATTTTTTAGTTACGAAATATTTAAATAAAAAAACGATGTTATAAGAACACTAAAGTTGGAAAGTCACAACACTTAGAGGTTAGAAAATGTCTCCTTATCATGCACAACATTATAATACTGGTCATGATCACTACTGATCTGTTTTTCCCACAGCTCATTTACCCGTCCACACTGGCAAGGCATGTAGAGTGCCTGACTCTGTGCTAGAGTCTCCAGGTACTCCACCTCAGTGAGAATATTAACGCTTGCTGCATCTTGGCTGACCACACTGGTCAGTGTGAACGCGCTGTTGCATTACTGCGCTCTTTGAAACGTCCCATAATCCCCATAGTCAAGTGCCACTCTCTCATTGTTTTGAACTCGCTGTAGATGCGGATATGCCCTTTGAAAGCTCCGTTTTCTGACAGCTGGCTGCTTATCCGCTCCGAGACAAAGCAACCATTAGTGTGGAATGCTGTGGTGAGAGAGGATGGGGGTAGGGGGGTCTGCTGGCTGTTTGAACTTACAGACAGGATGCTGACTATATGCTCGTCCAAACCCACTCTCTCTCCCCAACCATACACAACACCCTCACCCTCCATTTCCCCCCTCCCGCATTTGAAAAGCATGTTGCAGTCACTTGCATGCTGGATAGCTGCCCCTAATGCATACTCACTCCCAATGCTCTGCAAGTGCCGCAAATGTGGCCATGCCATCTGCTTGAAGCTGTCAATATGGACAGACTGCAGTGCTTTCCCCACTGCGCTCTCGTCCGAAGGCTGTTTAACTCAAAGCGCTCTACATCTGCAAGTGTAGCCATGCCCTAATTAGTTGTTATCCATCAGTAAGAGATCTTGGGGCTTGTCTACACTGGCACTTTACAGCGCTGCAAACTTTCTTGCTTTCTTGCTCAGGCACGTGAAAAAACACCCCCTGAGTGCAGTAAGTTTCAGTGCTGTAAAGCGCCAGTATAGACAGAGCACCAGCGCTGGCAGCCGTGCTCCCAGCGCTGGTAGCTATGCCCCTTGTGGAAGTGCGTTTTTTTAGAGCTGCGACCACACAAGCCAAGTTAAAGCAGTGCCACAGCAGCGTGACTAGCCCTTGGAGTCATTTGCAGTACTCCAGAAGCACTATGTTTCCAGAGTACTTCACATTTATAAGAATCCTTCTCACTGTCCCTGTATCATCCTGAACTCATTCTCCAGCTTCAAAAGACTTAAAAATTATTTCCAGTCATCAATGATAGATGCAATAATATAGCTGTCCTTAATGTGCATGAAGACTATACCAGGGAACTAGATTACTGACAGTTTCATCCTGAAAGCTACTGTGAGATGTAATGTCTTTAAACTGGGATGTTAGTGAAGAAGCTTGTAGGTGATTGCAATGATTTTAACGTACTGTAATTCATGATAATGTAATTATGTCGTTCATAACAATGTACCCATTATTGAAATAGTAACAGTACCAATGATAGACACATTCAATAACTAGAATATGAAAGAAGTGTGTAAATATGCTGAAAATAGGCCCCCCCCAAAACTAGCAGAGTGCCCCCTCCCCCACCCCAGATACACACACCTCTTCAAAAGCTCCCACTGACAAAAACAAAAGTTGGTGCCTATGCTCAGGATATTTTAACTGCCCAGATTCCTGATGGATAATGAACAGCCAAAGGTGCATTATGAAGGGAGTTCCTAAGACAATGCATCCAACTAGAATAGAAGCTGACCTAAATATTGTTACTCATCACCAAAAGGGAAATGAACTGAGAGTGAGAACACAGTATAATAAAAGGTTGATAGTGGATAATTTATTACCAGAAAAGGTGTTAAATTCACTGAATACATTAGTTGTTAAGAATTCTTTGCCCAGTTGTTGTCATATGGAAAACAATAAGGGAATTCCACTGCACTTGCCATTATTTAGGTCTCATTTGGAGTAGCACATTCAGCTTTGGCCACCACACTGTTAATCAGGCATTGACTAACTGGGGAAAGTTCAGAAGAGAACAATAAAAATCATTAAACACTTGAAAACTAAGACCTATGAGGAAAGGTTAATAGGACTGGGCATGTTCAGTCTGGCAAAAAGATGAATGACGAGAGGCATAATAACTGTCGAGAAATACATTAAGTGAAGTAATAAAATGAATGAAGATCAATTATCTTTATAGTCAGAGAGAAAAGAACGAATACACTTGATCTGCAACTAGGAAAAAAATAGATTAAATAAGACTACCAGGTTTGGCAATGGAGAAGGCTGCCAGAGGAATCTGAGGTTTTACTATCCTTGCAGATATTCAAGTTTAGAAAAGACACTCATCCATTAGGTTTGTTTAGAGATAACTAAATTATGCATACCATGATGCAGAGAGAAACTCTGTTCCACAGGAACTTTTTTTCCACCCTCCCCACATAGTTCTGTGATTGCTGGATTATAAATTACATTGCTGCTTGGATAGAATTCCTATGTTTTGATATTAATGGTGTTGTGTTATACTACTTGACAATTGAATGCCTGACTGCTTCTTGTGAGCAATCACAAATTCTATGCTTAAGTCCCTATATAAAATGAACAGTGTCCTATATTCTGTATTCATTGCTTTTGCTTTTGTTTCACCATAATAGAGGCTCAACTTAAATGTATATCACAAATTAAAAAGCATAGTAAGAGAACCAAAAAATGCCACCGTGGCTAAACAACAAAGTAAAAGTGAGAGGCAAAAAGGCATCCTGTAAAATGTGGAAGTTAAATCCTAGTGAGGAAAAAGAAAGGAGCCTTAACTCTGGCAAATGAAGTGTAAAAATATATTAGGAAAGACAACAAATAATTTGAAGAATGGCTAGCCAAAGACTCAAAGAGTAATAGCAAAAAAAAATTCAAATACATCAGAATCAGGAAGCCTGCTAAACAACCAGCTGGGCCACTGGACAATCGAGATGCTAAAGAAGCACTCAGAGATGATAAAGCCATTCTGGAGAAACTAAACAGAAATAGGTCACCAGGACCAGATGGTATTCACCCAAGAGTTCTGAAGGAACTCAAATGTGAAATTGCAGAACTACTAACAGTAGTCTCAGCGTATCAGCTGTGTTAGTCTGTATTCGCAAAAAGAAAAGGAGTACTTGTGGCACCTTAGAGACTAACAAACTATTATTTAAATCAGCTTCTGTACCAAATGACAGGAAGATCACTAATGTGACACCAATTCTTAAAAAGGGCTCCAGAGGTGATCCTGGCAAATACATTGCCTGACTTCAGGATCAGGCAAACTGGTTGAAACTATAGTAAAGAACAAAATTGTCAGACACATAGATGAACATTATTTGTTGGGGAAGAGTCAACATCGTTTTAGTAAAGGGAAATCATGCTTCAACAATCTACTAGAATTCTTTGAGGGGGTCAACAAGCATGTGGACCAAGGGGATCCGGTGGATATAGTGTACTTAGATTTTCAGAAAGCCTTTGACAAGGTCCCTCACCAAAGGCTGTTATGCAAAGTAAGCTGCCACAGGATTAGAGGGAAAGTGCTCTCATGGATTGGTAACTGGTAAAAAAATAGGAAACAAAGGGTAGGAATAAATGGTCAGTTTTCAGAATGGAGAGAGGTAGATAATGGTGTCCCCCAGGGGTCTGTTTTGGGACCAGTCCTAGTGAACATATTCATAAATGATCTGGAAAAAGAGGTAAATAGTGAAGTGGCAAAATTTTAAGATGATATAAAACTACTCAAAATAGTTAAATCCCAGGCAGACTGCGAAGAGCTACAAAAGGGTCTCTCAAAACTGGGTGACTGGGCAACAAAATGGGAGATAACATTCAGTGCTGATATATGCAAAGTAATGCACATTGTAAAACATCATCCCAATGACACATATACAATGATGGGGTCTAAATTAGCTGTTACCACTCAAGAAAGAGATCTTGGAGTCATTTTGGATAGACCTCTAAAAACATCCACTCAATGTGCAGCAGCTGTCAAAAAAGCAAACAGAATGTTGTGAATCATTAAGAAAGGGATAGATTAAAAAACAGAAAATATCATATTGCTTCCATATAAATCTATGGTATGCCCATATCTTGAATACTGCATGCAGATCTGGTCACCCCCTCTCAAAAAGATATATTGGAATTGGGAAAGGTTCAGAAAAGGGCAACAAACATGATTAGGGGTATGGAACAGCTTCCATACAAGGAGAGATTAATAAGACCGGGACTTTTCAGCTTGGAAAAGAGACGACTAAGTGGGGATATGTTAGTGGTCTATAAAATCATGACTAGTATGGAGAAAGTAAATAAGAAATGTTATTTACTCCTTCTCATAACACAAGACCTAGGGGTCACTACATGAAATTAATAGGCAGCTGGTTTAAAACAAAACAAAGGAAGCGTTTCTTCACACAATGCACAGTCAATCTGTGGAACTCTTTGCCAGATGAGGTTGTGAAGGCCAAGACTATCTTTCTGTAGTCTTCGTAGGAAGGTCTCTGTGGGTTAGTATGTTGTTCAGAGGTGTGTTGGAAATATTCCTTGAGTCGGAGACGTCGAAAATAGGATCCTAGGTCACCACAGAACTGTATCATGTTTGTGGGGGTGGAGGGGCAGAAGGAGAGGCCCCGAGATAGGACAGATTCTTCTGCTGGGTTAAGAGTATAGTCGGATAGATTAACAATATTGCTGGGTGGGTTAAGGGAACCACTATTGTGGCCCCTTGTGGCATGTAGTAGTTTAGAGAGTTTTTCCTTTTTCTTTAGAGAGAAAAAGTGTGTGTTGTAATTGGCTTGTCTAGTTTTTGTAAAGTCCAGCCACGAGGAAGTTTGGGTGGAAGTTGTTTTTTTATGAGAGTATCCAGTTTTGAGAGCTTTCAGAGTAGCAGCCGTATTAGTCTGTATTCACAAAAAGAAAAGGAGTACTTGTGGCACCTTAGCGACTAACAAATTTATTTGAGCATAAGCTTTCGTGAGCTACAGCTCACTTCATCGGATGCCTTCAGTGGAAAATACAGTGGGGAGATGTATATACATAGAGAACATGAAACAATGGGTGTTAACATACACACTGTAACAAGAGCGTGATCACTTAAGGTGAGCTATTACCAGCAGGAGCGCGGGAGGAAAAAAACTTTTGTAGTGATAATCAAAGTGGGCCATTTCCTCCTGAAGGTCGAAACAACAGACTGGACTTCTACATAGAGTGCTTCCGCCGACGTGCACGGGCTGAAATTGTGGAAAAACAGCATCATTTGCCCCATAACCTCAGCCATGCAGAACACAATGTCATCCACAGCCTCAGAAACAACTCTGACATCATAATCAAAAAGGCAGACAAAGGAGGTGCTGTCGTCATCATGAATAGGTCAGAATATGAACAAGAGGCTGCTAGGCAGCTCTCCAACACCACTTTCTACAAGCCATTACCTTCTGATGCCACTGAGGGTTACCAAAAGAAATTACACCATTTGCTCAAAAATCTCCCTGAAAAGCACAAGAACAAATCCGCACAGACACACCTGGAACCCTGACCTGGGTATTCTATCTGCTACCCAAGATCCATAAACCTGGAAATCCTGGATGCCGCATCATCTCAGACATTGGCACCCTGACTGCAGGATTGTCTAGCTATGTAGACTCCCTCCGCAGGCCCTACGCTACCTGCACTCCCAGCTATCTTCGAGACATCACAGACTTCCCGAGGAAACTACAATCCATTGGTGATCTTCCTAAAAACAACATCCTGCCCACTATGGATGTAGAAGCCCTCTACACCAACATTTCACACGAAGATGGACTACAAACCATCAGGAACAGTATCCCCGATAATGTCATAGCTAACCTGGTGGCTGAACTTTGTGACTTTGTCCTCACCCATAACTATTTCACATTTGGGGACAATGTATACCTTCAAATCAGCGGCACTGCCATGGGTACCCGCATGGCTCCACAGTTTGCCAACATTTTTATGGCTGACTTAGAACAACGCTTCCTCAGCTCTCGTCCCCTAATGCCCCTACTCTACTTGCGCTACATTGATGACATCTTCATCATCTAGACCCATGGAAAAGAAGCTCTTGAGGAATTCCACCATGATTTCAACAATTTGCATCCAACCATCAACCTCAGCCTGGACCACTCCACACAAGAGATCCACTTCCTGGATACGATGGTGCTAATAAGTGATGGTCATATAAACACCACCCTATACCGGAAACCTACTGACCTCTATTCCTACCTACATGCCTCCAGCTTTTATCCAGACCACAAAACATGATCCATTGTCTACAGCCAAGCTCTAGATACAATCTCATTTGCTCCAACCCCTCAGACAGAGACAAACACCTACAAGATCTTTATCAAGCATTCTTACAACTACAATACCCACCTGCTGAAGTGAAGAAACAGATTGGCAGAGCCAGAAGAGTACCCAGAAGTCACCTACTACAGGATAGGCCCAACAAAGAAAATAACAGAACGCCACTAGCCATTCACCTTCAGCCCCAAAATAAAACCTCTCCAACGCATCATCAAGGATCTACAACCTATCCTGAAGGAGTGACCCATCACTCTCACAGAACTTCGGAGACAGGCCAGTCCTTGCTTACAGACAGCCCCCCAACCTGAAGCAAATACTCACCAGCAACCACACACCACACAACAAAACCACTAACCCAGGACCTATCCTTGCAACAAAGCCCGTTGTCAACTCTGTCCACACATATCTATTCAGGGGATACCATCATAGGCCTATCACATCAGCCACACTATCAGAGACTCCTTCACTCTGCGCATCTATCAATAAGATATATGCCATCATGTGCCAGCAATGCCCCTCTGCCATGTACATTGGTCAAACTGGACAGTCTCTACGTAAAAGAATAAATGGACACAAATCAGATGTCAAGAATTATAACATTCAAAAAACCAGTTGGAGAATACTTCAATCTCTCTGGTCACTCGATTACAGACCTAAGAGTGGCTATCCTTCAACAAAAAAGCTTCAAAAACAGACCTCCAAGGAGAGACTGCTGAATTGGAATTAATTTGCAAACTGGATACATTAACTTAGGCTTGAATAGAGACGGGAATGGATGAGTCATTACACAAAGTAAAACTATTTCCCCATGGTATTTCTCCCCCCCCCCACACCACCCCCCACTATTCCTCTGATATTCTTGTTAACTGCTGGAATTAGCCTACCTTGCTTGTCACCATGAAAGGTTTTCCTCCCCCCCCCCGCTGCTAGTGATGGCTTATCTTAAGTGATCACTCTCCTTACAGTGTGTATGATAAACCCATTGTTTCATGTTCTCTGTGTGTGTATATAAATCTCTCTTCTGTTTTTTCCACCTAATGCATCCGATGAAGTGAGCTGTAGCTCACGAAAGCTTATGCTCTAATAAATTTGTTAGTCTCTAAGGTGCCACAAGTACTCCTTTTCTTTTTGTCTTCTGACAGTGGACAATGCCAGGTGCTTCAGAGGGAATGTACAGAACAGGCAATCATTGAGTGATCCATCCCTGTTGCCCATTCCCAGCTTCTGAAAAACAGGCTAGGGACACCATCCCTACCCATCCTGGCTAATGGCCATTGATGGACCTATCCTCCAGGAACTTATCTAGTTCCTTTCTGAACCCTATTATAGTCTTAAAAAGAAAAGGAGTACTTGTGGCACCTTAGAGACTAACAATTTATTTGAGTATAAGCTTTGTGAGCTACAGCTCACTTCATTGGATGCATTCAGTGGAAAATACAGTGGGGAGATTTATATACATAGAGAACATGAAACAATGGGTGTTACCATACACACTGTAACAAGAGAGTGATCACTTAAGGTGCGCTATTACCAGCAGGAGAGCGGGCGGGGGGGGGAACCTTTTGTAGTGATAATCAAGGTGGGCCATTTCCAGCAGTTGACAAGAACATCTGAGGAACAGTGGAGGGAGGAGGGGGGGAATAAACATTGGGAAAGAGTTTTACTTTGTGTAATGATCAGTCCACTCCCAGTCTCTATTCAAGCCTAATTAATTGTATCCAGTTTTCAAATTAATCCTAATTTCTGGCAGAACCAGAAGGCCATTTCTAGTTGCCTAAAGGCATGAGGGTATCATTCATGTTGCCATCAAAGAAGCCAGTAAGCAGTAGTTCCAGCCAGAGAGGGAAAGGGTGAGCCATTGTTGCTGTGGCTTTTGCTAAGTGATGTACTAAAATTTCAGAGGCCTGCCCATCTGCTGCCAATTTACTCTCCTGAAAGTTCTCTCTACCCTGTCTCTGAGTCAGGCGCTCCTAAGGCTTACAGTACTTAGGCATCAGTCTCTATGATTGATCTTCTAAGTCATCTGTTCTTGTTTCCCATTCCCTGATTTGTTGATCCTAAGTTTATGCAGCACTATGAGCCATTCACAGAAAATAGGCCTAAATATGTACATATAAAGCAATTATCTAAAAAAGATGAATAATTAAAAATGAATTAACAGTTAGATAGTTTATGAACAAAAAAGTGACACAAATCAATAAGCAAATTGTTTATAATGATTTTTATCCATTCCACTTAGAAAGTTCCAACAGAATTTAATGATTTTTTTTTAAAAAATAATTGTTTTGATTCTCACTTGTTATTTTGCTACTTCTGATAAAGAAGTGAGACTATATCTTGTAATTCTAAGAGTAATCACCAGATGGCAATACTATAAATGTGTTTATAAATCTTGTTTAACTGAATGAATAGGCAGTTAGATTTTGGAGAGTACTTTTAAAATTGTATTTAATTAAATAACATTGTAGCAGCAAAGTCTTTAATATATATTACAGTTGCAGCATTAGGGCAATTGTCATTATATAGTGCCAGAAACATTACATATAATAGCAATAGCTTCTAATGGCAGAGCTTGAACAAATAGGTATCTCAGAACAGAATCTTTATTGACAGGTACTTATTTGCTCTTTTGTTTAGGATCCAAAATATCAGTTGATTTTCTTTTTTTTGCTTGTTATTAGCTAACAATATTCTTTAAGGGAAGCATTGAGTACTAGAAGGAAAAGTTGGTCTTGCTATTGCATTCTCACCAGAAATGTAAGACTATGTCAAGTATAGATATTCTATAGCATTGCCTCTTGGTTGGATGTGTAAATCAATGTATACTGAGCACAATTAAGAAATTTATGACTGCCAGGAATAACAAGTCAATTCTAGTCTAAGAGGGTCAGATTTATGCAATTTATGCAATCTGTTTTTAGCAGAAAGCACTGACTTTCAAATTAAACCTACTTTTGAAACTAAAATTACATATCTACATATAAGACAAAGAACCGCCACACTGGGTCAGACAAAGGTCCATCTTGCCTAGAATCTGTCTTCTCACAGGTTTCAGAGTAGCAGCCGTGTTAGTCTGTATTCGCAAAAAGAAAAGGAGTACTTGTGGCACCTTAGAGACTAACAAATTTATTAGAGCATAAGCCTTTCGTGAGCTACAGCTCACTTCATCGGATGCATTTGGTGGAAAAAACAGAGGAGAGATTTATATACACACACAGAGAACATGAAACAATGGGTTTATCATACACACTGTAAGGAGAGTGATCACTTAGATAAGCATCACTAGCAGGCGGGGGGGGGGGGGGAAGGAGGAAAACCTTTCATGGTTGACAAAGCAAGGTAGGCTAATTCCAGCAGTAACAAGAATATCAGAGGAACAGTGGGGGGTGGGGTGGGAGGGAGAAATACCATGGGGAAATAGTTTTACTTTGTGTAAGGACTCAATCCATTCCCAGTCTCTATTCAAGCCTAAGTTAATTGTATCCAGTTTGCAATTAATTCCAATTCAGCAGTCTCTCCTTGGAGTCTGTTTTTGAAGCTTTTTGTTGAAGTATAGCCACTCTAAGATCTGTGATCGTGTGACCAGAGAGATTGAAGTGTTCTCCAACTGGTTTTTGAATGTTATAATCTGACGTCTGATTTATGTCCATTCATTCTTTTACGTAGAGACTGTCCAGTTTGGCCAATGTACATGGCAGAGGGGCATTGCTGGCACATGATGGCATATATCACATTGGTAGATGCGCAGGTGAACGAGCCTCTGATAGTGTGGCTGATGTGATTAGGCCCTATGATGGATCCCCTGAATAGATATGTGGACAGAGTTGGCAACGGGCTTGTTGCAAGGATGGTTCCTGGGTTAGTGGTTCTGTGTGTGGTGTGTGGTTGCTGGTGAGTATTTGCTTCAGATTGGGGGGCTGTCTGTAAGCAAGGACTGGTCTGTCTCCCAAGATCTGTGAGAGCGATGGCTCGTCCTTCAGGATAGGTGTAGATCCTTGATGATGCGTCGGAGAGGTTTTAGTTGGGGGCTGACGGTGATGGCTAGTGGCGTTCTGTTGTTTTCTTTGATGGGCCTGTCCTGTAGTAGGTGACTTCTGGGTCCTCTTCTGGCTCTGTCAATCTGTTTCTTCACTTCAGCAGGTGGGTATTGTAGTTGTAGGAATGCATGATAGAGATCTTGTAGGTGTTTGTCTCTGTCTGAGGGGTTGGAGCAAATGCGGTTATAGCGTAGCGCTTGGCTGTAGACAATGGATCGAGTGGTATGATCTGGATGAAAGCTAGAGGCATGTAGGTAGGAATAGCGGTCAGTAGGTTTCCGATATAGGGTTGGTGTTTATGTGACCATCGCTTATTAGCACCGTAGTGTCCAGGAAGTGGATCTTTTGTGTGGACTGGTCCAGGCTTGAGGTTGATGGTGGGATGGAAATTGTTGAAATCATGGTGGAATTCCTCAGAGCTTCTTTTCCATGGGTCCAGATGATGAAGATGTCCTCAATGTAGCGCAAGTAGAGTAGGGGCATTAGGGGGACGAGAGCTGAGGAAGCGTTGTTCTAAGTCAGCCATAAAAATGTTGGCATACTGTGGGGCCATGCGGGTACCCATCGCAGTGCCGCTGATTTGAAGGTATGCATTGTCACCAAATGTGAATAGTTATGGGTCAGGACAAAGTCACAAAGTTCAGCCACCAGGTTAGCCGTGACAGTATCGGGGATACTGTTCCTGACGGCTCGTAGTCCATCTTTGTGTGGAATGTTGGTGTAGAGGGCTTCTACATCCATAGTGGCTAGGATGGGTTTTTTTAGGAAGATCACCAATGGACTGTAGTTTCCTCAGGAAATCGGTGGTGTCTCGAAGATAGCTGGGAGTGCTGGTAACGAAGGGCCTGAGGAGGGAGTCCTACATAGCCAGACAATCCTGCTGTCAGGGTGCCAATGCCTGAGATGATGGGGCGTCCAGGATTTCCAGGTTTATGGATCTTGGTAGCAGATAGAATACCCAGGTCGGAGCTCCAGTGGTGTGTCTGTGCGGATTGGTTCTTGTGCTTTTTCAGGGAGTTTCTTGAGGCAAATGCTGTAGTTCTTTTGGTAACCTCTCAGTGGGATCAAGAGGGTAATGGCTTGTAGAAAGTGGTGTTGGAGAGCTGCCTAGTAGCCTCTTGTTCATACTCCGACCTATTCATGATGACGACAGACCTCCTTTGTCAGCCTTTTTGATTATGATGTCAGAGTTGTTTCTGAGGCTGTGGATGGCACTGTGTTCTGCATGTTGAGGTTATGGGGTAAGCGATGCTGCTTTTCCACAATTTCAGCTCGTGCACGTCGGCGGAAGCAGTCTATGTAGAAATCCAGGCTGCTGTTTCGACCTTCAGGATGGAGTCCACCCAGAATCCTTCTTTTTGTAGTGTTGGCAGGAAGGTCTCTGTGGGTTAATATGTTGGTCAGAGGTGTGTTGGAAATATTCCTTGAGTCTGAGACGTCGAAAATAGGATTCTAGGTCACCACAGAACTGTATCATGTTCGTGGGGGTGGAGGGGCAAAAGGAGAGGCCCCGAGATAGGACAGATTCTTCTGCTGGGCTAAGAGTATAGTTGGATAGATTAACAATATTGCTGGGTGGGTTACGGGAACCATTGTTGTGGCCCCTTGTGGCATATAGTAGTTCAGATAGCTTAGTGTCCTTTTCTTTGTAGAGAAGCAAAGTGTGTTTTGTAAATGGCTTGTCTAGTTTTTGTAAAAGTCCAGCCACGAGGAAGTTTGTGTGGAAGGTTGGTTCTTTATGAGAGTATCCAGTTTTGAGAGCTCATTCTTAATCTTTCCCTGTTTGCTGTAGAGGATGTTGATCAGGTGGTTCCGCAGTTTCTTTGAGAGTGTGTGGCACAAGCTGTCAGCATAGTCTGTGTGGTATGTAGATTGTAATGGATTTTTACCTTCAGTCCTTTCGGTATGATGTCCATCTGTTTGCATTTGGAGAGGAAGATGATGTCTGTCTGTATCTGTGCGAGTTTTTTCATGAAGTTGACAGATTTCCACTCTATACGGCTAAATTCAGTGCCTTGCATAATCACAGGTTTCAGAGTAGCAGCCGTGTTAGTCTGTATTCGCAAAAGAAAAGGAGTACCGGTGGCACCTTAGAGACTAACAAATTTATTAGAGCATAAGCTTTCGTGAGCTACAGCTCACTTCATCAGATGCATTTGGTGGAAAAAAACAGAGGAGAGATTTATATACACACACAGCATCGCTTACCCCATAACCTCAACCATGCAGAACACAGTGCCATCCACAGCCTCAGAACAACTCTGACATCATAATCAAAAAGGCTGACAAAGGAGGTGCTGTCGTCATCATGAATAGGTCGGAGTATGAACAAGAGGCTACTAGGCAGCTCTCCAACACCACTTTCTACAAGCCATTACCCTCTGATCCCACTGAGAGTTACCAAAGAAACTACAGCATTTGCTCAAGAAACTCCCTGAAAAAGCACAAGAATAAATCTGCACAGACACCACCCCTGGAGCTCCGACCTGGGTATTCTATCTGCTACCCAAGATCCATAAACCTGGAAATCCTGGACGCCCCATCATCTCAGGCATTGGCACCCTGACAGCAGGATTGTCTGGCTATGTAGACTCCCTCCTCAGGCCCTTCGTTACCAGCACTCCCAGCTATCTTCGAGACACCACCGATTTCCTGAGGAAACTACAGTCCATTGGTGATCTTCCTAAAAACACCATCTAGCCACTATGGATGTAGAAGCCCTCTACACCAACATTCCACACAAGAATGGACTACGAGCCGTCAGGAACAGTATCCCCGATACTGTCACGGCTAACCTGGTGGCTAAACTTTGTGACTTTGTCCTGACCCATAACTATTTCACATTTGGTGACAATGTATACCTTCAAATCAGCGGCACTGCGATGGGTACCCGCATGGCCCCACAGTATGCCAACATTTTTATGGCTGACTTAGAACAACGCTTCCTCAGCTCTCGTCCCTAATGCCCCTACTCTACTTGCGCTACATTGATGACATCTTCATCATCTGGATCCATGGAAAAGAAGCTCTTGAGGAATTCCACCATGATTTCAACAATTTCCATCCCACCATCAACCTCAAGCCTGGACCAGTCCACACAAGAGATCCACTTCCTGGACACTACGGTGCTAATAAGCGATGGTCACATAACCACCACCCTATATCGGAAACCTACTGACCGCTATTCCTACCTAAATGCCTCTAGCTTTCATCCAGATCATAACCACTCGATCCATTGTCTACAGCCAAGTGCTACGCTATAACCGCATTTGCTCCAACCCCTCAGACAGAGACAAACACCTACAAGATCTCTATCATGCATTCCTACAACTACAATACCCACCTGCTGAAGTGAAGAAAAAGATTGACAGAGCCAGAAGAGTACCCAGAAGTCACCTACTACAGGACAGGCCCAACAAAGAAAACAACAGAACGCCACTAGCCATCACCTTCAGCCCCCAACTAAAACCTCTCCAACGCATCATCAAGGATCTACAACCTATCCTGAAGGACGAGCCATCACTCTCACAGATCTTGGGAGACAGACCAGTCCTTGCTTACAGACAGCCCCCCAATCTGAAGCAAATACTCACCAGCAACCACACACCACACAACAGAACCACTAACCCAGGAACCTATCCTTGCAACAAAGCCCGTTGCCAACTCTGTCCACATATCTATTCAGGGGATACCATCATAGGGCCTAATCACATCAGCCACACTATCAGAGGCTCGTTCACCTGCGCATCTACCAATGTGATATATGCCATCATGTGCCAGCAATGCCCCTCTGCCATGTACATTGGCCAAACTGGACAGTCTCTACGTAAAAGAATGAATGGACATAAATCAGACGTCAAGAATTATAACATTCAAAAACCAGTTGGAGAACACTTCAATCTCTCTGGTCACCTGATTACAGATCTAAGAGTGGCTATCCTTCAACAAAAAAGCTTCAAAAACAGACTCCAAGGAGAGACTGCTGAATTGGAATTAATTTGCAAACTGGATACAATTAACTTAGGCTTGAATAGAGACTGGGAATGGATGAGTCCTTACACAAAGTAAAACTATTTCCCATGGTATTTCTCCCTCCCACCCCACCCCCCACTGTTCCTCTGATATTCTGTTAACTGCTGGAATTAGCCTACCTTGCTTGTCACCATGAAATGTTTTCCTCCTTTCCCACCCCTGCTGTTGGTGATGGCTTATCTTAAGTGATCACTCTCCTTACAGTGTGTATGATAAACCCATTGTTTCATGTTCTCTGTGTGTGTGTATATAAATCTCTCCTCTGTTTTTTCCACCAAATGAATCCGATGAAGTGAGCTGTAGCTCACGAAAGCTTATGCTCTAATAATTTGTTAGTCTCTAAGATGCCACCGGTACTCCTTTTCTTTTGCGAATACAGACTAACACGGCTGCTACTCTGAAACCTAGAATATTCAGTTTTCCTTCTCAGCCTTTTCCTTGCTGGGAGTGCCTTGGGAAACGTAAACCCAATTGCTACGATTAAACCCCTGTCATTGATTATTTTTGTAAAATCACAGATTATTCAAGCATAAGCTTTCGTGAGCTACAGCCTCACTTCATCGGATGCATTTGGTGGAAAAAACAGAGGAGAGATTTATATACACACACACAGAGAACATGAAACAATGGGTTTATCATACACACTGTAAGGAGAGTGATCACTTAAGATAAGCCATCACCAGCAGCGGGGCGGGGGGGGAGAAGGAGGAAAACCTTTCATGGTGACAAGCAAGGTAGGCTAATTCCAGCAGTTAACAAGAATATCAGAGGAACAGTGGGGGGTGGGGTGGGAGGGAGAAATACCATGGGGAAATAGTTTTACTTTGTGTAATGACTCATCCATTCCCAGTCTCTATTCAAGCCTAAGTTAATTGTATCCAGTTTGCAAATTAATTCCAATTCAGCAGTCTCTCGTTGGAGTCTGTTTTTGAATCTTTTTTGTTGAAGTATAGCCACTCTTAGGTCTGTGATCGAGTGAACAGAGAGATTGAAGTGTTCTCCAACTGGTTTTTGAAAGTTATAATTCTTGACATTCTTGGTGATGGCTTATCTTAAGTGATCACTCTCCTTACAGTGTGTATGATAAACCCATTGTTTCATGTTCTCTGTGTGTGTGTATATAAATCTCTCCTCTGTTTTTTTCCACCAAATGCATCCGATGAAGTGAGCTGTAGCTCACGAAAGCTTATGCTCTAATAAATTTGTTAGTCTCTAAGGTGCCACAAGTACTCCTTTTCTTTTTGCGAATACAGACTAACACGGCTGCTACTCTGAAACAGATTATTCAGTTACCCTACATCCTTGCTGGGTTAGCCTTTGGGGGATGGAGGGGGCGGGGAGTGTCCAAGAAAACATGGTAACAAGACCCTCCATTTTTGGAAGGGCTCTAGATCTGTCTGCAACTGAAGGTATAGCATCACCTGGCTTGGCACTTAGGATGTACAAACTCACAGTTGGCTGCCCACAGCTGAGTCACCACTGCTGCATATGCAGTGCTTGCTCTGACAATAAAGAGGGGCATCTCAATAATATGGGAGGAAGAATGTGTAGTCCACTAAACTCAGGGCTTGTCTACAGTGTTTTAGTTTGGACTAGCAAGTCACACAATAACTGGCCTGTGTGGACCCTGCTGATGTGCACTAAAAGTTCTCTAGTTCGTGTTAATGTAGTCCTGTTTCAAACAGTACTGCATTAACACACCTTAGAGAACTTTTAGTGCACATCATCAGGGTCCACATGAGCTAGTTAGTTCCTGTCACATTAGTACATATTAAATCTTATACCCTTCTAAAGCACTGTATAGACAAGACCTCATGAGAGTAAGGAGCTCTTGTGTTTTCATCATGACACTCTCTCCCATGGCACTCTCTTGATCTCTGTCAAGTCATCTAATCCTGTCTTAATATTCCATCCTGTTACAATGGTGATAATGATGTTTAACTCTCACTGTGAAGTTGTGACAATTAGCCAGTGTTTGTAAAATACTATTTAGCAGTATGGTCTAAAAATTGTCAGAAAGTACCCCAACCTTCCTGTGGTTCTAGCACCCCCAAATGCTCATCTTTTGGGGCATTTGTCCTGTGCATGTATCTTTAAATGATGGTAACCATGCTTGGACCCCAGGTCAGCCTCATGTGCAGCACGTGCCATTACGCTACTAAACGGACAACTGACTGCCAAAGCCAATATGCACCTGTCATTGTTGATCTTTACTTCATAGTAAAACAAATACCCTAGGATTCTTGAAACTGTTCAATTATATTTACTGTCAGCAACTACTGTTTAGTGGAGTACAGTAGATATTGTAGGCATTAAACAACGTACGAGCATATGCTGGAAGGGAGCCCTCTCACATCTACTGCTTCAAGAAAGAGAAGGTAAGAACTTTCACTTGTTTTCCCGACTACCCAAAATGACATTGGCTTGCTATTGAATGTTTAAATACACAATACTCTGCAAAAGAGATTATACTATTAGCTGGAAATCAGCTGTTCAGTGATTCTTCATCTACAGGTTTGAAACCCCAAGTACAATGTAAACACTGAAGTCATAGTACCCTTCTTCTACAGATTTTTCTATTTCTTTTTAACACAGTCCCTAGACACAAATTGTTTATCAAGATCAATATAACTGGCAGATGTGTTTGTGCATTAATAGATTGACAGTGCTATTCATTTACACATATATTGTAAATATACATTTTTGTACTGTTCAGGAATAAAATCAGTCAGATCTATTTAGTTGTACATGACAATCTTCAGTCGCTGTAGCTAGTGCAAATTATTTAAGGAATGTTTATATTTCACGTACATACATGGAGCTTGATTCTGTGTTCCTTGCAGAAATAAATGGCAGTCATATGTGTGCAAGAAATACAAGATAAGCAATATGTTGGATAGTATGTCAAAACTGAAGAACATTTTTTATCTGGTACTTTATTTCCGTTTCCATTACTTCTCCAACTGAACTTCAGTATACACCAGCCTGGAGGGAAATGTGTTTGTGCAAAAGACAGTCTGCTCTGCCTATGTTGTTGTATTTTAATATTATTGTTTGACTTGTAAATACAGGCTGGAGCCAGTTTTACTCCCCTCAGTATTATTTTATGTTGGAGCATGTAATAGTGAAAATTAAAAACATAATTACTGTGACAGTAATACTGGAGTGAGTGTCTGACAGTGGCATTGTTCATTAAAATTTTAAAGTAAATAATAACTATTAATGCTGTTTTTAAAAATAATTTTCTACAAGTTTATTTGTGTGATTAAGTTCTCTTACCTACCTTTTCATATATCTGCTTCATCCTCCTTTATGGAAAAGTTCCCTAGAATTTACTAGGGATAAAACCAGCAGGGTTCTATCAAATAACTCTAAAAAACCCTATATAAATTAAAAGAATGACATCCTTTTGATAGATGCTCTAATCCAGCCTGTAAAACTACATGTTGAAGTCTACAGCATGGATGCCAATCTCTAAATTGGTTTTAAAAATCTATAGGAAGGTTAGAATTCTCTAAAATTCTGTAAAATTTTCCTAATGAGTTTTTGCTTAAGGGCCTAATCTTATATTCCCTGAAGTAGGCACTTAGTTTCACAAGGAATGTAGTAGCATACCCAAAGTAACCAACCAAAAATCAATGTGTTTGAACCTGTCATTACTAACATGTGGCCACACTATCCAAGAACTTCTAATACAAGGGAAATCCTGCCCTACTAAAGTAAATGGTAAAACTCCCACTGATTTCAGTAGGGTCAGAATTTCTCTTAGAAATTCCTTCTAATATTTCTTAATTTTAAATGCAACAGTGTAAACTATAAGTATTACCTTCCAAATTATACCTATTACCTGTAGTTTGGCCTATACACATTATTGCACCTGCCTACTTTTTAGATGTAAATGTCAAGAGTGTAACATTTCCTTTTTCCTCTTTATTGTAATAAATTACAAGGTTATAGATTAACCAGTCTGATAAAGCAACTAATGGTTTTGTAAAAATAAAAGGAGTACTTGTGGCACCTTAGAGACTAACAAATTTATTAGAGCATAAGCTTTCGTGAGCTACAGCTCACTTCATCGGATGCATTTGGTGGAAAAAACAGAGGAGAGATTTATATACACACACAGAGAACATGAAACAATGGGTTTATCATACACACTGTAAGGAGAGTGATCACTTAAGATAAGCCATCACTAGCAGCGGGCGGGGGGGGGAGAAGGAGGAAAAACCTTCATGGTGACAAGCAAGGTAGGCTATTTCCAGCAGTTAACAAGAATATCAGAGGAACAGTGGGGGGTGGGGTGGGGGGGAGAAATACCATGGGGAAATAGTTTTACTTTGTGTAATGACTCATCCATTCCCAGTCTCTATTCAAGCTAAGTTAATTGTATCCAGTTTGCAAATTAATTCCAATTCAGCAGTCTCTCCTGGAGTCTGTTTTGGAAGCTTTTTTGTTGAAGAATAGCCACTCTTAGGTCTGTGATCGAGTGCCCAGGGAGATTGAAGTGTTCTCCAACTGGTTTTGAATGTTATAATTCTTGACGTCTGATTTGTGTCCATTCATTCTTTTACACAGAGACTGTCCAGTTTGGCCAATGGCAGAAGGGCATTGCTGGCACATTATGGCATATATCACATTGGTAGATGCGCAGGTGAAGGAGCCTCTGATAGTGTGGCTGATGTGATTAGGCCCTATGATGGTATCCCCTGAATAGATATGTGGACAGAGTTGGCACCGGGCACATAAACACCACATAAACACCACCCTATATCGGAAACCTACTGACCGCTATTCCTACCTACATGCCTCTAGCTTTTATCCAGATCATACCACTCGATCCATTGTCTACAGCCAAGCTCTACGATATACTGCATTTGCTCCAACCCCTCAGACAGAGACAAACACCTACAAGATCTCTATCATGCATTCCCTACAACTACAATACCCACCTGCTGAACTGAGAACGATTGACAGAGCCAGAAGAGTACCCAGAAGTCACCTACTACAGGACAGGCCCAACAAAGAAAATAACAGAACACCACTAGCCATCACCTTCAGCCCCCAACTAAAACCTCTCCAACGCATCATCAAGGATCTACAAACCTATCCTGAAGGACGACCCATACACTCTCACAGATCTTGGGAGACAGGCCAGTCCTTGCTTACAGACACCCCCAATCTGAAGCAAATACTCACCAGCAACCACACACCACACAACAGAACCACTAACCCAGGAACCTATTCTTGCAACAAAGCCCGTTGCCAACTCTGTCCACATATCTATTCAGGGGATACCATCATAGGCCTAATCACATCAGCCACACTATCAGAGGCTCGTTCACCTGCGCATCTACCAATGTGATATATGCCATCATGTGCCAGCAATGCCCTTCTGCCATGTACATTGGCCAAACTGGACAGTCTCTGCGTAAAAGAATGAATGGACACAAATCAGACGTCAAGAATTATAACATTCAAAAACCAGTTGGAGAACACTTCAATCTCTCTGGTCACTCGATCACAGACCTAAGAGTGGCTATCCTTCAACAAAAAAGCTTCAAAAACAGATTCCAAGGAGAGACTGCTGAATTGGAATTAATTTGCAAACTGGATACAATTAACTTAGGCTTGAATAGAGACCTGGGAATGGATGAGTCATTACACAAAGTAAAACTATTTCCCCATGGTATTTCTCCCCCCCACCTCACCCCCCACTGTTCCTCTGATATTCTTGTTAACTGCTGGAAATAGCCTACCTTACTTGTCACCATGAAAGGTTTTCCTCCTTCACCCCCCCCCCCCCCCCCCCCGCTGCTAGTGATGGCTTATCTTAAGTGTTCACTCTCCTTACAGTGTGTATGATAAACCCATTGTTTCATGTTCTCTGTGTGTGTGTATATAAATCTCTCCTCTGTTTTTTCCACCAAATGCATCCGATAAAGTGAGCTGTAGCTCACGAAAGCTTATGCTCTAATAAATTTGTTAGTCTCTAAGGTGCCACAAGTACTCCTTTTCTTTTTGTGAATACAGACTAACACGGCTGCTACTCTGAAACCTGTCATTATGCAAGGGAATGGTTTTGTGTTTCTGTGATAAGCATGCAAAGATTTTTATAGCTCAGTAAAACTAGGAACAAGTTTATGTGAGACTTTCCCTGCTATAAAAGGGAAAAGAACAAATAGGAAAACACTTTTAGAAAGGTTTCAGAGTAGCAGCCGTGTTAGTCTGTATCTGCAAGAAGAACAGGAGTACTTGTGGCTCCTTAGACACTAACAAATTTATTAGAGCATAAGCTTTCGTAGGCTACAGAAGATTTAAGGGTGGCAATTTTGCAACAGAAAAGCTTCAAACATTTATAAAGGAATCTTTAAAAAGCCCTTGGAGTCTGGAGAGATTATTTATATTAATGACACTTAACAAGATATTAAAACACCTCTTTCACTAAATGAAAAGAATTAAGAAATGAATGTAACTGCTGCTTACAAGAAACACATTTCCTGAAATGTTGCTAACTTGTCTCTGATTAAATGGGAAAGTGTTTCAAGTGAGTGCCTGCATCAACAGGAGCTTCTGAATACAAGTGATCAAATATTAAATGGTGTATGATTCTAAGGCATCTGCAGGTGTTGAAAATAAAGAGGGAAGATAGTAAATGAATACATGAAAGGACTGTGTTACTCTAACATCACTGATATGATGAACGTTTGAAATGTTTTCAAAGCTATTTGTCATCAGCTATTATAGTTCTCACAATGTGGCTTGAAAAATGAATACTGAAATCATTTTAAAATATGTATTGACTTTATTGCATGCATCCATATACATATTCCACAAATACACCATTCACTTTCAGTATATTTTTAGCTGTCATTGCTATAATAAACACAGAGCCTGTATTCGGAGATAGTAGCACACACCATACAGTGTTTTAAACTTTTGTGGTTTATTACATTAGGACACATCTATAAGCTTGTACTAATGGTGGGGTCATGGTTTGTCCTTTAACACTTACAATATGGTCTAAAAAATAAGGGTGAGAGCATAGGTGCTGGAACTAGGGATGCTTCCGCACCTCCGGCTTGAAGTGGTAATAACCCAAATACAAGGTTTCCGCCTTCAACACCTCTACTATAAAAATTGTTCCAGCACCACCGGGTGAGAGGTAATGCTAACTAGAAATGATTCAGTTCAGGAGTCAGATTAATTCAGGAGTTGTGTAAAGCTTGTCATAACATCTGATTTTGAGATTACAGAATCACTGTGAAAACAGTTATAGCTTGCTGAATGCATTAGACTCCCACAACTCCCTTGGAAAAAATGTTTATCACATTTTGGAATATTTGTGAGATAAACTGTAGCCTAATGAAATCATAAAGTTATTGTACCATCAGTCTACAGTGGGTTTGGTGGAACACTGAAGATGCTTTCATTCTACACTGCTACTGCTTAATATATTATCGCTAGTATAGGGCCAATTAGCAATAGAATGTGAACCACTTCCCTGCTTAAAATAAGGCTGAATACACAACATTTTTGGACAAGGCTACTTAGGCATGCTGAGGATGATGCACACTTAAATTTTCCAGTGCTAAATTATAGCCATGCTACAGCAGATCACTAGGACATCACTTCTTTCAGAGCCACATGGCTGTACCCAATAAGCAACTCAGGCATGTACATCTAACCATATTTGTGCAGCTACTACAAATGTGATGTAGTCCACTGTTAAGGAGGTTTTAGTACCATTATACAAGGCACTAGTGAGACCTCACCTGGAATACTGTGTGCAGTTCTGGTCTTCCATGTTTAAAAAGGATGAATTCAAACTGGAGCAGGTACAGAGAAGGGCTACTAGGATGATCCGAGGAATGGAAAACTTGCCTTATGAAAGGAGACTTAAGGAGCTTGGCTTGTTTAGCTTAACTAAAAGAAGGTTGAGGGGAGATATGATTGCTCTCTATAAATATATCAGAGGGATAAATACAGGAGAGGGAGAGGAATTATTTAAGCTCAGCACCAACATGGACACAAGAACAAATGGGTATAAACTGGCCACCAGGAAGTTTAGACTTGAAATTAGATGAAGGTTTCTAATCATCAGAGGAGTGAAGTTTTGGAATAGCCTTTCAAGGGAAGCAGTGGGGGCAAAAGATCTATCTGGCTTTAAGATTCTACTCGATAAGTTTATGGAGGAGATGGTATGATGGGATAATGTGATTTTGGTAATTAATTGATCTTTAAATATTCAGGGTAAATAGGCCTAATCCCCTGAGATGGGATATTAGATGGATGGGATCTGAGTTACCCAGGAAAGAATTTCTGTAGTATCTGGCTGGTGAATCTTGCCCATATGCTCAGGGTTTAGCTGATTGCCATATTTGGGGTCGGGAAGGAATTTTCCTACAGGGCAGATTGGAAGAGGCCCTGGAGGTTTTTTGCCTTCCTCTGTAGCATGGGGCATGGATCAATTGAGGGAGGATTCTCTGCTCCTTGAAGTCTTTAAACCACGATTTGAGGACTTCAATAGCTCAGACATAGGTGAGGTTTTTCGTAGGAGTGGGTGGGTTAGATTGAGGCCTGAGTTGTGCAGGAGGTCGGACTAGATGATCAGAATGGTCCCTTCTGACCTTAATATCTATGAATCTATGAATCAATGAATAAGCTGGTTTCAGAGTAGCAGTCGTGTTAGTCTGTATTCGCAAAAAGAAAAGGAGTACTTGTGGCATCTTAGAGACTAACAAATTTGTTAGTAAGTGCCACAAGTACTCCTTTTCTTTTTTATGAATTAGCTGTTCTGATTATCTTCTCCCAAAGATCATACGGTAAAAACATGTGGACCCAATTCTGAAATCCTCAATCTTGCAAGTAAACCTTACGCACAAAACTAGTTCCATTACTTCCTCCCACTACTACAAATGAGACCATTTGATTCACTACTGACTACACAAATGTTTTAAAGAGTTGCGGGGTCAGGATGTTATATTTGCAAAATACTTTTCAATTTGACAACATAACAGTTATTATAAAACTGCCACCTTATAATTCACTACTGACTACACAAATGTTTAAAGAGTTGCAGGGTCAGGATGTTATATTTGCAAAATACTTTTCTAATTTGACAACATATCAGTTATTATAAAACTGCCACCTTATATATGGAACATGAAAAGCATGTGGTTCACACACATATATGGTCATTTATTTGGCAAAATATAATGGTCAGCTATAAATACAGTAGGCAAAACACATGAGATCAAGAAATGATTAATACACTGGTAAAATATTGAAATGTAGGAAAGTTATGTGCAATGTGAACTCACCCTTCCATTACCTCTCCCCTTCCACCCCCACAAAAATGCTTTGTTGTATTTTTGTCCCTTGTGTTCTCAAAGGTGGGAAGAAAGGAGGACTTGTGGCACCTTAGAGACTAACAAATATATTGGAGCATAGGCTTTCATGAGCTACAGCTCACTTCATCAGATGAAAGCTTATGCTCCAATAAATTTGTTATCTCTAAGGAGCCACAAGTCCTCCTTTTCTTTTTGCAGATACAGACTAACATGGCTGCTACTCTGAAAGGTGGAAAGGGATGACATATGCCTTTATTTTTAGTTCTTCTTCATAGAGGACTCATGCCTCCCCATACGGGGGTGCACAAGCTAAAGAGGAGGACACGTGACTACCCCCACATGTCTCCTCTGCCCAGGCGCCCCTCCCCCGCCCTGTGGCCAACCCAGGACTGCTGCCCCATGTTACCTGCAGGGGTTGAGGGGGCTCTGTTCTTCTCCTGCTGCACCTCTGCCCCCGCACATTGGGCCGCTCTCCCTGGCAGCCGAGCCTGGGTGGGGAGCGGGAGGGAGCCACTTCTCTTGTGGCTGAAGCTGGCCGTTCCTGGTTGCTGCCTCTGTGCAGTGCAGCAGCTACCTGAGAGAGTCTGACTGGGGAGGCAGCGGTTGGCTGCCCCAAGCCCGGCTGCCGGGGACAGGAGCCAAGTGAGCCGGAAACTTGCTGGGGGGGGTGCGGGAGAAGGGGACTCCGGCTCGTTCAGCCACTGTCCCTAACAGCCCAGTCTGGGTGGGGGATGGCCACCGCCGCCTCCCCAGCCAGGATCTCTCAACCAGCTGCTGCGTGCACAGAGCAGCAACCCTGAGCAGGTGGAGTGAGAAGTGGCTGGTCCCACCCCTTCCTCTCCCCGCCTAAGCATGGCTGCTGGGAACAGGGGCCCAACATGCTGGGGGTTGGGGGGCAGGCATAGTGGGAAAAGGACAAAGCCCCTCTTTCCCCCGCCCCGGCAGGACAAACAGAAATCTGAGGAACTTGACCCCTCATGTCCTTCCTATACATTGCCTATGTTATACTTTCTTTATGTTTACTGTTAATAGAAAACATTCTCAAAACAAGAATGGACCAAATCCTGTGATCCTTCCTCAGGCAATAACTCTCATTGATGTCAGTAGTTCATTTTGATTTTGTGTGTTATATAAAGCTGTCAGACTTATCAGACAGTGTGGTAGTCTCACTTAAAGAACACTTCTGTCCATCTGTTTTCTGAAGACAGGTTGAGCCCAAGCTGGCTGTCACTAATCTGGATACAATGTTTGTTGCCCAATGGTAAAATTGGTCAGAAGGGCAAAGTCAAGCCTAGCAGTGAAGCCTTTACAGTGAATGTAAAGAAGTCCTGGTGGACAGGTACTATCTTAGAGGAATGTCCTCTGTGGAGAAATAAAAATGTCAAGTAGAGCTGAAGATACAAAGACTTTATACCTAGTCAGAGACTTCTGTGAATGATGTAGTAACTGTTAATTACATGCACATTAGTAGCAGTAAAGACCTTTGCTAATACTACAACTATGTCTGAATATGGGCCATATGAAGAAATCAAATATCCTTTTTGACTTCACACTGAATTCTAATGAGCTCTGTCTACCTGCATATCCATGTTCTCTTCTCTCCTCTGATGCAAATGAACTGGGGTCACTCCTGACCAAAATAGTTAATACCTCATTCAGAGAAGGAATCTTACCTTCCTCCATCAAACACGCAATAGTCTGATCACTTTGATACATCTGTTCTAGACAACTACTTTCCAGTGTCAACCTTCCATTCATTAGCAAGCTCATAGAGAAGCTACACAAAGGCCAACTATAGGGTTACTTAACTGAAGCTAATACTCTTGACCAGGCCCAGATGTAGAACTGAAACCGCTTTAGTAGCACCAATGGGTGATCACCTGCTGTCAGTGGATAGAGTGCAGATAGCCATTTTCATCCTCCTGCACCTCTCAGCAGCATTTGACGCTATTGATCATGAGATGCTGCTGTCTCTTCTAAGAGAGATGGCAGGTATCCATGATCATAGAATCATAGAATATTAGGGTTGGAAGAGACCTCAGGAGGTCATCTGGTCCAATCCCCTGCTCAAGCAGGACCAACACCAATTAAATCATCCCAGCCAAGGCTTTGTCAAGCTGAGCCTTAAAAATCACTAAGGATGGAGATTTTACCACCCTCCCTAAGTAACCCTAGTTACTGTGCTTCACCACCAGTGCTTCACCACCCTCCTAGTGAAACAGTGTTTCCCAATAACCAACCACGACCTCCCCCACTGCAACTTGAGGCTATTGCTTCTTGTTCTGCTAAGGATAAGGCAGTGAGATATATCTGGACATGAAGCCTTTAGTACTTAGGAAACTTCAACTGGTACAGAGTACTGCAGTACATCTCCTCAGCAATGCAGGCTACCACAAGCTCTTCAAACCTTTCCTCTACTCTCTACATTGGCTTCCTGTAGAATACTGAACCAAAAGTCAAGGTCTTTGTCCTTATTTTCAAGGTGCTCCCTGGTCTAGTCCCAAGATATTTAAAAGACCAAGTAAAGCACCAGGATGAAAACATCGCTGGTACCTCTGCTCCATGGCATATTGGAATTCTACACTAAGGCTAAAGCCTGTCTGTATGGATGACAGAACTTTCTCATGGGCTCCCCCTATGAACTAAGAACCAAAACAAACCTCATCACCTTCCACTCCAGGTGTAAGACACATTTCTTTGGTATTGCCTTCTCTAATATAAATATATATACTCCACTGCACACACTTCTCTCCCCAGGGAGAGGATGAGAGAATGAACAAACATGTACCAGATGTCATGTTGCTCAGTGTACTAGAAGGCACTCGGATACTATAGTGATGAACAAAGTATAAGAACTTACATAGAGCAGAAAAAATAGAGCTCCTTTGTTTGCTTCATTGAAGGAAGTATGTTTCACATGTCCAAAACGCACCTGTGCTTGCTATTTGTATGACTAAATTTTTAAATTAAGGAAAATGTTAAATGAGATCACACATGTAAAGTTCCAAAAAGAGCACCATGTGTGCCTGCTCTGTAACATGGTGCTTCAGATCTGTCTCCCAGAATGGTAGCTGCCCCTGCAGACAGGCAGATTCACCAGACATAAAAGGGCCCCATGAACAAAACATAATGTAATTTGTGCTTAAAGAACAGCAGTAAAGAGTTGGTCTTGCAAAGTGCAAGTACTTCCTTTTACATACTGTCAAGCAACTTTGAACCCCTTCCCCAGGTACGCTCCCATGGGTACTTTGAGCAGGAGAAGGGGCTCTGCTCCAGTATGTCCGGGCATGAGCTCTCCCTTCCCACTCCTAGGAGTTGACCATCTTTCCTCCCCCACTGAGATGGGAAAGGACCAAGGTTCCTACCCATGTGCAGTTTCTAAATATCCTGAAAGGCAATGAGTCTCTCTGGGTGCAACGTTTATCTACTTCAATTAAAAAGATAGGAAAAATCTGCTATTTTTGTAAAGCAATGTCAGCAGAGGAAAGGAAGATGAATATGTACTGCAAGGTGTTACTGCTGCCACATTTAAAATAGCCATGTTGTAGTGTGGGAGGAAGATCTGCGCAAGGTACATCTGATGTATGTGAACAGCCACTATAATCACATGGCAAACATTTTCACAGGGGATGTAACGCATCTCTCAAGCATACATGATGTGGAAGTCAGAATAACTTATATTTAATTACTTATGGGCTGTGGCCAGGATATTACCTGGGTCAGGTGGTTAATCCTCATGTTGTGTATAACATCAGTACAGTTTGTCTTTTTAATCTGTACCTGGTCATTTTTCTTAATTTCAGAGCCAGATATTTTTTTCTTTAGATGGAATCTTGATCATAAGTCTAAATTCTAAATAGCTTCTTCCTGTTTAATCAAACTGCTTTCAATATATACTGTATTCATACAATTAAAACATAATGCCTACTGCATGCACAAACTTAAGCCATAGGTACAGTTTAAAAAGCTGTCAGGGGTAGATTTTCACACCGATGAAGTACCCTTTCTGACATACTGTAGAGCCCTCTGAACTTCTCTGTTCTACCTATTTTGGAGTGATTTGATGCTGCTCAATGAAGCAAGAAACTGAAACTTTGGATCCTACTCATATAAGAATTCTTTTCAAATTCTGCTCAATGTCTCATCTTTCTTGAACTAGTCAGCTGTAGTGAGGTGTCTTCCAACTACTTTCAGCAACTCTTCCAATAAATTTTGGCAGTCAATCACCAACATAAACAGTCTACTATCAGGCAGCATATATTCTGTATAGGAGACAGAACACTCAGCCAATGTAGTGACATTTAATGCAAAACAGACATGTCTGATAACCGAATATTTTGCTACAAGATAGAACCAATATGATTGTAACAAACTATAGGCAATACATGGCACTACAGATCAATATTTCCTAAGTACAAGACAGACACCGGAGAACTGATTCTAAATACCCCAAGGGCTTGTCTACACAGGGAGTTATTCTGGAATACCTATTCCTGACTGATTAATTCCATTATGGAGGTGGATTAATCAAATTCCAAATAAGGCATTCCTATACTGAAATGAGAGTGTCCACATGTAGAATTAATCAGGAACAGTTAAAACTGCTTTAAAATCACATCCTATCATATTCGGAATTAATTTTCATATTTAGACAAGCCCTAAACTCACTTACACTGTTCCAGCAGTATAAAGGGTACTTAAATTGTATCAAACCCTTGATATTTAATATTTTGGTTTATTGAATTTGTTTCTACTACTGTGCTTGTGGGTGCTATGGATTTGTAATATGTCTTATTTTTGCTGCAATTTCAGTTCACGTAGTTAATATGCAATATAATTCTCTTTCAAGAATGTTTTCTTTTTGGGATGCTCCACAGATTGGACATCACTACAGTCCTATCATGTATGCATAGTGTTGTCTTCTATCATAAAATACATGAGATGTATAATTTCAACTTTGATGCATGGCTGTAGACGTACTAAGATTAAAATGCCTTGAGGTGATGTTGAGTTCATTATAGGAAGCTAGCAGGGCTTTTTCCACTGGATAAAAGAAATATAATTACTGGCATCTATAGGAGACAGTTGTGTCTCCTTTGAATGTTTTGATTTCTTTTATAACCTAGCTAGTTATAATTTCTGAGCTGTGATTTCTCCTCAAGTGGAACTAGTACTTCAGTCAAGCTTTTCAGCAAGAATTCATCTAACAGAAATGTCTTTTCTTTATTTCCTTATCATAAAAATAAATATTGATCTTCTGCTTGAAAGGTTTCCAAAGCCTGATGGCAGATTTTTCAAAGATCTTCTTATTTATTTGAAATTTTCAACAAAACTCTATGTTTATGATGTTGTTCACTGAGTCTGTGGCTAATGTAGAGAAGGACAGAATCCAAATTTCTGTGGCAATTTGATTTTATTTATAGTGTTCACAGAGTTCTTTATGATAATGATCCTGCAGCTTTTAAAATGGATGTTCTTAGGGGTGTTTTTTTGTTAGTTTGTTTTGCTCTGGATGTGTCAGGCACAATCAAGATACACCTGCAGACAGTGATGAGCTGCCGAAATCTTAACCACCGGTTCCCTATAAAAGTTCTGATTTAAGGGATGTGCCCCAGTATGCATTTTTTGTACCAACAGGGTTACCATATGTCCATATTTTCCCAGATGGTGATTTAAGAATCTAAAAGCCTGACCTGTCCAGGAAAATATGGATTATGTTAACCCTGGCTAAAGTTCTTTTTTAAAAAGATGGGCCTGAACTAGAGATGAGTTCCATTTCACATATGGGGTCCCCACCACTCCTTGGGGGTGTGCTAGGGTGACCAGATGTCCCGATTTTATAGGGGCAGTCCTGATTTTGGGGTCTTTTTCTTATATAGGCTCCTATTACCCTCCAACCCCTGGCCTGATTTTTCACACTTGCTGTCTGGTCACCCTAGGGTGTGCACATGTGTGGGTCCTAGCTGCTCCATGCCCCCCTTATTGAAGCAGGTGTGCAGGGTTACTGCCCTGTGAACTGCAGGGCACCAGTGGACGTGGGGCCAACTGCAGACAGGGGCGTGGGGCAGGGCTAGCTGGGGGCAGGAGGTGCAGGGCTGGCTGCGGGCAGGGCAGGGGGTGCGGAGCTGGCTAGAGACAGAAGGGTGAGGGGTTGGCTGGAGGCAAGGGGATGTAGGGCTGGCTGGAGACAGGGGCAGGCTGCGGGCAGGGCAGGGGGTGCGTGCAGCAGGGGTTAGCTGGATACAGGGCAGGGAGTGCGGGGCGGGCTGGAGACAGGGCAGGGGGTGCTTGCAGCTGGGGCTGACTGTGGGCAGGGCAGGGGGGTGCGTGCAGCAGAGGCTGGCTGCAGGCAGGGCTGGGGGTGCGGGGGTGGATGGAGACGGTCTGGCTGTGGGCAGGGCAGGGGGTGCATGTGGCAGGGGTTGGCTGGATACAGGGCAGGGGATGCGGCAGGGGCTGGCTGCAGGAAGGGGTTGCAGGGCAGGCTGGAGACAGGGCCGGGGGTATGTGCAGGAGGTGCTGGCTGCAGACAGGGAGTGCTGGGGTGGCTGGAGACGGGCTGGCTGCGGGCAGGGCAGGGGGTGCGGCAAGGGCTGGTGTGGGCAGGGCAGGAGGTGGCTGGAGACAGGGGCTGGCTGCAGGCAGGGCAGGGGGTGCATGTGGCTGGGGCTGTTGCAGGCAGGAGGTGCAGGGGTGGCTGGAGACAGGGCTGGTGCAAGCAGTGGGTGCCGGGGGTGCGGGAGGGGCTGGCTGCAGGCAGGGCAGGGGGTGGCTGGAGACAGGGGCTGGCTGGAGGCAGGGCAGGAGGTGGCTGGAGATGGGCTGGCGGTGGGCAGGGCAGGAGGTGTGCCAGGGGCTGGCTGCAGGCAGGGGGTGCAGGGGTGGCTGGAGGCAGGGGCTGGCTGTGGGCAGGGTGGTGGGTGCCCACAGGGAGAGCAGCAGGATGCAGCCCAGGCCCAGCAGAGCAGACGGGGACCCACCAGGCAGCATCGGGAGCCCCAGGGCCAGGGGAGCAGCAGCCACAACAGGGCTCATGCAAAGGGCCAGGTGGCAGCCCACATGGCTCCCGCAGCGCAGCACAGCGCCCCCCGGTGGCTGGATGAGGAATTACATCACTTCCCGGCCAGAGCCCTTCAAAGCCTCAGAGCCTTCTGCAGGGAAGCAGGTTAACAACCGGTTCTAAAACTGGTTCAAAATTTAACAACCAGTTCGCACGAACTGGTGAGAACCGGCTCCAGCTCACCACTGCCTGTAGACAAACTGCATGTCTGCTAAATTAAATGTAAGAAGAATGTAATCTGATATTTTACTTTTCCCAAGTGAATTAGATTGACTTCATGATATACACTTTTAATGCATGCAGTCTCCCATGAATAAACACAAATAATGAAAGTTCCATCCAAAAAAAAATTGATGTTCAGAAATTAGAAAATAAAATTTGTTGACTGTGCATATGTGAATATACTTTTCATTTCTGTAGCACCATCTGAGGATGTCAAAGCATTCTTTGGGCTTGGTTTATTAAATGAATCTGGTGTTTTAAATAGGGATGAACTTAAGCATGTGCTTACATTTAAGGATAATGCTTTGAGTTGTGTCTTTTGTGAGTGTAATATGTACATTGACCAGATTTAAGTTATTTTAGATATTTAATACAGGAATTGAACTGTGACAATCAGAATGGAATTTAAACAAAAGCAACTACTCTATCATAGTCATGGTATATGCATGGACAGATTCTGCAGAGCCTTCACAGCTGTGCGTCTGATCTTTCAGCCATATGCAGGCAAAATGCCAACTGACTTTTGTGACCAGGGTCCTGGTGGGGGTCACCTGTGATCACTCAATTAGGGTGTACTGCAAAGAATGGGGCAGACAATCCCCAAAAAGCATACCAGCATAACTGGGATCTCAGCCTTGCAATTCAAACTTCCCCTGATGAAGCCTAAGCAGATCTGAGATCCCAATTATGCTGGTACGCCCTGAATATGTTATGTGGACATTGGACTGTAACCTATAAACTATTTCTAAAAGAACTCTTTGCAACTACAAAGCTCACCATCTCTGCTATGAATATGCGCCTCAATGAATTGAACTCATGTCTCTATGTATATTGATCTTTAAGCATACTTTCTCTCTTTTGTTTTTTAATAAAGTTTAGTTTAGTTAATAAGAATTGGCTGTAGTGTGTATGTGGGTAAGATCTGAAACATTCATTAACCTGGGCAGTAATGTGTCCTATCCTTTGGGATTAGTAATTTTCTTTTATATGATGAAATAAGACTTTCAGAAATCATCATTTTTGACGTGGGTACCTGGATGGAGGCCTGAGGCTGCATCATTTTATGGAAACTGTGTTGTTTGGACTTCTGAGTAACTAGTAAGGTAATAAAGAAGCTGTTTTATGATGGCTTGGTAAATCTAAGTATTGAAATATCCATCAGTTTTGGGGGGTTTGTATTCCCCATTCTTTGCAGTTCACCCTGATTGAGTGACCATAGCTGGTCCGCACTGGGACCCCGGTCACAACTTTAATGGGAGTTTTGCTTGCACAGGACCGTAGAATCAGGCTTTTATGAGTTTGTGGTGGTTGGCAAACTGTGTAATGAATTGTGTTAGTCAAATTGTATATATACTAAACAATGTTAGAAAATGAATATTATAGGAATTATAAAAGAGTTTTGCTTTTGTATGTGTCCTTGATGACATAGCAATCCAGACTTTAGCTGAAAAAGCTTCAGGATTGCATAAACCATGAAATTTGCTTGTGTGTCTTACTTTGTAAAACCTTGGTCTGCGTATATAGCCAGGTGAAACAGAATGTCATGAGGGAATTGTTAACTTCAAGTGCTCCTGAAGACAAGCTAACAAGCAAAATGCAAAGCCACAAAAACTGACTCGTAAAATGAAACCAACTGGATGTAGCCAGTGGGATTAACAGCAGAGTATAGATGATAAAAGCAGATAAATAAAACTTACTTTTAGTAGTGTAAGCAAAATATATTAGTTTAGCTCAGTATTTCCCAAACTTGGGACGCTGCTTGTTCAGGGAAAGCCCCTGGTGGGCCCGGCTGGTTTGTTTACCTGCCGCATCCACAGGTCGGCCGATCGCGGCTCCCACTAGCCACGGTTCACTGTGCCCAGCCAATGGGGGCTGCGGGAAGTGGTGCGGGCTGAGGGATGTACTGGCCACTGCTTCCCGCAGCCCCCATTAGCCGGGCACAGCGAACCGCGACCAGTGGGAGTCGCAATCGGCCAAATCTGCGGACACGGCAGGTAAACAAACTGGCCCGGCCAGGAGCTTTCCCTGAACAAGCGGTGTCCAAAGTTTGGGAAACACCGGTTTAGGTTATTGTGATTTATGCATAAACTGTTTTCTCAGGGGTTTAGAATGGATAGGCACACACATGAGGTAACTGAGTACTGAGTCTGTGTAAAGTTACAGAAGAAGATATCAGAGATGGGTGACTGACAGCAGGAAAGTGGAGAAGATGCAGTAGAAGAAAATAGAGACCAAACTTTGAAAAAAAGGTCACCCTATACCCAGGAGAGGTAACTTATCAATTACTTTTCTTGCCTTTTATGTTTTTTTGCATGTCTATGTAATTCAGAGGTGGTATTAGCATTTTCTTAAGAATGTACAAAATAAAGGCTACAAAAAACTATTTAAGCCTGAAGTAGAGTGGATCCCATTTGTCACCCAACGGGATGATCTGGATATCCCCAATTGCTTTAGGCATCAAAGAAACCTTGGGAAAGCCTATCCCAACAGGTATTCACTGAAGTCTAAATTATCCTTGTTGTAACTCCATTGGCTTCAATAGGGTGAAATTAGTTTTAAGATTGTCTTGGTGTAAATTCCAAGGAAGGAGAGTAAAGAGAAACTATAACGATAATTTGAATATGTTTTAATTTCTTAAATATTTAAGTCACATTGCTGGACAATAGCACACAATGATACTTGTGTTGGTAGGTTAGATATGAGTGTGGTATTATCATGACATTAGTGAACTACATTACAAGTTATTATCACATAACACATATATTAGATTATTTTTACTGTGCTTATTAAACCTATCCTTTTATAGAAATTGAGCTTCAGATTTTCCAGACTCCTGCTCAACCCAGGCCAAACTGACCACTCAGGCTGTGTCTTTGGACAGCCAGTCTCCTAAGCCAGTGGCTCTCAACCTTTCCAGGAGTCTAATTTGTCTTGTGTACCTCCAAGTGTTACCTCTTTTAAAAACTATGTGCTTACAAAATCAGGCATAAACATACAAAAGTGTCACAGCACATTATTACTGAAAAATTGCTTACTGTCTCATTTCACAATATAATTATAAATAAATCATTTGGAATATAAATATTGTACTTACATTTCAGTGTATAGTAGATAGAGCAGTATAACATCTCTCAGAGGTGTGGCAAGGTGGAGCCGACTACACCCACAATAGCTCAGTAACCCTTGTTGCCCAGTGTGGAGTTTGTAAACCTCATGACACCCATCTATGCAGTAATCCAACTTCCATTCACTTTAATAGAAGTCAAGCGCAGAAAATGTGATGTAGATTGTCAAATCTCTCAGCTCTCTGTTACCCGTGGGTCTGCACCATTCTTCAAGTGATGTTCCACAGGCTACAACGAACAGGGGTGTATGCCACTCTTCCTCACCCCTACTAGGATAATGTGCGCCCCGGGGGCAGATAAAGGGAGCTGATGGTGCACATCCAGGAACACAGGTACTACAGTGGGGTACTACAACATGGAGAATCCTTGAACTAGAGTTGGGAAAAAATTTTACTCACAAAACCTCTTTTGAGGGTGTGGGGAGAGGTATATTTGTCAACACCAAAAAGTGTCACGAATTCATGTCAATGTTGTCATATTGTTTCAGAACAACAACAATAAAAATTGAAAATGTTTTGGTTTGAAATGACTTCTTTTCAAAAATGTCCTTTATTTATATTCTAAAGAAATCAAAAACATTTTAAAATGGTCAAAACCAAAATGAAACATCTGTGCACCCAAATCATTTTTTTTTTTTACTTTTTGAATCACCAAAAAATTAGAAAATGCAATATACCTTCATTTGGCATACCCTAAAGTGCTTTACAGAATGAAAAGATGAACAATCTAGAACAAGTATTTGTATAATGAACAGAGGAGGAAAAACGGAGAGGCATAGATCAGGCAAAATTCAGCTTAGCAGAGAAAGTTGATGAGGGGAAGAGATATAGAAGGCTGCTTTAGATGTTAGGAACACCTTGGAAGATTATCACTCCAATATTTAATTGTGAGTTTGTGGGAAGGGGAAGAGGTTGGTACTAGATGAGTCCTATCCTTGAGGCTGCTACAAGTTCATGAGACTTTTGAAAAAAGAAAAGGAATTTTTGACTAGATCTTGAAATAAATGAGTAGCCATGTGAGCAATTTTTGAGGAGTGTTACGGAATTTTCTGGAGGGCAACAAAATGTGCCAGAGTACCTATAATTGGCACTTGCAGAGGTTCAGGAAGGAGTTGCAATGCAATGATGGAGTGTAAAGTCAGATAGTGGTGGAGATAAGCATTATGGCAGATAGTAGATAGCTAGTAGGCAGAAAAGAGGTGGGAGAAGGAGAGATCATTGTCAAGGTTAAAATGAGGTGAAGACAAAGTCTGAATCGAGAAGGAAAAACAACGAGGAGTCCTTGTGGCACCTTAGAGACTAACAAATTTGGGCATAAGCTTTTGTGGGCTATAACCCACTTCATCAGATGCACAGAGTGGAAAATACAGTAAGCAGGTATAAATATACAGCACATGAAAAGATAGGAGTTGCCTTACCAAGTGGTGGGGTCAGTGCTAACAAGGTCAATTCAATTAGGGTGGATGTGGCCCATTCCCAGCAGTTGATAAGAAGGTTTGAGTATCAACAGAGGGAAAATTATTTTTTGTAGTGACCCAGCCACTCCAAGTCTTTATTCAGGCCTAATTTGATAGAGTCAAGTTTGCAAATTAATTCCAGTTCTGCAGTTTCTCATTAAAGTCTGTTTTTGAAGTTTTTTTGTTGAAGAATGGCGACTTTTAAGTCTGTTATTGAATGTTCAGGGAGACTAAAGTGCTCTCCTACTGGTTTTTGAATGTTTATATTCTATATTATATATTATATTATATTATATTATATTATATTATAATATTTAAATTCTTGATATCTGATTCATGTCCATTTATTCTTTTGTATAGAGACTATCTGGTTTGGCCAATGTACATAGCAGAGGGCCATTGCTGGAAAATGATGGTATATATTACATTGGTAGATGTGCAGATGAATGAGTCTCTGATAGTCTGGCTGATGTGATTAGGCCCTATGATGGTGTCCCTTGAATAGATATACGGACAGAGTTGGTGTTGGGGTTTGTTGCAAGGGTTGGTTCCTGAATTAGTGTTCCTGTTGTGTGGTGTATAGTTGCTGGTGAGTATTTGTTTCAGGTTGGGGGGCTGTCTGTAAGTGAGGACTGGCCTGTCTCCAAAGGTCTGTGAGAGTGATCATCCTTCAGGATACTGTGTAGATCCTTGATGATGTACTGGAGAGGTATTAGTTGGGGGCTGAAGGTGATGGCTAGTGGCGTTCTGTTACTTTCTTTGTTGAGCCTGTCCTGTAGTAGATGATTTCTGGGTATCCTTCTGGCTCTGTCAATCTGTTTCTTCACTTCCCCAGGTAGGTATTGTAGTTTTAAGAATGCCTGATAGAGATCCTATAGGTGTTTGTCTCTGTCTGAGGGATTGGAGCAAATGCGGGTGTATCTTAGGGCTTGGCTGTAGACAATGGATCATATGATGTGGTCTGGATGAAAGCTGGATGAGTGTAGGTAGGAATAGTGGTCAGTAGGTTTCCGGCATAGGGTGGTGTTTGTGTGACCATTGCTTATTTGTACTGTAGTGTCCAGAAAGTGGATCTCTTGTGTGGACTGGTCCAGGCTGAGGTTGATTTTGGGATGGAAATTGTTGAATCCAGGTGGAATTCGAATGGAGTTATGGGTGAAAGATGAGACCAATCAACAGGAGAGGGGAAGTCAGTAAGAATAAGAGGTAAAATAATAAAATAAAATAATATTTTAAGGCACTGGATAAGATCAGGAAGATCCAAAGGGAGCAAAGGATAGAAAAGATGATGAACCCAGGCCAGGGAGTAAAGGCATCATTTGATATTATTATGAATTGAGGTAATCTTAATTGAAATAGAAATTAACCTTACTCACAATAATAACTGGAGAAAAGCAAAGTGGGGGAAAGAGTTAATGATTCTGAAACAGGAGCATTAATTGCCAGCATCTTTGGAGTGTGGGTGGAGTAAAAAGTTAGAATTTGCCTCTCCATATTTCTTTATGCATAGAAAATACCCAAAGGTTTTCCAATAAGTGTAATGTACATTCCCCTTCAGTCTTTTTAACCTCTTGTTGCATCATGATCTGTATTTTCCCCCCCTCTGGTTTTCTTATGCTATCATATCTTTTATCTTTCAGTTCTTTCACTTCATGTTCAGTGTCCCTTTATCTTATCTTCCCATCATGAGGTTTCTTTTTCTTTCCTCATTTAAATATCCTGATTCCTTTCTTCGTCTAGTCCAGTGTTTCCCAAACTTGGGACACCGCTTGTGCAGGGAAAGCCCCTGGTGGGCTGGGCTGGTTTGTTTACCTGCTGCGTTCGCAGGTTCGTCGATCGCGGCTCCCACTGTGCCCGGCCAATGGAGGCTACGGGAAGTGGCACGGGTCTGAGATGTCTGCTGTTCTTCCTGTCCTGCTGATTCACTTTTCACTACTAACTATCCATGGGTCAGGTGGACAAGAGAAGGGGTTACCATGCAGATTGTACTGCAAATAACTATTTTAAGTTTAAACACTCTAAGGGTGGGATTCTTGAAAGCCCTAAGCACTGGCCTAACTCTGTTTCCCATTAAACCAAGTGGTAATATTCCTGTTGATTTCATGGGAATAGAGTTATGCCAATGCTGATAGCTTTGAAAATCCTATCTTCAGGTGATAGTTCTCTTTGGTACTTCTTTCCTGCTCCCTGCCCTTCTCCCCCCCCCCCAACACACACTACAATATCTGAGCATCTCACAATCTTTAGTGTATTTTTATCCTCACAATGCCTGTGTGAGGAAGGAAAGTGCTATTGTACTAATTGTACATGGTGGGAACTAAGACACAAAGAGAGTGACTTCCTTAAGGTCACACCAAGTCTTTGATGCAGCAGAGATTTGAATTCAGGGCTCCCAAGTACCAGGCTAGTGCCACACTCACTAAACCACCCTTTCTACCTATTTGCTTACTGCTAATTGGGAGCAGGGGAACTTTGCAATATTCAGGTCATGTGTTCTACAGAATTAGATCCTACATGGTCTATTTGCAGAAACCAGGTCCATAGCATAGTAAAAAAGTAAATGTCTCCAATCAACTGCTTCTCTGCAAAAGGTTTTTGATGGTTTGACCTAGTGTTTAGCGTTTATGGAGGTGGTATATATGGGCCAGGGCCGATATTGTCTTGGAAATAATTGCTGGGTGTTGCAGGTTCCTTTCAAGGAGGTGTAGAAAAGGAAACAATCTCCGAATGAGCTGAGGCACAATGATTCTTTCTCCAACTTCCAGCCTGGATCTGGGAATCCTGTGGAAAGCTTTCTGGCTTTTCCTATGAGAGTGATGCAATAGGGAATATATTTGAATGATGGAGCTGAGTTGGACAAATTCAGTCTCTATGGGGAAAAAAACTACAGAGACAAAAGCAAAACAGAAAGTCAGCTAAAATTCTATTTTATCAATGGTTTCAGAGTAGCAGCCGTGTTAGTCTGTATTCGCAAAAAGAAAAGGAGTACTTGTGGCACCTTAGAGACTAATCTTGCTTGTCACCATGAAAGGTTTTCCTCCTTTCCCCCCCCCTGCTGCTGGTGATGGCTTATCTTAAGTGATCACTCTCCTTACAGTGTGTATGATAAACCCATTGTTTCATGTTCTCTGTGTGTGTATATAAATCTCTCCTCTGTTTTTTCCACCAAATGCATCCGATGAAGTGAGCTGTAGCTCACGAAAGCTTATGCTCTAATAAATTTGTTAGTCTCTAAGGTGCCACAAGTACTCCTTTTCTTTTTATTTTATCAATGCTACCTACCATAGCATCTGTAGATTAGAGCTACGCAAACAATTTGCAACCAACCATGTATTCAGTAAATCAGCTGTCCTCAAATAGACTGTTAAGGGTTTTCAACTATATTACAGTTAGCTAAATATTGCTGAACATTCACCACGTGAACTATATTACAGGTAGCTGAACATTCACCTGGTGTTGAAAGCAACAATTCAAAAACAGGTCTACTTTTTTCAAATCTGATCTGCTAAATACAATAGAAACAAAATATCCATCATGAAAACTTCATGATGAACTTCATGAACACACTATAATTGATAGGTTGAGAGTGTAATCAGTCCAGGAAAGGAATGGAAATTTAAAACCATTGCCAAGAGGTCAGGTCTATTACTGTTCTTGGTTCAGAATGGCTTTTATAGATTCATAGATACTAGGTCAGAAGGGACCATTCTGATCATCTAGTCTTTTGAATATGCAATGCACATATTTACAATGAATTGCATTCTCAGGACAAAAATTCACCAGGATTAAAAAATGAGAATGGACAATGAATGTTTTCTATGTCTTAAATATATGGAAGTTCCAGTTTCTCCTAGCACAGAACCAGCTGGTAGCAATAAAGGAAATTGACTTGCCAACCTGTGGACTACATTTCACTATCCAAGGAGGTAGTGACAGTCTTTCTGCATATGTCTGAAAATCAGAATTATACTCAGAACAGAATCTAGAATAGGGGATGGTTCACAAACTGGAAAATGCTACCAAGTTCCCATGAAAATGTGCTTTGGAATAGCTAACCTGGTTAAAATGTGTTCCTCAACCAGGGAACAGAATGATCCCCTGATTGTGTTTACAAGGTGAGTATCTACACTGATAGGATAGACAAGCTTTAAATTAAAAAGAAAGAGTAGTACTTGTGGCACCTTAGAGAGTAACAAATTTATTTGAGCATAAGCTTTTGTGAGCTACAGCTCACTTCATCGGATGCATGCAATGGAAAATACAGTGGGGAGATTATACACAGAGAACATGAAACAATGGGTGTTACCATACATACTGTAACGAGAGTGATCACTTAAGGTGAGCTATTACCAGCAGGGGAATGAAAAAAAAAAAACAAAAAACCTTCTGTAGTGATAATCAAGGTGGGCCATTTCCAGCAGTTGACAAGAATGTCTGAGGAACAGTGGAGGCCGGGGCGGGGGAGGGAATAAACATGGGGAAATAGTTTTACTTTGTGTAATGACACATCCACTCCCAATCTTTATTCAAGCCTAATGTAATGGTGTCCAGTTTGCAAATTAATTCCAATTCAGCAGTCTCTCACTGGAGTCTGTTTTTGAAGTTTTTTTTGTTGAAGAATTGCCACTTTTAGGTCTATAATCGAGTGACCAGAGAGATTGAAGTGTTCTCCAACTGGTTTTTGAATGTTATAGTTCCTGACGTCTGATTTGTGGTCTATTATTCTTTTATGTAGAGACTGTCCAGTTTGACCAATGTACATGGCAGAGGGGCATTGCTGGCACATGATGGCATATATCACATTGGTAGATGCGCAGGTGAAGGAGCCTCTGATAGTGTGGCTGATGTGATTAGGCCCTATGATGGTGTCCCCTGAATAGATATGTGGACACAGTTGGCAACGGGCTTTGTTGCAAGGATAGGTTCCTGGGTTAGTGTTTTTGTTGTTTGGTGTGTAGTTGCTGATGAGTATTTGCTTCAGGTTGGGGGGCTGTCTGTAAACAAAGACTGGCCTGTCTCCCAAGATCTGTGAGAGTGATGGGTCGTCCTTCAGGATAGATTGTAGATCCTTGATGATGCGCTGGAGAGGTTTCAGTTGGGCGCTGAAGGTGATGGCTAGTGGCGTTCTGTTATTTTATTTGTTGGGCCTGTCCTGTAGTAGGTAACTTGTGGGTACTCTTCTGGCTCTGTCAATCTGTTTCTTCACTTCAGCAGGTGGATATTGTAGTTGTAAGAATGCTTGATAGAGATCTTGTAGGTGTTTGTCTCTGTCTGAGGGGTTGGAGGTTGTATCATAGAGACTAACATGGATGCTACTCTGAAACCAAGCCTTAAATTGTGCATTTGTATTGTAGTAATGCCTAGAGGCCCTAGTCAGGGATCAGGCCTTATTGTGTTAGATGCTGGATACACATGTGATGATAGTCCCTGACCTAAGCGATATACAATCTGAGTTTTTAATTTGAAGGGATCAAGTATGTCATGTGATGAAATATACATATATATCAATATTTTTAAATGTGGGATCTTAAAGTTAAGCTCCATTAATTCATATTTAGGCACCTAAATAAAGATGGTCTGATATCCTGGTACCACGGAAGGGCACAACAGAGATGGGAGGCCACCACCCCTCTTTCTAAAAGACCACAAAAGTCAGGATGGGGTCTATGGGAAACAAGCTGTCTAGGAGGATGCTAGAGGATCCATGGCTGTGCAAACAATCCATGGTTGTGCAAACTCAATCCTTGATCAAGGATTTGGGCTGATGATCAAGGCTGCCACAGAAACCTGATTTCTGGTGACCCTGGAGTTCTTTGTAATTTTTTTACATCACCCTCCAATTACCTCTTTGCATGGTAGGAGAGTCCTTGTGAATTTTTCAAAGTATAATTCTTGGTTGCATTTGGGCATCTGTGACCTGATTTTTTATTGTTGCAGCAGTACAGGCTTAATGAGCAAATGTAGTGTGAAATAGAAATTTGACTTGGATGAAATTCTGTAATGCAAGATCAAAATTTATCCTAGAGATAGCCCAGAGAAGATAAACAAGCAACTGATGCCTTAAACTCAAAAGTGTGAAAGCATGTCTCTAAAAATGGTCCAGAAACTTAAAGTCCCCCGAGTTTAGGGATAGTATTTCTACTGAAACAGTTTACTTATTACTAGTTATAAAAACTAGAAACCGTACTATCAACTGTGAAACTATACAATTAGTTTCTTTATGGACCTGCAATTTTTACTAGATAAAATAAAAAACTGCCACCAAACACAGAGTCCATTATGAATATGACAGGTCATTTACAGAAAAAAGGTTGTGTAAAAGTAACATCTGATAATTTGTTGGAAACATTAGCATATAGATGGCTGTGGGAAGTGTGAAATATTATCAGAAGAATTCTAATCTAAATTGCTGCAATATCCAAATAGGATTTTGTATTTTGTTACCATAATGCTAGTAGCAATTCAGACTTAAACAATTTACAGATATAGCACTCATTTGTGAACAGAACCCTGCATTGCTCCTTCTTGTTAAAATATTGAGAGCTGTTGAGCTGAGACCATAGATTACTCTTATTGTCCAAAGATAGGTAATTAAGTGTTCAAGGATGACTAATAATCCTGGGGGAAAATACTGTACATTTTTACAGCAGAAGAGATTTTTTTTCTATGCCATTTGGCTACAATTAGTAGGACAGCTTTTCAGAAAACAGACATGCAGAAGATTAGGTGAGCTTTTTCTAAACCGAACAGATTCCCCTCTGTCCTCCCCCTCTCCCCACTGCCGTCTTTCAGTATGTGTTGCAGTAAGGAAGAGAAATTGAATATTGATCTATAATGCTCATTTCTGTACTACCTGGGCACTAAGATGAAAAGTAAAGGGTGAAAGATAATTGTTTTGTAAAGCCAATGTCTGAAAGATGAAAAGGAAACAGAACAAATTACACCTCAAGTGGAGTAAATAGTTGTGGATTAAGGCAGGATTTATGGATCTGCAAATCTGCAAATCTGCAATTGGATGATTTAACTGGGACTTGGTCCTGCTTTGAGCAGGGGGTTGGACTAGATGACCTTTTGGGGTCCCTTCCAACCCTGATATTCTATGATTCTATGATTCTATGAAATCCAGTTCCTTATCTGGAAGAAGGCCTGTTAACCCAGAGTTCGGATCTAAGCAAGAGTCCACCTCTAGAGAGAGATGGAGTTTATCACAGGGGGCTGGGAACAAAAAGGTAACGTTAGCAGGGCAAAGAGCCAGGAGCGCCTTGGTTTGTTTTCAGGAGTAGGCCTTTGCTTGGATTGGATCTGCAGCTATTTAGCCTTTATCCCAATTCTGAGCAACAGGGAAAAGAAGCTGGGTGTCCATCCTCTAAGTAGAATTAATATATATATATATATATATATATATATATATATATATATATACATATATATATATATATAAGGCTGCCAAGCGATTAAAAAATTAATTGTGATTAATCACACAATTAATCACACTGTTACACAATAATAGATTACCATTTATTTAAATAGTTTCAGATGTTTTCTACATTTTCAAATATATTTATTTCAATTACAACATAGAATACAAAGTGTACAGTGTCACTTTATGTTTATTTTTGATTACAAATATTTGCACTTCAAAAAACAAAATAAATAGTATTTTTTCAATTCACCTAATACAAGTACAGTGGTGCACTTTCTTTATCATGAAATTGAACTTACAAATGTAGAATATGTACAAAAAAACTTGCATTCAAAAACAAAACAATGTAAAACTTTGGAGCCTACAAGTCCACTCAGTCCTATTTCTTTGTTCAGCCAATCACTTAGGGCATGTCTACACTTACCTCCGGAGCAATCGATCCAGCAGGGGTTGATTTATCATGTCTAGTGAAGACAAGATAAATAGACCGCTGAGTACTCTCCTGTCTACTCTGGTACTCCGCTGGAGCGATAGGCACAGGCGGAGTTGATGGGGAAGCATCAGCAGACGACTTACTGCAGTGAAGATACCACGGTAAGTAGATCTAAATGTGTCGACTTCAGCTACGTTATTCATGTAGCTGAAGTTGCATAACTTAGATCGATCCCCCGCTCCGCCCCAGCGTAGACCAGGCCTCAGACAAACAAGTTTTTTTACATTTGCAGGAGACATACTGCCCGCTTCTTGTTTACAATATCACCTGAAAGTGAGAACAGGCATTTGTATGGCACTGTAATAGCCAGCATTGCAAGATATTTATGTGTCGGATGCACTAAAGATTCATATGCCCCTTCATGCGTCAACCACCATTCAAGAGGACATGTGCCCATTCTGATAACGGGTTCTGCTCAATAATGATCCAAAGCAGTGCGGACCTATGCATATTCATATTCATCATCTGAGTCAGTCAGATGTGACCAGCAGATGGCTGATTTTCTTTTTTGGTGGTTCGGGTTCTGTAGTTTCCGCATCAGAGTGTTGTTCTTTTAAGACTTCTGAAAGCATGCTCTACACCTCAATCCCTCTCAGATTTTGGAAGGCACTTCAGATTCTGGCCAAAAACGTAAATGAACTGTGATAAGTGTTAAAAAAAAGGAGAAATTGCTGAAAGACTGGATAGAGGTGAAACAGCAACTATATTAGTGCAAGAGTTTGGAGTAGTGTAATCCATGATTTCACAACTGAAGAAAAACAAAGACGAACTCTTAATTTTGTTTCATAAATGGATCATGAAAGTAGAAGCAAGAAACATAAAACAATGAAAAAAACGGACAATGCCACACTAGAAAACACAGTCCTTTAGTTGGTTTTCTCAGAACAGAAGTCTTGACAAACCAATTTCAAGGTTGCTCCTGTGTGAAAGTCTTTGTACACGATCAAGAAATTGAATGGTGATCCTGATTTCAAGATTAGATCATAATGACTTAGACAATTCCAGTTTTGAAACAGTATATGCCCACTCAACACTCAAAAGACTGTTTTCCAGTCAACCAGCAGCTTACTCCATCAAGAAGAAATTTGCAGATTGTATACAAAGGAAGGCTACGATGCTGATAATATTTTCAATGCAGATGAAACTGGCCTGAACCAGAAAGTCCTGCCAAACAAAACACTTGTTTCTCATCAAACAAATTTAGTGTGGAGTAGTTATGGAGTTCCTCATCCTCCACAGTTACCAGAGATGATCAAGATGTGTTGTAATAGGGAACTTAATAAAAATAGGAACTTCCTGGTTAGGGAGTTCTCTATTTGCTGCTAAATGCATGGATCTTGTGCTTATGTTCTCACACTAGGTGGTGTGAGGGAAGTGAGGGAATCCCTCTCTCTAAAGGAGTAAGGGGATGAAAAAGATTGCCAGAGTGGTGAGTGAGTGGGGAAAGTGAAAACCAGGGAAGAGACCTGAGAAAGGAGCAGCAGGAGTGAGGCACAGCTCTGTCTCAGGGCACAAATGGAGCCCAGCAAGCAAATGGCTCAGTTAGAGAATTTATTTTGGCAACAGAGGCAGCTGGCCTGCTGGATCTGGAGATTTGAGTGATCCTGGGTGGCTTCTAGTTTAAAAGAGAGAGAACAAGAATACCAGGTAAATGGTCTGATATTTGTTATTGGTGATGCTGATGATGATATCCTATTTGCCCTGCCCCGACTGATAAGGAAAATAAAGACTACACCAAAGCAAAAGAGGCTTTGATGCCCATAACGTAGGCAATCAGAATCTTATATATGAAAGAGGCAAATACAATAGGCAGTGTCAGGAACATAGGGAAACAGCTGAGGCTTTTATCACTGCAGTTCACAGTCTTGCTGAACATTGCAAATATGGAATGTTAAAAAGAACTAATAATAGACCAGACAGTTGTTGGTATAAGACACACAAATTTCTCAGCGCAGCTTCAGTTTGATCCAGAGCTCACACTAGCAAAAGTGATAGCAAAAATGGGAATGCAAGAAATCATAAGAAATAGCAATGTGACTTACATGTTAGCAGCATAGGGGAGACTGCATCAGGCAATACTGACACAGTAAAGAGAAAAGGCACAAATGTGAAAGAAGCACTTTAAACAAACTTACAACATAAGAACAGTGCACAGCTCGAAAGTGGGAGACCAAAGAACCCTAATAAGAAGGAAGATTGCAAAAGCTGTGGCAAGACACCAATGCACAGTTGGCAACAACGTCCAGCAAAAGATGCAGAATGTAGGAGTTGCCACAAAATGGGACATTGTGCAATAGCTTGCAGGTCACCAGGAGCAGTGGAAACAATCCAAGAGGGAGTGTATCCATCTTTTGACAATGAGTCCATACTTCTAGGGATTATATTTCAATATAACAAGCACTTTGGTACACAACCATGAATATAAACAGTCAAAACCTTAAATTTAAAATTGATACTGGGGCAGCAGTCACTGTAATTCCATATATATATATATATATATATATATATATATATATATATATATATATATATATATTCTAATCCCAGGGATGGATATCTACAGCAGAACTTCTGAAGGGAAGAAGACTAAGGCTGTGTTTACCCGGAACTCAGCAGACCCTCCCAGATCCTACCTAGTCGTAAATCCAGAAGGACTTCTCTGGAGGATTCGGGTTCATATTCAGTATTTCCCAACACACAAAGAGACTCTCTGAGACCCATGGTGCTCTGTCACGAAGTGAGCTGCTTTCACACGATCACCACATGCAAACTCAACAGAAGAGAGAACATGGTCTGGAAGACTGATCAGACTTACTCAAAGACTGATCTTTAAAATACTGCTCACGACTACTTAAATGGAATTGATAAGGTGACACAATAGCATAAGCAGTTTTAAGTTTATTTTGAATTGTTGTGGGTAGATATGTTGCTTCATAATTTAAGTTTTAAACATTTAATATAAAGATAGGGAGATGTGAAGTGGTATAGAGTTTCTGGTCCTCCACAGTTATGAGAGAGGAATAGGATTGTTGTAATGGAGAGCTAATAAATGTCAGAATGTCCTTGTCTGAGATTTTTTTAGTTGCTTCTTAAGCCATGGCTCTTTGTGTTTATATCCTCACACTACAGTTAGCAAGTAGCATATCTTCTCCTAGGGATATGTGAAAAGCCACATTGCTTTAATACATAACATGAATGCTTTTTCTTTTACCTACATAAACCAAGGAAACACATTATTAGTTTCTGATGTTTTCAAACAGCATTCTCTTCTGTGTTCATCCCATCTGTGAAGAAACACCAAACTGAGGCAGACAATGAAGGGAAAGTTTTGCTCCTGTTAGACAATGTTTCATCTCACCCAACCAATGCATCTCTTGAAAGTGAAGTTGGCAAAGTGAAAGTCTTTTTTTTTTTTTTTGTGAGAAGAAACATGTTGGAAAGTGATTAAACAGATCTAGGATTTCAGATCCTCCTCTTTCCCAGTTAGTTATAACTAGACTATATATTTTCAGAGAAAAAAATCTAATCTTAATTTTAAAAATTGTCACTGATGGGAGAATCCACCACAAACCATGGTAGGTTCTTTCAGTGGTTTATTGCCCTCACTATTAAAATTTGCACTTTATTTCCAGTCTGAATTTGTGTAGCTTCAACTTCCAGTCATTGGATCTTTTATAGCTTTGTCTGGTAGATTGAAGAGTTATCAATTTTTTGTTTTCCCACATATGTATGTATAAACTGTGATCAAGTCCCCCCATAATTTCTATATCTTAAATTGAATAAATTAAGCAATTGAGTCTATTACCATAAGGCATGTTTTCCATTCCCTTAATTGTTCTTGTGGCTTGTCACTGAACCCTCTCCAATTGATCAATGTCAATTTATCAACTGTGGGAACCAAAACTGGACATAGTATTCCAGTAGTGGTCACACAGGGTAATATAACCTTTCTATTTCTACTTGATAGTCCCTTGTTTACACATCCCAGGATTTTTTAGCCCTTTTGGCCATATCTTTGCAATGGAAGCTCCTGTTCAGCTCATTGTCCTCATTGTCTTTTTTACAATCCCTGCTTCCTCAGATGGAATACACCCATCTTGTAAGTATGGCCCCTATTCATTGTTCCTAGATGTATGGCTTTATATTTGTTTGTATTGAAACACATATTGTTTGCAGGTGCACAGCTTACAAAGTGATCCAGATATTTCTGTATCAGTGATCTGTCCTTGTCATTATTTAACACTCCCCCAATCTCTGTGCCCTCCGTGAACTTTGTTAGTAATTATGTTATGTTTTCTTCTAGGTCAAATGTTAATTACCTTTGGTCAAGAACCACTCCCTACAAGACCCGCTAGAAACAGATCCATTCAATTTGTGCTGTTTTAGGTTTGCATCATTCTAGTTTTGTAATGAAAATTTCATGTGGTACCAATTCAACTGCCTTACAGAAGTCTAATTACATTATATCAATGCTATTATCTTAAGCAACCAAACTTGTGCTTTCTTTTAAAAATCAAGTTAGTTTGACAGATTAACAGGATTAATGTTGATTGGCTTTAATTATATTACTTTACTTTATTTTTTTATTTATTGAGTCCCATATTAATCATTCAGTTATTTTGCCAAGGATCCATGTTAGGCTGACAGACCTATAATTACCCAGGTCATCCCATTTACCCTTTTTGAATGTTGACACATAGATTCAAATATTAGCTTTCTTTCAGTGTTCCAAGAGATATTGAAAATTTACATTAGTTTTCCAGCAAACTCCTTAGCCAAGTCTTATAAAACTCTTGGTTGCCACGTATCCAGATCTGTTGATTTTAAAAAGTCTAACTTTAGTAGTTGCTGTTTACCAACCTCCTAAGTTACTACTGGAATGAAAGAAAAGCAGTACTTGTGGCACCTTAGAGACTAACAAATTTATTAGAGCATAAGCTTTCGTGAGCTACAGCTCACTTCATCGGATGCATCTGATGAAGTGAGCTGTAGCTCACGAAAGCTTATGCTCTAATAAATTTGTTAGTCTCTAAGGTGCCACAAGTACTGCTTTTCTTTTGCGAATACAGACTAACACGGCTGCTACTCTGAATACTGGAATGAAAAGTATTCATCATCTTCATATGATATGACTTCATCATCTGCTATTTCCAAATAAAGAAGAGAAATTTATATTGAACATTTATGCCTTTTTGGCACTATTAATGACAATTCTACTACTTCCATCTACTAATGGACCAATACCATTGTTAGGAGTCTTTTAGTTCCTTATATACTTTAAAACTCCTCCTTATTGTCCGAAACTTGCTGTGATTTCTTACTGCTCACTGATACTACAGTATTATGCTATGTTAAAGTGCCCACTAACATACAGGAAATGCTCCAGGGTCTCAGGAGTATAGACTCAGTTTTTCAAAGAGAAGAATAATTTACTGTTGTTCAAACCCAGAGGCATTATTCATGAGTCTGTGGCTGAAAGTGTTTTTTTCTTTCATTCTTTCACAAGATCAACAAATTTTAAGGTACAGAACAAGTAGGAAATAAATCCAACAGAGGATTTACAGTCAATCAGTGTTGAAAAAAGGACAGCATAAAAAAACTGAAAATAATGTATTTGGATGATGCATTCTGAAAAAAATAGCACAAATCTCCATTCATTGTATGAGAATGTTAGGAATCTGGGATGATCCAAGTAGCTGTATAAACTTCCAAACATTATTTGCTGCTCCTTTCATAGTCCATATCAAATGAATCATATCAAATAAGTATCACTGTGTCCTGTGGTGACAGAGAATTAAATAATCCCTTTAATTCCCCAAGAGCTCTGGCTTTGCATCTATCAGCAACATCTCACTGATTTTACCATAGTACCTTGACCCTCTACAGCTGGAAGATCTTGCGTTGAGGCTATATACACACTACAGCTTATGTTGGTGTGAGTTATGTTGGTCAGGGGTGTGAATAAGCCATTAATAACTACCATTAATTTAGCACAAAAGAACCTGGGCTCATACTTGCATTAAATTATTTACTTCCTCTCAGCCAATCTCTGCTGACCAGTGATGCACCCAACCAATTTTAAGTATACCATAATTATTTTTCCCCATGAATGAATACATACTCAGATACATACTCTTAACACCATCCTGAGAATGCTGGAATAAAAGGAAAACTATGTTGATTTTTCTAGGCATCTTCTTATGTTTCTTTTCATCTGAGTCTTTAAGTATTCCCAAAGAGAAACAATGGCTGTTGGCTGTTCTTCCCTACTAACTCAAAAGGGATCTATCTAATTAATCTGTCTACTCAGCATATATAATGTGCCCCTCACCGTAATTATTTTATTATTATTATTTATTTGCACTGTAGCAATGCCATAAAGCCCCTCTGGGATCAGAGCTCCATTGTGCAAACATACAACAAAAATATGGTCCCTACCCAGAAATTGCTTACAATCTGTATAAGTATAAAATGAAAGAATGAATGGATACAATAAATGGATGGATGAGCACAAGGTAACAATGAGACAATTATGATGTAGGTAATTAGCAGTGGCACATCACTATAACTGTGATTACACCAACTGTAAAACCTAGAAATCCTATTGCAAAACTGAAATCACACAAAATCTATACAAGGGAGGAAAGCACGAGTTCAGGTCTTACTTTGTTTTTAGTCCTTTTTTTTTTTTTAATTCAAGAGGATGTTGTTGGGACCTTATTCCCAGTCCTGTACAGAAGAAAACCTGCATAAGAGATGGGTCTTGCAGAATGTTCTGAATGTGGCAACACTAAGACTCAGGCTGATCTCTGGTGACAGTTACTCCCCTATAGCCTTCTGTCAAGACAGTCTTGGATATCCATAAGTGTCACCATAGGATATGTCAGCTGTAGTGTTCTATTTGCCAAAGTGAATTGCTGCAGGAGAGGTGGTCTCTGGGGCACCTAGTCAATTTCATTGAGGATTTTAGAAGATAGGGGATTGTATCTTTAAAAAGAAGTGGAACAAAACAAGGAAACAGCCCAGGATTTGAAGCACTGGAATTATGTGCTCCATCCAACCGGGTCCATTTAGTAGATAAACTGTGGCTTCTGAATAGTTGTAATTTTTTCATTCCTTTGATTTTATTCCAAGGTAAAGTATGTTAATCATACACTATTTATCACTCTGTAATAAGAACAAAAGAAAAGAAAAAGAAAACTCTTGTACAGTATTTTTCAGCTAATTGGATAATATTATACATCATTGTATCTAATTGAGTGACAAGCTTGTAAAGGGACTTTATTACACTCTGTGCCTGCAACCAATTAAGAGGAAAAAGACCTTGTTCGCTAATTGTCTGACTGTTATCAAAATGATCCTTCTGGGCCCCATTTAGAAGTCTAAATACCTCTGGCAGTTGAAGTATAGTGCATGTAAATAATTAAAATTATAAAAATCACTAAACAAATGAAAATGCTAGTGATCTGGTGGTTTGCCAATAAACTCTTGCTCACTGAGCTGAGCACAACAAAGAAGTTGCTATATTCGGACAGCGTGTGTGACAAAATTATATTTTAAGTTTTCAAGAGGTGTTCTTGTTCTGATTCACAATTAAGTGATGTGCTGTGCAAACAAACTCCATTTGTGAAAGGAGACAGATGTTCTAGCTCACAAGACATTAGGAGAATTCTTCAAGTATTGGACTTTTTATGTTATCTTTTTATTTATACTCCCCTAAAGTAATAGCACAAATGTTGAATGTAGGCTTTTAAATAGTTTCTTGATATGTTATTTGCGTACTCTTTAATATAACAAATTTCTTGTGTAAACTATTTTAATGACCTGCATAAACAGAGACGGTATAACTGCAAGGTCTCATTTCACCTTAGTTTATGTACAAAATAAATAATGATGATTTATTATACTTAAAGAGATAATAATATATAATACCCAAATATATAGTGTATTTATATATCAATAATAGCCAGAGCTGGTAGCAAAATAAAATAAAAATAAAAAAAACCCAGCTTTACATGAATAATTTGTGAACCCATTTTTGGTGACTTTTTGCTTGTCTGAAATTTTATTGTACTGTGAATTGGGGGAAAATTTATTATTTTTTCCATTGAAGGAAGTGAAAATTCAGTTTCACCCAAATGACATGTTGCTGTGGAATCTTAAGCTGAAGTGAAGCAATACATTTTCTTTTTCTTTCTTTTTATGAAATTCCTCCTAATTTGTCATCTCTGTGTAAAACTGGGTGCCATGCAGGATATGCCCCATTGGCTGAGGCCATGAACAGGGAGTAGAGGGGAACTGGTCACCCACTCATCTATCATTCCCTTCATCTTCTGCAATTATGACTTCATGTAGTGTGTATTTATGGAAATGAAATTTGTAGTGTCACAGATCCTAGGGAGCACCCTCTCTTGGCCTCCCAATACATTGCTCTGAGGGGAATATAAGTAATCAGAACTCAGCAGGCTGACCACGGGTCCTCCCTGGGCCTTTGCAGCACGTTTCCTGGGCAGCGATTCTCAGCCTGTAACTCCTTCTCAGTTATGGAGCTCCCCAGCCACCTGCCCTAGGCCTAAGAACCAGCACTGACATTCAGGATACCCAGTTGCTTAAACACACCCATCTCCCAGAACTCCACCCCAAAGGTGTGAAACTTCTGGTTTGCAGTTTAACTTTTAGGGGTCTGCCATAGTTTGTGAGCCATCAACACACATATGTGTTGTGCCTTTATGCTCCTTTGTACATTTTAATTTCTTTGGGGCCGTCTGGCCTCAGACAGGCAGGACACCCTACCCATGAGGCTGCTACATGCTGGGTGACCTCTCCCTCATGGAGCCCCTTAACCAGCTTCTGTGGCCTTGCTCTCTCCTGCCCCATTTTCTTCTTCCTGTCTGGCCCCTATTCCTGTGTGTTTATTTTCAACCCATCCTGATCACCTGGCCTCTTTTGTTATCATCCTGGTAACTTTCTACTGCTCCAACCTTCTCCACTCCCTCCAGAGGAATTAGCTAAATTGGTTTTCTAAGGATGCAGCTGGGTTATTAGCATAATCTTGGTGAGGTCTAAGTATAATCATTAACCTTAAGTATTTTCCTCTGTATCTGTCTGGGGTGTACATGCTACAGAGCCTGTCAGCCATGGTGGAGCCACATACATATAGGCATTCATAATACATTTTTTCATAACAAAACTCCATGATGTCAATCAGAAATCATAAGCAGTACAGATATCACCCCGATTCATCACAGCATCATGCTGCATTCTGGTAGTACAGCCCCTGTGCTCCACTTCCAACTTTCCTCCCCACAACATAAGAACATAAGAATAGTCATACTGGGTCAGATCAAAGGTCCATCCAGCCCAGTATCCTGTGTACCAACAGTGTCCAATGCCAGGTGCCCCAAAAGAAGTGAACCTAACAGGTAATGATCAAGTGATCTCTCTCCTGCCCTCCATCTCCACCCTCTGACAAACAGAGGCAAGGGACACCATTCCTTACCCATCCTGGCTAATAGCCATTAATGGGATTAATCTCCATGTCCAATATATCAAGACGGAATGGGCTCTTCAATCAGTACTTCCACGGACCTCTTTTCCTCATCAGTGCACTATTGCTGTTATCACTCTCCTCACTCATGGTTAAGCTTGTCTGCTCACAGATCATCAGAAGAGTCCAAATTCAGCATCCCCTCTGGAGAATCTGCAATCCAGCCACTGGCTCTGATGGGTGCCTTCCTGCTCATTTAGGGCTCTGGCTGTACTTGGTCATTGAGACCTATGTTTTCAGGTGGTTCTGTGAGGTCAGAAGGCAGCACTGACTTGTTTTCTAAATTGAAATAGGGTGCTGGTAGCTTCTGTGGATTCTGTAATATATAATGGACTATATTGTGGCCAAGCATCCTGAACGGTTTTGCAAGAATGCACGGGGGTGCAGCTGCACCACCCTTTAATGGCCTGTTCTAAGCTATGCCCATCCTACACCATCCAATGACTCCCCCTGGCTGGGGAAATCCTCAGAGTCTCAATTATAACAGTTTCCCAGTCTTTTTACATCCTAGACCTGCCCTGTCATTTCTCCTTTATCTATTACAATTAATTTCTTCTACAGTTGCTATTGCTGTAGCTCACGAAAGCTTATGCTCAAATAAATTTGTTAGTCTCTAAGGTGCCACAAGTACTCCTTTTCTTTTGCGAATACAGACTAACACGGCTGCTACTCTGAAAACTATTTAGTGTTGTGTCCATTGATTCCAAAGGCAGTTTGTCTGAAAGCTGTTACCCAAAATAAATGTACAATCCTTCCCTTAGCTTTACAAATTTTTATTCTAGCAATTAGTCCTGACTCAGGTGATGAGACCTTTATGTGAATGTGGGCTTATAGGGTCAGGCCTAAAAGTTGAAAATAAGAACATAGCATAGAAATACTGGCAAAACCTTAGCTATAGTAGTGCTTTTGTGTCATTGTGAAAATAGAAATTCAAAAGATATACTGCAGGTATCCCGATATCAGTACTTTTAGCGCTGTTGCTGTTGTTGTTTTAAAGAAATAGGGTAATAGCTGACATTTTGCACATGATGCTAAGATTTTATTCTGAGAAGAGAAGCTTTTTCTGGCTGATACATTTTTAAAAGGTCAAAATACTGATTTTTTTTTTCCAGAAAGAAGACTGTACAAGCCATCCCGGAATACAAAGGGAAAACAGCTCACTGCAGAAGACAAATAGCATTGGAAAATAACTTCCATGAGAAATCTTGGGGGTGAGGAGCAGGGTTGGATTTAGGGGCAGGAGATCCAGGTGAATGCCTGGGTACCAGGCTTGAGGGATGCTGGACTAGGGGTGCTATGGCAGGGTATTCAAAAGTTTAACAACTGGAAGTTGGAACATGAAGACAAGCCTCGCTTGGGGCATTGGTCTATGGCCAGCTTTAGTGAGGAGCCAGGGAAATACTGATGTCATAAATTGCATCCCAGATGTCACATCAGATGATGGAATGTAACTCAATATGAATTGTATAATGCAGTTTATCTGCCTCATTTCATCAAAAGCTGATATTTTTAAAAATGGATAACTGAAGTTCAGCTCCTAAAAGTATAGAAACCTAAATTAAGGCCAAGTCTTCTTTGTGGTCTACATGGGTGCCTAAGCAGATTTCCCATAGTCTTCCCATGTGGCTCATGATGGAGGACTGGGGAAACAAAGGCCTATTTTTCAAAAAGTGCTGGTGACACACTTATCAGTTCCACTGAAATCAATGGGAGTATCTGGGTGCTTAGCACTTTTTTGAAAATCATGCCACTTATTTAGAAATCAAATCTGGTCTTTCAACCCTAACTGTAGGTACCCAGTTTTGCTAATGAGAACTGAAATTGGAGCAGTACTCAGGTAGGCAGAACATATGGGAACCTGTGGTCTACCTGAACATATTTAAAACTGTCCATCTGTATCTACACAATATTTTCATTTTGATTAATAACTTTTAATAGAGAGTCTGCCTTTTTGCCAAATACTGTTTTCACTCTCCTGATCTAAATTGAACTGTGTGATGCGGCAAAGTATATTTCCTCAATGGTAAAACTGGATTTACAATGATCTCACATCCCAAGGTCTAATGTAAAGGTATATCATGAAGTAATATTACATTTATAGACGAGAAAATAAAATTAAGATAAAAATTCCATTACCTTACTTCAGAAGAAAATGTAATTGCAAGGGTTGAAACTAATTTGAATACTGTTTGAAAAACTGGACGGTGATGTGCAGAACACGCTGCAGAACATGGTTGATACACTTGTTACTCTCATCCTTTGTAAGAATAAAAAGGCAATAGAAATTAACCTTAAAATGGAAGGGTCTCTTTTATTTTTACATGTATTTTTAGAGCACTCTCAAACTGAGCAAAATAAGAGTAAATGGTTCACTATCTTCCCCAAACAGAGTATGTGGTCTCCTTTAAACCAAACCTCTGATGAGCAGGTGACTCTGATAAAGATATTCCAGCCATTAATAAAGAAAAAAGGTAAGGCAGCAGATAGGAAGTCAACATATCTAGTTATTCCTGATCTATCAAACTCTCCATCTTAGCTATTTATATGACTGCCATTAGCATGGTATTTGAGTACCTCACAGTCTGCAACATACTTATCCTCACAATACCATTGTGAGGTATGGAAGTGTTTCTTAGCCCCATTTTACAGATGAGAAACCCAGGCACAGAGAGGCTAAGTCACTTGCCCATGGTCACAATGAAAGTCTGTGAAGGCACAGGGACTTCAGCCTAGGTTTCTCAACTCCTACGTTAGTGCCCTAACAACTGATAACCTCTCTCTGCTCTGTTTCCCTTCCTTCCATTTGTCCTTCTTCTCTGTTAAGGCTGTAAATTCTTTGTTTCTTTCTATGGTAACATCTACACTTGCATGAGTTCTCAGGTAGTTGCCAATGTATTGCTAGTGCATGAACCCTGTACTGCACCAATTGTCCACGTATGCTTAGCTGGATACAGGTATATGCTATGTACATGCATATAATTACATCCACACTGCCTCTTGTTGATATGCAATATTATAACTATCATTTCAGGGGTGGTATCCCAGAGTTCTGTGCATTACAGGAGACACTCTAGGAACTGGCTTGCTGCAGGTTTCCAGCACTGCCCACCATCTTCATAAATTTGGTGATGGCAACTACTGGTCACCTCTCCCTTCTGCCCAACTTGATGGAAGACATGGAACAAGTCCAGGATGATATGATTCTGGTTTCTTGCAAAATTCTCTAGTACCTGGTGAATGTTCCTGCTGCTCCGGGCAGGGTTGAAAGTAACTTAAAGGACTTACCGGTACTGCGGAGTCCTGAGCAGGGGGTGTGGCCTCGACCAGAAGAGGCATGGCCTCATCCGTAAGAGGCGGGGCCTTTAAATACCCAGGCCCTTTAAATCAAGATTTAAAGGCCCCAGGGCTCCGGCTGCATCTGGGAGCCCTGGGGCGTTTAAATCACTCCCAGAGCTCCCAGCTGCAGAGGCAGCTGGGAGCCCCGGGGCTCAGGGGTGATTTAAAGGGCCCTGGGCTCGGGTGGCTCTTTAAAGGGCCTGGGGGCTCTGGCCACTGCGGCGAGGCTTGGGGTTTCGGGTGGGGGAGATTTAAAGGGCGCGGGGTCCCCGCAGTGGCTGGAGCCCCTGGCCCTTTAAATCAGTGCCGAGCCCTGCCAGCTGCTACCCCAGGGCTTCAGCAGCAGGGCTTGGGGGTGCTTTAAAGGACCTGGGGGCTCCAGCCCTGGGGGAGCCTGGGGCTCTTTAAAGCACCAGCCTGGGGTAGCCGGTCCGGTCCAGCCGTACCGGACCGGACCAGCTTACTTTCACCTCTGACTCCAGGTGAATTCATGTTGGACAGTGTAGTCCAACCACACCCAGATGATTACTCCACAGACCACATGGCTATTCTCAGAACATGTTCCACATTAACCTGCTATACAGATCAAGGGTGTAGAAAAAAACTGTTCTGAAATGGTCAGCACAGCTTGTTTCTGCCACTGACAATGGGGGTTGGGGGCAGAGACATTTATATGTTGGGTTAGGGTCAGGCAGAAAATGGTTCAAAGCAGTGTGAGAATGGGCCTGGAGGATTATTGAAACTCAGGACTTGTTACATGCTCCTGGCCCCCATCCACACAAAACTGTAGCATGGGTACAAGACCATGCCCCATCAAAGTCATGTACATGCCCACACACACTCATGTGTGCTACCTTTCTCACTGTGTGCTCTCTTCCATTCATGTGCTTCAGGGGGTCAGATGTGGAAAATAGGGGGGTTATGGCACAACTACATGCATCGTCGCCATTATAGATGTAGCCTAAGTGTTTGTACTGGGCCTAACACAATGGGGCCCCAATCTCAGCTGGCATGTTCAGGTGCTACTGTAACACAAATAATAAATAAGAAACTTGTCAATGTGTGCATGTGGTGGGAGCAGGGTTCATGAAACAAATTGTAAAAGCTTTGTTATTTGTGTTACAGTGGCACCTAAGGCACCAGCTGAGATTGGGCCCCATTGTGTTAGGCCTAGAACAAATCAGAAGAGGTGGAATTTTCCCACTATTTCAAAACAATTTAAAAAAAATAAAAAATATTCCATTTCTAATATCTTTTGAGAAAGGAAAAACTTTGCCAACATGAATGTTTTTGCAAAAAAAATCACTTTCACTGGAAATACATTTTTCCACACAAATCTTTTCAAAAAACCAACTAGCCCTAAGGAATAACAATAATAAAACCAATTTCGCTAAAGTTGGTTAATGTAAGTTATTGTCAAGTATTGTACTTAAACAGAGTTCAAATCTTTCCCACTTCCAAATTCAAAGCCTTGCTGTGTGTGATGAGATTAGCCATTACTTTTTTTATAGCATCAAATGTGTGTTTGGTGCTTTTATGAATAAGAAAGAAGACACAGACCTCTGAACCAAAGATCTGACTTTCTAAAGAGCTGACATGTGGATGAGATATGGGGAAGGGAATGAACAATAGCAGGTGGTGACCAGTGAAGTCAGGCATGTTATGTTATGCTCCAGGATTTATTGGTGAATTGACTTCTATTATTTAACCATTACTTGGAGCAGGAGATTAGTATTTATATTTCTGCAATGGTCTCTATTTTCATTTCTTTTACCGTGTTGATCCACACTGTCTTTGGTTGAAAATAACTTTGCCAGTCTGATTATTTCAGATTTATTCATGGGGAGGATATACAAGGAGGATGGAAAATTGAAATTGAACCCCCCACAACTCAGAGTCAGGGTGCAGAGGTACTCCACCTCCCACCCCACAGCGTCTGATCCAGTAGAACAGGACTGTAGCAGCATCTACAGTGATCCCTCTGTGCTAGCTGCACAAGATGCTGGGGTTAGTGCACCAAAGTTGCACTATAATTTATTAAAAAGAAAAGGAGTTTTTATTAAAAAGAAAAGAAAATTTATTTGTTAGTCTCTAAGGTGCCACAAGTACTCCTTTTCTTTTTGTGAATACAGACTAACACGGCTGCTACTCTGAAACCTATAATGTATTACTATTTGTAAAGCTGAAGCACGAGGAGCTCCAGTCATGAACCAGGCCACCACTGTTAGGTGCCATTGGAATTTATAACAAAAAGATGGTCCCTGCCTCAAAAAGCTTAAAGTCAAAATATAAGATAAGAGGCAACAGGTAGAGAGACACAGGCAGAGAGAGGAGCACAAGGAAACAGTGGACAATACTGGTCAGCATGATAGGCAGTAGTCTCAGCACACCAGCAGCTAACCTCTGTCAATTGGTTTGTAGACAAAAACAAGTTTTGCATCTGCAGCCCTTCCCATAGCTCGTCCCTAATCTAACTGACCTTTCACATCAACACAAGCTGATGTGGTGACCAGTTTCATGACACACAGGAGCTGAACAGCCTACTCAAGCTCACCATTCCCCAGAAGCCCTTATGTGAGGCTGAAGTGGTAAGACTGCAGTTTCTATGGAAGACTAGAGAATGAGACTAGATGTGCCTTTCTCCGATTCTGGAAACATCTTTAACAACAAAACTTGGGATTCCTGTTTGAATCAGCGGTGAGTAAAAATGTAATTGCATGTTTATTTTGGTGGTAGAGGGAGTGTCTGGTTTATTTAAAGAAAAATGACAAGACCCCTCCCTCAACTTTTCCCTTTGCAGTATGATGGATCTTTGGAGAGAGGTAGCCTTCAATGCAGGAGACCAGGATGGGTAGCCTCAAAAGGTTACTGGGAAATCTCATAAATTGACCTGAGACTGTGTGTATAGAACAAGAGGCTAATTATGACGCTGTACTGTCAGTCATGGTGTAAAGAGCTTTGTGGCTTTGGTTAACTATAATGTCACGCTTCCATTTATTTCTGCTGCTCATGTTTCTGTTTTTCTTCTCACTTCTCTACTCCTGGTATCATTTCCCTCCTCCCCATATTAGTTTTTCTCACTCTACAAAAAGCACTATAAACAATACCATTCAGGTTTCACTTGGAATCCTCATGCTGTCTTCATTACTATTCAAATTAAACCCGAAGATCAGCTCATGTTGCTGCATCCTCTGGCCATGTGACAAATAGTTAAAACCAAAATACCCATTAAATAAATGTTTAAGCTGTAATTCTATTTAATACACATACTTTTAAAATTTCATAAACATTCCTTTACTATAAAACAGTAAGTGTCTGCAAGGATCAAACAGTGGTCTAATGTAGCCTCAAATAGTGCTTCTAAAGCCTATTATGAAATTGTAGATTTTCTACAAGGGTCACCAGTTGTCCTTCTTGGTTCCTAATGATGATTTATATGAGTGATTTATAGCAAATTTATTTTCTTTTATTCCTGTCCATCTCAGTTAACTGTTCTGTCTTACTTGTCAGTATGAGAGCCATTGTCTTCAGTTCAGAAAAGCTTTATCTCATATTTTATTACCTCCTGTAAAGTGCTCTGTGGTGGCATGTACGAAAGGTGCTATATAAAACTAAATTGAATTCAACTGATCATATTAAAAGGAAGGATTTAGGAATGCAGAAAGATGGGTTCTGTGCCAATTTTAAAAGGCTGTAATATGGAAAAGTTATGGACATCTTTCAATCACCCTATTTTACTAGGTGTAGCAATGGGCTCAGAACAATGTGATAAATATAACATCAGATGTGCTGTAATGCTAAGGTCCTGTGAGATGAATTCTGGAAAGTCTGAATTTTCATACTTTGAACTATTAGAAACGTAATACTAGATTAATTCAAATGTTTGTTATTGATTATTTTCCATTTTCTGTTAAATTCAAGTCAGTGATAACAGATTGTTACATTAAAGTCTTGAGCCCCGATCCTGCTCTTATTGAAGTCATCTGGAATATTGCCACTGACTACAATGCCAATAGGATAGAGCCCTTAGTACTGATACTTTCTTAGTCAGAAATACCATTACTGATGTTTGTATAATCCTGTGAGCATCTTAAGTGCTATACAACTGCTAGGTATTAATATTTATTAGTACTGTCTGTATATAGTCAAACATATTGTTCAATGCAGGGGATTTGCTAATGACACAAGATTTAGAAGCATGCCTCTTTCTAAATCTGTGCAAGAACGTCCTACCTGCTGTGCTTAATTTCAAAACCCAATGCTATCATTTAAAAAAAAAAAGCTGGTTCCTATTTTCATCTGAGCACTCCATTTTGCAGCCACTTTCATCAAAATTCTGTTCAGCTCCAACAGTAAATTGAACTTGTGTATCCCAGCAGACCCATGGGCTTCTCTCTCTCTCTTTAATATATTAAAACCCTGTGTGATGACAATTCTGAAAACCCAGGGCTAAATTCACCTCCATTGAAACCAGTGGAGTTATACCAGGGATGAGTCAGAATCCTGACATATAGCCTTTTTATGTTTATGTTTTAATTGTTATGCTTTAATTACATTATAGTTATGGAGAACTACATAGTCAAGGGGAAAAATATCATAATTTTACTATTTTAGTTGAAGTAGAGAAATAGAGGGGTAAATTCTCAGTCTGCGCTGGCAATCATTACACAGGCCAAATTCCCATTAACTTTATTGGGTGGTTTTGAATATTGGAGGCCTGCAGGATTGGACCTGTTTGTTTGTTTTTCATGAATTTTTCTGGATAGTCTCATGGAGCAAACAGATGATGTTTTATAATGTAAGTTCAAATCCTCTTATTAATACAACTGTTTGAGTTCTCTATGTCATTTTGATAAATACTAGAACTGGGTCCATGATGTCCAGATCCAGTTTGGAGATGATCAGACCTAGACTTTTTTGGCTTTGGCCACTATAAAGAGAGAGGTCATTTGGGATTATGATAACTGGACCCATGTTCAAATTTAGAACATCTCCCAGAATCTTGGGGTGTTCAGGGCCGGAGTTTTAGTTTGGATTCATAACTAAAAAACAGATTCTCAGCCCTGAGGATTAGATCATCCCTATTAGGCAGAGCCAAAGCCAACAGTGCTACTTCAGAAGGAGCACCAGGAACCATTTCTGCACAAAGAGGCAAAGTATTTACTACTGCATCACTTCATGGTCCAGTCCAGTGCAATGTCAGGCACCAGACACCCTAGTACAGTAGGAAGGAAGTAGTCCTTGCATTATTCTTGCTGGCCCTCACACAGGCCCTGCACATAGGTGAGAGACTCCTGTGCCACCTCTTCTGTGGACTTGTGGCTAAGGAAACAGACACAACTTGGCAAAAAAGTGATACCTGACATTATTGCACATGTATGAAACCAGCTCTTAATGCTGTAAAACCACCATTACAATATAGCCAGGAGTTTATTCAGTTTGCCCCAAAGCGGGTGTTATGAGTAGATAGTGACCATAGACATGGTACCAGAGCACCATGCCTGTTCACTTCTCAACTCTTCTGATTCTAAAAGCTTCAGTGCTGACCTGATCCCACAGTCCGGATTATACAAAGTCAGAGGATTTCAGTGTGAGTTAACCTGGGATTAAGACTGCGGAATCAGGCCCACCACTGTCACTGCAAAATGCTAAGTGACAACCCAATCAGGTAAACGACATGTCTGTTCACTAACTAGTAGAGCTGTACAATATTTTGTCTTACATTTGCTTTTAGCCTGTCCTAGCAATACAGATGGTATAATTAAACAGTCAGTTTTATCACCCCTGCCTGCTCCTGCACCCTCAGAGCCAAAATATCCCTGACCATTTTAGTTGTGGAACATTATTTTCCAATGGCTAGAAAAGTGCTTATAGTGGTTGGTATCCCACTTCTAAAGCAATGACATATTCATTGACAGGATTTTAGGATCACTTTTGCCTTTCCTGATGTGAAGGGGAGGATATCATATGCCTTTTACCAGAAGTTGGGAAAAGATGCCACAGCATGATGAGGGAAACAAAATTCCACCTCATACATAGATAGTTGTGCTCTGTGAGCTCAAAGGAAGGCTGCAACAATAAAGACAGAAGCCAGGGATTGAAAATCACTTGCGTTTTTTTTTTTAATAGAATTTGTATTACAAAAAGAGATGCACATAGTGAGAGGGTAAAATGCATCTAGGGCTGCTACTGAATTTTAAACAAATGCCTTTCTTTACTCAGGTCCCAGTGGCATCCCCTTGATTCCCCCTTGTCCCCAAGGGGGGGGACATACCGAAGAGACTCTTGGCATGTGGATGGCCCCTCTCCCTTTCAGAGGAGAAACAGGGAATTGGCCACCTTCAGAGTAGCCTCCCTTTGCTTGCCCTGGACTCTGGAAAGGGTGTGTTGCAGGTCAGTGATCCATAGAAGAGAATGGTGGGGAGGAGTGAACAGGCCGGGGGTTTGACTTGCAAGGATAACGCAGGAAAGTTAATCCAGTTCCAGGCAGCATTTGCTTCCTGAATCACCAATAAAACTAGGGTCACTGAAGGCTCCAGGGAGTTGTGGGTAAGTCCCATGGCCTGTTCCCATGCATAGAGAAACCCCTTGCCTCTGATGGAATAATTGGGATAAATCTCCATGTGAAAAACTTGCTGAGATTTCCTCCTCTTTATTTGCAGGGGGGACGGAGTGGGTTGGACAAAGTGAGGAGAATAGCAGACGAGTGTCCAATGGATTCACTATTGCACAGATTCACAGGCCTAGACCCCCAGGAGAGGCATATAGGAGCATTTGTGTTTGAACACAAACAATAAAGAAGGAATGGCAAAGCACCATGAGCAATTCAGGAGTGGTCAGGCATGGGTAAAAACTAAAGATAGAGGCTTATGAAGGTCCCAGCAGATGTTACCACTCCTTGTAATCCATTGCTAGGAAGGCCAATCACAGAAAATTGCAGTGGAGCTTTGCAAACAGTAAGGACCTATCTACCTACTTATTAGCTTTACTGAGAAAATACATATATCATATTTTATCTGTTACCAGGTTGCTGAGAAGCTAAAAAGTATTTGAGCCATTGTGGCTTCCCTGAAGAGATAATGGACTTATGTGTTTTAGTTTTGAATTTCAGTGTTTTGCTGCAGAGTATGATTTCAAGCATATAACTGTGAGCCCTCATTACCCAGTCCAAGATAGCTGCGAAGTGGAACAAGCAGTTTAACTTGAAAATAAGTTATTACAGCAGGAAGATCTACTGCTAGCTCTGAGGCATAGCCACTCCTACGGCAGTCCACTGAGCTAGCCCAGCACAAATATTAATGTGAAGTTTAACCCAAACTCTTCTCAATCTGAAAGAGAATTTACAAGATAAATGGTTGGACTACTGAATTGTCAGGCAGAAGGACCAAGAATCTGAGTGAAGCTCACTGTTTTTATAGGCTTAGTGAGGCTGAAAGTCAAGGAGGAGAAGGCAGAGAAGAAATGGAAGACCTTAGCTGTTATGGGAAAAAGATCTGTCCATGGCCATTCCAAATGAAAACAGAACAAAATTTCAGGGAAACAGGTAACATCTCCAGTTGATCCCAGACCACTTCACAGTGGCAATGATATCCCATATCCTGCAACCCTTATATTGAGAAACATAGGACTATTCATGTGATTAAGGAGATACTCAATATGAGTAAAGATTGCAAAATTGGTCCTTAACAAAACACTTTCTTCCATAATATAACCACCATTCATCAGGAGGATGCTTTGAGGAAGTGGGAAATGTTCAGAGGTTCATAATGAGACAAAAAATTGTTGTGTGATTACCTTATCACACACATGTTGCTGTAACTTGAAGTGAGACTGTCTCTGCATCCAAAATAACATTTTTAATCTAACTGCAGCAGAATCAGATGTGATTTATAGTCATAAAGACTGAAGCTATCTGCTGCCAATCATGTGACAAAGTATATTGTGAGACCTGTGACAGGGACATAAAGAATGCCTATTAGAAATCACTTTGTGTCTTTCATAAAATTTGACTTCAATAAATACAACAGAATGCTCAAAAGTGAGGGTTTTTAAAAACATTAATGTCAACCCTTTCTACCAAGTAATTAAAAAAATGCTTGCTTTTATTTAGTACACAATTTCCTACAGTCAATCACAGAGAAAAAATATATTCTATAATTCAAATTTTTCATTTCTCTCATTTTAGGCACACCACTGTTCATCCATAGATAAAGGATCTATTCATTGCTCAAAGTATTCCAAAAACAGCCTGACCATCACAGTTATTTATTCCATCCGTCCTTACAATCTAGGGATATTATAATTAATTAGTGATGGAGGAAGATCATATAGTATAGTTTGAAAGAACAGTGAGGTTCAGATAGCACATAAAAGGTTGGAGTTTAGTTGTTGAACTTTAAGTTAAATATCCAGATGTCTGGGATCTGCACAGTTGGATTGGAAATCTTCTGTAAACAGGCACTTCATGAGACTTCCAATACTTCCAGTTTCTAGTTAAGCTAGAAATGCCATGAGAACAGCTTTCTTAGTGGTATTTTGGCACCTTATTTTGATAGGACTACTTGCAAGAATAAGTGCTAGGCAACAAAAATAAGAGTTGCTGAATTGGGCTGTTGGTTTGTCAGCATAAGATAATAATAAGGTTTCCATCTCCAGTCTCATTTGGGTATTTGCATCAATTTTAGGAGGAAAAATAAGTAAAACGAGGAAATCAACCTTTTCTTTACCAGGCTGCATTGCAATGTTTTAGTATAGCCTGTGAAAAAAATGTTTAAATGTGTATACAGATACCTTTAAATAAGGTCTGCATAACTAATGTCTTAATTAGCATGTTGGTCTCCATCCCCTGGGGAGCATAAAAGGAGTGCAGAGATTGATACTTTGGTGTGTTTGGATGCTAAAGTGACAGGGAACTTATTAGAACCTAGACAACAAAAGGAAGGTGCAAATAAAATTCTAGACTGGGATGAAAGAAACAAATCTGCAAAAAGAATGAATTCCTCTATGGTTGGTCTAAATTTTGACAACCCATACATATAGAAAAAAGGATTTTCCCATATAGCTTTGTGTAGCTTGGAGTTTGTTCCCATGAAACGGATCTGCAGAGAGAAGAATGGAATTCTAAATACCAAATTGTATCCTGCACCATAAATAAAAAGTGCAAATTTCCAACAAAGGGAATTTATGTATAGTGAAACTCCTCTGATAGCAAAGTCAAATGAAATTCCCAAACTGTTTCACTTAATTACAGTGTAGTATATAAATTGCAATTGTGATTACAGGGATTTGAGACTTGCCAGAACACATCTAGTCTGGTGGGCTGCTACTTCTTCGGAGAAAGGAGCAAAGCACTCTTCTAAGGACCATAGGGAAGGTTTCTTCCTAAAGCTAAGAGTATTTGACTTATGTCCTGAATCATGAGGGGGTTGCACCCCTTATTTTTATATGTATTTAATGTAACTGTAGATATTCTCATTATCCCCATAAATGTCTAACACTTATTTTGAATCCTGCTAGATTTCTGGACTCAATATTTTTTGGTGGTGAGTTCCACATGCTATGTGGGTGTGAGTTTAGGGGGAAAATCTTATCTGTTTTTAATATATTGCCTTTCACTTGAATTGGTTGTCCCCTTATTCTTGTATTACATAAAAGTGTAAATGGGCATTCTCTATACTATTCATTGTTGTATGCATTTCTATCTTGTCCCCTCTTATATATCTTCTGCCTTAACTAAAATGTTCCAATCTTTCTTCATACGGAAATCTTTCATAACCTTTTTCTGGACCCTTTTCAGTTTTGCTATTCCATAACATTTGAGATGAGGTGGCCAAAACTGACACCATTATTTAAGGTGAGCGCCTACCATTGATTTATTATAATGTAAAAAATTGTCTGTTTTATTTTCTATTCCATTGTTTAACATCATAGTATTTTCTGGGTTACTTAATCAGCATTGAGCATTGGGAAATGTTTGCATTAGTCTGTCCACAGTGACACCCAGATCTTTATCCTGGGTGGTTACAATCAATTTAGAACTCAGCACTGTGAGTAAACAATTTAAATTATTCCTTCCTAAGTGCATTACTTTATACTGGTCTGCAGTGAATTTCATCTGCTCTCATACTGAGCATTCATTTAGCTTTCTTTGCTCTCTCTGGAATGACCAAATGACAAAAATGCAACTTTTGAAACCTCAGTGTTCAACTCCTATTCCATGTCATTAATAAATAGATTAAACACCAGTTTTAGTAAGGCTCTTTATGGTATCCAGCTGTTAATTTTTGACATGCTGAAATCTGACCATTTTTTTCTCCTCTATATTCTGTCTCTTAGCCAGTTTCTCATCCATGACAGAATTTTATCTCCCATTCTAAGACTACTTAGTTTCAGTTTCTTTATAGGCTCATTTGATGGATTATGTCAAATGTAGAGAACATAAGAATGGCCATACTGGGTCAGATCAAAGGTCCATCCAGCCCAGTATCCTGTCTATCGACAGTGGCCAATGCCAAGTGCCCCAGAGGGAGTGAACCTAACAGGTAATGATCAATGATCTCTCTCCTACCCTCCATCTCCATCCTCTGACAAACAGGGGCTAGGGACACCATTTCTTACCCATCCTGGCTAATGGACTTTGCTTCCATGAATTTATCCAGTTCTCTTTTAATCCCTGTTATAGTTCTAGCCTTTCCAACCTCCTCAGGCAAGGAGTTCCACAGGTTGACTGTGCACTGTGTGAAGAAGAACTTCCTTTTATTTGTTTTAAACCTGCTGCCCATTAATTCCATTTGATGGTCCCTAGTTCTTAATTATGGGGACAAGTAAATAACTTTTCCTTATTCACTTTATCCACACCACTCGTGATTTTATAGAGGTGGTCAGGAATTTCTCATTTGAATGATTTTCCAATGGAAAATGCAGTTTCTGAAAAAATGAAATTTTCCACAGGAAAATCTTGATTTTCTTGAAAAAACTCAAGTTTCTGTCGGGAAAAATCTAAATAGAATAATTTGGGGGGGTTTGCAAAAAGAAAAGGAGTACTTGTGGCACCTTAGAGACTAACAAATTTATTTGAACATAAGCTTTCATGAGCTACAGCTCACTTCACTCAGAATAGTTATTTTTTTTGTATGAGCAAGAATGTTAAGTTTTGAATCTTGTCAATAAAACCTTAAACTGAATTTTTGTGTGAGTATTGACTTATGGGAGTTGTAGTTTGGACACCATTCTCTTCTGTGGGCCTAACTACCTGGAGCTCTACATCTCCCATAAGGCAATGCAAATTAACCTCTGGTCAAGCTTTAGGTGGTGCATCATGAGAGATGTAGTCCATCCACAGAGCCTGGTCCACATGGCAGTAAGTAACATCATACTCCCAAACTATCATTTCTATAAGGTAATATGCCAGAATGGGAAAATGGGAAGTTTAATGGTGAACTGACTGAAAAAACAGTATTTTGGGTCAGTTCAACAAACAAAAGGAAAATGATACATTTAGACATTTCTGAATCTTTTTTAATTTCCATTCCACAAAACATTTCAAAATTTCAACTTTTTATTCCAGTTCGGGATGAAAACAAGTGTTGAAATGGTAGAATTTCCTCTAGGATGGAAATTCTGAATGTTGATCACTTCTAGTCATAGAATTTTGAAAATCCAGATAAAAAATAAATTATGTGACATGCTTCTCTTTTATTTTATTTTGCTGACATGCTCAAAGAATTCTAAAAGATTAGAGAAGCATGATTTTCATTGAAAGAAGTTTGTCACACTGCTTATGTCTACACTATGGAGACTTGACTGACATAGCTATGTCCCCATAGCTATGCTAGGATAACTCTGTAGTGTAGAGGCAGCCTATCCCAATGAAAGGTTTTTTTTCTGTCAGTATAAGAACACCATCTCCCCAAATTATAGTAGCTATGTCAATGGAAGTATTCTTCTGTCAACATAGCTGCATCTACACCGGGAATTAGGTCAGCACAACTATGTCAGCCAGAGGTGTGGATTTTTCACACCTTTGATCTACATAGTTATGTTAACCCAACTTTTAAGTGTAGACCATCCCTTAGTTTTCTGTTATATGAACAGTCCCTGAAATTGTTGAACTTAATTATTCTGTGGTCATTGTACATTCATGGTTAAGTCAGTTACTACTTAAGCCAACTCCTATCTGTATATAAAATAAATTAAGAATGTCTTCTGTTCTAGACTACATAGGTTGTTATACCACCCGCATCACTATAGAACCTGAATACTACCTATTAAATGCATTAGTTGATGTGACGAACATCTGTTGCATATGTTTAGTTTCTCTCTCTCCGGGAAGAATTGTGTATGCTGCTTAGCAGGGGGAGGGAAGGGATGAGAAGAGGTTGTTGGTGGTGGTGGTGGCCGAGTGTTATTTTTATTTCCTTATGTTCTTTCTGTTTCCTCCTGTCATCTTCTGTGCTCTAGAAGTAGCTATTCTCAGAAACAATGAAGGGCTACACTTACACTGCTTACATTGAAATTGTTCTGTTTAAAAACTGACTTCACTCTAGAGTCCCTTTATAATGAATTGACTTCACGATAAAGGGTACCACCAGATTTTTATTTTTTATTTTTTGTATTTTTATTATTTATAAAGCACTATTGGAGCATTATTCTGCAGCATTAAGGAAATGGGAATTTTAACATTGGCTTCAGTAGGAGCAGGATTGAACTTTTGTGATGTGCATAGTGGTTTATAGGGGAGCAAGTTCCCAAACCTGAAGAGCTTCCTTGGACAATATGAAAATATGAGATCAGTGATACTGCCTTGACTGCACCAATAATTTTGCAAATGTGCGTTTACAGAAACACTCTAACAAAAATTATTTTTCTCCTAAGCAGTCATTTGCTAGTTTGAATAATGCAGTTATTGACTAATAGTTTCTGAAAGATCATAAAGATGTGAAGCAGCCTTCACTGGAAACCACCAGTTGGTATAGCTTTATCAAAGTTTAACATATGAGAAATATTACAGGATTTAACAGATTATTTCATTTTATCAGGCAAGCATGATCTAGGCTTTAATCAAAATTCCCAAATCTTTCCCATGTTCCAAAAATTAAATGAATATTGACCAGAAAAAAATGTTAAAAAGTTAAATATTAAAATAATTTGAATACATGGTAAATGAATTATCAATAATGAACTATACAGTCTTATATGTAATGAATTTTTTTCTGAAATCCTCTTCATTCTTTAAAAAAATGGTTGGAAAGCTTGTTGGAAGCAAGCACAATTCAAGTTTACAAAATAGTTTTCATTAGAGCCTCTGATTTTCACAACTGCTTGGATTTTGTAAGGAATCTGTTATTTGACATGCTTGTGCACCTTTAGTATTTGATTTCCATATTTTGAGAGATCAAATTATCCTAGCACAAATAACAACTGACCTGTTGATTAATTGCAGTTAACTCATGCGATTAACTCAGAAAAATTAATCGTGATTAATCACAGTTTTAAATGCACTGTTAAACAATAGAATGACAATTGAAATTTATTAAATATTTTGGATGTTTTTCTACATTTTCATATATATTGTATTGTGTTTTCTAATTGAAATCAGTGTATATTTTTATTATAAATATTTTAATGTAAAAGCAATAAACAAAAGAAATATTTTTCAGTTCACCTCATACAAGTACTGTAGTGTAATCTCTTTGTCGTGAAAGTGCAATTTACAAATGTAGATTTTTTTTGTTACTTGACTGCACTCAAAAACAAAACAATATAAAACTTCAGAGCCTACAAGTGCACTAAATCCTATTTCTTGTTCAGCCAATCACTAAGACAAAAAAGTTTGTTTACCTTTACAGGAGATAATGCTGCCTTCTTCTTATTTACAAGGTCACCAGAAAGTGAGAACAGGCATTTGCATGGCACTTTCTAGCGGCATTGCAAGGTATTTAAGTGCCAGATATGCTAAACATTCATATGCCCCTTCATGCTTCAGCCACCATTCCAGAGGACATGCTTCCATGCTGATGACGCTCATTACAAAAATAATACGTTAATTAAATGTTTGACTTGGTTCTTGATTCTCCTTGGGGGAGAATTGTAGATCCCCAGCTCTGTTTTACCCACCTTCTGTCATATTTCTTATTATAGCAGTCTTGAATGATGACCCAGCATGTTTTTCATTTTAAGAACACTTTCACTGCAAAGACGGTACCAGATAGCTACAGCACTCGACCCAAGGTTTAAGAATCTTAAGTGCCTTCCAAAATCTGAGTGGGACGAGCATGCTTTCAGAAGTCTAAAAAGAGCAACACTCTGATGCGAAAACTACAGAACCTGAACCACCAAAAAAGAAAATCAGTCTTCTGCTTGTGGCATCTGATTCAGATAATGAAAATGAACATGTGTTGGTCTGCACTGTTATGGATTGTTGTCAAGCAGAACCTTTCATCTATGACACGTGTCCCCTGGAATGGTGGTTGAAGCATGAAGAGATATAGGAAACTTTAGCACATCTGGCACATAAATATCTTGTGACATCGGCTACTACAGTGCCATGCAAATGCTTGTTCTCAATTTAAAAAAGAAGCAAGCAGCATTATCTCCTGAAAATGTAAATAAACTTGTTTGTCTTAGTGATTGGCTGAACAAGTAGTAGGACTGAGTGGACTTGCAGGCTCAAAAATTTACAATTTATTTTGGAATGCGTTTTTTTAATATAATTCTACATTTTTAAGTTCAACTTTCATGAAAAAGAGATTGCACTACAGTACTTGTATTAGGTTAATTGAAAAATACTATTTCTTTTGTTTTATAGCGCAAATTTTTATTACAAGTATAAGTATAAAATGAGCACTGTACACTTTGTATTCTGTGTTGCAATTGAAATCAATATATTTGAAAATATAGAGAACATCCACAAATATTTAAATAAATGCATTCTATTATTGTTTAACCATGTGATTAATTGTGTAATTAATCACAATTTTTTAAATCTCTTGACAGCCCTAAAACTTTTTAAATTCACAGATATGATTATCCGTAGAAACTGAATTTTGAATTTGTGCAAGAGTGGTTAAATACTCATCAAAAAAAGAAACCATGTTATGTTCCTTAACCTGAACATCACAATTTAGATTATGTATCTTTAATTGTCTCTGTTGACCATTCAATCCACAGAGTAAGAATATTCAGAGGATCTGGCTCAGGAATTTTATCTGAATGATGAATTTTTAGCTAAATAATGAATTTTTAAAAAATATTCTCATTATGTAAAATGTGTAAGAAGTACTTTGGTTCGTTCTTTCCTGTTTCTCTGGCCCAGCCCATAATTTTAACCCATGCGCCTTCTCCCCCAAAGCATTCCTTTCACTATTATGAGAAGTCTTTCCCTTCTTGGTTTCTTGTATCCCTGTTTTAAAGGGAATTGTAACAGGACACGCTCCAAACCTGTCTTGAGAGCCCACACAAACAGCCTTGGAGTCTTTGTTTGTTAGCACCACTGTGAGTTTTATTACACTACCTCCTCCACATCACCATCATGATCCCATGCAGCAGTTATATCTGCAGCTTTCTCTAGTCCTCAGTGCTTCCTCCAAAAAGGAAGAGCTATCACCATGGTGAATTCTTATTTTCTCCAGGCTCTGCCCACCTTTCCATTGCACTTTTTCCAGTGCTTTTTATCTATCCTCTCAGCTAATGGGGTAATTAGCTCATCTGCCCCCCACCCTCAGTCTGATTATGTAATTAAATACTCCTCTCCTTCATCAGGCCTTTTTCCGGGAGAACTAATTAATGATTAAGTGATCAGAGTGCTTAGTCATCTACTAACTCCCAGCACTCTGTCACAGGAGTGCAAACATTCTCACAGTAAACACACATGGTTAAAAATACTGAAATGTAATAGTGATTTACCAATGTGGTGACCCTAACTGGATTTACTTTGGCCCTAAACCAGATCTAAGATAATTACTATGTCTTTATAGTAAAAAGTTGTGATGTGAGGGGCACCCAGAAGCCCATCTGCTCATACACCCACAGAACCAGTCTTGAACTAATTTTATTCAGATCACTTAGCAAGAATACTAAACAAGAACATCCTGTAACTTTCTCTAGAAATACTGCTGGGAGATCTCTATTACTCATTGCCACAGAGTAGCTAATCCAATCTATAGAACATCTTTGTATCTAGATGCTGAAATACAATGCCAAACTATGGAGTTTGATTGCTTGGATTTGGATTTTTGTTTTTTATCCCTTTAGTTTGTTATTGTGAATAGTCTAGAAAGTTGTGCCCCTTTAAGGGCCAGGAGGTCTTGGACAAGTGAGCACTGTTCAGTTAGCCCCACACTCCACTGCTGTTGGACTGAAGAGGAAGGAAGCCCAGCAACAGAGGGCAGAAGGCTATGAGGAGAGCACAAGGCAAGTAGAGGACTGTAGAAGATTCCAGGTAGGCTGATTAGAAAAGAACAGGGAGGACTCCAAAGGAGCCCCAGAGAGGTAGGAGGGAAAGGAGGTTGGGAAGGGTGAAAGCTGAGCCCAGAATGTTGGCAGAAGAGTTCTTGACTCATGGGAGGGTAGACAGACCTGTTGTGATGGGAGGGCTGAGCCCAGCTTGAAACTGGGCTTGTGTTTGTTTTGGACATGGATACCCCAGAAGGAGTGGATTTTTGTTAATGACGTAGCCAGAGGCCAAATAGCTGCCACAAGTTGCCCCTACAGACAGAGTAGGCTGAATATTGTGGGGAAACTGAGGTGGAAGTGTGCAATGGTGGCTTTTACCATGATGGTGTGCTCCAAGACTGTGAGTCCTGTGACAGTGGTCTTTGCACTTTGCTTTGAAGGTGGTTAGACTAGAGCACAGTCTGATCTCTCTCAATAGGATCTGACAGAGCCTAGAACCTGGCATTGAAAAATCTCGGCTTCTAGCACCCAAGATCTACATCCTGCACAATTCTGGTTCCCATGTCCCTGATATAGAGCATAGCAAATATGGCATTGGTCACTGAGGTAGCCTGATCCCAGAGAGTTAGTCCCTGAGGTAGCTGGTTAAGGTGTACTAAAATTAGACAATTGTGAAAGGTGTAAATGTTGAATGGGAATCAGGAGAGAGTCCTGGGGTCAGGAGAAGGATGTTCAGCATAGATGGTTTGCCCATAAAGCAATATGGTTTATATCTCATTCTGCAACTGCAGAGAGGGAAAAGATAAGGAGAATGAAGTGCAATAACATTGACATGTAACATTTTACCACGTCATGGTATGCTTTATGGGAATATTTGAAAGCAAATATTAGATTTCATTTTGAAAAGTCTTTAGATCAATCCTTTTCTCGGATTCCCTGAATAAGTGGAGATGTATGTTTTTCCTTTGTCAAGAAAGTAACTTTAAATTTATTATTAGAACAGCTCTACCACCATTTTCTCTTGCTAAATTTGAATAATAATTTCACTGTCCACCTAATAATAATGATGGTTAAATACTTGGAAAACATAAATCATAATAAAGACTGTCCTCAGAACACTCTTTGCATAATCCACCTAGCTCCTTTCCATTTCCCTTAGCATTATCTAATGCCAAGCTCTGAAAGTTTACTTGTTTGAATTAGCAAGTTGTAATGCATCCTGACAGAACAAATAGAACAGGTCACCTGTGCGAAGCATACATTATAGTCACCTTAGAAAAAGACCTTCAAAACTTGAAATGTATCTTTCATACTTGTGAAAGAAACATTATAGTCACCCTTCGTGGGTGAAATATCATACATTTATAATGACATAGCCCATACTCAAGCATTCTGGAATGGCAGAGGTAACGGGATTTTTTTCCCAAGTGCATGAGAAAACAGAGATGAAACATGCCAAGCATGAATTATGTGATAATTTAAAAAGAGAATTCAATAACTACATTCCAGTGATGTTCTGAGCACAGTTCTGACTTTAATTAGGGAACAACAACGTGCATTACATGAGTTTTAGATCTCTTTGTCAGCTTTTTCTTTAAAGAAAAGAATTTAGATTTTCCATTAGATTTTATCAATTTATGTTCTAGTGAACCCAACTACAGATATGGGGGTTCCCTAGTGTGTGGGGTATTCAAACATTGAAAGAAGAGATAGGAGAGGTTAAAAACACTTCTTTTCCTAGCACATTTCCTAGTACTTGTTAGCATTGTTAGTATGACTTTTCATAACATCCCAAACTCATTTAACTCTTATGAACTAGAGTCAGAAAGATGTACATGCAGATTGCCAAGCAAATCAAACTACTGGATATTGGTGATCAATTAATTGTGTGATGTTGTGAGCTATGCTGTGAGGATAATTTCTTAGTCAAGACCTTTCTGACTATTATGAAAAAAAGAGTGCATTGGATATTCCTTACCCAGATTAAAACTTGGATATTCAGTTTGAAAATAAGTAGATTTTCCTCTAGCTATCATGTCTGGTTAATGCCTTCTCTGATAGTTTGACATTGGATTAAATAAAGTAATACAATGAGACAAGTACAGTTTAAAAACAAGCATTTTCTTTGAATTACTATTCTGGGTCCAAATATCAGGTGTCCAGTCTGAATATATTTTGGGATTTTTAAGTAAAGTTATAGCATAATATGTATGTCCTTGATAATTCAAGAGGCATAGAGAGTTCACTTATAAAGTGTGCAAATGATACCAAAATGGGAGAGATTGCAAGTGCTTTGGAGGTTAAGATTAAAATTCAAAATAATCTGGACAAACTGGAGAAACTGTCTGAAGAAAATAGGATGAAATTCAATAAGGACAAATGCAAAGTACTCCACTTAGGAAGGAACAAAGAATTGTACACACACAAAATGGGAAATGACCCTAGGAAGGAGTATTTCAGAAAGAGATTGGTGGATCATAAGCTAAATATGGACATTAGGAAAAATTGCCCAGAGGGATTGTGGAGATTTTTAAGAGCAGGTTAGAAAAACACCTGTAAGAGATGATCTAGATACTATTTAGTCCTGCCATGAGCTCAAGGGCCTGGACTAGATGATTTCTTGAGGTCCCTTCCAGTCATACGATTCTATGATTCCAGACCTGGAAACAGAGGGGACAGGTGTTTGAGAGAGCTGGCTAGAACTGAAATAATAATGGTGGAGTTTTTACATAGTGCTTTACATGACCAGTTCACTGTACAAGCATTATCCTCACAACACACCTGTAAAGTAGGTAAGAAAAATTATTTAGCTTCTCTTTATATATGGGGGGAGATAGTTAGAGACACAGCCCAATCCTGCCAGGTGTCCTCAGTTTCCACTGACTTCAGTGAAGCTGATGGCCCTCAGCACTTTGCAAGAAGCACTCAATATGTTTCAAGTTCAGTCCCACAGAGAAGTGAGGTGATTTGCCCAATGCTATCAACTAAATTGGTTGGGACTAGAATGGGGAATCTCCTGTGTCTCAGTCAGTATCCAAGGATAATCTGAGATATGAAGGAATTTGGAATTGATCCTGACCGATGGGAAATCTTGGCAAGTGATTGTAACATGGGGCGCCATCCTCTCCATCAGGTATCAAAGTCCATGACAGGAGCTGGCTCCTACAGCTTGAAGAGGAAAGAGCCCATAGGAAGCAAGCAGTTCCCAACCAAGATACATACATTTGCAATAACTGCCAATGAACATGAAAATCTCAGATTGGACTATTCAGTCACATGAGACATTGCAAACCTACATCATAGGCTGCAATTCCCACTATCTCTCATAGACGAAAGGATGCCAACATCCAAAGACTAAAAGAACCACTATGGAAAGTTGCAAACTAGGGGAAAAAAAGTAAGTAGGTGGTAGAACAGGTGACATAGCCCTGGTCTACACTACAGGGTTAGGTTGAATTTAGCTGTGTTAGGTAGATTTTTAAATGAATGCATCTACATAACCAACCCCATTCCTTCGACCTAAAGGACTCTTAAAATCAACTTCTTTACTCCTCCCCAGAAAGGAGAGGAGTGCTAAAATCAACCTTGCGGGGTCAAATTTGGGGTAGTGCAGCTGCAATTCGATGGTATTGGCCTCCGGGAGCTATCCCAGAGTGCTCCAATGTGACCACTCTGGACAGCACTTTGAACTCCGATGCACTAGCCAGATACACAATAAAAGCCCCGGGAAATTTTGAATTTCATTTCCTGTTTGGTCAGCATGGCGAACTCCGCAGCACAGGTGACAATGCAGTCCCCCCAGAATTGCAAACGAGCTCCAGCATAGACCGAAAGGGAGACACTGGATCTGATTGCTGTATGGGGAGAAGAATCTGTGTAGGCCGAACTCCTATCAAAAAGAAAAAATGCTATATATGTCAAAATCGCATGGGGCATGGTGGAAAGAGGCTACAACAGGGACACACAGCAGTCCCACAGGAAAGTTAAGGAACTCAGGGAAGCCTACCAAAAGACAAAGGAGGCAAATGGTTGCTCCAGGTCACAGCCCCATACATGCCGCTTCTATGATAAGCTGCATGGTATTCTAGGGGGGGACTCTACCACTACCCCACCACTGTCCGTGGACACCTGCAAGGGGGGACTCTCACGCAACAGGGAGGAGGATTTTGTGGATGAGGAAGAGGAAGAGGAGGAGGAGAAGAATGCCCAGCAGGCAAGCAGTGGATCTGTTCCCCTGTAGCAGGACCTTTTCATCACCCTGGAGCCAATACCCTCCCAAGGTGGGATCCCCGACCCTGAAGCCAGAGAAGGCAGCTCTAGTGCGTGCACATTTGTAACTACAGTACAGGGTTTAAAAGCAATAGTGTTTAATGTCTGATATGCCCTGAAGAATTGGGATGCATTCGTGGCCAATACAGCCACTGGAAAAGTCTGTTAATGTGTCTGGGGATGGAGCGGGAATCCTCCAGGGACATCTCCATGAAGTTCCCTGGAGGTACTCTGAAAGGCTTTGCAGAAGGTTTCTGGGGAGGGCTGCCTTATTTCGTCCTCCACGGTAGGACACTTTATCACGCGAAGCCAGTAGCAAGTAGTCTGGAATCATTGCAGCACAAAGCATGGCAGCGAATGATCCTGGGTTTTGGTCGCATTCAAGCAACATTCGCTTTTTATCTTTCTGTATTAGCCTCAGGAGAGTGATATCATTCATGGTCAACTGATTGAAATGGGGGAATTTTTGTAAGGGAACCATAAAAGGACCCCATTCATGCGGGTTGTTTGCACTTGGCTAAAAGGTCATCCTGCACTTGGCTAAAAGGTATCATCACGTGGCGGGGGAAGGGGTGAAGGGATCATCCCAGAGAATACCCACATGGAGGGGTGAGGGTGGGGTGCTGCACATCCACCGGAAAACCTCAGCCCCTCCTTTTAAATGTGAAACCCAACCAGCATTGCTTCCTATGGGAAAGGATGGGGCTGAAGTTTGAAATCATTTCCACATGTTATGAAGGTGGAAGAAGCCAACCCCTCATACCAAAAGGCTTACCATGGCTGCCTGGAAACCGAATTCTGTTGCCCAGCCGTGTGTGATGTATCACCATACTGGCAGGCACTCAATTAAAAAGCAAAATACAACCTTGTACCTAAAGCACATGTGCGGTCTGCTGTGAATTGCTTGATTCACTGTGAAAGAGTCTCCCTTTTGTTCTCAGAAATGTATCATCTTAAATTTACTCCCCCTTTTTATCTCCCCCCAGGTGCAAATGTTTCTATGCTCCCCCGTGATCTCCGTCCCTGAGGTTATTGCAGATTAGAAGGCAGAAAAAAAACCGCACTCGCGATGACATGTTTTCTGAGCTCATGCAGTCCTCTCGCACTGATAGGGCACAGCTTAATGCATGGAGACATTCAGTGGCAGAGGCCAGGAAAGCATTAAGTGAGCATGAAGAGCAGGGATAGGAGGCGATGCTGAGGCTAATGGGGATCAAACGGACATGATGAAGCATCTGTTAGAGCTGCAGAAAAGCCAACAAGAGCACAGACCCCTCCTGCATCCACTGTATAACCGCCCGCTCTCCTCCCCAAGTTCCATATCCTCCTCACCCAGATGCCGGTGTGTGGGAGGCTCCGGGCACCCAGCCACTCCACTCCAGAGAATGGCTCAAGCAACAGAAGGCTGTCATTCAAACAGTTTTGATTTGTAATGTGGCTACAATAAGCAATGTGGCCTTGTCCTTCCCTCCTCCTGCACCCCACCCCACCCAAGCTATCTTATCAGTTATCTCACTTTTTTTTAATTAATAAAGAAAGAATGCATGGTTTCAAAACAATAGCTACTTTATTTCCTTTCCCAGCTGTGATCGAAGTGGGGGAGGGTGGTTGGCTTACAGGGAATTAAGATCAACAAAGGGGGCAGGTTTGCAGCAAGGAGAAACACACATAGCTGTCACACTGTATCATGGCCAGTCATGAAACTGGTTTTCAAAGCCTCTCTGATGTGCAGTGCATCTAGGTGTGCTCTTCTAATAGCCCTGGTGTCTGGCTGCTCAAAATTGGCTTCCAGGTGATTTGCCTCAACCTCCCACCCACCATAAACATCTCCCCCTTACTCTCATAAATATTATGGAGCACACAGCAAGCAGCAATAACAATGGGAATGTTGGTTGCGCTGAGGTCTAACCTTGTCAAGTGAGCTTTTAAAAGGTCCAAAGGAACATTCTACCACCATTCTGCACTTGCTCAGCCTATAGTTGAACTGTTCCTTACTACTGTCCAGGCTGCATGTATATGGCTTCATGAGCCATGGGAGCAAGGGGTAGGCTGGCTCTCCAAGGATAACTATTGGCATTTCAACATCCCCAATGGTAATTTTCTGGTCTGGAAAGTAAGTCCCTTCTTGCAACTGCTCGAACAGCCCTGAGTTCCTAAAGATGCGAGCATCATGCACCTTTCCCGACCATCCCACGTTGATGTTGGTGAAATGTCCCTTGTGATCCACCAGTGTTTGCAGCACCATTAAGAAGTACCCATTGTGATTCATGTACTGGTTGGCAAGGTGATCCGGTGCCAAGATAAGGATATGTGTTCTGTCTATTGCCCCACCACAGTTAGGGAACCCCATTGCAGCAAAGCCATCCAGTATGACCTGCATATTTCCCAGAGTCACTACCCTTGATAGCAGAAATTCGGAGATTGCATTGGCTACTTGGATCACAGCAATCCCCACAGTAGACTTGCCTACTCCAAACTGATTCCTGACTGACCGGTAGCAGTCAGGCGTTGCAAGCTTCCACAGGGCTATTGCCACTCGTTTCTCAACTGTCAGGGCAGCTCTCATCTTGGTACTCCTGCACGAGGGTGGGGGAAATCCACTCACAAAGTTCAAGGAAAGTAGCCTTACACATGCGAAAGTTTCGCAGTCACTGTGAATCATCCCATACCTGCAACACTATGCAGTCCCACCAGTCTGTGCTTGTTTGCAGAGCCCAGAAGTACACCGCTCCTAAGTCAATGCTAGCCATGATATTGAGGACACACTCCACCGACTTAATGCGCTTAGTAGGGACATACACAATCGACTGTATAAAATCAATTTCTAAAAATCGACTTCTATAAAATCGACCTAATTTCATAGTGTAGACATACCCTTAAAAGTAACAGCCCTGAATTCTGAAAATAGCCTTGTGAATCCTTTGAAGCCAAGTTTTGAAGCTGAGTTTTGAATTAAATATTTTACTATTTTTTAAAAAATTGGATTGATAACGAGAATACACCATGCATCATTTAGCTTCTAAACAGTATGTCTACTGACACCAGTCTGGACAAATCAGGCTCGAAGCTCATTTTAATCTGCTACTGAACCTTGTATGAAGGGCAATCATACAGAATTTGAGCTTTTACTGCATTGAAGAAATGAGGGCCAGATTTACAGATGGTCTAAGTCTGTACAGCTTCACTGGACCAAAGTCATCTCCACTCTTATTATATTTAATAAAAAGTATTGATAGAGTATTTCTTTGGTGTTGCCAAATGTCCTGGAAAGGATATCTGGCTAGGTAAAGAGACAAAGGATCAGCATAGATTTGTATGGTCAGTAGGACCACTTCAGCTTGCCAGGATTGGTAACATCAGGTCCTGGATTAAGTCCATGATGAGGCTGGCTGGATGTGATTTGAATAAATAGGGGACTCATTTACTCAGAGGAGTATCTTTGTCTCAAGCAATGAACACAAGAGTGAATCTGTCAGCAGTCTTGGCAGCAACAGCTTGGTCTGGAGTGAGGACATGCATGAAATATTATTGGAGGCCAACTGATTTGGATAAATATAAATTGGCTCTTAACAACATGGAGGATTATGGTCCATCTGTAAATCGAGTTTTTAAAAAATCAGTACTCTTCCCATTTGAGATAAATGATAGTTATTTCAGAGTCTCGCTCTTTTAGGAAGCAATATTGACTCACCGTTCTATATGCACACTACAAAGGTTAGCAATTGAGATACAAATCACTGTGCATTTTTGCTCATACAGCATGTCATGTTCCATGACAGTTCTTCAGGTACAAGTAGTGTGCCTGGTGCTACATGACAGCATTCTACAATTCATTTTCAGAGCCCACGATGATCTCATCAATTAACGAAGGTTTAATTGATAGAAGGTCCACCTTTAAGGAGTGTGGGGATATCTGAATGCCAATTTCAGTTTTAAAACTGCTAAGGACCAGATCCTAGAATTTTTTCAGGTAAGTAGTCCACTGAAGTCACTGTTGGTATGTCTCCTGTGAATAATGATTACTCATGTGATTAAAGGTCTGCAGGACTGGGCCCTAAAATTGATATATAGGTTGCACACAATATACTTAGTAAACAATTAATAGTTTTAAAATAAAATAGTTATCTATTCAGTTTATTATTTATTATGTAAACATGTGTCTTGATCTTGGTTCTTTGATGTCAATGACAAGATTTGCAAAAAGAAAAGGAGTACTTGTGGCACCTTAGAGACTAACAAATTTATTTGAGCATAAGCTTTCGTGAGCTACAGCTCACTTCATCGGATGCATTTGGTGGAAATTTTTTGTATTTTTTGCTGTAGCCCACGAAAGCTTATGCTTAAATAAATTTGTTAGTCTCTAAGGTGCCACAAGTACTCCTTTTCTTTTTGCGAATACAGACTAACACGGCTGCTACTCTGAAATGACAAGATTGTCATTGATTTCAATGGGAGCATTGGATCCTGGTAAATAACTTTACTGCAGATTTCATTAGCCTGATTCTTGCAGTTATTTAAGTCAAAGTGACATTGACCTAACTAATCATGACTAATGGTTAGACAGACATTTTGTCCTATCTTTATACTACAGCCTCTTAGCTGGTCAGATTCAAGGAGTCAGATTATCATACAGTATATGCCAAAACCTAGTGTTAGTCACTGCTTTCTCTTCTTGTCAATCTGTGACTAGACTTCTGGATGGCAACCACATAGAGCTTTCTTTTATGATTACCTAGAATATTAAACACAGTGCAGAACGTACCATCAGAAACACAGAATGTTCCCCTTCTATGGAGAGAAATTGCAACAAGGTAGAAATATTTAGAATCTGCTTTTGTCATCTTCAACACTTTACACTCCATTAGCTGTAACTCTTGCTTTATAGTCAGTCAGTCTTGTTTACAGAACCATCTCCCCTAGGGAAAGCAGGGTAGCTAGAGCTAACCAACGCAGAAGTCGGGGCAAGGAAATATCTCAAATGTTAGATGGGGATAAACAGAGTGAACAGGACTTGTACTTATTAACAGTACTTTGGGGGAGTGGGGACAGGAGAGATGGGACTGTAGGGGCTCTTCCCCCCACACACCTCTGAATGGTTTAGCCCCACAGGCATGTGAAATAAATAGCTGACTTTGTAGACTAGACCACTGAACGCATCAGAAAAAGACAGGTTTCAGAGTAGCAGCCGTGTTAGTCTGTATTCGCAAAAAGAAAAGGAGTACTTGTGGCACCTTAGAGACTAACAAATTTATTTGAGCATAAGCCTTCGTGAGCTACAGCTCACTTCATCGGATGCATCCGTTGAAGTGAGCTGTAGCTCACGAAAGCTTATGCTCAAATAAATCAGAAAAAAGAGAAGCACACATGGAAATGTCGGGGAAATGGAGCCCTCCCACTTGCTCAAGCATTCGTTCTTTGGAAAAGGTGTCTCTTTTTTCGTCCGCCTGCTCTTTTTTTGTGCCGTCTGCCCCCTTCTTGCTCTATAGGCTCAGTCTGAGTGAGTCAAAGAAGAAGCCAGCTGGCTCCAGACAAAGTCCCAGGTCCATCTGCCTCCTGCCTCAAAGAGATGAATTGCTTAATCACATCTACATCTCTCAGGCTTTTTTCAGTGCATGTGCATAACTTTATGGGACAGACCTATAGAATGTAACAGATAACTTTTTAATATGTGGATTTTTGAACCATTCTATAGAATTAATCAATAATTCTAGCTCTTCACAAGACTTAATGACATGGCTTAAAAAAAATCTGTTTCCCTAACCCTGTCTAGCAGTTGGAAAGGCTATAATTTCTGAGTAATTTCTATAGTTTCATCTCAATTACTTGTATACGTTTTCTATAAAGGAATCCAAAAGCAAACAAAACTCCATCACCGGCCCTAAAACAAACAATAAAACTTGATGTTTGAATTTCATGTTTTACTATGAAAATCTTAATTTTAGTGGGAAATGGGTCAATTTCACATTCTTTGAGAAATAATAGATAACTGCAGAAGTAATTGAGCCTAACTTACAAATTACAAAATTTACAAAAATGATATATTTTTTCTAATGTTAGGTTCTTGTCTCTCTATCTAGTCTTTCTGCAACATAAAGCATAAAAACCCATGTTATGACTACAGAACATTTTGTATGCAAATATTAACACTGAAGGAAGTTGCTTAGGAAAATATTTGTAATGAAAAGGTCTATGACTATATGTAACTAGTGGGAGAAAAAAGGCAGGGACAGGAAAAAAACATATTATTTAAGGCAAAGTAATATCTTTTCTTTCATTTTAACATAAGATCAAACACATAAGGTACATAAATTTTCAACCTGTTATTTCTAAACACGGGGACCTATGTGACCCCATAAAAGCCTGTATGTTCAAATTCCCATGTTAGCAGAAAAAGAGCATCAGGTCTCTTGCTATAACTGTGATAAAAGAAGCAAACAGGTCATGCTAGAAGCTGCACCATGATGCATAAAGTCCCCTAGCTCTATCTAGTGGCTGAAAAGGAATATATTGTTTTCCACTGAATAGGGTTTATGATATAATTATGATTCAGAGCTAAATTCTTCTCTTCCTATTGTGTATGTAGTTATGACTATGTGTAAAGGAATCAAATGAACCCACACTGACTGTTTCATTTAGTGTAATGCTTGAGTTTTGATTCTGTTGCCAATACCAGCAATTATAGTTGCTCAATACATAATTAATATTTATACCATATAATCATAAGCATGGATTTGTGCTAAAAAAAATGTAGCAGTCTTCTCAGGCACTGCATCATATTATGTATTCCTCTGTATTAGATATTGGTACGAGGGTTGCCAACTTTCTAATTGCAGAAAACCAAACACCCTTGCCTTGCCCTGCCTGCCACTGCCTGAAGCCCCGCCCTGCCCTACCCCTTCTCCAAGGCCCCGGCCCCACTCACTCCATCTCCCTTCTCTCCGACGCTCACTCTCCCCCACCCTCACTCACTCGTTCATTTTCACTGGGCTTAGGGTGCGGGGGGGGTGAGGGCTCCGGCTGCAGTTTCATGCTCTGGGGTGGGGCTGAGGGATTTGGAATGGAGGAGGGGACTCTGGGCTGAGATAGGATGTTGGGGTGGGAGAGGGTACAGGCTCTAGGCTGGGGGTACAGGATCTGGGGTGGGGCCAGAAATGAGTTGGGTCTGGGAGGGGGCTCTGGGCTGGGGCAGTGGATGGGTGGCGTGCAGGATCTAGGACCGGAGCTGGGATGAGGGATTTGGGGTGCAGGACGGGGCTCCAGGCTGGAGCAGGGAGTTGAGGTGAGGGAGGGGGTACAGACTCCAAGAGGGAGTTTGGATGTGGAGGGGACTCAGGGCTGGGGCAGGAGGTTGGAGTGCAGGAGGGGTTTGGGTCTTGGGGCAGTGCTGACCTCCGGCAGCTCCCAGGAAGCGGTGTCGTGTCCCTCCAGCTCCTAGGTGGTACCGACCAATGGGAGCTGTGGAGCTGGCGCTCAGGGAGGGGACAGCGCATGGAGCCCACATGGCCATCGCCAAGCCAGAGGGACATGCTGTCCGCTTCCCGGGAGGCACATGAGCAAGGAGCCTGCCAGCCCTGCTGTGCCTTGCCAACCGACTTTTAACAGCCCGGTCAGCAATGCTGACCGGAGTTGCCAGGGTCTCTTTTTGACTGGGTGTGCTGGTTGAATGCCAGCAATCCTAATTGGTACATATAGTTAGCATATATAAAAAAAAAAAATTCAGTAAAGGAAAAATATTTTAAAATATACAAAAACTGATAGCAATGCTACATACTTTAAAGGTATAATCAGTCAATCAAATGTCTCAGCAAGTAGTACTTGTAGATGAAGGTTTTTAGATTTTGATATACTGTCCCTTACTTACTGTGCACCAAAACCAAAATTTTCACAGGTGGCCACTGATTTTGGGGTACCTCCAGTTTTGGATGTGCAAATAGAAACACACAGTAGATGAGATTTCCAGAAGTGCTGAGCACCCACAATTCTGGCTAAAGCCAATGAGAACTGCAGGTACATAGTACCTGTGAAAATCAGGCTCAAAATGTCTTAACTTGGACAAACAAACAAACACTCAAAATCACTGGTCACTGAAAATGAGTCTGTAAATGTCAGCCCAGACCACCATCCACTGGTTGTGGCACCTTTATGGGTAGGTACAGCAGACCCGCCAATTTTCTTTTCCACTGATCTTATATGTCAGTTCACTCCATTGGTTCCTCTTCCTGCTGGGAAGGTAGAAGAGCCTTCACTCCCAGGCAGCAGCTACACTGCCCAAATCAACCAAATTCCAGTTACAGTTCTGTTTTAACAATAGTTTGAGAAACAGAGGTAAAACAAACAAACAAACCTGTTGGTCAGCACTGAACAGTCATGAGTCAGGATTAAGTTGCAAAGGTCACAGACTGCTGTTCTTATATGCTGTTATTAATACAGTATTGCCCAACCCCAAACATTCAAAAATCATGAGTCAGGGTCCCCAGAATAATGGTCCCCAGACCAGCTTTAAAAAAATCATTATATTATAAAAATAATACATTTGTGTTTCTTATTGTTTGCCTTTTGATTTTTTGCCTTTAGGGTTCATGTTTTCAACCTTTTTCTCTGTAACCATGAGGACAAAACCATTTTTTTTAAAATTAAAGCTGAGATTGTCCCATAATCACATGACTCCAAGAGCTCAGGGCTTTAAGGAAAAAACACTCAGGATCATGAGACTCCTGCTATAATAATAAGCATTGACATCACTGCCTATCTGAGCTTGTATTTGTCCTTTTCAGCTGATGGGCTTGTTGGGTTGATGCCTAAATACTTCTCTCTGTCTTCCTGGCAGAGATTATATCTCAGTGAAGACTAGGTCATTATTCTTTCCACATGCCCCTCCAATGCAAATTTGTGATAATATAACCAAACCTGATTCCCCTTTTGAGGAGCAAGCTTGCACAAAAAAAAAACCCTTGAGATTCTTTTTAATGTGACATTATAAAGAAGCAAATGTATCCATATATAAAATACATAAAATAATGTATTGGTTATAACAATATATAGTGAAACATGTTTTCTGTCTTCCTCTTTGATCCCCCCTTTTGTACATACTGTTAGTATAGAGGAATATATTCCTTTCTCATGCACAACTAACATGGAATTCTTGGGTTTTTGGGGAGTAATCACTAGAGATGGGCATAAAGCTGAACACTAACCCAAACACCCTGAACATTGGGTGTTGACATCTGTATCTGAACCCTTTGCAGCTCAGGACTATCTCTCAGGAAATCAGGTAAAAGCTCTCCCAACAGCGTTCTCTGCATGTGACTTTAGCATTCATATTCCCTGCCTTAAATTGCCATAGGAATATATTTTTACCAGACTTACCTAAGCATAGACATGTTAAATATGATGAGCTCATTTCCCTGGTAAGCCAGCAAGGCACTGAGATTTTTTGTGTGCATTGGATGACATTGCCAGAAGAGAGCAGAGTGAACAGAATAGACTGATTGTTTAATTACACTGAGTGTTTAGCTTCTTGTTGTTTCTTGAAGAAAAGCAGCCAATGACCATTAATGTGCTGAGCAATCAGCTGGGGGTATGCAAAGTTTTGTCAGGAAATATAATCAAACCTGCCGAAGAAACATATCTATCATCTATCTCTGAGCTGTCTGGCAAGAAAATTAGCAAGAAGACATAACATCTGTGTTACATTTTAAAAAACTGTTGAAAGAGTACATTTGAGATCACTTTGCACAGACATAGCCAAATACATTTCCTTTTACCTAACCCAACACTGAAAAAAGGGGATAGGGGATGGGAGGCTCTCAATATTTTTGGATTTACTGCATTGTTTCTTTTGCCTAGTTTAATCTTGCTACAGTTATCTGCAGGTTTGGGGCTTCTCAAATGAATTAATGCAATGCTTGCCACACGGGCTACATTTGAAGACTATGCAAAAGCTTCAGCTAGTGCTAGATGTAGCAGGCTACTTGCTTAGTGAGGTCAGTCATAGGGAATTTAAAACCCATTCTCCATAGGGCTCCTGTTCTCTCCTGCATATTTTGGGTGTTCATTCTGATCTGTAAATTCACGTGACAGAGTGCCAGCTGTAGCACCCTCATCACTGAAGTAACTGTGTAACAGAGAGGATTACAGATTTAACTGGGGGCAAATAACCTGTTATGATGGGGATTGTTGACACTGGAGGGCAATGATTGGGCTAATGAGGTAACTAACTCAGTAAGGCAAGATATATAGCTGCCAAGACCAGGAAAGAAGCAGAGAGCTTAGAGAATAAGATGGGGGTAGTATAGAGAAAGTTGGGTGGAGCTGTCTCCTAACACATGCCTGTACTATATTCTGCAATACGGGGAATTTAACGATTAAAAACGCATGGGGAAAAATAATTGAACTGTAAATACTGTAAGTAAGAAACCACCCAAATGGGCCAGGCAATGCAGCACACCAGGTAGGTGAGAGAGTGCCCTGTGAAAATCACTATGTGGTTTGACACATATCTCTCTTCTTATGCACTACCTGATCATCTGACTTGTTGTAATTAAAATTCAAAAGGTGAACCTGCAAATCTAGAAGTCACTCCCTTGCCCGTGCATCAAATTCCCTGTTGTTGTTGTGGTTGGTAATGGTTGATTGCTCTTAGAGATTCGGATGCCTTTGTGTTTTAGGCACTGTATAAACACAAAAAGAAAAGGAGGCATCTTAGAGACTAACAAATTTATTTCAGCATAAGCAATAAGTTGCATCTGATGAAGTGAGCTGTAGCACACGAAAGTTTATGCTCAAATAAATTTGTTAGTCTCTAAGGTACCACAAGTACTCCTTTTCTTTTTGTGAATACAGACTAACACGGTTGCTACTCTGAAACCTATATAAACACAGTAACACATCCTGTCCCAAAGAGATCAATCTATTTAGATTACAATCTAAATAAACAAGACAGACAATGTGGGAGAGGAAAGAGTGGGGCAGAGAGGTGAGGTGACTTTCATAGGCCTCATTTACACGTAGAAATTATTTGCCGGTATAGCTATATCAGTAAACCCTCTGAGTGTAGATGCAGCTTGTGACAATTTGGAATCTGCCTGTACAACTTTTGAACTGAAAACTCTATGTATCTGTCAGGCTGCAAATTCCATGTTGAATGTGTAGTTTGTTGCCTTCTCTGTTGTCTTTTTGCCTATATGATGGGCTGAAGTCTCAAAAACACAGAGATATGGGGGCTGACAATAGAGGTTAGTACCCATAAGTTGGAAATCTAGTCACTCTAGAAAAAGACTGCTTCTGGCCCTGAAGAATTGGTTTAGCTGGGGGAGGAAGGTGAGAATGTCGCCTTGGCAACAAAAACACCTGCAGAGGTTTCTTCCCATCGACATAGGTAGTCCACCTCCCCGAGAGACGGTACTAGGTCAGTGGAAGAATTCTTCTGTCGACCTAGAGCTGTCCTATATGGGGACTTAGGTCATCTTAACTATACTGCCTGCAGTGTGGATTTTTTACAACCCCTGTGTGATTTAGTTTATGCTGACCTAATTTATGGTGTAGACCACACCTTAGATTTTGTGCAAACTATGTGTTAACTGCTTCACAACTACTGTGTGCACCTGAGAGGAGTAAAACTGTAACCAGAAGCTTCACAACCTTTAGGGTGGAGTTCATGGAGAGCTGTGTTTAAGTACACAAGAGTCTGAAGGGTCACCCAGAGGGACTAGGCAGCTGGACAGCTGGTGCCAGCTCTCAGATGGTGCTAGACAGCAGGTCTATTGGAGCAGTGGCTGTAACCCTTAAAACACCCATGAATTCAGAGCAGCCTAAACTTGGGTCCCCCTCACTTTTTTGCTGGTGTAAATGTATCTACACTAGGCCGTTTTTCCTGGTGTAGAAATGTTTGGGAAATTGCACCCCTAACCAACATTACCATGCAAGCAGAAGCTCCAGTATAGAATTGGCCACAACGTTCATCAGTTTTAAGGCTAGAAAAGATCTTCATCATCTAGTATGACCTATTTAATGCAGACATAGAATTTCACCCAGTGATTCCTACATCAAAACTCAGAACTTGTTGAAGGTCACACAGCAGCTCAGTGGCAGAGCGGGAAATAGACTCCCCAGTCCAGTGCCCTAGCTGCATACCATATAAATCTCATCTATTCATCCATGCTTCTGTCTGGGGGCAAAGGAAGTGAGTATTAGCTCTACCTTTTCCCCATACTGAGTCCATATGGAGAGAAAGGCTATTTAGTTAATGTTAGAGAGTTGTGGTGATTTAAATTTGCAAATGCACTTAGAGATTATTGACTCAACTCATTTTCTAAGGGTTTGTCTACACGAACATTTAGTCTGCAGCAAGTTGGAATGTAAATCTAACCCCACACTAGCCTGCTGCACACTAACTGTCTGTGTGGACCGCTGCTGATACATGCTAACAGTTCCTTAGTAAGCTTTGATCTACCCTTTTTGACATAGGACTAGATTAAAGCACACTAAGGAACTGAGAGTGCATGCCAGCAGGGTCCCATGGGCAGTTAGTGCACAGCAGGTAAGTGTGGAGTAGATTGACAACTCCAGCTTGTTGTAAACTAAAAGTGTTGTATAGGAAAACCCTAAAATAAAAAATAAATATATGTGCATGCACACTTGAGGAGATTATATAAGAAAGTTAATTAATATTTAACATTGGAATGAAAAAACAAGGTTATATTGGAGATTTGCAGTTCCATGATTTTACAGTTCTTGCAAGAAATGTAAAACATGGGAAAAGGTTATCAAGCCAGAACCATTTGAAACTTTCTTTGATGAACACTCGCAAAATTCAGAAAGGGCTTTTTGTCCTTTGGTGAGATTTTATGGATAATTTTTAAACTTAAACGCATGTGCATGTCAGTAATTTATTCTGCATAGCTGGTCATTTAATTGAATTGTAACTAGCATAGTTTTTGCGACTACACCCTCAGGACCCTTGGAAATGAGAAAAGAATGCTTCAGATTGTTTCGTTCTTGATTAGAAAAAAAAAGGTGAGAGCTCTTACAAATTCTCAAATGCTGAATCCTTTTGCTGACTGCATCTGTGTGTAATGGATAGGCACTGGGGGAATTAGAAGTTTATTAGATATGCTGAAACATGGCAGTTAAACACCTTGCAATGTGTCAGCTACCTGAATGGCGTTGCAGGGGCTAAAATGTACATCTACTGGAAAACAAAAAATTTTCCTCATTATGAAAATGATGTTTGCAAATTTACAAAGAAGTTAAATGCTTTCAGTCTGTAGTTGAGATATTTTCATGAAACTGCAAAATAATCATAGAAGAAGAAATATAAATTTCACTGTTCGTTCTGTGTAGCTTCTTCTACCACGTTCATTACTGTCTGAACACCTTCCAATAGTGCATTAAGCAGTGTGGACTACACATCTGTCACATTTGTTCTCTCATCCTTTCCCAAAGGGGAGAACGACATGCAGTGGAGAGTCTTGTTTTGGTAGGGCTTGGACAAGGGTTGTTTTTAATATATATAGTGCTATATTGCTATATATTGTTTGTTAGAGCAGGCAAGGGAAAAGAACAGTGCCTTGCACTTAGCATAGAAAGTGGTGAGGTTTGGGATACCCCTTAGTTCCTATGGGATTCATTCTACAACTTGTACTGCCCCCCAGGGAAAGTTCCGTCCCCCACACAGGCCAGCTTTAACCCTAATTGTTGAGAATTCCATTGTGCCAGAGGAATGGAGCATCACAGTCCTTGCTCCAGGTGCTTTAGATGGTCTTTTTTATATCCTAGGCTCATACCATGGAGTGCTTATGTGAGCAGGATCTGAATTAGCTCTCCCCTGACATCTAGTGGGAAAAAGACTTCAGGAGCAGATTGTTTGCCTGGAGATGCCTGGTCTGCCTAGGTGTACAGGATGATGGAGTAGGTGATGCAGAAGTGTGCTTAGCAGAAGCTCACTGAGGGCGGACCTCTCTTGCTAAGCAGGGGGTAAGGAATGCCAAATCCCAGGGAAGATGAGAGTGGGTGGGGACAGGTGTTTCCTACCTGGTGGCGTGGACTGTGCCTAAGAGAGTGCTAGACACAATTTGACCTGCCCCTCCCAGAGTTTTGTTTCCAGTCGGTGAGTCCTAGAACTGTCCTCACTGCTGAGCAAGTCTAAGGGTGCTAAGCCATAGATCATATGAGGGAACAGTGAAAGACAACATAGAAACTGCACTGTCTGAAATCACAGGAGAGCTAGGTTAAGTGGTGGAGCCTCAGAAATGTGATGTCGCAGCAGTGGGGTCAGAGGGAGTGGCAGCTGTGAGCCAGTTGCAGAGATGGCTGCAGGAGCATTGCTCAGAGCTCTTCTCCCCCCCACCACCACCCGACCAGTGTTGGAGGTAAACCCTGTGAACACACCTCTGAACTCTGCCTTTTCACTAACTAAGAACAGCCAACTACAAGCGGGATGCAACAGAGGGAAAAGGGAGTGGGATATGTTAAAGCAGTGGTCCCCAAACAGTGTAGCACTGTCCACTGGGGGGCAGGCAGGAACATTTGGGGGGCATGGCAGGATGTGGCCAGCCCGCACAGGGGGCAGGGAGGGATTGCTACCAGCCCCATTCCCTCCCCAGCTCTGCTCCGGCCCCCTGCTTCTTGGGGTGGGTGGACAGGGCTAAAGGGGGGCATGACCTGAAAAGTATGTTAAAGTGCCATTTGTTTGTCAGACTTTCCCACGGCCAGCTGGGAAACTGATGCAAAGGAACAGCTGAATGCACTGAGTGATCGTGGTTGCTTATGGTCACATGATTTTGAATAGGATTGTGATGTTTTCCCCAAATGAATGCTAGGTTCCTTTTCCCGTTTAATAAAGTTCTCTTTTGTTATACACAGAATCAGTGCTTGCTTATTGCCTCTTAGTAGAGCCCAGGGATGGTGTAAATTTTCCCAGATTACTGGGTGAGGACCTTGAACCGCATCTGTGTTGTACTGTTAAGAGGAAACCCCTATTGAATCTGGCCCTTCTTGCTGCCGATTACACCTGGCAGAAGGGTTCCTCTGAGACAAAAACCAAAACCATGAACTTGCTTTGATATTCTATGGGGAGCCATGTAGCGAACAGAGGAGAGGAGCGTTTCACATTAACCCTGTGTTGCTGATGAGACACATTGCAGTCAAAACAGATTTATCCAGGAAAGTGGCAAGTTAGTCCTTGAGAAGATTTATGAATATTCATGAGTTTGGCTAAGGGATTGAATTTCACCACTTTTCTTTACAAAAAGATTTTACTTAGGCCGTAGCTATACTATAGGTTTATCAGTAAAACTAAGGTCAACTGAGGGTGATGAATAAGCCCCCTTTTCCACTGAGCGCATAATACAGCCACCTAGGTGCCAGCGTGGACAGCACTATGTCATTGAAGAGTTCTCCCACCAACATAACTATCTTCTCTCACAAGAGTTGTGTTTTATTATTGTCAAGGTTCCCTCCCACTTGAACTCTAAGGGTACAGATGTGGGGACCTGCAATGAAAACCCCCTAAGCTTATTTTTACCAGCTTAGGTTAAAACTGCCCCAAGGTACAACTATTTACCTTTTGCCCTTGTACTTTATTGCTGCACCACCAAGCGTCTAACATATGTAACCAGGAAAGAAGCCCACTTGGAAACTTCTTTCCCCAAAAATCCTCCCAAACCCTAAACCCCCTTTCCTAGGAAAGGCTTGATAAAAATCCTCACCAATAGGATAGGTGAACACAGACCCAAACCCTTGGATCTTAAGAACAATGAAAAAGCATCAGGTTCTTAAAAGAAGAATTTTAATAGAAGAACAAGTAAAAGAATCACCCTCTGAAATCAGGATGGTAAATACCTTACAGGGCAATCAGATTCAAAACATAGAGAATCCCTCTAGGCAAAACCTTAAGTACAAAAAGACACAAAAACAGGAATATACATTCCATTCAGCACAGCTATTTTATCAACCATTTAAACAAAACAGAATCTAACACATATCTAGCTAGATTACTTACTAAGTTCTAAGACTCCATTCCTTTTCCTATTCCCTGCAAAAGCATCACACAGACAGAGAGAGCCTTTGTTTCTCTCCCCCTCCAGCTTTGAAAATATCTTGTCTCCTCATTGGTTCATTTGGTCAGGTGCCAGCGAGATTATCCTAGCTTCTTAACCCTTACAGGTGGAAGGGTTTGGTCTCTGGCCAGGAGGGATTTTAAAGGTGTTTATCGTTCCCCTTATATTTATGACAGTTCTATCAACAGGAGAGCTCTCTCCCATCAGCATAGAGCATCTTCACCAGACACACTGCAGCCGCACTTCTAGATCGTAAGTGCTTCAGGGCAGGGAGCATCTTGCGGTTAAGTGTTTGTAAATGGCCAAGCACAATGGGGCTGTGAACCACAATGAGGGCCCACTGCAATACAAATAATGCATAATAATGAAAAGCAATATCAAGTGCCAAATGGGGTCCTTGTGCACTTTGCTAAGGGTGGGTGCAAGGAGAGGGCTGGGCTTCTGCAGACCTTGAAAAGTACAAAGAGTTGAGGGTTCCTCTGTATTTATAATGTGCCAGAGGGAGATCCACATCTGATGTATCTTAACAGCTCAACAGCTGGGGAAGCTGCAAAGCACCTTTGACAGGTATGTGCTCCTAAAATTTGCAAGAGCATTGCTTTTTCCTGTAGCTCTCTTGCAATGTGCAGGAGATGGGCTCCATGCTGAGGACCATCCCAAAGGAAATTGGAGGGAAACACTAAGCAGGCCTTAGCTAAGGAATGTGCAGCTCACATTAGCAGTGCTTGCAATTTGGGGAACAAAGCGACTGTTCACTCCTGCAAGTCACTGGAAATAAATGTCAAAAAGGGGGGCAACGAGGAGGCAGGACTATGGCCCCTCATCTATCTAAACTGGCTAATGCAGCAGGGTCAATGCACGGTGGGAAGCAATCCTAACGGTGAAGTAGAATACGCTTCGCCATTAACATGGAAAAGGACTGGAAGAACATATCTATCTCTAAGGCAAAATCTACACCAGGGATCCGCAACCTTTGACACACGGCCCATCAGGGGAAATCCGCCTGCGGGCCAGGATGGTTTGTTTACCTGCAGCATCCACAGGTTCAACTGATCGCAGCTCCCACTGGCTGCGATTCACCATTCCAGGCCAATGGGGGCTACGGGAAGCGGCAGCCAGCACATCCTTCGGCCCATGCCGCTTCCCGCAGCCCCCATTGGCCTGGAGCAACCAACTGCGACCAGTTGGAGCTGCAATCGGCTGAACCTGTAAACTGTGCAGGTAAACAAACTGTCCCGGCCTGCCAGGGGGTTTACCGTGGTGGGCCACATGCCAAAGGTTGCCAATCTCTGATCTACATGATAAGTTCTTTGTCTGGGTAGCTATACTGGTATGCTATACCAGCAAATAGCTCCTAGTATGGATGTGTAACCCACAAGCTTTATACTGTAGCATTTGACATTTTTCTTCAGGAGGGGAGACCTGGAGCTTAACTGGATTCTCTGCACACATGCAGAGACCAGGGCTGAGTAACTCAGTAAGACCCAGACACTTCCAGAACAGGATGTGGTAGCTACATGGCATCATCAGTAGCTGTTTTTGAAGCTATATAGGAAATTTTAATTGTGGGCAGTCCATCTGGCAGGTCATCCCTAGTCACATTCTGACAGCTGAGTGAATCAGAGAGCAAGGTGGATGGATAGGGGAGTTAAAACAGCCCTTGGAGTCCAAAGTTTGGACTCAGTGGCAAATTTATGAGAACCAGGAGATGTCTGCTATGACAGCTGGGTCCCAATCCCTGTATGATGTTGAATACAGGCCAGTGTTCTTCCATCTTTATTTACTAGGGAGGCCCTCCATTAAGATCATGTTTAGTCCACCTTGGTGTAGTTTATCAACCTAGAGGGAGAGCTGGAGGAAAACACTGGTGACCCCCTAGCGGTTGCAGGGCCTATGGAATTTACATTCAGAGATCAGCTAACTGCTCTAAACTGGGATTCTGCCTCTGTTAAAGAGAGAGTGGGACAGGACTTAGTTAGGGGACAGTTTGTAAATTCTCTCCTGACCTAGCAGGACTCATGGGGAGAAGATGGCACCCTACTGAATGAGAACCTTGTGGAGATCCAAGAAATGGATATTTTATATGCTGATCCCAATCCCTGTATTACTTTGGATACAGGCTGCATATTTCTCTTTCACCAGCAGTTAAGATGACCAGTTAACTAGTAACTCAAGGTCTGGAAAGCTGCTAGCTATGGAGATCCCCAGACTGTTTGTTTGCTGATAGGGTTCCAAAGTGTTTGAAAGGACCGAGATGCTGCTATTTCTCTGGCTCTGAACAGTCTAGGTGACACACACTGCATACTATGCTCACACTGTAATGTCTGAGAAATCATCTCTGAGAAAAGATCAGAGGAGAAAGTATTTTGATGTGTGTGCTAAAGTATAGAAAAGGTTATGTTGAAACCTTTCATTTGAATGTTTATAACAGAAACAAAGGGGAGGAAATCTGTATAAGGAACACCTGTAGACTTACTTCAGAGTAGGAGCCGTGTTAGTCTGTATCACAAAAAGAAAAGAAGTACTTGTGGCACCTTAGAGACTAACAAATTTATTTGAGCATAAACTTTTGTGAGGTACAGCTCACTTCATCCGATGAAGTGAGCTGTAGCTCACGAAAGCTTATGCTCAAATAAATTTGTTAGTCTCTAAGGTGCCACAAGTACTTCTTTCCTTCTGTAGACTTACTGTCTAATAGTTTTTGTTTAAAAGTCATTCATAGAATGCTACATAGTATTTACAATGTTTATACTAGTTCAATATATGCATTAATGTTTGTTTTAATAAGAAAGTGTATGGTACTCTCTCTTTTGAAGTTGACTGAGAACCATTAACATCCATTTATCAGGGTTTTACATACAATAGGCCTAAGGTTTTAATTCTGTGTAACGCTTTCCGAAAAGTCCTGGAAAGACAAAACTCTGATGTGTGCTTCAGCAAAGAGGTAAGCTGAAGTGCAGCCAGCAAAGGGAGTGTAATAGTTACACAGAATAGTGCCTGGGAATCTTCTGCCCTTACCCACCCCTAACTCCACCCCCACTCTCACCCCCATCTCATTACAGATGTAGCTTATCCTGCCAAAGCTTCGTTTTCGCCAGCATACCTTATTCTAAACCCCTCTTTTCCCCCTGAATGAAACAAGCTATAGCGACAAAAGCAGTTTGTTTGGTATAACTGTGTCTATAGTAGAGGCTTTTGCTAGCACAGCTATGTCAGTCACAAATCATGCCTCACCCCTGACATATCTATGACAGAAAAGGTAGTGTCAGACCTGGCCTAATGCACTTTAAAAAAAAAAAATTGTAATGCTAATCCTGAGATGGTGTGGCTCTGCACTGGCCTTCATCACAGCAGTGGCTTAAAAGCCAAAATCCATACCATAAAACACAAGGGTACCAAAATCTGCCCTCTAATTATACTCATGCAATGGGATTACATGAGAGTAATTAATAACAGCATTTGATCCACAGTACCTGACATTAAGTGCTAACCACGTAACTTAGATAAATCTAATGCACTGAATAACACGACAGATGCAGTTAAGTGCTGTGATGCTGGGCCCAATACAATTCACAGTGGTGTAGCTCCACTAAATTAAAGTGGATTTGCACTGGTATAAAATGGACACAAGTGAGACCATAGTCCTGCTATTGAGGAAACTAGTGGAGAGGAAGTGTTGCAAACACTTATGATATTGTAGGGGGAGTTTGAAATGGGCAGTGCTCCTTGCACAGATGAAAGCGTTTTTTCCAGGCATAATAGGTGGTATGAAAGAGGGCAGAAAGCTGAGAGAAGAGTGCACTGCACTAGAAATTATTCTTTAGTCATCAGTCCATTAAATGATCTAAAGTCTTTCCAACTCTAATTTCTATAATTTTATTATTCACATAGAAAATTAAAAGCAGTGTGTTTAGTCTAATGGAAAGGATTTATTGTTTTTTCTTTCACTTACATCTTTAAAAAACATCATGAAAAAACTGACAGTGCAATGCTATGGCTCAGAATTTTAATGCACAAAATCAAGGAAATTAAAATTGTGGTAACTCAGTCTCATTGCACACACATATTACAATATATACACAAAGGGGCTGAGTTATGGTTGCTGTGAGAACCTTACTTTTGCATTTTCTGAGTTTTATTCGTACATTTATATCATCAAAGAGGAAGAATTTAATCAGAAAAAATGTGAATGATAATTGGGAATCATTTAAGAACACCTTACTAGATGGTCAAAAAGCCGCAATCGAGAAAGAAGGCCATAGTGGCTAAAAACCAACCTGATTTAGAGGGGAGGTAAAGGCAGCTATAAAAAATATAACAATTGGTAGAAAGTGGAAATTGACAGTAATGAATATACATTAGAAGTTAGGTATTGTAGAAATTGATAAGGGAAGCAACGGGACACAAGAAGAACTCTATGGCCAACAGAGTTAAGGACAATAAGGAGTTTTTTAACACTAGTAGGAATAAAAAGAAGCCTGACAATGGTATTGGTCCAATACTAAATGGAAAGGGTAGAAATAACAATAATAATACAAAAAAGGCAGACATGATCATTAAAATATTTCTGTTCTGTATTTGGGGGAAAAGAAGATATCTCATCATATAGTGACAGGTTTCAGAGTAACAGCTGTATTAGTCTGCATCTGCAAAAAAAAAAAAAAAAGGAGTACTTGTGGCACCTTAGAGACTAACAAATTTATTTGAGCATAAGCTTCCGTGAGCTACAGCTCACTTCATCGGATAACTACTCTTTGCATTCCACTAGTGTCTGTGGAGGATGTTAAACAGCAGCTACTACAGGCAGACATTTTTAAAATCAACAGGTCCAGCTAACTGTAACAAAAGGCCTGGACCACACATGATTCACAGCCATCTTGTGTATGGACTTAGCATAACCCGCAACCATCTTGTATGCTCGGCCAACCTAAGTTGGAAACAAAAACTATAGAGTCAGGAAAATTTGGCCTTGGCTTGAAAATCCAGCTGCATCTGCAGTATTTTTAACAGGGGTAGATACAGTAAAATTAGATTCATGGAAATGGAAGGAAGTATGGAGAACTAACATTGAGTACAAAATATAAGATTCTGCTGTTGCTAGAGAAATTGTTTAACCCCTTTAGGGTTACTTTAAGAAATTAGTTAGAGAGTGTATTTTGGAGGAGCAGGGAGTCACAATCTACTACTGATTAAGCATTCCTACCCTGAGAGTGTATTCCACCAACAAGTCATAAAGATAAGCAGACCATGAATTGTTTTTAACAAACTTTGAAAAAACAAAAGATATGAGTAGGCAAATCCAAGGCTTGTGTATTCTGCTGATCAATTACTAATAAATATAGATTAAGGGTATTACTGTGTAAAGGCTCTTTCATTGAGAAAAGGTCATGTGAACTTGCAGAGGGTTACACCTCGACCCCACAGCCAAATAGAGGTAGATGCCCTAAATTGTGCAAGTAACATTAGCATTTCAAAAGAGAGGGTTAAAGAGTGACTTGATTACAGTCTACAAGTACCTACATAGGGAACAAATATTTAATAATGGGCTCTTCAGCCTAACAGAGAAAGGTATAACAGGATCAATGGCTGGATGTTGAAGCCAAACAAATTCAGACTGGAAAAAAGGAGTACTCTAAATGGTGAGAGTAATTAACCTTTGGAACAATTTACCAAGGAACTCTTAATGGTTTTTCCATCAATGACAATTTTTAAATCAAGATTGGATGTTTTTCTAAAAGGTACATTCTAGGAATTATTATGGGGAAATTCTTTGGCCTGTTTTATACAAGATTTCAGACTGTATGAGCACAATGGTCCCTTCTTGCCTTGGAATCTATGAATAAATTCTCAACCATGTCAATTCACCAGGGGGTTTCTTATACTGAATATAGAGAAATTCATAAGATCTGAATCTGTACAATAACAAGTGAATGCAAGGATTTTAAAAAAATAAAGCAATATCCATCTCAGTCACCGTCCATAATACATATACTGCTGTATACTAGAGTGAGGAATGACTAGAAATTAATTTTTCTAAAGTCCTGAATCATGATAAAAGTGTACTTACTCGTTATTTGCAGAGTTAGCAAAGTAACACTCAAAAAAAAAAGGAAGGACAAGAAAGTATGATATCTAAAGAGGATTTTAAAGTTATTTTTACATTAATAAATTGTAACAGGCATAATTGATGATCATGATGATATTAATTAAGAGCTACAGTTTTTTATTAGTATCATAGCAGACACTAAAAATATCAAAAAGTCACATTCCTGAAAGAAAAATTGCATTCTTAAGGTCTTCTTCTTTCATATGGCATTAAAAAAGCAACAGGTTGGGATTATAATTGAATTTTGAGATTAGAAAGCCATTCTAGATGGGGTAGCTAGATGAATCCCCCTTGTACCACTGTAATTGTGAATGGGGCAGTTGTCCATGACGTATTGTATGGTTTATATTTCACTACAGTAACAATTTGGTGAGCCTTTAATTTTCCGTTTGTGGAGGAAATAGCCACACCTTCCATGTGTTGTCTGAACACAGTTAATGCAATCCACTGCCTATGGAGTAGGCAGAATCCTGGGACTTCTTTCATTAGATCTTCAATCAGGTTTTTATTGGGGACAACTCCAGCTGACCACCATTTGAGCCAGCAAGCACTGCCATCCTTTCCGTTGGCATGTAGCATTGATGTGTATATCCTAGATTTGACCTGGGAGAGTGGCAGTGATTTGAGGTCTTGGTATATTGGCAGGTACAGAGTGACCAGTGTACTCCTAGACCACAGCAGCATCTCGCCTGATGTGGCTGACAGAGTGCCCACCAAAACTGGAAGCCACATTATTGGTGTTGATTTTATAGAATCATAGACCCATAGGACTGGAAGGGACCTCAAGAGGTCATCTAGTCCAGTCCCCTGCTCTTATGGCCGGACTAAGTATTATCTAGACCATCCCTGACAAGTGTTTGTCTAACCTGCTCTTAAAAATCTCCAGTGATGGAGATTCCACAACCTCCCTAAGCAATTTATTCCAATGCTTAACCACCCTGACATTTAGGAATATTTTCTTAATGTCCAACCTAAACCTCCCTTGCTGCAATTTAAGCCCATTGCTTCTTGTCCTATCCTCAGAGGTTAAGAAGAACAATTTTTCTCTCTCCTCTTTGTAACAATCTTTTATGTACTTGAAAACTGTTGTCATGTCCCCTTTCAGTCTTCTCTTTTCCAGACTAAACAGACTTCCCTCATAAGTCATGTTTTCTAGATATTTAACCATTTTTGTTGTTCTTCTCTGGACTTTCTCCAATTTGTCCACATCTTTCCTGAAATGTGGCACCCAGAACTGGACACAGTACTCCAGTTGAGGCCTAATCAGTGAGGAGTAAAGCAGAAGAATTACTTCTAGTGTCTTGCTTACAACACTCCTTCTAATATATCCCAGAATGATGTTCGCTTTTTTTGCAACAGTGTTCTGCAGTTAACTCATATTTAGCTTGTGATCCACTATGAACTCCAGATATTTGAGAAAGCTGCTAACAATCCTGAGCATGGCATTAATTTCATTGTCAACAGATTGGTCTGGGAGCTGTTGCACTAAATTGGTGTGTGATAATTTTCTGTTGGGAAGACCAGGATTTGTACTGATGTTCGAAGTGTAAATGCATCACATCCCCAGGAAGGGACAGAAAACTTCTGCATGATGTTAATCCTTGTCTTTATCTTCTTTTTGGTGTTGTCAAGGTGCTGACATTAGCTCAGGGTACAATTGAGGGTAACTCCAAGGTACCATGTATAATGGTCATGTGAAAAAGTAGACCACAAAATCTCACTTTCACTGGCACTTTGGCCTCATGGTTATTCTTAATCACAATGAATTATAGCCAAGACTACAGTAGAAAAATGTTGTTATTCTTTCCAAGAAAAGGAACCATCCAACTGAAGGGAAATGAGTGACTATAAAAACAAACTCAACATTATTTTCTTCCTTAGTAGGTGGTGATTAGGTTTTATGATTGTTTAGGCTTGGCACTCCATTGCTTAATCATACATTTCTTGTTTCATCTCCACTCTTATTGTTGCTGTAGTTAAATATATATATATATATATATATATTTATGGTTCTCTCCTACACATGCTAACATGAATAATTTTGCATTTCTACTCATATGCCTATAGTTATTAGAGATACTTTTGCAAGTCAGCAAAAGATGCTTTTCACATTAAACTTTGGACTAATTTTTTCCATAACTCAGCAACCTTTACAAAATAGGCTTTTTGCTTTTCTATCAATTCTTTGATGGATTAATAACTCATAAGGCCATAAGATGGACAGAAAATTGAAGCCTGGGGTGACTGCGTGGTTGTGCACATGCAATTGCACAACTATTTTGTGTGTACAGTCACTATGATTGTAGTTATTTGTGCACATAATTTAGTAGTTAGTCCCAAATGCATGTACCAAAATGCCTGATTTGCATGCCGGGTTGCAGCAACTGCATGCACAAAAATAAGGTGCAAATGTGAATGCAGAAATGCATGTGAAGCAGAAGACTAGTTCATGGAAATCAGGCTCATAAAAGCAGCAGCTCTATTGCCTTATACTGTGATCATATCAGATCTCATAAACTAAGTAATAATGGCTTGGGGGGCTCTAAGGAGCCTTTTGTTGCTGCAGAAAATAGTACTGATGATTCAGTAGGTAGCATTCTTCACTCGGAGTCATACTGAACCAGTATCTTAGCCTAGTGGTAGGAAGCACAGTGCTGTTGGAGCAGCCATCTTTAGAATGAGAAATAAAATTAAGATTGTGACACTTTTGACAATCAATTACCCCATGATATATTTTGGGAGAGTGGGCTGTCAGTCTCAGTTTCCTTGCCAAATTTCACTTTGGATATTTAAACTGAATCTGTCTGTATTCTTTTGTCCTTTAATTAGATATGGAAAGGCATCTGTATGCCATGCAGGGATTCTTTCTGTTTCATTTAAACCACTTTAATGGACCCTTTGTGCCATAGGGGAGCACAAAGGGGCTGCAGAGGAGCTGAAGATCTGGCCTGGTATTTTCACTTCCTGTCCACAGCTGTGTGTAATGTTGTTTTGCACTGTTAAATAACGGTTATGATGTACACCAGAGGTGTGTTAATTTATTTGGTGGTTGATGGAGATTCCTATATATAGGGACAAATTTCACAGTCATAGGGGTTTCTCACAGATTCATGTTGATTTTGGCATATTGCTTTGATAAAAATGAAAAAAGAAAACACTTAAGAAATGTCTAAATGAACCATGTTGACACTTCCAAAATATTTCATTTTGACTGTAGTCACTGAGCCACAGAGATATGTGAAAATGAATCTGTAGCCTGGTGGGTAGGTCTCTCAAGCTGTGGGGTGGGACGACATTGTGGTTCCAGTCCCTGCTTCAACAAATATTTAATATTAGCACAAAGTGGAACAGCTTCAAGAGGAGCAATTGAGGGCTTGTCTACATGGCTACTTAATGTGTGGCAAGCCACGAGCCTGCCATGGACCCGCAATAAAAATTCTGTAGTGTGCTTTCATGTACAGCTGTGTGTGGCAGCAAGGCCTACTGTTATGGATTGGGATGTAGGCAACCTCGCCTAGTAGTCAAAGCAGAAGTCCAGTCTAGTTGGAATAGGAGGCGTCCAAGTTGGGGAATGAAGTCAAGGGTCAGCACCAGAGTCAACTGTTGATTGCCAGAGTTAGAGCCAGGAATCAAATCCGAGGGCTGGAGCCAGAGTACAATCAGAGTCAGAAATTGGAGGTCAGGGTTGAAGCCAGGACTGATAATTGATGGTTGGAAGTGAGACATAAGGGCAGGAGCTGAAGGAGGGGCAAGGATCAGGCACAGAGCAGAAGTACTGTGCAAACAGGAGCCAAGGCAGGGGTGTGGTAGGAGCCAGGAGTCAAGATTGGGGTAAGGTTTTAACATTGGGGGGTGAAGGTTACCTCATCACAGGGGGGTAAAAACCAATTCTGGTAAACTTTTCCAGATTGGTGGTGGACTTAGAACCTATACAATGTAGTGACAATGCCACTGTGTTATTTGAGGGTTGATGATCTTCATTGTGTTCATCCGTCGGAGTAGTGTGGAGTTCAGAATTAATGAAGAGGGGTTTCTCAATAGATAGTATCATAAGAAGTCTACTGCCCATTTCACAGCTAGTGCCTCTTTTTTTGTATGACTGATAGTGCTTTCTTTCTGAGGAATAGCTTGCTACTAATACGCAATATTGGATGTTCTTCCCCCTCAACTTTTGCAAGAGCATGCCCTCAGACCCACATTCAAGACATCAATATGTAAGAGGAACTCTTTTAAGAAACCAGGGTTGAAAAGGACTGTCTCTCTATATAGATACTCTGCGTGTCATAAAGGTCCTGTCACCAGTTTCCATATCTTGTCACCATATCTTCCTGTGGCATCCATCTTTTATGAGATCTCTTAAGGGGACAGCAATAATGGCAAACCCGGTATAAAATCCTGGCTAATCCTAGGAATTGTTGCACTGGTGTTTGTCAACAGGGTAGGGCAGGTCATCAAAGCATGGATCTTGTCCACCAAGTGTTGCAGCTGGCTACTTGCTACTGTATACCTTAGGTATGTAGCTTCACAATGCCCAATTTTGCATGTCACTGGATTGGCTGTCAACCCTGTATCTGTGGAGGATTGAAGTACTGTGACTACCTGTATCAGGTGGTCTCCCCAACTCTGGTACGGAACTGGTAGAATCTGAAGCGTGTGGAAAAAGCTGTTTTTTCTCTGTAGCTTGGTGTCAGGGGGATTTGCCAGTATCCTTTGTATTGTTAAGGTTAGATATATACTTGGCCATCCTTACCTATTCCAGGAACTCATCCATCCTTGGCATGGGGTAGGCATTGAATTTAGATATATCATTGAATTTTCACAGGTTGATAAAGAAACGCATGGTCCCATTTGGCTTAGGGACCAATACAATGGGGCCTTTCATCTCATTGTAGGACATCTCTGCCACTCCCAGGTCTAACAATGCTTGAAGTTTTGATGAACAATGTCCCACATTTTCTGGGGAAGCGGACGAGGTTTCTCCCTTACTCTCTGTCCTGGAGCCATTTTAATATTATGAAAGATCAAGTGGGTCTTCCCTGGAGCAGACAAGACCACTGATGGGAATGTTGTTGTATTTGTACTCTGTGATCGAATCGTAAGATTCCCTCCCCTCCCCCCCGCATTTACAAGCTTTGAGGGTTTTTCCCTTCTTGGTTGCCAGTCCTAATTCAGGTTCGGGGGAGGGATCAGAGGCGGGGCAGGGACTGATGGAAAAACCCTCCCTGGCCTTCCAGACCTTTAGAAGCTGTACAAGATAAATTTGGGTTTTTCCTTTTTCTAGAAGCCAGACTTCATAGTTGACAAGCTTTGCCTTTCTAACCACTTTGAAGGGCCCTTGCCAGTGGGCTAACAGTTTGGATTCAGAGTTGGGTAGCAGTAATAGTGTCTGGTCACCTGGCTTAAAGTCACGTGTGTGAACTCCATGATTCTGGAATGTTTGTTTGTGTTGGGCCTACAGAAGGTTTCCTCAGGCAAATACCTCCTGCTCTTTAAGTTGTCTCTGTAACTGGAGGACATATTGGATCACATTGGACCCTAGAGGGCCCTGTTCTTTAAAGGACTCTCGCAACAGATTTAGGATGCTATGGTGTTGCCTCCCATATTAGAGCTCAAAAGGTGAAAAGCCCATGGAAGACTGAATGACTTCACAATTGGCAAATAATAAGACCAGGAGTAGATGGTCCCAATGTTTGGGATCTGTGATTGCAAATTTTCTTAACATTTCTTTTAAAGTTGTATTAGAATGTTCTACCAGGTTGTCTGTTTGCAGATGGTAGACCGATGTTTGCAATGTCTTGACTTTCAATAGGTTGCATAGTTCTTTCATCTACTGGGACATGATAGAGCCTTGATCCATCAGGATTTCTTAAGGGAGTCCTATGCTAGAAACAGTTTCATGAGCTCAGTTGCTATGTGGCTGCATTTGTCCATCATAGCAAAATAGCCTCATGGTACCGAGTAGCATAACCTAGGATGACCAACATGTGCTGAAAGCCAGGAACGCTCTTTTCAAGAGGCCCACCAAATCTATTCCTGTCCTTTCAAAGCGGAAGAGGGTGCTTTGGGGATGCCCCTGAGGCCTGTCAACTGACAGTCTGAGCAGGATCCACAGTAGTTGCTCATATCTTCATGGATGCCAGGCCAAAAAAAATAAAAATAAAAAATGGCCCTCAATTCAGTCAAGTGTTTCCTCTCTTCCCAGGTGTCCAGAGCATGGTATTTCATGGGCTAGTCTCATCGTCTCCTGCCTTTATATGGCAGTGACGAGCAGTTGGGACCTGACTTTGCACATCTGTTTGTCTATCTTGATGTGGTAAATCTGCTCCCCCTGGAGTTTGAAATGAGGCCACTGATTCAGTAGCTGGCGTTCCAGAGTTTCACTATTATCCACAGAGAGCTGATCAAAGGCACAAATAAGTGCAGGGTCAGCCTGCTGTTCCCATACAAAGTCAGTGTTCCAGGTGAGAATGTCAGCACCCAGGTTGTCGGTCCCTATAAGGTTATCAAGACCTGGGGAGGTCGGTAATGGGGTCCCATGCCTGAGGGATCTTCTCCTGTGTCAGATTTCTCACTGAACCCAACCAATTCACCATGGCTGTCTTTGTCTCCAACTAACAAGAGGGACTGACATTCTCACAGGCAGTCTCGGTTAGAGTTTCTTGAAAATATTGTCAGTCTCTTCTTATGTTATGAAGACAGGGTCATGTTATGTCAAGACAGGGTCTAATCTGATGAGAAAACTTGTAAGTTCTCCACTGTTAGTTGTATATTTCATGTTGAGTAGGGTATATTTCACATCTCCATGCATATACTGGAACATGACCATCTCCTCAGCCTCACCTTATTGTCTGACTGCTTGTTCCTGTACCAGGATCTGCCCACAGCTGGAGTCTATTAGGCCATTGACCCTTTTCCCATTGACTCATATGGGCCCCATTCGCTTGACAGGCCCCTGAGCTAGAACCTTGGCTGTCCATATTTGGCCATAATTACATTCTATATAAGGACAATCTTGGCAGAAGTGTCCCCCAGCTGCCCACATGAAAAGCATATCTGTGAGGTTGCAGAGGCACCACGTTCTGTTTAATGGTTTTGCAACTGGGGAGACACACAAAATTCCAGTGACATTGCCAACACGCAGAACATTTCAATTAATTCCTATTTTCCAAGCAGAAAATGTTTCATTTGAAATTTTTCAACCAGCCCTAGTCAGCAATGATATAAACATGCCCAGAATTATCTGCAGGAGCCCAGTGTTGTCATGATCCAGCAGACCCTTCCAGCGACTATTGAAGGAAGAAAAAAATATTTTGTATGTAACCCAAGAGCCTATTACTGAATGCTGGTGTTTGACCTTCCCCCTTAGTCCTTTCTGGCAGATGCTGAGAGCCATGTGCTAAGTGCCAAGATATTCAGTGCCATATTCTCAACTGGGATAAATCAACATGGATCACTGAAGTCAAGAGAGATATATTGATTTACACCATTTGAAAGTGTGGGTCAATTTTTTTTCCAAAACAAATATGCCAGAGCCCTGCTGATCAGTGAAACCAGCAGCACAGTATCTCTTTGAGTGATGTGAGGGCAGGAAGGTATATTTGGGAGCAGCCATCATGGGCTGGTCATCTAACCACTGATTACAAGTCTATGAGTGCATACGTTGTCAGCTGTAGCAATAGACATAGTAAGATAATACGTTAGCATGTCAAGTTTGAGAATGCTTCCACTGATGTGTAGGACACACTCTGTGTCATAAAAGAGTAATGTTAGACTTCCTCTCTTCCTCCAGGATATGTGGATTCCAACAACAGGCAAAATGTGAGGCAGACAGTGTGTGATGGTCCTTTCCCCCCTACAATTTGCTTTGCACAGCACCTTAAGGTGATATATAAGTGTTTCTAACACAGCCTGAAAGCTCTGCGATCACTTATGGTCTTATGCTGCACACCGTATTTTCTGAGAGATTCAGGTGAAGGATCAACTTCCTTGACACTGTATGAAGTAGGTGGTGGTGATGCAGAATTGCACATTCCATACATTAGACTAGCTCTACAAATGGTCCCCTGCATGGTTCTACTCTGGCCCAGCACTAACTGACTCGTTTTCACATTCCAAGGCTCTTTAGTGATGCTTCAAGGCTCATCAGTGAAGATCTCACTGGCATTTGCCATCTGGCCTGTGTTATACAGGAGGTCAGACTAGATTATCAAAGTATTTCTTTCTGGCCTCGTATTCGATGAATTCATCGAGTGGCCTATTAGAACAACAGTGAGTATTATGGTTGAGTGGTACAAGAAAAAATGACAAGAGAGATCTGCCATTGGCACCAGAACTGCTGGGCATGCTGCCGTGTAACCGTCACCTCAGGGAAAAGGGCTACAAAAGCATTATATTGTGGTTATCTGTGTAATTCTCGATTTCAAAATGCCATGAAATCTTTTCTCCTGTGAATGAGAGAGAGAAATAAACTACTGGAAGCAAAGACTAATTGTTATTGTGACTGAGAACATTTGGCCGGGCCCTGATCCAACTATCAGGTAGCATTGTAATCTTGGAGCGATGTACAGAGGCAAGAGGATGAAAGCAGCATTTCAGAGGCAAGGGGATCCCTGTGAGACAGTGTAGAGGACTGTGAAGTTGTTAGCATTGCCTCAAACTTCAGGAGGATTCTGCTGAATCTAGGGCTGAGCAGATGGATGACTGGTATCTGCAGCATACCACTGTTGTGTCTGCCTTTACAGGCTCTCTATTGAATTGGCAGGGATGTGTCACAGGCCCTGTTTTATGCAGTCTCCATTTCAGAGCTTAGTCCCAGAGGCTTTTTAGAATGGCAGGTGTATTATAAAGTAGCCATGTTATGTTGTAAAAATTAAGTTATTATTTATTATGTTTCTTTATCATAAGCTTTTATAAAGTTGATACTTAAGCATTAAGTTCATTTCTTTGTTCTTTTGGACTTGATTGCAGGGAGGTTGACCACGTGCATTCCTTGCTGAAAATACTCAATGACTGAACTCTGGGTCTCCAGGTGCTTTTCAATGTGAGTTGGGTTATTTTTAGGCACTAGAGAAGGGAAAGGCAGTAAACCCTAGCCCACCCAAAGGTTACATGAGTAGGGCAAGATATACATTTCAGATAGGCCACATAACCCTCTTTAGCTTCACATATATCATGGCTTTCAAAAGTCTTCTTAATTAAAAGTTTATTGTGAGCTGGAAAATTAATTGTTAACAGCATTTTAGACAATGAAACTTAAGTTCAATTTTGTCTAGACCACTGGAGGGCAACCTGCGGCCCATAGACCACACACGGCCCATTAGGGTACTCCGCTGGTGGGCCACCAGACAGTGTGTTTACATTTGCACAGCCACCTGCAGCTCCCCAGGGCCCAGGGTTCGCCGTTTCCAGCCAATGGGAAGCAGCGACTAGCAAATGTAAACAAATTGTCTGGTGGCCTGCCAGCAGATTATCATGATGGGCCACAGATTGCCCACCACTGGTCTAGACAGATACTGGATGGACATATTCTTGTACTTGCCCAGAATGTGCCATTCTCCTTAACTTTATCTGCTGCTGCTAAAGGATTCCCTCGTATCCTTACAGTAGAACCTCAGAGTTACAAACACCACAGTTACAAACTGACCAGTCGCCACAGATCTAATTTGAAACTGGAAGTACACAATCAGGCAGCAGCAGAGACAAAAAAGGGGGGGAGGAGGGTAAAATACAGTACAGTAAAGTTTCAAAGCTATATTAAGTCCACATACAGTTATAAACTTTTGAAAGAACAACCATAACGTTTTGTTGAGAGGTTACGAACATTTCAGAGTTCTGAACAACCTCCATTCCCCACATGTTCATAACTCTGAGGTTCTACTGTACTTTATTGAGAACTATTATTATTGTTTCTATAATGCGTTTGATGGAGCTTGCTGAAACTCAGTGATTTATCATGTAATACATGAAAGCTTAAAGGTGAATCTTAGTGTGAATATCCATTGATTTAACATATAGTACAGAGAATTTAGCATGTTTTCTGTTGTAAAATTATATTGATTTACTGTACAATATAGAGAAGCTTGCAGTGTAGCTTTATTGTGAGACTCTCATTCACTTGCAATACCATGAAGTGCAAGTTTGCAATGAAACACTGATTTACTAGGGAGCATAGTGGATTTCATTGTGCGGCTCTGTTGTGAGACTCTAATTTACTGTGGTGTGCTCAGTGGGCCCTGCTGTAGATTAAGGTTGGACTTTAACAAACTATCTGGGCTGCCAAGTGGTAAGAAATGTCTGCAGCCAATGAAATATCTAAATACAAAAAGAAGCCTCCAGAGCATATCATCTAGTTCAGTGGTCCCCAAACTGTGTGGTGTGCCCCCCCACGGGGGTGTGTAGAAAAGTTCGGGGGGTTCAGTGGGGCCTGGCCAGCCCCCACAGGGGATGGAGAGAGAGCGCCACTCAGCCGCACTCTGCCCTCAGCTCTGCTCCAGCCTTGCCCCCAGTCCCAGCCGCAGCTCTGGTTGCAGCCCAGCCCTCCTCCGAGGCCCGGCCTGGCTCCTGACCCCAGCCCCGGCCTGGCTCCCAGCTGTGGCTCCAGCCCCACTCCTGCCACAACTCCTGACTGCAGTTCCTGGGGCAAGGGGCATGGACAGGTTCCATTACAGGTAAGGGGAGGTGATGGAAAAAAAATTGACCGCTAATCTAGCTTAAACCACATTAGTCACTAATTCTCTCAATAATAAGATGCTATCGGGAAAGGATCACTTTCTTCAAAGGATCCATATTACTAAATCATAGCCCCACAATTGTGCATGACCTGTAAAATCCCTAAACTTTCTAAAGCCTTAGACACATCCAATATTTTAAAAGCATGTTATAGTTTGAACTGACTCGTAAACAGATACCACAGCATTTCAACAGAATGGACTCTTGTTTTGGGGCTGTCTTGTTACCTCAGGGTATGGCTGACTTGCTGAGGAAAGATGTGCATATCCAAAATTTTGCTATCTGATTTATAAATAAGTTGGTAAGCATCAGTTTGGCCCCCATCCTACATCAAATCAAAAGGTCAGGAAGCAAAGAGGTAAAAAAATGGCTGTCACACTGGGAGACATAGCTATATGGCAAACAATGCTCCACTTTTTCCTTCAGCTCCTCATTTCTGCAGGAGGTAATTCTAACCCTGCAGGTGAGTTTGAAGGATTGTGGTCTCAGTATGTTTCAATGCAAGTTTTATATCCCTCTTGCAGATAGCCCCAGTAGCAGGCCTTGCACCAGTGAAGTGAGGTTGGGGCAAGGTGCATTGTGAAGTCATAAGGAGGCTTCATTGAGACTCTAAATTCCAGGATATTCAGCTGCAGTCTTAACATGCTGGAAAAGTTTATAAACTGGCTGAATAGATTTTCCTCAATGTTTCCAGAAAAAAAAATGTACCTCTGTACTGAAACCACACGTGAAAAGTTTCATTGCAAAAAATATTATTCTTCAAGTTAATTATAAGCATGTGGCAACAGGGGGAATATACAGTTATTTATAGCTTGTGCAGATGTGAAACTATTCAGGAGGTGCCATTAAAATCTTGACATTTACCTTTACCGCAATATTTCCAACGCTTAGAATGGGTAATTAATAGTACCCAGTGTAGATGGAATTATCTATTTATGTAACCTCCCCTCTTGCATACAAAACCTTCCCAACGAAGTGCTTGTAGTGCTGTACAACACAATTTTAAAAATACAATATAATAAAAAATATAACATTCTGTCCTTTTAAAAAAAAGAAAAGGAGTACTTGTGGCACCTTAGAGACTAACAAATTTATTAGAGCATAAGCTTTCGTGAGCTACAGCTCACTTCATCGGGTGCATTTGGTGGAAAAGTGAGCTGTAGCTCACGAAAGCTTATGCTCTAATAAATTTGTTAGTCTCTAAGGTGCCACAAGTACTCCTTTTCTTTTTGCGAATACAGACTAACACGGCTGCTACTCTGAAACCTGTCCTTTTAAAATACACTTTAAAGCTCACGGAGAGGTCATTTTTTTAATAAAAGGAAAGAGATGGATAGGAATTATATTCTATACAGGTTCTTATGCTGCCCTTATCACCATAGTGCACCTTCCAGTAGTGCATTAAGCAATGTGAATAACATCTGCCCTGTGTTGCTCATTCTCTCTCTGTTTCTCCAGGAGGAGAATTGTGTGTTCTGTGAAGTGTTTTGTTTTGGTAGGGTTTTGGGCTGCTTGTAGTTTTAAATGTTCAGGGTGCTATGTGTTAGAGAAGCAAGGTCAAAAAATGCACCTTGCCCTTAGAGTGGAAGGTGGTGAGGTTTCTGATGGTCCTGTAAGAGTTTGTTCCACAGTCTTGGTTCAGCTCCTGCACAAACAAGTTTTACCTTTATGGTGGAAAGTTCCATAGTGCCCAAGGAGTGGATTTGTTGACCCCGGTCTTCATCCCAGAGCTTTATACAATTTCTTAGATATGCTGGGCCCCAGACTATTGAGTGCCTTGAAAATAAGGATCAAGACTTTGAGCTTGATTCATTATTCTATGGGAAGTGTGTGAAGAGAGCGGAGGACCTGTCTGATGTGCTTGACATAGCCAGAGTTGTTGTGGAGACAAGATGTAGTGTTTTATAGTAGATGGAGTTTCCTAAGTGGTGAAGGCTTTGTGCCCAAGCATATTGCATTGATGTAGTCTGGCTGAGAGGTGACAAAGACATGAATAGCTGAGGTCAGTCATCATTTACCAGGATAGGATGAAGTCTCCCTAGCTGACCAGATATGTTAGAAAGCTTTAGTAGCGGATGCCGCTATGGTGAGAATTTAGTAAACTATGGACTGAATTGACCAGTAGTGGGGATGGACCGTCAATCACAGGTCATGAGAGGCATCAGTTATTCATGACTTTTTCATTAGCGTGAATGGGTATGGGTCAGAACAGAATGTAATAAAGATAGGCTCAACAGTAGTTCATGTTTAAAACAAAAACAAAACACTATTATGAGGGGGGAAAGAGTTTAAGGTGTATATAAAAAATGTGGAGGGATTTCAGGGAAGAGAAGTTCCAAACCTTAGGATCCTTCACAGCAAAAGTGTGTTTATGACATCAGCAAGCACATAATGGAAATAATCCTAAAGAGCAAGAGGGCTGTGTGTACACAGAAGTTAGGGAATAGGTTTGGAACATAGCCAGGACCAACACAACTGAATGCTTTAAAAAACACTAGTGCTAATCTGAAGTCAGTGTGCCATCTTTGAGGTAGCCAATGTACAGCATGCAGGGCAGGCCTTATATCAGTGGTTCTCAAACTTTAGAAACCCAAGGACCCCTATTTTGATTTACAATTTTTCATGGACCCCCAAGACACCACTCCTGCCCCACCTCTTCCCGCCTCCACTCCACCCCTACTCCTCTTCTTCTCCTGCCTCTTTCCATCCCTCACCAAAGCAGAACCCATTCCTCCCAACGCCTCCTGCATGCTGCTGAACAACTGTTCCACAGCATGCAGAAGGCACTGGGAGGAAGGGGGAAGAGTTGATCAGCAGGGTTGGTAGCCCCAGAAATGACTTGCAGACCCCCTGGAGTACTCTTGCGGATCCCCAGGGATCCACAGACACCAGTTTGAAAACCCCTGCCTTATATGATCTAATTCAAACAAGTGAGAACGCCTACACTGCATCTTTAACAGACTACAAGCAATAGAGCAGATCTACTGAGAGTACTATAATATGGAAATTACAAAAACTGAGCTTTTTAGTCACAAGGACATGTGTTGTTGCAAGTCATTACAAAATAAATGAAGGCACAATTGATATAAATTATATATATATATACACACACATACACAAACATGTATACATATTTCATTTATAGGATGAAGGGTTATCATCTTACCTCAATACACAGGGATGTATGAATTTTAATATAATAATTACAGTAATACTTTGAGAAGCCTTCAAGTACTACTTTGTAACATACAGTGAAAAGGTTATGCAATCTCAGCAGTAAACTAAGCCGAACTAATCAAATGTCATAAAACACAGATATATATTCACTTTGGGATTTCAGGTTACTCATTTTCAAAAATGATTTTATTTTATAAAAAGTGTCATTTTCCAGTACATCATCAAAGCCTGCAATGAATGTTGAGTTACCCCAGGAATGATCAGTTTTACAGAACACTGCTGCCCCCTGGCTTGAGTATAAAACAAGACTTTATGTCTACTACAGCACATGGTATCAGTAACTGATATATTTGAGAAATATTATTTATAAATCAAATCCAATTTTCATTACTCATAAATCAAAAACTGTGGTTGGAATAAAGTATTGTCAAATTCAAAATGAGTTAATGTGTGCAGATCATTGTAAATTTTCTTTTTTTCCTGCCATTTTATATCACAAAATAGATGTAATAAGCAGGTATAAGATACCATTATTGTTCACTGCACATCAGCAAACTTACTTGTGCAGTCATAACACAGTCACACAATATGATTTCAATGCATCCTTGTATTTCATTACTGGATGTCTCTATTCATAACTGTGTGCCAGTTGTTCTGTTTCGCTGGCATTTTTTTTCCATTAACATGTCTTCTTCCCCTTCTCTTTAATATTTTTACCATTTAAAAATTAAAAAAATTCTGCTATTTTTTATCTTTTAAGACAATATTCCAGATAACAAATAAAAAATCTGATGATAAAAAAATCTATGCAATGCCAAAGCCTGCCCTGACCTTCACCCCTTCTCATCCTACTGACTTCAGAAGGCTTATATGTGGTGAACATCAGCCTATAAATTGTCTATTAAACTTTGGCTTCCAATTGGAATATTTTGTAAACAAAAAAAACCAAACTGGGATGTACTGAGGGAAACCCAGATTGCTTGTTGTCCCTGACTGAATGCCAGTTTTCTTCTCTTCAAAGAGACAGATGAAGGACTATTACTTTGGTAATTATAAAAATCTAAGAAATCAGAGTCAGAGCTCTGCATCTTCCTAAGAAATTAAAAACTTTGTTAGTACATTATCACCTTTATTGCAGATTACCAGTTCAAATCAAGTCAAGGCTGAAACTGCATAAAAGTTGTTACCATCTAGTGGCTAGTCAAAGGCCTCTGTGAAATGGGCTGATGGTCTCATTCCACTATCAGAGACATCTAAGTCACAATAGATACTATTATTGTCAGATCCAGAAGAAAGGCCAAAGACTCTAACCTATCATTCCTAGTGCTGGTTTTCTGATCAGGATGAACTACGTTGGCATGGCAATGCGAGGAAGATAGCACACTGCTTGTGCTGTTGATGGGTGTTGAGCTTTTTTTATAAAGAGAAACCTGAAGTCTCTACAGTTGTCAGCTTGTCATCTTTCAAGAAAAACCTGTTAGCACAAAGACTTAAAGCTGCTTTAAGTGAGCAGCAGTTGAGTTTTTTCCAGAGGTGGGGCAATGCTCAATTGCCATGAAGCTGATGTAGACTGCTTGCTGGGGTGGAAGGAGATATGACCAAGATATCTTGTGCTCCAGCTATTCCTGCCAATGTGATGATCCTGAGGGTTTTGTCACAAATGACTGTAAATTAGAGCAGCAACTAAGAACTGAGCCCTCTGTATAGTGGGAAAAACTAAAATCCAAGTCTTGAACATGCTCAAATATAAGAGAAGTTTGAATGTGTATCCAAACTGTGTGGTTTGGGCCTATTTCTAATTTTAGCTTTAAAAAGGCTTCATCAAAGTGCACTACAAAATGTATGAATGTCTATATACTATGTATTTGCACTTCAGTATATTATTTCAAATTATAACTTGTGCACATTTTTCATACACTGCACATAATTATGGTGCACATGAGTTTCAATATAGACTGTATATATATTTCATTATGGAGTATGTGTTTCACAGCAGTTGCTCAAAATTTCTGATATATACTGCACAGAATTCTCATTAGCACCAATGTGAGTTACTAATCAAAATTACTGTGCAAAATCTTTGTCCATCGTTGGACAGCTAGGGGCCAAAATATGCTTTATATTACGCTGATGAAAACCAGTCATTGACACAAATTTGGAGTTTCCTCAGATTCCAATATAACTGAAGGTAGAATTTGCCCCCTCAAATGTTATAATATTTTGCATTGTATAATGCACTGAAAGTATACAGTATATACATATGAACTAACTATAAGGGCATTAGCAGTAAAATACAGCTTGAGGGAGAGTTGACTAATAGGAAAAACATTCCCTTTGACTTGAAAAAGTAGCCTCCAGTTTAAAACTGACATAGGGAAAGTGCATGGATATGATTCATGGCCAGTGAAATAGTATTTTGTGTTCTCCAACAAACAGAGAGATCTGTTCACATTAACTGCCAAAGATCTGCCAGTGGGTCACTCTCTCTCTTCTAAGTCAGATCTCCGACTAAGTCAATGGCTTGTACATACAGCTTCAGGTCGAAGTTTGCCTTCCCCGACTGTAATAAAAACCAGTAATATACTCTGCCTCCCTGGGTTCAAATACACTTTAAAAAAGACCTACTGCCATGGGAGGGTGAGGCAAACAGCTAAAAAAGGTTCAAAAATGGTTTTGATGTTTATATAGGTATAAATTCTACTGCCATTGAAGGCAGTGGGAGCTTTGCTGCTGATCACAACAGGAGAAATATCAGGGACCTAGCATGTATAGATATGTAACCAAGAATACAAATTACCCCATCACTCTTGCTGCAGCAAGAGCATAAGATGATCCTATGACAGGGTGAGGCAGGACTATTGCTCTTTTGTTGCAGTATTGTACAATTAGGGACAGATTATAAAAGCCTATGTTTCATCCAACATTTGTCACTGTCAAAGAAAGGAATCTGTTCCCATTAAAGTGAATGGTAAAGCTGCTATTGATGCAGAATCAAGCCCCAGTTCACTGATGTATTCTAGTAGGTCAATGTCTGTATTCTTTGTATTTATTTTAGATGCTTTTAAACATTTCAACATGTCTTTGGGCACTCATGCTTCCAGTCAGAAGTATTTTAAAAGGTCCTTTAAAAAAGGTAGATTTTCAAGTATGGTTCGTTTAGAGAAAGTTAGATCTGCCTAGAGGAACTGCCATCATCAGGTTTTCCTATCTCTTTCTGGGTTCAACGTAGAGTAATGGTCCCTTACAATATGTGCTAACTACTTAAGTTAAACAATCTGCTCCACCTTGTATTTTTAGCTGTGAGACTCTGAGTACCTTTCCCAGACCTGAAGAAGAACTCTGTGTGGCTTGAAAGCTTGTCTCTCTCATCAACAGAAATTGGTCAAATAAAAGATATTACCTCACTCACCTTGTTTCTCTAATAACCTGGGACCAATATGGCTACAACTACACTGCATAAAGAACTCGTTTCAGGTGAAGCAGGTGTGGCCATTTTTGTTGCCTTTCTGTAGTATGTGCATGAAAACTTGGTCATGAGAGGTGAAGAATTTAAAATGCAAATAAGACTCCATTTCGGAGAAACATATCAGATTTTTAAAATAGTTTAGAACAAGCAACCACCACATTATTTTTCATACATTGTACATAATGTACAAAATTTATGAAGTATTCAGTAGTTTATATTGCTGTTACCCTTTTGCTTCAGCCTGCATTTCTGGACTTTATGTTTCAAAAGGGAAAATAGGATCATCAGCTAAAAAGCTTGATGTAAATTCATATGTAGGGACTTTTCTTTTATAGACTATGCCATTGAGGACAACTTGGAAACTCCTTAGTATGCAGATTTTAGATAAGATACACTGTAATAACTCCTTTGGGTATGTAAATAATATTTTCTATTAACTGAATTCTACTACATGGTGAGAATTAAGTATAAAAGCAATGTGTCTGTGGTCACAGGAATCTGTTCTCTCTTTAACATTGTGGCAAGGAAGCAATATAAAGTTAAATTAATTATATCCTGTCTCTTGGGAATTCTGTTTTTGGCCCGCATACTCAATGCAATGTTATGTTATTGCAAAATCCATTATAACGTACCAAGTGCATCATTACTAATTTTCTTTTTGTAGTTATTACAGGGTAATAATAAGTTAATGTGGTTAGTGGCATGATGTACTGAATGTGGAACCCCCAGAATGAAAAATCCATACTTCTGTTCTGAACTTTCCCAAATTCTTACATTAGGAGGCAGGCCCAGTGATGAGTAGCACTGTTGTGCTAGGGACAAGAAAGAGAATGAAACCAAATGAGTCTCTGCACAGCTTTGAAGTGAAAAATGTGGCCAGTGTTGTGGCCAGACAGCTACCTATGTACCAGAGGAATGGAGAGAGCAACTAGGTCCAAATTTTATAAGGGTTTCATTAGATGGTCTAATAGAAAGTTGCATTCATCTATGGGCTTTTTAATCTGAGTAGTTTAGCCTATTACAAAGATAAGGATCATTTGCAAGATATAGATCCAGATCTGACTTCAGATTTTGAAGACTTCCAAAATGTGTGGTTTTCACTTCACAGCTATCTCCCATTTAAACTTTTTAGGATCACTTCTCATTTTAGAGCTTAAATAAATGAAGCAAAATCATTCCTAGTGTAGCACCATTGGCCTAACGCATTTACTTTAATATAAATGTTGTATCACATTATACATGTAATTTAAAATTTGAACCAATATAATTAATAAATTTGTTGATAAAGTCATTAGTACTACACAGTTGCAACCTTCTAGTACAATGTTATTGATGGAAAGGGAGAGAGGGTAACCCACCAGTAGTAAATAAAGGCATGCATGTGTCGACCTTCAAATCAAACTGTCAGGAAAGACACTGGCAGAATCTTGGTTCATCCCCATAGATGGCCATAAAATTTCATTCGGGAATATCTGCCACAATTGTGGCAGAAAAATGTGTTTGAACTAGAGCACATCAGAAAGTGGTAATTAGTGCCGTATAGGAGCTTACTAAATTCAATCTGGGATTTAAAATAGAGGACAGCCATGATATCGAGAGACACATGAGAGGTATGCACAGGAGAGATAACACAAAGAACAAAAGTAACTCCAACCTCTGCCATTTCCAGCACTTTGCTTCTCCCTCACATCATCTCCCACTCCTTGTCCTCAATCAGACTCTATTCCTCTGTTATCACTATCTACTACCCACTGTCTCCTCTCCTTCGACTATCATCTCTGGTTTTGACAATGACTCTCCCTCTCTCTTCTCACAATTTCCTTCTCTTCATCCTTGGTGACTTCAACTTTCACCCTGATGTCCAATCCCACTCTTTATCCTCTTGCCTCATTACCATCATTTCCTCATTTGATCTTCAGTCCTGGATTAACTTCCTCTCTCAGGAAAATTGCCATTCCTCCATGGGTAGCGTGCGAATTGCCTGTTGGGGGAGGTTAGTCCCCAGCCCCTCTCCTTCTACCCAGGGCCTCCCCACCCTGCTGGAGCCTAGGGTACCCTCACTGGAGCCATCGTGCCCCCCACCAGCCCCAGGCTTCCCAGACACCCCCAGCACCAGAGCACCAGGTGGGTCATGTGGCCCCAACCACACCCAGCACCAGGTCCGCCGCTTGTCCCAGCTGCAGGCCAGCCCACCCCAGCCAGAGCCTCAGCAGAACAGTGGGGAAACAGGCAGGAGGTGGCCTGGGGGTGAAGTATGAGTGAGGCCACCCTGGGCTGTTTGGGGAAGCTCAGCCTTCCTCGGCCTGTGATACCCGCCACCCATGCATTCCTCCAACCTCATGCTTATTGAGTACGGTTTTAAACCTGCTGCCTTGTTCTTGATCCTGCTGCTCTTGTTCTTTCTACCTACCATTCATCTCCTTTAACTCAGTCTGCTTACTCCCGCCCATTCCCCATCAATACACCTGCCCCTTCTGTAATCTCCAGCCAATCAATACCCCTAATTTATACATTACTCTCAGCCCCCTTCTCCTTGCTCTCAACTTCCACATCTCTGATTCAGATGTTGGTTCCTTCTACTCTACACTGTCCTCCACCCATAACACCTTTGCTTTGCTTTTCCACCAAAGTGTTCATGATTCTAGTCCTCCACTTTGGCATTCACCCAGCATCTGATTCCAGCTCCAGCTTTCAGGCTACATTGCATACTTCTGAGGAAAATCCCATAACCATGCAGAAGGGGAAGGAAATAGAAAAATAGGAACAAGATCTTCCCTCCCTGCTATTCCTGTTTTCTTTCATCTTCCTATTACTTTTCCTTATTTTGACCATTGTCCTTTCACCTCTTCTTCTCATCTTTTCTCCAGCAGGATCATTCTTGGTTAAGGTTTTCTTAGAAATTAAAATAAAAATTAAAAGCCTCTTAGCACTAGTTCATGAATACCATTTCTCCAGTCTATTGAGTCCACCCATACAGGAACATGCAGTCACCACCTACTTTATTAAAAAATGAGATGGTGGGGGAAAAATCATTAGTAAACATTTATAAATAGTTCTAATTTCCAATTATGTTTTACTATTAATCTTTAAGCATTTACACAGCATTATTTCAGATTTAATTTTTTCTAACAATTAAGATGGGTTTTCTTTAATTGATTCTAAATAAAATATTCTAAAAATTTATTCCTTTCTGCATCCGTTTGTTCAGTTTCCAACTCATAATGTTTCATGGCAACAAAGTATCGAATAAAGGTATCACCCAGTGCTTCCCTAAGGCACAAATCTTCCTCAAGTGCAGCAAGAGCATCTTCTAGTTTCAGAGGGATTGCTGCAAGTTTCAACTGAGCAGTGTTCTGGTTCTCTTCTGACACATCCTGGAAGTTAAGTTTTCTCTTTACTCCGTCCAGGCCTGCAGCAATAGTAGCAGCAAGCACCAGGTAGGGGTTTGCTGTAGCGGAACCTAGCTTGTTGTCTATCTGAGTGCCTTTTCCACCATGACATTTAATGTTAAAGGCGCAGCTATTATCATTAAATGCCCATTTTGCAGTCACAGATTCTTTTGATTCTTTACTATATTTGGAATAGCGTTTACGGCAGCTGACCGTAGGAGCCATCAGGCAGCTGAGAGCTCCGGAATGTACCAAGAGCCCAGCTAGCCAATTCTTTCCAACATCAGTGAGTGCCTGAACCCCCCAGTCAACAAAAAACAAATTCTTTTGGCCACTGAAATCCCACAGACTATGTGACAGAATCCCCGAATTGTAGAACCCATTCTCTGTGAAAAAACTTGCAATGTAGTTGTACTTTTTTGCCACTTCTTTAGTGCCTGTTCTGAAGGTGAAGGCAGTGTCAGCGGCACCTATGCCAAACTCTGGATGAAAAGAGATCTCCATCTGTCCAGGCCAAGTGGAAGAAGAGAAGCTCTCAATGTTGGCACCAGCATGATACATTCCTTCAATGAGTTCCTGAATGAAAGGCTGGTCATAACTATTGAGTATGCTTGCTGTAGGAAAAGATATTGTCTTTGAATTTACAATCTCAGCAATGCTATAAATACAAAATTCATAGGTGAAGGCAGAGCGCAATGACAAGCCATTGTCCTGAAGTTGGCTCAGCTGTTGTTTGGCAATGTGCCTGGGTGAGGTCAATAGAGGGGTTCCCAGTATAGTGAAGGAATCGCATATTACTCTAGCCGTTTGTTCAGTCCATGGTAGAACTCTAAATGTTGATAAATCAGGGCTCAGGAGTATGTCACAATTAAAATTGGTTGCACTTATGTGGTCCACTTCACTGCCCTTAGGATTCAGGGTCAGTTCGAGGTATCCTCTGGGCATGGACACACCATAGATTGCCTTTTCCTAAACAAGGGGAGAGTAATGGATTACTGAGTCTTTGACAGCTGAACTTTAATAATATTTTACATATATAATATAATATGCCAAAATCTTAAGTAAAGATTTCAGCATTTGGCACATAGGATCTTTCTCCTCAAAGAATCAAAAAGTGCTCCAGAAACTATAGATTGTATGTTGAGCACCATTATCATGTAGCTACCTCTGGAGGGTGGCAACCAGCTGGTGCATAAGTGTAAGGAGAGAAAGTGTTGAGCAAGGTTGTATGCAAATCTCTGCTATGTTTAAAAAATAATAATAATAATAATTAATAATGTCTGTGCAGAACTGACAAGACTTTGGGCCCCATTCTCCACTGTTTTACCCTTTATCTAATCATTTACACCTCGGCAAAGCAAGTGCAAAACTGGATGTAAAAGGCTGGCACAAGAGAATTTTCTTAAGATAATATTGGCATTTTACATCCACTTTGCACAGATGTAAGTGACCACACAAGGCATTGGAGAATCTGGGGCTGGGTTCCCTTGAAACCCCATTACACTCACTTTGTCTACCTTCGGTGACAAACAACTGCACCAGCTCTGCCAGGATGTGAACTTGTTACAGGGAATATAGACTTTTCACACCTGAAGCTTAGATTTATACTTGGTTGACTTTGTTTCGGTAAAAAATAAGAAACAGCCTCAAGACGTTAAATAATTCTAACACCTCAGTGCCTTCTTTAAACATCATGCAGACAGCTGGATCAACAAATTACCCCTTTGTTTGCATAGGTCGCTCCTATTGACATGCATGGGGACAATGCATAAATCAAGTGCAGACAAGACTGATATGGGAATTATAATAACTGTATCTTTGATGAAGAACCCCCTGAAAGTATCTTAGAGCCAGATCTTCAGCTGGTGCAAACTGGTATAGTTCCACTGGAATTATACCAAGTTACATCATCTGAAAATCTAACTTAATACTGTGCTACAGTTCTATGTTGTGGAAACCCATGCAAGGCCAATACAAATATATTTTTGTGAACCTGTTCTTTTATTTATATATGTATATGTCTATAGAGAGAGATAAAGCACAAAAACAAGTGAGCCTTTTTAGCAGTGTGGAAGCCAGAGAGAGTTTTTATACAGTTTGCCTGTGGGAAGGCCACAGATACTCTGGATTGAAAGTAACCCTAAATTTTTAGTGAATCGTCTCCCACTGCCCTGAGAAAGGATCACTATCTAAGTGGATTGACTGACTGGAATAGAGATTTCAAGACTAAAGTGAATGATACAACACTTTCTCCCCTGAAGTGGACAGAAGTTTCTTAACTTTTCCCTTTACCAAATATTAAAATTAGCTTTGATTTTAAGCAAACAATTCTTACCAAAATTACTGATTCAAGGTAGGTAAGGTAATATCTTTTACTGGACCTGGGGACTCTGTTACTGGAATGTACAAGTCTTCCAACTACATAGAGCTCTTCTATTTCAAACTATATACATTGAGAATCATATTTTTCCTTTCTTTTTGATAACTAGATAATGTTACCACAGTAGTCACAAAATTTCCTATATAGTCTCTATACTATGTTGTGTTATCCCATCACCTGTACTAAGCAATATGGTGAACATCATGGTAAGGTTATCTAGTTATCAAAGGCAACACTGAAAAACTGTTGAGGGTGACCACTTTACAGCCCCATTCATAAAAGCTACATGATTTCTCTTGAAATTTAAACGTTTTTTCTATTTTTAAAATGCTTGAGGATTTACATGGAGGTCAGTGAATAATGTGAGTGCAACAGATAACTTTGAATAAGTTGAGATGGGCACCTGTATTGTGAGTTAATGATTGAAAAAGATGGTGCTACTACCCTCTGCCTCTCAAAAGCATTAAACTAACTGAAAAAAGTTTATTTCTAATAACATCAAATGACATCAAGAGTAAATTGCATCTAAGTGCTAGAGTTAATAGGTTGAGGCAAAATCTAACAGCAAAATAATGAAAAAATGGTGTTAGCTTCAAAAGGTGCTTGAAATAAAAGCATTCAATTTTCTGTCGTGTTGATATCTTTTTTGTGATTGTGCAGTAGAATGTGAAATATTCATAGTAATATGAGAGTGGAAATACAGCATTAATCACCCACATTAAGGATCACTGGGAAAAAAGCTTAAAGGTCGTGATATATATACATGCTATCAAGAGCTTCATAATTTGACTCTTATTTGATTCTTATTTGACTATTATTTTTCTATCAGTATAGGAAATATTACTAAGCAATCATGCAACCCCATAATATTTTCTTATATGATGTGATTGTTGAAAAGAGAATACTTCATAACTGAAATGATTTTCATCTAATCATTTTTGTTTGTTTTGATATTTTCTCTTGGGTCTTGTCTTGCAATCTATTTGTGTCAAATAAAACAGAATCTTTATAATTGTGGTAAATGTGAAAAGATAATTCCGTGGAGGGAGATTATTGGATGTGAAAGTACTGAAATTAACATCTTAATTAGATTTGTATATCTGCAGGGCAGAGAAATGATGCTTCAGGGTAATGAGAAAAGCCCAAATCCTTGGGAAGTACTAATCGGGATGGGGGGAGGGGAGGAATGTTTGATTTTTTGCAGGCTTAAATTGGTGCATAAATTATGAGGAAATGTATCACAGCAATAAAGGCAGGGCCATGAGACCTCATAAGAGTATGAGAGGTGGAAAAACTTACATGAAAAAAACGAGAAGGAATGCTCTTGGATCTTGACACTCCATGCAGGTCAGTTGCTTCAAATCTAACAAACTGAATATTGTCTCTGGCCATCTGTTGTTTAATGTGTTCAATAAGCGAAACCAGGCGAAGGGAAGATTGACTTCCAGGGTTGTTTACATCAGGTTCTCTGCTGTGATCTTTAAAATAAAGAGCAGTGTTCATGTCAGACAAACTTAATAATACTGTCATTACAAACTGTTTCACTAAAAAGCATTAGAAGGACAAAATGTGATATAATAATAGGGTGGTCAACCCTCCAGGATTGGCCTGGAGTCTCCAGGAATTATTTAAATATTATGTCATGTGATTAAATCTTCAGGAATATGTCCAACCAAAACTGACAACCCTTGATAGAAACTTGACTTTTTTTCTTTCAATTATGAATTACCTACTGGGAAAACAAATGGGAAGAAGGTTTCAGAGTAGCAGCTGTGTTAGTCTGTATTCGCAAAAAGAAAAGGAGTACTTGTGGCACCTTAGAGACTAACAAATTTATTTGAGCATAAGCTTTCATGAGCTACAGATGATCTGATGAAGTGAGCTGTAGCTCACGAAAGCTTATGCTCAAATAAATTTGTTAGTCTCTAAGGTGCCACAAGTACTCCTTTTCTAAATGGGAAGAAGGTTTGCCACTTGCAAACATTTTGGAAGAGGACAGTCTAGATAATGATGTATATTTTTGTCCTAGAGACCCAGTACTATGATGGTTATTTTCTGCAAGTGTTTTATAAATCCACTAACACGGTCTCTGTGCATAGGCCGATAGTCATGGGGGGAGCATGTGCTGCAGTAGAGAACTTCTGAGTGAGGAGCCTATTAATCTAATGGGGGAGATTTTCAATGGCACAAAGGACAGCCAGATACCTAATTCCCATTGAAAAGTCAATGGAAGTTAGGTGCTTTACTTCCACTTGTGACCTTGAAAATCACCTACCTGTTGCCCTCCCCACCCCAACAATCATGCATAAGTCTGGAATTGTAGAGAGAAGACCCCAGTTGTCTTCTAACTCCTTCCAAATACAGCAGGATTCTGAGGTGGCCTGTAATCTCCCCCTCCACAGAGAGAAGGACTGTGAAGGCATGCTCTCTCGATTTGCCACCTTTCCCTGGAGATTGTTTTGGGCCTCATTCTCCTCTGTTACACTTGCTCTGTGCCTTTTTAACCCTATCGAAATTAATGGTGTTATACTCATGAGTAACTGGTGGAGCAGAGAATCAAGACTAGCGGCTTACTCTGACAGATGTCCTCATCCCTGCCAATGGCTTCCAATTACACTCTCTAAGTTTTATTTATTACTATTATTATTATTCTGTATTTAATTAGACTCTATAAACTGTGACCTTCATTTGGAATTAAAGAGTAACTGAGAACAGAATTTGATGCTAAGACTTCAGTAGTGTTAGAAAATAGTGTTGCTTGTCCATAGGAGAGATTTTTTGAAAGTCCAAAATTCCCACAGGGAGATAAAGATGGCAGCAGCCATCATAACCACAGGCTGCTCCGAGCCCTCAGATATCAGTGGATCAACCTTTGGTCAGTTTCTGATTGGAAAGCAGCAAGTATCATTATTATTTGTATTACCACAGGGCCAGGAGCCCTCACGAGGGACTAGGACCCCACTGTGCTAGGTGCTATATTACCAGACATAAGTACTGGGGGCATGTGGTGAGTAAAATTAAGAGGGAGGTGATATGTTTTATTGGGGTATTGTGGGAGAAAGGCAACCAAAAACATAGGCAGGTAGTTAAACCAAAATAAAAATGGTAGAAAAAAATAAAATAATAAGAATGAAGGGGAGGAAAAATAGTAATAAATATGTTCCATCTTTTTCCCCTCATGTTGTCTTCATGTTTTTTGTGTATTTCAACTGTAAGCTCTTCAAGGAGGTGACTTATCTTTACTCTGACTTTTAGGAATTGTGGAGAATAAGAATACGATAGTATCTCTTTAATTAATTTGTGACTTCTCTAACATCAGTCAGCATGTTCGACTATTTAGGAGCTACCAGAACCTCACTTGAACAGAAATGTGTATATGTAGGAAGGCTTGCATGTTGTGTATCTTCAGTAAAGAGTTAATCGGACCCCACATGTCATAAACATAAAGGGAAGGGTAACCACCTTTTTGTATACAGTGCTATAAAATCCCTCCTGGACAGAGGCAAAGTCCTTTCACCTGTAAAGGGTTAAGAAGCTCAGGTAACCTCGCTGGCACCTGGCCCAAAATGACCAAGGAGGGAACAAGATACTTTCAAATCTGGAGAGGGGGAAAAAGGCTTTTGTCTGTCTGTCTGTGTGATACCTTTGCCAGGAACAGATCAAGGATGCAAGCCCTCCAACTCCTGTAAAGTTAGTAAGTAATCTAGCTAGAAAATGCATTGTTTTCTTTGTTTTGGCTTGTGAAATTCACTGTGCTGGAGGAAATGTGTATTCCTGTTTTTGTGTCTTTTTCTAACTTAAGGTTTTGCCTACAGGGACTCTCTATGTTTTGAATCTGACTGCTTGTAAGATTATCTTCCATTCTGATCTTACAGAGTAGTTCTCTTATCTTTTTGTTGTTGTTGTTGTTGTTCTAATAAAGTTCTGATTTTTAAGAATCTGATTGGGTTTTTTGGGTCTTAAAAATCCAAGGGGTTTGTGCTCATCTTGTTTATTCTCAAGCCTTCACAGGAAAGAGGGTGTAAGGGCTTGGGGGGATATTTTGGGGAAATAGGAACTCAAAGTGGTCCTTTCCCTGTTCTTTGTCTAAATCACTTGGTAGTGGCAGCATACTGTTCAAGGACAAGGCAAAAATTTGTGCCTTGGGAAAGTTTTTAACCTAACCTGGCAGAAATAAGCTTAGGGGGTCTTTCATGCATGTCCCCACATCTGTACCCTAGAGTTCAGAGTGGGGAGGGAACCCTGACACCACATTTCTGGTTCCTTTGTACATGTTTGTTGTCTAAAGAGCAAAAGTCACAAACAGGTACCTAGAACATTTTTGGATTCTTGATAAATAATAAAATAATTATGGAGAGGCAGTACTCTCTCCATAGTTAAGGTCACAACCAGTGTCCATTATAAACCCTATTTTATTATCCTATAATTTTGCCTTGGAACCTAGATTTTTACTGAAAATTACTAGGTTTGACTTCTGTGTGAGCATCAGCACACACCATGTGTTTATTATCGTTACTTCATATTGGGTGGCTGTAACTTAAAAAGAACATAAGGGTTCTTCTATACATGACAGCTAAAACATTCTCCTTTAGCTCAAGTGGTAGAAACCCGTTTGTTTTGTTTGTTTGTTTGTTTGTTTGTTTGTTTGTTTGTTTTTAGTGTGTGGGGGTTTGGGTTTTTTGTTTTGTTTTGTTTTTGTGGCTGTAGGAACAGGGCTTTAGCTCTAGCTCTATAGCTGTGCTTTTATTTTGCAGACATTGTAGGTTCTCACTAGTTAGGGTTCAAATCATAGTTCTCTTAAAAGGCTGTTTTCCCCATTTTTATGAACTATAAAAAAATCCTCTTTCTCTCATATTTTTCAGGTAAACTTTAACTGACAATTAGAATGTTTTCTGAATTTTTGGTTTAAACTCTGTAAACGCTTTTTGAGATTCAGATTTTAAAATGGCTTCTGTCTGAAATCTTGTATGTCCCACATAATAAACACTTGTCAAGTATAACTATATGTGTAATTCATCACAACGCAATACACTTAACTTTGATCCAAAATAAATATTATTCTTTCTTCTGTAATCCCAAAATATAAACACAACACAAAACCAGTCTGAAAAAAGAAACAGATATACTGTACGTACACTGACATATAAAACAGCTTTAAATGCAAAGCCTCATACATGTGTAATTTTACCATAAATCAACACTTAGACACTTTACCAATTGAATATAACATAATGGAGCTCAAAAACAAGACCTAAAAGTTCTTCACCACCAATATTTACTGATAATTATATGTAACTGAAGTTTCCCACTGACTTAAGTGGGTTTGGATCAAACCTCATATGATCAGTTTATCTTTTATTATGTCTTTTTATTTATATTTATATCTTTTATTATGTAACTATTCATTTTCTTTCTTTGAATTGCTTGGATATTATACATGATATGATACGTAAGAACATTGTTATTGTTTAGTGATCTTAATTGGATTTTAAATTGAAGGACTTTTTTTGTTTTTGAATAATTAATAAATAATGAATAACAATAATCCTCCTTCTCCCAAAGCATATTGTCTTTCTGTGTATTTTGTAAAAGAACATGTACAATTTTCACTTTTCGCTATATGTAAGAAATAATGGGCATCATTTTGATAGGCCTAGTTTGACATCATTTGCCTCATTTCTCAGTGGGCATGACTGGGAAGGTGAATGGAAGGTTAAGTTGTAAATAGGGGCTTACTAAACAGTATGCAGGAGTCAGGATGTCTGTGCTAGCTAAGATAAACAAGAACACCCGGATGCTAGGGAGAACACACTGATGCTAGGGATAATGGACAAGATAAACCTGGAATGTAAAGAGCTAATCCTGAAACATGTAATGCAATGTATATTAAATGCAATATAATGTGTAAATGTATATAAAGGAAGAGGTTTTCTGTGTAAGTTTGGATGTGTGGTATGTCCTATACTCACCCACGACGCTTGAGCCTGATCAACTCAGTATAGCTTTGCTGTATGCCAAATAAAGGAACCTGAGTGATAAAATCTGGAGTCGAACTGAGTTTTTCAGTTTCCAATTCAAATCCATTTTGTAAAATCTATTTATGTAAATTTATATGCAAATTATTCATGCCTATCATGTTCTTGGCAAATTATCAAGAAATATAATAATTAAAGGAACTTTGGATTTCCCTTGTAAATTTGATTCCTTAAAAAGCAAATGAGTCATATAGGACAATTTTTATGAAGCAAAACCACATTTTTCCACATGTTTATAATAAAACAGTAGCATATAGAAAAGCATTCACTACTTAGTTTTTACCTAGTCCTTGCTCAGGCAAAACTCCATCTCCCACTGAAGAGAAAACAGAGTAGGGACTTCGTAATTTGGCCTATTAAATATGCAACCTCAGCCCCCCTACTATTGGCTTTGAATCACTACAAAATATTTCTAAGAAAATTCTAGTGCCTAATCTGTTAACATCAAGAAAGACTTGCCTATCTTATCCAAATCATTAGTACTGGACATCAAGTAGGATGAAAGGATTTGAACATATCAGTTGCACATGTGCATGGAGTTGGTGTTGGATTTGGTTTTTTCAGTGATCAGGAAGCACCTTGCCAGAAGACAATGCCCACATCCAGTGTCAGTGAGTCATTCTCTGGTTGTTCAAAGGAATTTCTATCCCATGATTGCTAATTAAACCACATAACATCTAACTCCCTCTCTGAAGTAAACACTGTTCTGACACCTCGATGGGTTCTAAATTAACAACAAAATTCAAGAAAAAGTCTGAACCTCATAGTGAACAATGCAGTGAAAATCTTTGTTCCATGTGCAGCAGCAGTCAAAAATGAAAACAAAATATTAGACGACAAAGAATGAACATATTGAAAATATTAAGTCATTATTAGAATGTATCAGCAAAAAATTCCCTGCCCCTCTGGAAGGTGATAGTATCATGGAGAACCAAGAGATTACAGTATAGCATAGTACCATATAGTGAACAAGAAGGAAGATAAGGTCTTGATCAGAGTTTTTGCTGTCTAAACTGAAAAACAGGCTCAAACCTTACAGATAGTGTGAAGGAAGAAGTGTCAGAATTTGTATGCGGCCTGAACAGGAGGGACAAGGAGAAGAGCCTAAGTAACAAGGAGTATAATGGCTTTCTCAACAAACAGGAGCTGAGTTTTGACCATGTAAGTTAAAGACGACAACAAGATACTGAGGAAGAGATGTCAGAGAAACAGGCTAAGATATAGATTGGTTGAAGGGAGACATGTTAGCAATCCAACAGTAGGATTTTTAAATCATCAACACAGGGAAGTCATGTGAACAGATCAGATGACACAGGATGGAGAGAGAAGAAGAGTAGGCCAAGAACATAGTCCTGAGGAACCCCCACAGTAAGAAGGAGATACGCTAAAATAATGGCAAGAGAGCTAGGTCATATAAAGTCTCCGGAACAACCTCTCTGTGGCTGCCCAAGCATGCATGGCAGAACCATTATTATCAGTGCTTTTCAAGCTTTATATGAATGCAGGGCTGGGCAGAACTTTTGTAACCAACAGCAAGCTCCAGCTTCAATTGAAGTCAATGGCATAACTCCTTAACATCAACGGGAGTAAGTCCTAGATGCTGAATACTTTTCATACTTCAATCTTTAATTTAAGTACTAGATAGGGTTTGTGAGTGATTTGTTACTTAGTTTCATACATAGTAATAAATGACTTAATATAAGGTCATTTATTAAGGGAGAAAAAACGCTTGCAGAACTGACAGACTCCATACTTTAATAATTCATGTATTCATCCATTTTACATAATTTTCATTGAAATGAGAACTTTGCAGAGGAACTTTTAGTAAATTTAAGCATTTTTTAATTTCTTAGGACACTATTTTTAGGCATTTTACATAATTGTATGAAGGGCTCAATCCTCCTTTCCTTGTGCACCCCAAATTCCCACTGAAGTAAGTGGGTTTTTAAGAATGCATGGAATTGATCTGAAGAATAGCACTCTGTTCCTTTAAGAATGTCCCAAACTGCTAACAATTGGGTATTGGTCACGCACACAGTACCACATTCTCATTGGCGTGTCTGTAAAGGCACAGTATGGTCAAGAAACCTGGTCCTGTTAATTGGGACCTATGCACTAACTGCCCATGTTCCACAGACCCAGTCCCACAGTCTGCAGTCATGCAAAATATCACTGATTTGAATGAGATTTTGGCCTGACCGAGGACTATGTGGGAAGTTTGGTATATAGGGCTAAAGCCTGCTCCTAGCACACTACCCACCTAAAACAGGCTGCATGGTGGAGAGGTCCATGGTGACCAGAAGGATGGGATTCTCCCTCAAGCTGTCATACCTCTCAACAGTCCCCATTTTCAGGGGACTGGCCTACTTTGGCCCACGTGTCCCGGTTGAACTTTTCCCACATTTAGTGGCACCAACAGCTGTACACACATTACAAACTGTGCACACCCTTGGCGGGACAGAGCTAGGGAGGGCAGAGCTTCAGCAGCTCCTGGGCATGCTTACTGGCTACAGGGGAGCTTAGGGATAGTGAGTGACACAGCATCTGGGAAGGCCAGGCTGCAAAGTGGCACAGATTTGATGGGTGAGATGCTGAGGCCATCGGCTGCAGCAGGTCAGTGACCAGTTGTGTCCTGCTTTAGCCACTTGAAATGTTGGGAGGGATGAGCTGTGAAGTGGCACCAGAGTATGTCCTCAGTGGCTATTGCACTGATTCCTCTGACTCTCTTATGTTGGGTCTACATAGTAATCACTGACTCTGTCATGCCCTATCCTTAAGACCCCTCACTACTGGGACATAGGGAGTCCCCACAGAGCTGTCCTTCATGGCATATGAAGTTCAGACCCCTTGCATGGGCTTCCTTTGTTCTGCCTCTTCCTATATCCTGCATATAGCAGAACCACACTGATTAAGCTACCTGGAAATTTGGATGTGATGAAGATCTCTCACTTAAGTAGCATCAATATTCACTTAGTCCAATGGGTTTTGAATCCATTATATGCCTTTGCAGTATTAGTGAAATATCCATTTGTATCTGCTATAGGGCTGCATTTCCACTTCCAGCCTAAATCTACAATTTATTAAGTTCTTTAGAATCTTGAGGCATGTAAGTTGCTATAGAAATATAAATATAAAATTTAAAATATTAAATATAAATCTATGAGTATTCCAAACAAATGCTTCCCCTTGCATCTTCCAGGTCAAATTTATCCATCATGTCCTTGCTTCCAACCTTGCTTCTGCCCACAGTATCTCTCTATGCTCATTTCTTTCCATTCTACCCTCACGTGCTTCACCCTGCCCTAAAGCCACATATCTGTCTGCTTTATGTCCTTATCCACTCTTGCTTTTGAGTCTTGGTACTTCAACTCTAATGCTTCCACCAATTGTTCCTCCTTAAAACACACTTTACCCAAGTGGCCTATCAACCTCCATCCAGTTCTTATAAAGGGTTCACACAAAAGGACAGGACATTTCTCTGAAAAGGAATTGCAGACCACACTGTTTTTTCCCTTTCTTCATTTTTGATATGTATGTATCTGAGATCAATGGGAGTGTTGCTCAAACAAGGATTGAAAAAGTGAGTAAGGACTTCCATAAGTTGTCATTATTAATAAATATTTTAAAGTGAGACAAGTGAAAGGAAGTAGTCATATTACATTCCAGACTGCTATTGCCAATGGACTGGTTTTATATTATATTGTATATACTAAATAAACTTCATCTCTTCAGTGTCAGAGGCCTCTCTTTCTACCTATCTCCCTAGTGTCTCTGAAAAGCCTAAGAGGCTTTTGATTTCTAATGTCTAGCTTGGAGTGAACTCTATTTGCATAAGTGCATGCTATTATCATATATAAGTGCTTATGCAAATGCATAACCTTATGTAAATGAAAATGTTTGCATAATTACCAGCACTTGACACCCTCCATGTTTCTACGGTGATGCACTGTTTTTAAGAAGCTATAGTTTCAGATCTGGTCTAACTGACAATACCCAAAGAATAATTTCTCTAACTGGCTGAAACATCTTGCTTCATTTTCTAGGTCAAAATATTTTTTCCCTGTAATTGACTATGAATTTCAGCACTCTTCTGTTGTCCCAGTTCTGATTTTTTTTCTGTGCGGTGGGGGAAAAAGGGGGTCTCTGATGAATGTGTGTAGGACAATAACTGTGAGGGGGAGATATACAGTGGCTGGCTGTATTATGCAATTTGCAAAAATCTTAAAGGGAAGGATGAGTAGACTAGTTATTTTTAGAGGGTTATTAGGGTTTGGCTACACTTGCAAGTTAGAGCACATTAAAGCAGCCCCGGGTGCCCTAACTCCTGAGGTGTCCACACTGGCAAGGCACGTAGAGCGCCTGGACTCTGTAGCTGGAGCGCTCCTGGTAATCCACCTCCACGAGAAACATAAAGCTTGCTGCGCCCCGGCCAAAACACCCAGGTGTCAGTGTGGACGAGGTGTTGCATTACTGCACTGTGTTTGGCCTCCAGAAACATCCCATAATCCTCTGAAGTCAAGTGGCCACTCTTGTCATTGTTTTGGAATCGGATGTAGGAATGCAGATAGCCCCTTTCAAAGCTCCATTTCTGACAGCCGGCATGCTTATCTGCTCCAGGACAAAGCAAACCATTAGTGTGGAATGCTGCTGTTGTGAATGTGTGTGTGTGTGGGAGGGGGGGTCTGCTGTTGTCTGAACTTACAAGACAGCATGCTGACACACTCTCTGCCCCCCAAATCACACTGTCTCTCCTCCCACATACACACAACACACTCCCTGTCACACTCCACCCCCAGCCATTTGAAAAGCATGTTGCAGCCACTTGCACACTGGGGTAGCTACCACAATGCACTGCTCTTTGTGATGTTGCAAGAGCTGCTAATGTGGCCACGCCAGTGCATGTGCAGCTGACAGTGTAAACACATGGCAGCATTTTCCCTGCTGTGGTCTCCGAAGGCTTGTTTAACTCCCAGTGCTCTACATGTGCAAGTGTAGCGAAGCCCGTAGTGAAGTGACTAGTGTGGATGTATCTCATTCCTCTCTACTGAATGGAATAAGAATTTTGATTGCCGAAGGAGGTTCTCCTTTATTCAAGTGATAGAACCCTCTGCTTTTAGAACAGTAAAATCTGAGTTCTCTCCTTGCTCTTGTCATGAAGTTCTGAAGTGTGTTGTGTCCAGCATAGTAACAAATCAGTTCCTAGAAGGCGATGGATATGTTATAGTATTTAAATTATCTAACGTGTTTGACTCCACATTAAAAAATTAGAGGTGGATAGAAGAGATACTTTGGTTCCATATCTAGATTTTGGCACCCCAAACTTTGGGAAGGTTTTGGAAGAAAGCTTTTGATTTGACCCACTTTAAGTATATGAAGCATTTGCAAAATATGGATTTGAATAAGGATTTGCATTTCAAGACAACCCTCCACCCCCTCTAATTTGGGTTCAGATCTGAGGTTTTGGCTCAGGCTGTTAGCTAAATAAAATCAAATGAATAATAATTTAATTATAAAAGAAAACATTTTGGGATAATCTAATACTCTTTAAACTAACAACACTGCTGCTGGTGTCAGTAGAATATTGGTTAGGAACTGAGTAAAGACTGCAGGATTTAGTCCGTTATGAATATGTTGTGAGAGTAGGTCAACTGCAATATTTTGGATTTCGTTTAATTTTTTCTGGTATTGTAAAACTTTTCTCCCTTAATTTAAGCTGCAGTTTTTCAGTGAAAATCAAATGTCAAACTACATATATCTAACTAAATGGAAACCACTGTTATGCTTTATGTTTTAAATAAGTCTTACCCTATTTCTGGGACAGTAGTATCAGTGCAAATGTACAAAAAATATGCAGGAACTTAGAACTTCTGCTTCACCAAAGGCAAATGGAACCTGGGTTTACAAGAGTTCTGAGTTGTGTTTTTAAATCCAGGTGAGTTCTACATTTGGCAAAACAAACTCTTCCTTTCCTTATAGTTTCCTTACCTAGGTTTTGAACTATAATTCGCATAATGGTCAATGATGCAGCTGAGACAAGGTGGGTGAGGTAATATGTTTTATTGGACAAGCTTTCAATCTTACATAGAGTTGTTCTTCAGACCTGATCTGCGTAAGCTCAAAAGCTTGTCTCTCTGACGAACAGAAGTTGGTCCAAGATAAGATATTACCTCCCAAACCTTGTTTATCTAATATCCTGGGACCAATGCACCTACAACAACATTGCATTCGATGATGCAGTTGGAGTTTAAAACAGCACATATTTATGAAGCAAAAAGGACTTTGGAATGCTGAAGAAATTATTCCTATTCTCATTTTGCAATTTAGGAATTGGCTTTATGAACTAAGGGGAAAATAGTGGCAATCTGAAGGATTTGGTAATGAATTCCACTGGCCTTTCATTAATGCAAATACATAAAATAATCTAGAAGGGAAAGAGGAAATAGTCTATGCAGAAAAAATCCTCTTGGCTGTCTACTGATCTCATACATTAAACATGATCACAGTGAAAGCTGGCCACAATATATATTTTCATTGTTCTATACTTCTGAAGCATCCTCTCTTTAAAAGATTACCTTTTAGGATTTAATTCACTCAATTAAGAATAGCAATGCACAACTATTTATGCATCCACATGTCCTGCTCAAAACTTAATTTGGGTGATTACAAAAATTCTTCCTGTGGCTTGAATTGTTTGGCATCTGCAAAATTGCCTGTTTGTCAGAGCATCTTTAGCAAATCCTCTACACTTCAGAAAGCAGATTTTTTTAAATGTTAGGTAGCTTTATAATGAGTCACATGATACTAAATCATGGATCTAGTTATATCAACTATTGACAAGGGTAATAATGTTTTCTAACATTGGTAAAAGTATATCATAGTTGGAAATTATTTGCCCTGTCTTATAAGCTAGTAAAGCAATCTGAGTACCATCCTCCTACATTCTTATTAGCCTGTGACCTAACAGTGCCCACTAACAATATTGTTTGTGCTGTTGACCACTTCCCAGAATAACAACTAACCTGCTCAAACTCATTATAGCTAATAATAACTTTCCGTTTACTGATCCTGCTAGCCCAGTGGTTTCATTTTTATTAGTTCAAAGAAACCACAGTCTGTTAGTAGCAATTAATTGGCTTTAGAAACACACTTTCCAAATTGTCTTATTGAACAGCATGAAGATATGTGTACACTTTCTGTTTAATTTGCTTTTCTTACCCTGTTCTTCCTATTAGATGTTTTGGAATTCCAGTCCTCTTAGGACTAATAATTGAAAACATCATCCTTACATGGAAGCAATTTTCACTGCTGGAAATAGTAACAAAAAGGAAATTTCAAGAAACTCAGAAGATTTCAAGGCTTTCCGGTGACTAGCAGACCTATGGAAAAATGTTGCCTATGTCCAATGTAAATGAGAAAATATTTAAATTTTTAGTGAACAAGACATGACCACTTCTGCCTAGCCGTTTCTGGCAGGCAGTCAGGCTTTGTAAGCACCTTGCTATAGAAGAAGCAGTCTGGAAGTACTGTAAACATTTTGATCAAGTCCAGTCACATGTACAGTAACTGCTATTGCCAATTGTCTAACATGAATGCTGACAAGAGATTTAGGGTTTTTCTAGACAATTTAACTGCATTCTTGAGAGGTACAGTAGGTGATAGTTTAACTTCTTACCAGTCTGGTCAGGAGAAGGGTCGAATTTAATTCCTGGCATGCTGCCTGTGTTTTTATAAAATGGTGGTTGTCTCCTACTGGGATGCTCCATGTTGCTGCCTTCTGATTGTTGCTGATCAGACCCAGCAGAGCTGTGAACCAAGAGGGGCTTATTTGGCAGCCCTGCTACATAATTGTCTATACAGTGGAGCTTTCGATCCTTCCCTCCAAAATTAAGAGAAAGAGACTCAAAGGATCTACCCTGTTTGTCAACTGCTTTTTCATTAGGTTTTTGCAGATGTATATGGGAAGAAGTTCTGCTGGCCTTGCCAGTGTATTTGGCCCTGTTACCAAGCAGAGAACTGTTTCTGAGTAGATTTTTCAACTCTTGCAATGTTTGTTTGGAAACTCGAGACTCCAGCATGAAAGATGCTTCAGTGCTTTTTTCCTGGGTTGCTAAATTATTACCTTTATTCTCTTTCTCTGTTGCATCCTCCTCTTCATCTTCTGTTCCCCCACATTTGTCCTCATTACTTGCTGTCTCTGTCACCCCAGATTTATCTTCTCTGTTTGCTATATCTGAACCCTCAGATTTTTCTTCTTTGCTTTCAGGCTCCGTTCCCAAAGGCTGATTCCCTTTGCTTGATGTCTGTATTCCCTCAGGTGTCTCCACCTTTCTTTCTACCACTCTTCTCCCACCTTCATCATCTTTGTGGACTTCTGTTTTCCTCAGTATGTTGTCTTTCACAGTGACTTCTATAGGGAAGTTCCAATTTCTGCCCCTCTTTTGATCTTGTGTGTTAGGGAAATTAGATGGTTTTTGAAGGGATGGACTTGCAGGTAGTTCAACATGACCAGTTGCTCTTTGCAGATAAGAATGATCTGGGGTGTTTGTAGGGTGGGAGATCTCCATTTTCTCACATTCTAATGGGAGAATGTATTTTGCAGTGACTTTAACTCCTCTTGTCCTTTTTAAACCACATATACTTCCGCCATCAGCTTCATCATTTCCAACTGTGTTCTGTAATCATCAACAAAATATATAGCCAAATAATATGCATGAATGAAACAAGGGTAGAGTAACACAAGACAGGAAGTAACACCAACAACTGCATTTTATTATCACATGGGACTTCTGTTATTTCTTGCTGAAAAGGAGTTCTATGGGGGAAATTACTTATAATTTCCATATAATTTCTGTATAATTTTCATATAATTCAGTTTCTCTGACGATATCCTCTTGAAGGATTCTTATTTTGGGGTTTTAGCTCCTTTAGAGCAAGACTGGTTCAGGTCCCTATTCTTCAGGTATTTTGACCATTGAGGGCAGGTTTAACAGGGTACAGTGCAAGCTGGATTCCCTGCTGCCTAGTATGTGCCACCCCTTGCCAAGCATAAATGTCCTTTAAATGTGAACAAAATGTGTTTTTAATACAGCCAAATGTTAAATTAATACATCTAGGAACAATGAATGCAGACCATAACTACACAATGGGGAACTGTGTCTGGGAAAGAAGTAACTTTGAAAAGGATTTAGGAGTCAAACTGGACAAGCAACTGAACATGAGCTCCCAGTGTGATGCTGTGGCAAATGGGCAAATGTGATCCTTGGATATGTATATACAGGGGAGTAGAGAGGTGATATTACCTCTGTATATGGCATTGGTGAGATCAGTTTGGGAATACTGTACAATTCTGGTGTCCTCATATTAAAAAGGATGTGGAAAAACTGGAGTGGGTTCAGAAAAGAGCCCCACAAATTATTTGAGGGCTGGAGAAAATACCTTGCAGTGACAGACTTAAAAAGCTCAACCTGTTTAGTTTATTGAAAAGAAGATTGAAAGGTGACTAGATTAGTGTGTGAGTAACTGCAAAGGGAGAAAATACCAGGTTTAAAGGGCTCTTTAATCTAGCTGAGAAAGGCATAACAAGAACCAGTGATTTGAAGCTAAAGCCAGATAAATTCAAATTGGAAATAAGGCATACATTTTTAAGGGTGACCAACCACTGGAACAAACTACCAAGGGAAGTGATCCATCTCTTGATGTCTTCAAATCAGGAGTGGGTGCCCTTCTGGAGAATATGCCTTGGCCAAATACAAGTTATGATACTGGGCTCAATACAGAGGTAATTAGGCACAATTTAATAACCTGTGACATATAAGAGGTCAGACTAGATGAAATAATAGTCCCTTCTGGCCTTAAATTCTATGAAATCTATGTTCTGTTCAGTTTCTCCTACTTACCACGGGCAAATCACCCAGAATGAAACACAAATTTGAAATGATCAAAAAATGTGCCTCAGGGAAAGACAAAAAAAGGTGTGAGAGAAAAGCCGCATGAAAAGTAACAGGTTTCATAGTAGCAGCCGTGTTAGTCTGTATTCGCAAAAAGAAAAGGAGTACTTGTGGCACCTTAGAGACTAACAAATTTATTAGAGCATAAGCTTTCGTGAGCTACAGCTCACTTCATCGGGTGCATCCGATCCTGCAAGATGATATCTTCAAAGAAACAGAATTACCAGGCATGTAATTTTCCCTTCTCTAAAGATGCCATCTGGGGAGCAAGAAACTTTAGGGATGTCGTAGCAGAAAATGAGGGTAGAGCCGCAACAAGCAGCAATAACAAAGTTAAAGCCAACAGTTCGAACAGCTAGCTTGCTTTTTTTAAATAGCATTAACAATATACAGAGGATTTTATACATGCAACACCACACCTGACATTCAAGTCTGCAGAAATACATAGCATTCAGTGGGGGAGGGGGGAAGCCAGCTGGAAATTAGGAACATCCCAAAATAAAACCACACTATTATAACAAATAACAACAAATATGACACAATAGCAACTTTTACTTTAAATGTATATATGGGACTAAATGACTTAGCCAAGGTCCCCTTGGTTTGCTTGAATCAGCCATGAATGTATAGATAAAAAGCTACTGGGAAATCATTAAATGTTCTGAGTTTGAGTTTTAACAATATACTGAAGACATTCAGATCTATGCCATCAAACTCTCCAAATTTATATTCTGCACTTTCATTGTTTTCTGTGGTGTCTGAAAGAAATAGGGGCCTGGATGAAAGCAAATTGGATATTAGTCTAGATAAGACAAACAAGTTGTTTATTGGCAGATGGAAAACATTTAGAACAATAGACAGTGGTGTCTGTAGCACATATTGTCAGTAACATTTGCCCATCTTCTGCCAACATGATTAATGGCTTGCTTTTATCTAGGATCCCTCACTACTGTTTGATTAGCAGTGATGGCCCATTGTACCTTTGTCCAGCACTATCTGGCCAAGATGGTGTGACTTGTCCTCTCCTAAAACAGACCTCATAATAGTCTTTCAAACTTCTCTCATGCTCACTTTAGACTACTGTAGTGTGCTCTATTTAGTACTACCTATAAATGCCACCCAGAAGCTTCTGCTACTATAGTATATAGCTGGCTGTCAACCTTCTAAGTAGGACAAGCCACTAGAAGCACATAACACCTGTGCTCAGATCTCTACACTGGCTTCCTTATGATGTCCAGGTGCAATTAAAAGTCTTTAGTGGAAGCATTCAGCACAGAAGTTTTGCTTACCTCAATTTTCATTTAAAATATACTGTTCTCCTTTAATGCATCTGTCTGTCAAAAAGCTACTATATTTTTTGCTCATTTGACCCCCAATAATAAACAGGCCCAGTTCTTAGAGCTGTGCCAACATTGCAGCTGCTGGAAACAAGGAAGCAAACTAAAAAGCCACATACATTTAAACTTCCCCATTAGCAATAGAGGAGATTGACTGGGGAATATGGGGGACAATGTTTGCCAAATGGGAAAAGGCACAAAATCAATAGGAAATAAAAAGATTTCTTCCAACTTTCTAAGGGGATTCTACAAATATAAAAATTTTCTTTGAAACAAAAAAGAGAAAAGAGATCAAGCTAAGAAATGCTCTTGACATGACTGTATTTTTAAAGAATTTACTGAAACGTTAGACCTTTCCCTGGCAGAGGGAAAAATCCTGTCAAGGATTTTTATTCCATAAAATAAACTGGGACCTTGGGACAGATATTTACCAGTCTTTGAAGGGAAACTGTACCCATTTCCCTCAAAGTGGCACATCTTTTTTTAAAGAAAATACCCCACTCAAAGGGTGAAATTTTCTATGATGCTAAAACACAAGACCTAGCACTATTCAGGTCTCTAACATGTGGCTCCAGGGGTACCTTCTCTTGTCTCTTTGCACTGGGATGAATGTCACCCCCTATGAATAAACTCAAAGATGTATGTATTTCCACTATCTATACATAAAATATGGAAGTTCATTTGGAAAAATTTTGAAACTTTAGATTTCTGCAATGAAATAAATGGACCTATTTTTCTTATTAAAAATTGAAATGTTCATTTGTATTTATGACTCTAGGGCTATGAGAGAGTTTAGCTGCCCAGGGAAAAGCTATACTCCTTCTACATGAGGCCAAATTCCAGACCAGGGCATGTCTACCCTAAAGATTAGCCCCAATTACAGCTTTTGTTATAGCTGCACCTCTGCAACCCCTAGTGTATAGTTGATATTGACACTTGTGGCACTTACTCCAGTTTCAAGCAGAGGTAAGCTTCATCTGTGTAAACAGGACCTTTGCCCATCTACACTATAGGTTTCCTCCTGTGCAGTTATTCTATTGGCTGGATACCAATGGCTGCAATCAAGGCTAAATCCTCAATGCAAATCCCCAATTGCTTCCCTCAAATAGATATATTGCTGCATACTTGTAGGGTAGCATCTGAATAGCTAGCATTCTCCTGTGCTGCCTTTCATTGCTCTTGTTGCAGGAACATATAGGAAGTGGTGATGAGTGCAGAAAGTGTCATCAAACACAATTTTTAACAGTAGAGCTTGTGAAATTGCCACCTCTACCCTGGGCAGTTCACTTGCATGCCAATTCTAGCATACCATCAAGCTCCAACAACTGACACACACTTTATGTTATGCAGTAAGGTAAGGCACTTAAATCGAAAGGAAATTTTCTTAATCAATGTAGGTTATTCTTTAAACATTATAAAAGCTCTGAAATAGGGATTAACTGTATTATAATATACAGCACTGCAAAAAAGGCAATCCACAAACTGCATCCATCAGTCTGAAAACATTTGGAATTGCCTTTTGGGGCAGGGATTGGAAGGGGGAGACACCAAATGCTGAGAATTGTATTATGTGTTAGGCAGGTGAAAATTCAAGTAAATTCTTGAACTTTTGCCCTAAGAAACATCTACAGCAGTTTAACAATATGTCTGCAATTTTATACAAGACAGATTTAATGGCTGGAAGAAAGGAAGGAAGCTTGTATTTTTCTCCTGCTTTCCGTTTGTTTGTGACCTGATGTAAGTCTCTTAGTCAACCATAGGATTTAAATAAAATTCCATCAAAATGCATTGGCAAATATATATATATGAGCTTCTACTGTAGCATTTGAGAGGAAGAAGGTGGGGAGGGAAAATAAAATAGTTTAAGAAGATTCCTCAGCAGTTATGGATGAACAATTGTAAAAGGGTTCTTGTCATAAATATAAAGGGAAGGGTAAGCACCTTTCTGTATACAGTGCTATAAAATCCCTCCTGGACAGAGGCAAAATCCTTTTACCTGTAAAGGGTTAAGAAGCTCAGGTAACCTCGCTGGTACCTGGCCCAAAATGACCAAGGAGGGAACAAGATACTTTCAGATCTGGAGAGGGGGAAAAAGGCTTTTGTCTGTCTGTCTGTGTGATACCTTTGCCGGGAACAGATCAAGGATGCAAGCCCTCCAACTCCTGTAAAGTTAGTAAGTAATCTAGCTAGAAAATGCATTGTGTTTTCTTTGTTTTGGCTTGTGAAATTCACTGTGCTGGAGGAAATGTGTATTCCTGTTTTTGTGTCTTTTTCTAACTTAAGGTTTTGCCTAGAGGGATTCTCTATGTTTTGAATCTGACTGCCTGTAAGATTATTTCCATTCTGATCTTACAGTTGTTCTCTTATCTTTTTTTGTTGTTGTTATTCTAATAAAGTTCTGATTTTTAAGAATCTGATTGGGTTTTTTGGGTCTTAAAAATCCAAGGGGTTTGTGCTCATCTTGTTTATTCTCAAGCCTCCCCAGGAAAAGGGGTGTAAGGGCTTGGGGGGATATTTTGGGAAAATAGGAACTCCAAGTGTACTTTTCCCTGTTCTTTGCCTAAAACACTTGGTGGTGGCAGTGTTTTACCTAATCTAAGGGAAAGGACTTTGTGCCTTGGGGAAGTTTTAACCTAAGCTGGTAGAAATAAGCTTAGGGGGTCTTTTATGCATGCCCCCACATCTGTACCATAGAGTTCAGAGTGGGGAAGGAACCTTGACAGTCCTGTATCATGGTGAAATCATCTTCGGTGTATCATGGTGTATCATCTTCGCAAGCAGGCTGGCTAACCTAGTGAGGAGGGCTTTAAACTAGGTTCACTGGGGGAAGGAGACCAAAGCCCTGAGGTAAGTGGGGAAGTGGGATACCGGGAGGAAGCATGAGCAGGAGTGCTCCTGCCTCATACTGAGAAAGAGGGATGATCAGCGAGTTATCTCAAGTGCCTATACACAAATGCAAGAAACAAGCAGGGAGAACTGGAAGTCCTGGCACAGTCAAGGAATTATGATGTGATTGCAATAACAGAGACTCAGTGGGATAACTCACATGACTGGAGTACTGTCATGGATGGATATAAACTGTTCAGGAAGGACAGGCAGGACAGAAAAAGTGGGGGAGTTGCATTGTATGTAAGGGAGCAGTATGACTGCTCAGAGCTCAAGTATGAAACTGCAGAAAAACCTGAGAGTCTCTGGATTAAGTTTAGAAGTGTGAGCAACAGAGGTGATGTCATGGTGGGAGTCTGCTATAGACCACCAGACCAGCGGGATGAGGTGGACGAGGCTTTCTTCCGGCAACTCACAGAAGTTACTAGATCGCAGGCCCTGGTTCTCCTGGGAGACTTCAATCACCCTGATATCTGCTGGGAGAGCAATACAGTGGAGCACAGACAAGCCAGGAAGTTTCTGGAAAGTGTAGGGGACAATTTCCTGGTGCAAGTGCTGGAGGAACCAACTAGGGGTAGAGCTCTTCTTGACCTGCTGCTCACAAACCGGGAAGAATTAGTAGAGGAAGCAAAAGTGGATGGGATCCTGGGAGGCAGTGACCATGAGATGGTCGAGTTCAGGATCCTGACACAGGGAAGAAAGGAGAGCAGCAGAATACAGACCCTGGACTTCAGAAAAGCAGACTTTGACTCCCTCGGGGAGCTGATGGGCAGGATCCCATGGGAGAATAACATGAGGGGGAAAGGAGTCCAGGAGAGCTGGCTGTATTTTAAAGAATCCTTATTGAGGTTACAGGGACAAACCATCCCAATGTGTAGAAAGAATAGTAAATATGTCAGGTGACCAGCTTGGCTTAACAGTGAAATCCTTGCTGATCTTAAACACAAAAAAGAAGTTTACAAGAAGTGGAAGATTGGACAAATGACCAGGGAAGAGTATAAAAATATTGCTCGGATATGCAGGAGTGAAATCAGGAAGGCCAAATCACACCTGGAGTTGCAGCTAGCAAGAGATGTTAAGAGTAACAAGAATGGTTTCTTCAGGTATGTTAGCAACAAGAAGAAAGTCAAGGAAAGCATGGGCCTCTTACTGTATGAGGGAGGCAATCTAGTGACAGAGGATGTGGAAAAAGCTAATGCACTCAATGCTTTTTTTGCCTCTGTCTTCACGAACAAGGTCAGCTCCCAGACTACTGCACTGGGCAGCACAGCATGGGGAGGAGGTGACCAGCCCTCTGTGGAGAAAGAAGTGGTTCAGGACTATTTAGAGAAGCTGGACAAGCACAAGTCCATGGGGCCGGATGCACTGCATCCGAGAGTGCTAAAGGAGTTGGCGGATGTGATTTCAGAGCCATTGGCCATTATCTTTGAAAACTCATGGCGATTGGGGGAAGTCCCGGACAACTGGAAAAAGGCTAATGTAGTGCCCATCTTTAAAAAAGGGAAGGAGGAGGATTCTGGGAACTACAGGTTAGTCAGCCTCACCTCAGTCCCTCGAAAAATCATGGAGCAGGTCCTCAAGGAATCAATTCTGAAGCACTTAGAGGAGAGGAAAGTGATCAGGAACAGTCAGCATGGTTTCACCAAGGGCAAGTAATGCCTAACTAATTGAATTGCCTTCTATGACGAGATAACTGGCTCTGTGGATAAGGGGAAAGCAGTGGATGTGTTATTTCTTGACTTTAGCAAAGCTTTTGACACAATCTCCCACAATATTCTTGCCAGCAAGTTAAAGAAGTATGAGCTGGATGAATGGACTATAAGGTGGATAGAAAGTTGGCTAGATTGTCGGGCTCAACGGGTAGTGTTCAATGGAATCAATGGTGGAATCTCCTTAGAAGTTTTTAAGGTCAGGCTTGACAAAGCCCTGTCTGGGATGATTTAGTTGGGGATTGGTCCTGCTTTGAGCTGGGGGTTGGACTAGATGACCTCCTGAGGTCCCTTCCAACCCTGATATTCTATGATTCTATGAAAGGGGACAGTGGCAATGCTGTAGCTCTAGCAGGAATGATCATATGTCTAATTAACAGGGGTAATCTAATTCACCTTCTACTGGACTATCCACAACAACAACAAAAAAGATGAAGACTCACCACTAGCATACACTTAGTCAAATGCAGTTTTGACCAATTCCAGTTTGTCTCGGTCACTCTTGGTCCCTCTTTTCTTCCACATAATGAAATTGTTTCAGTTGTTAATTTTGCTAAGAAATAAATTAGCAAATTGTGAAGTCCTTATACAGTTGTTATTAGACCTGTGCAGAGGATGGCAGTTCTGTTTTGTGATGGATTTTGAGATTTTTTTTTTTTGACATTTGGCTTCATTCTGAATTGGAATGAAAACTGAAAAGTTCAAAATTCTCCGCAAAGGGCAAGTCTGAAAAAAATGTTTGTTTTGGGCCAATCAGAACATTTCATTTCAACGAAATCAAAATCTTTATTTTGTATTATTATAATACAAAATGTAAAAAATTTGAAGTAAAGTTGTTTCGGAATGAAAAATCAAAGCGTACTGTCCCAAAAATGTTTAAATGGGATGTTTTGCCATTTTGCAAAGTGTTTCAATTTCAATGGAACTGTATTCCATTGAAAGAATGAGGGGGGATTTGATAGCTGCTTTCAACTGCCTGAAAAGGGGTTCCAATGAGGATGGACCTAGACTGTTCTCAGTGGTGGCAGATTACAGAACAAGGAGCAAAGATCTCAAGTTGCAGCGGGGAAGGTTTAGGTTGGATATTAGGAAAAACTTTTTCACTAGGACGGTGGTGAAGCACTGGAATGGTTTATCTAAGGAGGTGGTGGAATCTCCTTCCTTATAGGTTTTTAAGGTCAGGCTTGACAAAGCCCTGGCTGGGATGATTTAGTTGGGGATTGGGTCCTGCTCTGAACAAGGGGTTGGACTAGATGACCTCCTGAGGTCCCTTACAACCCTGATATTCTATGATTCTATGTGCCCATGGAATATGATTTCTGTCAAAGTTTCTCTGACCAGCTCTCGTTCTTGGTCTTGTACCCTCTGTAGCTGCAAGCCAGCTGTCGGTGACCTTTCATGTAGCTCTCATGAAGTCCATCAGTTTTATCAAAGCTCTTCTTGCTCTAGATGTTCTCAAAAAGAAGAATGAGTCCTGATAATAAGGATGCTCCCTAGGACCATGCAAAGTGGTCCAAGTAGTGATGAGCAAATACATCAAAGTCTTCAAGATCCTTCCCTGTCCCAGGAAGCAGCCAAGACAAGTAGAAACCCCCAGCACTTCCACCCAGTGATTAAGAAAGAGAGGCATGGGGTGGATATTAAAACAAATTTTCTCAGCTAATGTACACTGAGAGGCTCCACTAAAGTCAATGGAGATGAACAAATTTATACCAGGAGAGATTTTTGCACATTGTGGCAAATGAAGTTGCAGAAATCCACAAAACATTCCCCTGAGTGAAGGGTTCCCATGACAGGGAAGGCACTTGGCAATTTGGGTGCATTATAGATAGCTATGTACTAATGTCACAGATGACAGTACAGTGTCAAGACCTTACTCTGAATAGTTTGCTTCTCTCTTTGACCGAACTGAAGTGATTTTTCAGTTCTTCAGGATTGAATATCACACCGAGTTATAATAATACATCTTCCAACAGAGGATCTCAGAGCTTCATAAATAATAACTGAGCCTCAAGTCTTATCACTTTCAGCTAGAGCAACTGAGGCACAAACTTGCCCTAGGTCACACAGTCTTTGGCAAGGCTGGGAACAGACTACATGTCTTCTGGCTCCCAGGCATGTGCCTTGACCACAAGACCATTCTGCCTCTTTAAAATATCCAGGTGCAGTGGGAGAGATTCCCACCCAAGTGAAGAAGAGGTTAAAGAGCTCAGTCAGCCCCACCCTGGTACACCAGTGAGGGCTGGCAAACCTGGAGATGGGCGGCTCCTTAAAAGGTGTGTCAGATGGGGAGGGGGGCATCCCAGGGTGGAGAATGGGTCCCAGCCGTGTGTGTCTACACAAACAGCAACCCCCCTTTCTAGGGGTCAGAGCTAACCTCTGTAACACTGTAAGTACCACACTTACCAATAGAACAATACTTTTATCTAAGTCAGGCAAAGAGTAGGAGTAGGTCCAGGAGTAGGTCCAGGTCAGGGTCTTTAGCAGGAGTTTAATATGCAAACTCCCTTGCTCCCAGCACAGCATACAGCACACAGTTCTCTCCCTGCCCCAACACCGAGCTACACATACACAGACTCTTCCCCATGCCAAAGCAGACCCGCACTGGGTCAGTCCAAACTAGTCGATGCACTCTGACACTGGCATGTATAGTGAGCTCAAACTCGAGCCTCTTGCTTTGTGGACTGAGCTGTTATATCAGCTCCAGGCTGGGCCTCTCTAACCATCCTCTTTTGCAAGCAGCAGTGAGTCAGTTGGCTCTCCTCCAAACAGCTCCTTGTTCAGACTCTGCACTTCTGCACTTTGGTGTCTCCCTGCCCCAGCTCAACAGTACTGTTTCCACTGCTACTTTTCCTTTCTTCTCCCTGCACACATCTTCCCACGCATGTCCCTGCAACTGCACATTGACTCAGACCTTCCCAGGTGATCTGTAGTTAGTTCTGTGTCCTAGCTTTGGAGGGCACATCCCACCCAGCCAATCAGGTTTGTGCACAGTCGTGGGAAGCAGGGGGAAGAGGAGAACCCAAGCCCAGTGGAAGGTGGCACTCAGAGGGAAGCAGAGCTAGAATACAGAACTCCTTAGCCTTCTTAGCTTTGCTTTTCATTAGCCCCCAGGATGCTCAGCATGGGCCCCTCAGACACTCAGGAGTTAGGAATCCAGTCCCCTTCACATACACTATTTACCTATTTTCTTTGTGCAGAACAGTGGGGAGAGCCTGAACTGTTTTGTAGGCTGCCGGATTATTTAGCTGTTATGTAGGCTGCCTTTTCCTTTGTTTTAGATTGCAGGCATACCCAGAAGGGAAGAGTGCCTCCCTAAGGTTTCAGAGTAGCAGCCGTGTTAGTCTGTATTCGCAAAAAGAAAAGGAGTACTTGTGGCTAGTTAAATTAGAGACTAACAAATTTATTAGAGCATAAGCTTTCGTGAGCTACAGCTCACTTCATCGGATGCATCCCTATGGTTTGTAGCTGGGAGACCATGCCCCACACTCCAAACCAGCACTATAGTGAAACCTACAGCCAGAAGGGACATCTTGGATGCGATAGATGCCCACCCACACCACATGGGGGTTCTCTAGAGGTACAGTCTATGATGAGTGGTGGAACAACTTGGGCATTTGCTTTCCAACCCTGACCCAAGGATAAAATTAGAGGGAGCTTGGAAGCCCATGCACAAGAAACAGAACCCAAACAGCATGAATCCAAAGCAGCAGTGTGAGCGGCTGATGGAGAGCCAACAACAGCAGGCAATCCAGCAACTGCAATTCTAGTAGCAACCGTTGTGGCAGTGGGCTGCTCAATAACAGTTACAGACAGTGGCCCAACAGGAAACCCAGTAACAAAACCTGGTACCACAGTTACTGATAGAGCTGCAGCCTGCCAGGGCAGTGTTAAGGGAAAGTTAGTATATGTGACTCCATTTTGGTTTGGGGCCCACCATTGTCTAAAAGCAAGTACATCATGCACCAGGAGGAGAGTTCCTTAGATACTGCATTCCTGTGTTTCAGAGTAGCAGCCGTGTTAGTCTGTATTCGCAAAAAGAAAAGGAGTACCGGTGGCACCGTAGAGACTAACAAATTTATTAGAGCATAAGCTTTCGTGAGCTACAGCTCACTTCATCGGATGCATTTGGTGGAAAAAAAAGGTTGTTTTTTTTTTCCACCAAATGCATCCGATGAAGTGAGCTGTAGCTCATGAAAGCTTATGCTCTAATAAATTTGTTAGTCTCTACGGTGCCACCGGTACTCCTTTTCTTTTTGCATTCCTGTGAAAACCCTCCCCCTTGTTTCCAGCCTGTCTCGACTCCCGGTTTCTGTTCTTTGTCTGTTCCTAACTCCCTGCCTCCTGGCCTTGTGGGCCTCCCATCCTGATAAGAAAAGTTACTGATGCATTGCTTTAGGACCATGTTGTGTAGTTGAAGTAATAGTTTAGCACGGGGAATGTACCTAGCAAGGATAGGTGGTAGATAAGGAAAGGGTTTGTCTATTGGCTAAGGTTTCCACTGCTGCTTTTTCTCTGTTGATGCATGAGGGCGACATGCTTTGCTAAAAGGTATATAATTTTTGTATAACCTGCATTCAGGGTCCCCTTCTGACTAGCAGGGGGGCACCATGCTCGAGCGTAATAAACTTAATATCTTTGGGAACTCTGCAGTTGTGGACTTTGTCCGTGTGCCTCAGCCTAGACTCGAACTGTGCGTGACCTATCAGGTATAATTCGCAACAGCAGCCACAGGTCCAGCAGGGGGGTCATGAGCCCAGGGCCTGTGCTTCCACCAGCACCCCTGAAGCTGACTAAAATGGAACCTGATGATGACCCTGAACCTTTCTCAACCACTTTTGAGCAGGTGGCAGGTGCCTTCCAGTGGCCTTGAGAGCACTGGGTCTTTGTGCTGGCCCCCTTCCTGATAGGCCCAACCCAGACACCCTACCAAGGGCTTGATCCTGTGGCTGCATGGGATTACACACTGGTTAAGGCTGCCATCCTGGACTTTCTTGATATCAGTGAGGAGATGCTCTGCTTCCACTTCCAGACAGAAACTTATCACCAGGAAGCTCAACAACATGTGGTGACCCAAAAACCAAAGGACCATTGCTGGTGGTAGTTATGGCTGGTGGAGCAGAGTAGAGTTTAAATTAATAGAACCAAATTCATACTGATGGAGCAGTTCAAACAAATACTCCACACTTGGGGATGAGAGGGAATATTCAGAGACTTTAACTGATGCATTCCAGTTGATGGAAAATGTTATGTCAACTAAGGAATCCCCGAGATGGGAAGGGAAAGGAACAATCGAATGCTAAGAAGCTCACCCAGCCTGATGTAAAGCCCAGTCAGGGGAGAGCACCTTTTGCTGGTCAGGAACAAGTACCCTCATCTTCAGCCTTCTAACAGTTAGGATGACAGCCCCCATCCCTGCCTCTGGGCAAGCCACAGTGACAGGCCAGGAAGGGTCTGTAGGAAACCTAAGGGATCAATGGGATGTAAATCTGTTGGACTTCAGATGTAGTAAGATTTTGGTGCAGACTCCCTTGGCCAGGGCAGAGGCAGCCCCAAGTGAGACAATCTTCTTCCAGTGTATTCACGGGGATGAGAAGGACTACCACAGTAGACATCTCCAATAACAGTGGAACAGCATATGAATTCCCTCCCAGTGTCTCTGTTCTTGACATTGGCCAATGCTGTGCTTATTGGTTGGCACTGGTGATACTTTCAAGAAAGTAATCTAGTTTCAAGTAAGAAATCAAGTAATTTCAAGTAAGAAATCTGCAAGCTACAAAAACTGGAGGCAGTGGCAGGTCTGGGACCAATGGGACTCGAAGGATTAGTAGAACCAGCTGACTCTTTTCAGGGGGAATTCAAGGTCCCCAAGATATGCATCCAGGTCACAAACAGGAACAGTAGCCAGAAAATTGTATTGCTGGATTTAGAAGCCCTGATTTGTGGCACAGATTTTGTCTACTAACAAAAAGGAGGGCTCTATGCTGAGCAGGGTCTACAATCAAACTGCTGCTGTGAATGATGAGGTGGTAGAATGCCCAACACCTGAGGCAGGTCCCCCATTTTATACTCTGGACAGAATGCCTGTACTGCGTTGACCATGATAAACAAACTGGGAAGTGAGGACCCTATTATTGCTATCCTGGTTGTATTTCCAGGCACTCCTGCAGCTAGAACATGACATCCCTTGTGCTGGGAACTTAGGCTGGGAGAAGACCTTGTCCTGTGTATTCGCTCATTTTTAGTGGCCTGGCATCCACCAAGAGGTCAGAGAATGCTATGCCTCTTGTTCTGAATGCAAATTAACTACCACAAAGTGCATCCCCGAAGGCCCCCTTCATTCCACTACCCTGATCAAAACTCCCTTCAAGCAAATTGGGATGGCTATGGTGGGTTCCTTGGAGAAAAGCTGGTAGGATACAAATACATTCTTGTAATTGTAAACCACACCACCTAGTACGCAGAGGCCTTCATGCAAAGGTAACAGCAGTCCTGCTGGAACTCATTAAAGTCTTATTATTTAGGGATTCCCCCCCAAAATATTGACTGATTAGGGGAATAACTTTACATCCCAGGTAATGCAGGAGCTATGCTCCCTGTTGAGGATCATGTCACTATAACCTCTATGATCTGCAGATAAGATGGGTTAGTTGAGAGGTTCAACAAAACCTGAAGGAGATGCCTCCAATGCCAGGCATTGGGGCCAGCTACTTCTACCCCTTTTGTTTGCTATAAGGCAGGTTTCCACCATATTCTCTCCCTTTAAACTGTTATATGGGCAATAGTCCTAAGGAAAACTAGACCTCTTATGGGAGGTCTGGAAAGAGAAAGACCCAAAGATGACCAATACAGTCCAGTATGCTATCCAACGCAGAGAGCACCTCAAGAAGTGGGGAGTTTTTGCTCATGAAAACCTGTTGCAGGACTAGCAAGTGCAACAACAAACATAGAAGCAGGGTGCACACCTATGGACCTTCCAACCTGAGGACCATATACTATTTTATTGCTTCCCAGCATGAAATCCAAGTTACTAGCTAGCGGGCAAGGACTTTTTCAAGTGGTTTGTTGGTCATCCTTTTGAACAACGATTTCCATCTGCTCAGGAGGCAAGCAGAAACTAGGCTCTACTTTGTGAACCTGCATAAGCATGGAAAACCACAGAATGGTGTTAACTGCTTATCCATCTGAGCCAGAGCTGGAGCCTCAAGCGCCAATTCCCCAAGAGCCAATGCAAGTAAAGATGGGAGCCTGTAACTCCTACCTGAACAAAAAGCTCAGGTTTTACACCTTGAAGCCTTCCCCCATGTATTCTCCTCTGCACCTGTCAGGATCCGGCTGATACACCACCACACTGAGAAAGTCCTGCAACAGCAAATTAAGGAGAACCCTCAGCCCTTACCTCGGACAATGTGGGAGACCATCTCGGAGGAGTTGCAAGCTATGCTGGACCTAGGCGTAGTCAAAGATCCCAAAGTGACTGGCAAAGTTCAATCATTATTTTCTCAAAACCCAATGCACTTCTGCATAGACTTCTGAAAAGTGAATGTGATCTTGAAGTCTGATGTGTATCCAGTGCCTTAAATAGATCAGCTATTGGTATGTCTAGGGCCTATCAGGTTTATCAGTACTTTAGATCTTACAAAAGGGTTTTATCAGATCCCCTTCTCACCTGCATTGCAAGAAAAAAAAAACAGTCTTTTCAACACTCTTCAGGCTCTTGCACTTCAGAATAATGCCCTTCAGCTTACATGATGAAGCTGCAAAATTTCAACATTTAATGGATCTGGGGCTCAGACTGGGATGAGCCCTTGCAACAAATATGAGCTCTTCTCCAATCACTGGCTAAAGCGGGTCTCATGGCCAATCCAGCCTAATGCAAACTGGTGAATAAAGACGTCACTAATTGGGTTATAACATGGGAGGACAATTTAGGAGACTAGTTAGCCAAGTGCAGGCATTGGTGGCTTGTCCTATTCCTTGAACAAAGAAACAGGTAAGATGCTTCCTTGAGCTAGCTGGCTATTACAGGCCGTTTATTCCTGGTTTCACAACCATCGTGGTCCCTCTGATGGACTTAAGAAAAAGTCGTAGTCCGAAGAAGATCCACTGGAGTGACAACTGTGAAAAGGCCCTTAACACCTTGAAAAATGGGTTGTGCTAGAAACCAGTCCTCTTCACTCTGCATTTCTCAATAAATCATTTTGCAGACAAACAACTCAGATGTAGGCCTGGGTTCTGTACGTCACAGGAGGTGAATGTTGAGGAGCACCCCATTCTGTACTTAAATAGGAAGCTGTTTCCCCATGAGAAGGCCTACTCCATGATTGAAAAGGAGGCACCAGCAGTCATGGGTATAATCCATAGAGCCTCCTTAGATATTATTTACTAGGTAATCCCTTTCCCTCATTATAGACCACACACCCCTCTAGTGGCTAAAACCATGATTGAGAGGAACCCTCACATTATGCTATGGTATTTAGCTCTCCAATCTAATTGTTCTAGAGTACAGCATCATGTCAGAGCAAAACACAGCATTATGGACTTCTTTACATAGGAAATAAGAGAATTGGGATCTGATGGGAGATCCAGAGTTCTGTCATGACCACCCCAGTCAGGAAAGAGTTAAATAGCTCTGCTGGGCATAATCAGTCCCAGCCTGGTGCAGCTGTTAGGTCTGTCAAATGTGGAGAGGAACATCTCCTTAAAAGGGAGGATCCAACCCCAGCAGAGGGTGGCATTCAGAGGGAAGCAGAGCTAGAACTCCTTGGCCTCACAAAGCAGGGGCTACTTACCCATTAGTTGATAAAGAGCTGCTGCCACCTGGACCCTCATGAGAGGTGGAGAGACCACTTTTACTTTGCTTTGTTTTTCATTAGAGCCCAAGACACCCAGCCTGAGCCTCTCAGACATTCAGGGGGTTAGAACCCAGCCCCCTTCACAGAGATGATTTACCTTTGTACTCTCCAAGGAACAGTGGAATGAGCCCAGACTGTGGGCTGCAGGATTATTTTGTTTGCCTTTTCTTTTATTTCAGACTGCAGTCATACCCATGAGGGGGGAAACATATCCCTAAGATTGCAGCTGAAAGATTGCACTCCAACTCAGTGCCACAGTGACACCTAGAGCCAGAGAGGGTCATTGGGGATGAGAGGGAGGTCACTCTCATACCAAGGGGATGCACCACCTTGGACACCAGGATTGTTACTTTACTTCATGTGAAAAGGCCTGGCAATTAATGTAATTCACATCTTCAGTCTGTTTATTTTCACATACCTCATTGCCATAGTCTTACTCCCATACTAAAGCTTCGCATTAAACATGCAATTATCTGATTAGCTTCTAAGGCTTTTAATTCTGAAACTGCTCCCATGCAGCAGGCTTGTCCTTGAAAAGCTGGCAGCAGTGCACGATTTCTTGCAAACACTTCCATTTGTATATTGCCACCTATACCATGAGGAAAGTGCTCTGTGGCGGTATGATTTCCAAATGAAGGACCCAATCCTGCCTTAACAGTGGTTTTTACACCAGTATAATGTTGTTTTGCTACAGTTACTTCCAACTTACACTAGTGTAAGTGAGAGCCAAACCAGGCTCCAAGTCTATCATTGGAAGTCAGGGGGATGGACTTAATGATCTAATAGTTCTTTCTATCTAACTTCTATGACTCATTTAATATATGGTCACAGAGAAAGTCAGTGACTCAGACAAGGTGCGTCTCTGGCAATATTGAGTATCTGATAAGAGTCCAGCAGCCATGGGAAGGCTGGATCCACCATGACATCCAAGCCACTTTAACTGTTTCTCAATATCTTACTGAGACGCAACCTTTTTCACATTTTCATAACAAGATTTCCTATAATCTATTCAAAATAACATGTAATATATATATTGCTCCGCTGAAAGCACATACTGCAGTTCCTGGGTCATATTCTGCTTTCAAATACACCAGTATAAATCCAGAGCAACTCCACTGATGTCAACAGAAGTGCTCCAGATTATCACTGATGGAACTAAGGTCAGTTCTTGGCCCAGGACATGTAGTAACTTCATGACATCAGTGGTGTCACTCTGAAATTACACATGTAAATGGGATAAGAGTTTGGCCTTCTGATTCAGGGGCTTCTGATAAAGAATGGAAGGTGTCAGATGCTAGAATAAACAGATTGAATTTCAAAAAGCAAGTTTTTGGGGGGTTATTGCCTGGTACTAGAGACTCTGTTCCCTCTCCTGTGTCTCTCTGACCCACTGTTAATTCAGAACACATGTCCCTTGTGTATAGATGAAAAGCTTTGCACTAAAAGTAGGATGAGATGTTGTTCCACTTACAGCTCTTGAAAACCAGAAATAAGAAAATATTTTGTATCAACAGGTCTGCGTGGAAACCATTCACAATCAATGTCTTACCTGATGAGTGAGCTCTTCCTCCTTGTCCATCTCCAGCACATTCTGGTTCAAGTCACTATGAGAAATGGTAACTGCCTTGTGATAAAATTGCACCCAGTATTTATAGGTGCAACTACAGTAAAGGTTAGTTTGAACAGAGTTTCTATAAGGTTCTTTTCCCAGAAATCCAGGGCAGATGATGAACGATAAAAAGCAAACCTTCATGTGTCATTGCAATTTTCTGGAATAGTGTTAAAGTAGTAAACTGACAAATGCACATTTCTAGCTGACTGCCTGAAAACAAAAGAGAACTGAGCATAAAACTGTTTTGCTCAACTTTTTGTTCCCCACAAAAGGTTTTTGTTATGCAATGAAACATTTTTATTCTGGAATAGAATCTATTGTTAGACTCCTTAGAGGTAAAACCTTTATTGGGCATTATAACAACAATATGTTGTTGAAGCACATAGACAGAAATTTGAAAGGAAAAGCACATTGCAAGAACAAAGTGTAGCACCAGATTGTAATTCTGAGTGCTTGTGTCACTCATTAATGTTGAAGCATTTGATTATTTCTGCTTTCCCCCCATAAAAAGACTTCAGAGATCTATCAGAATTCAGTGCTTGCTCAGCTACCCGTTTGCATGGTCTCTTATTCACAACATACACACAGTTCTTTCTTTCCCCATGTGTACCTTTAATCGTTGGATTCCAGCATGGCAGAACATAGCACAGGCATTGTCAGGAGGCACCTTCCACTTAACTATCTCCACTACTCCCAGCTCATGCTCCAAGTATCCCCCTTACTTCCTTTTCCAACCAATCATATATCTTTCTCTGACTGAGCTAATTAACTCATTAGGTCCAACCATTGCTCCCAAGTGTCAACAATCCCCACTATGACAGGTTAATTGATTCCAATGAAGCTTGTAATCTTCTCTGTTATTAAATTCCCTACGTGACCAAGGTGCTACTAGTGCTCTGAGCTTGTTTCTCTCACCAACAGAAGTTGGTCCAATGTAAGATATTACCTCACCCACCCTTGTCACACTTGTCCATAGATTTTTCTGTTTTGTTTATTAGGGTGAAAAGGAATTCTAAGGCTAATGTTTAATTGGAATTTATGCAAGGTCCTCTAGCTGTCTCAACATCAGAAGAGGAGAATATTGTGAGTGGATGGTACAATACAAAACTTTGCTGACTATATGCCTGCTGACAGCTACTCAGTAACCTGGTTTCATAGTGTGTAATCATCATGCTTAATTCAGAGTTACAATTCAATTTAACTGATTTTAGATATTGTTTTTATAAGTGGAATTAAAACTGTATTTGTAAAACTGACGCATACCTGTGGAAAATGGGGGGGTGGGGAGAGTAAGGGCAGCAGCTTCAGCAGATTTTACTGAGCATGCTCAGTCCATGGGTGCCTGCTCAGTACAAGCCAAGCAGCAACTTTGGGGGAGGGAGGGGGCTGAGGGATGCCCCCTGAATGCATCGTCTCTGACTGAACCCATAAAAATAGTAACTAAGGATCTGATCAAGCAAAGAACTTAAGCACCTACCTAACTTTGAGCACATTGACAGGTTTCAGAGTAGCAGCCGTGTTAGTCTGTATTCGCAAAAAGAAATTTGTTAGTCTCTAAGGTGCCACAAGTACTCCTTTTCTTTTTGAGCACATTGACTCCCATGGGATTATTTATTTGCTTAAAGTTAGCACATTTTGATACATCTGTGTCTGTTCAATGTAATTTAAACAACTTATTTAAGTAGCACTGCACAGTAAGAGCCCATCACCCCTCATCTTTTATATGTGTCCCCAGTGCAGTGTGCATCCCACTGTGTACTGGGGTAAGGGGAAGATGACTGCTGAGGTACAGGAAATGGGTCTGTGAGCCTCTGAATGTGCCACAGCCCCTGTCTGTGGGGCTCGTGAGCTCCACCCTATGTGCATCCATTTACACCTTAATTTCAAGTGCTACAGTAAAGTGCTTGCCTGGCCCTGCTTAGCTTGTGAGATGTGGTGGGATCCACAGCTCAGAGCCTAATTCTTTTCTCAGGTAAACTGGTGAAATCTGTATGCAGTCAAATGATAGAGCTGCTCTGGTATAACATAAAGCAAAATTTGCCCCACAATGGTTTGGCAGAAGACTTAGCCACAGTCTTTATCTGTTCTTTCTGCATATCCCTATTGCTGCATGAATTCTATAGCCAAATAATTATTCATTAAGTCTCCTTTTCCATGCTTCCCTTAGGAGAAGCATTCATTTTCTCATAGAATTGTTGTTACTGTGTAAGTATTATTTTCCAGATTGGATTTATGGAAAGTGCCCAGAGTGGAAGAAATGCAGAAGACATTCTGATTCTCAGAGGTTGTCTCCTGCAGTGTATCTATTTTATTACCAGCTGATATACCTCTCTAGTTTATAGAATTGCAGAATTCTTTCCCTTGACTGTTGGCATTCCAACAGTCTTCTGACTGCAGGCAGGAGAGAAGCAACCTTGCCTTAGAATAGCATAGGAATTCCTTCCATTCCAGATCCACACATTTAAACATTTATTTTAGTTCATGACAGCACTTTTGGAGGTAGTGAGCATTTTTACCATATTTTTTATATACATGGATGGCATGGCATTGATACTTGCCTAACAGGAAAAGGAAATTATTGGTGGGTGGTTGGTTGTTTATTTAGGTGTTTAGACTGTGCTCGAAACCGTAAAGGAAGAGATGGGATTGTGTCTGTCCCACTGAGTTTACTAAAGGCCCATTCCCTCAAACATGATCACTGCTTTCTATTGCTAGTAGTGCCACAATTTCAGTGGGATGTGAGGGGTCAACCATTCTCATATGTACGTCAGCGTCCTCCAGCCTCTCCCACAAATACTATTTGTTTTCCTGTTCAGGTATCTGGGGAGGGGAAAAGAGGAGAAGGGTAAGATTCTTAGATTATGTAAATTAATTTCAGTGGAACTATGCTGATTACACTAGCTGAGAATCTGGCTCAGAGATTGAAGCAAAAGCCTCTAATGTGGATCATGACAAATATAGCATACGGTATTCATTAATTTCCTTGCCTATGTTACTCACAACATTATGGATAATGAAAACTGAAAGAATTCCTAATATATTTTCCCTCTTTATGTTTGTTCACCATTTGTTCTTCTCTCCTCCCTCAAATTCCCTCTCCCCCAACTCTGACAAAAAAAAAAAAAAAGGAAAGTAGTCCATTTCTAGGTCTGACAGTTTCTAATCAGGGGAATACAGTATTTGGAAAGTTTATTTATAAATAAACACTGGAATTTATATACTGACTCATGGAAATACTTCTGTTGATCTTAGGTTTTGTCAAAACCTGCTTTCACATGAATTTAGGGTTAGTGCCCCTTTACAATTTTTTTTAAACATTTGTTGGAATTATTAAAATTTGTTACTGTTTCAACAGAAATGCCAGTGGTTCTTCTATGAAATGAACAAATTAGCTCTCCTAATGGTCTTTTCCATTTTCTTTCTGGTTCTGGGAATCAGATCCTTGGATTGCTTCTCTTGAAACAAAATTACGATATTGAATGCACTGAAGGAATTAGTCTTATATAGAGAATCACTGGTAAAAAGATCAGATTCAGCTGTTCATTTGAGACCTGTAGAGAATTCATTTAAACAAAATGGAAGTTGAATAGCTCAAATGATGCATACTGCAAAGCTGTCAGCTGCATTAATTGTGGAATTTGGGTATTAGAGCAATGGACACACTAAATCCGAGTAATCATTACAAAATTGAAGCTGATATTTAACAGTACTGGGGAAAAGACCTTAAATGGACTCCATTTCGAAACAAGTTGTCCCCACAGAAAGGGTGAACTGAGAGAATTAATGAAGAAATGGACTTTGACTTACAGTGTTCTGACTGTCCTTCTAATAGACTATCCAATCCTTTAAAATAACACTTTCCGTTGAACACAGTTCTTAAATTTCATTTTGTAATATTGTATAATGCTTTAGTTTGTGTGCTCCAGCTGACAGCTGTCAAGAAAATAATAGCTTTAAATAAAATGCAGTGAAATAGCTATTATTCAAGAATTATCATTTTAGCGGATAAGGCACTCTGAAGAGATGCTGCTTTTGCTATTTAACTTTCCCATCTTTAAAGTCATAAAATTGCCTTGCAACAAAGCACTTTTACGAGGGCACCCATATAAATCAGTGAAATGAAAAGATAGGGAAGTATCAAGCTCACCTGATCTTTCTGTTCTCACATATTACATTGGGCACTATTAAAAATAAATGACTGATTCAAAAAAGAACTAGATCAGTTCCTGGAGCATAGGTACATCAATGGCTATTAGCCAGAATGGACAGAGATGCAACACCATGCTCTGAATGTCCCTAGCCTCTGTTTGTGTGAAGCTGGGCATGGATGACAGGGGATGGATCAATTAGTGATTGCCAGTTCTGTCCATTCTCTCTGGCATTGGCCACTGTTGGAAGACAGGAGGATACTGGGCTAGATGGACCCAGTTTGGCTGTTCTTGTTTTCCCAGTGTTTCCTATATTAAGAATGTATAGATCAGCAAGACAGTTACATTGTACTGCAGTGACAGCCAAATCCTGCTCAAGGCAAATATGCACAAGTGCCAAAAGGAATTCACTCCCTTTTGTCATGAAGCAGCTTCACTGAAGCAAATGAAGTATCCCAGTGGAGTTTCACCATGGGTGGGATGCCAAGAGGATCTGTTCAGAGGCAAGCTGTTTAGCCCTATGCTCAGCTTTCCCCTGAGTGCACTGTCCTGCACAAGGTTCTGCACTGGCCCTGTCCTGCCCCTGCTCCCAAATCCCTCTCCTTTTGAGCAGTGTTACCACCCCTGCTCTGCTGCCAGGGGAACTTCTGAAGCTGCAAAGGTGAGGTCTGGATTTCCACATGTGTTCACTTTTTTAACAATGCCTTACGTACATCCCACTTTCTTTCTTTGTTGGCAGGGACTGATTTTACTCCTTGGGTTGTCATGCAATGGAATTGCTGGTGAAATTCAGGCCTGTGCAATTATATAAAAGAGAACCTCTTGTGTCAGATATGGCATTTTTCTACAATGTATTTGAGAAATCTTACTGTATTAAGTTTATGTATCATTGTGGGCCAGGAATTATATGTAATTCTGTGTGGGAGGGAACCACAGTTCCTCCAGGAATTAAGAACAGTGGAGGATGATTAGGCAAATTCACTCAGTTTATGACACCTCCAGAGAGAAACCAACACCTGGAGAGGCTTGCATATACGGGTCTCTGAAGGATCCAGTTTGAACCAACAAAGAAAAGACTTGGATAAATAGCCTGAACTTAAATTGACTAAGGGCCTTCATTCTGATGCAGCAAATGGACAGGACTTTCTAACCAAGGGGAAGCCATAATCCTTCCTGGGAAGGGTTGGAAGGACTTTAGCTTAGTGAGTCCCCATAAGACTGATGGATGACCTGTGGTAATCTTTTAGCATGCTTATAGGAATTTTTATTATTCTTTTTATGTTTTCTCTATAATGCTTCATGCTTAGAAAGAATTGTGTGGTAACTGATAACTGCTGGCAATTACATTGTTTACAGCCTTTCAAGAGAAAGGAAAGTGTAGATGCAGACCTGTTTAAGCAGTCTGACTTGCTGTACTCCTGGGGGAATTCTGCATCATTGCACAATGCAGAATTTTGCAGATATTAATGTTGTGCATGCAGAATTTCCTTTCCCCCACAGAAAGGGCCTGCAGTGCTGCTGGCCAGCACTAGGACTGCTGGACCCAGCAGAGCCCAGCTCGCACATAGAAGACACTGCTGGGAGGTGGGGAAGGGAGCTAGACGGTTCCCTGCAGATGTAGTTACCCGCACACCCACACAAACCTGGGACTGAGCATCAGGCTGTTTCTCCCTCTGGATCCCTGGGCTCTGAGAGGTAGGGGGCAGATGTCTAGTCTGAGCGTGGCACGGCTGGGCTCTGGGGGGGGGGGGGTAATGGGGGAGTGTCTGGGCTACGGGGGCCCTGTGGTTGGGTTCTGTGGGAGGTGCAGGTATCTGGCTGGAGGGGGGGACATGGCTGGATTCTGGATGGGAGGGGTTGTGAGTGTCTGCCCCATCCCCCCACCCTGGCTGCACTCTGGTGGGGGGAAGGGACAGAGTTGTCATAACTCGGGAACTGGGTTGTCATAACTCTCTTTAACTCTTTACTCCTGGGGAAATATACTTGCTGACAGGTATTTTGAATTAAATTGCCAAAATAATTGAAACTGGTGTGATTATGTCATGAAATTTTGTCAAATAAAATTTGCGGAATTTAAAAATATTGTGTGCAAAATTTTTAATGATTTGGTGCAGAATTCTCCCAGGAGTATTCCTGGGCATATCACAGTGTAGTCTGTGCAACCTAGAAAAATCTTGGTCAAGAAGCAGAGAGATAAAGGTCTCTGCCCAAGAGAGATGATGCCTTTGAGGGGCCACAGAGGGAGAATGCAGGTGCAGTTGACCTGAATTTGAGACCTCTCACAAGGCCTGTGCACCATTTAAGCCTTTTTGACAGAGTCCGTGGCTTGGGGGCTTACATGGGATCTAAGTGGTGAATGTAGGCCTAATACAGGGCTGTCTTCACAGGGGTAAATTTCACACTATTTTTTATAAGGGGGAGGTAAACGTTTCATACAGAGTCCTCCAGATGGCCAAGGAGCAGCTTGGGAAAGTTCTGAATGAAATCTTATCCAGTCTGCCTGAGCTGGAAGAACAGTTGCCATGGTCTAGGACCTGAGAGTGTGAGCTCTCTGGACTCCTACTGAGTTGCAGAGATTTCTCTTCATGCAGAAGGAAGCATGAAATGTTACTGTGTTTTTAATAGTATCCCTGTTAAGTTTGGGGAAAATGAATGTGCTTTATTATTAAAGTTTAAAATTGAATTTAAATATTTGTATTGCCTGTATTGCAAAAACTACATATTAAAATAAAAAAAATCTTTACCTCTACAACTTTCTGCTCTACAAAATTCATTAAAATTTTAAAATGCTAAGATTCATGATCTAGCCTTTATTCATTAGCAATTTATAAGATGGAATTGATATTCATAGAAACTTAATAGTTCGCCAGTAAAACCATAATCCTTTATTCTGTCGTACACTGTGCTTGTTTAACTGTTCAATTGCTAGTTGCGTGATTTCTGTGTAAGAAAAATGATTCTTCCCATGGAATTTGCTGTGGAGCCATTCCAATGTTTTCTTCATCTCAGCATTTGCAGAGCTTGATTTGGAAGCCAAAAGTTACTGCAATATACCCACTAGCCCCTACACTAACTAGTCACTAAGAATCACAGGATCTGGATCTGGATAACCATGACCAGCTGACATGATTTTAAAATTGACTTGCCCTGGTCTGCACTGACTACAAAGTCACATTTGACATTGCATTGGTTAACATGTGTTCTAACATGACCTAATATTTGAGTGAAGACATGCCCTTTGTGATGCCTCTAGAAGGATAGCCACAACAAACTTACGCAATGTGCCATAAAGGGGATTCTCTGTGATAGCAAAAGACAACTGATATAAAATAACCCCTTTCTCTTTGGGAGGTACTGCTTATACTGTGAATTTTATATAATTCTTTGAGTATATTTAATTTTTCTCAATTTATTCCAGTTCATCAAGCACTAATCTAAATCCCTAGACACTTCACAGAATAGATAAAGAAATGACCAGATGGCATGCAAATGATCAAATATTACTTTTATTATAATATTTATATGTACTTTCTATCAAAAATAGGTGAAGAATGTGGTGGTGGTAGTGTTGTGACTGTTCATTATCCCATTAGTGGCTCTTCAGCAATTCCAGCAATGGTACAGCCTCTCCAATGGCAGCTGCTACACAAAAAAATGTCCCTGCTAGGAAATTTCCCTAGTGGGTGCCTGTATCTTTTTTCTATAAATTACACTATCAAGTTGACCTACAAATAGTATTAGTAGTCAGGCCCTGACTGCTGATTTCAGTTTCAGAGATAGTATTTTTTGGTCCTACACATCTAGTTGCTACAAAAGCAGTGAAAATGCTCCATCTCCTCTTAAGTGCTTTGAGATCTATAGATGCAAAATACTATACAAGATAGAAGTTTTATTATTATTTATTATTATTACTTGTACTCGTTTTACATGGGGGATGCTGCATAAATATCAGTGGAGTTACTCTTAATTTAGACCAGTATAACTGAGAGGAAAATCAGGTCCACATCTCCATCTGGGAAGTTTTTTCAGAGAAGGACACCACTGGGCAGGTTACTGCCAGTTTTTTCTTAACTTAAATGGATCACCAGAGACTCCTAAGCTCTGCTAAGAAGAAAAATGAGAATGCTGACATCATATTTGAGGCAGACTTCCTGTGATGCCTGGTTTCCCAATTTAGGGGATGAACAAGATCTAGATCCTGCATTCTGCTTGGGAGTCTAAGTGAAAATGTTTATTCCTTTTTTTTTTCCATTATTTTTAGGTTCATGTCAGATGAAGACTTACTTCAGGAAACCTAAGTCTTGAATCTACAAAAACTCATGCTAATCCTTAAAGGCTGAGATTTCAAAACCACCTAAAAGACTTGGTCATCCAATTCCCATAGGAAAATCCCACTCAAAAGATTCATCATGAAGTGCATATATTTTCATCTTTTTTCACAACTCCCTGCCTTATTGTTTTATATACCATTCCTCTTTTTTTCTTGAAGGAAGTGTCTTTTTTTCTCCATATATTTTATAACAGACATTTATTCTCAACCAGAGATTTCAAAGGACTCCAACCAGGCAAGTCTCAAGACTTCCATAGGTATGTTGCTGTCTAAAAAACTATAAAATCAGAAACATGAGCAGGGCATGGCAGTTGCAGGTTTCTACATCCAGCTACTGCAGTTATCCTTCTGCTAATCTTCCCTCTACTGCTGTTGCCACTCTACCCCTACTAAAGCTTTTCAACAGCAGTTGCTGTGCTTCCTCCACATTCTTCCCCCACTCTTGCTGTTGCTGTTTAGACAAGACTCCATTCACTGCTGCTGCTGCTGGTATCCAGTCTCCATGCTTCCTCTGCTTAGTGCCTATACCTTTTTTTGCACCACAATCAGGTAGTTAGATATGTAAGTGCACTCTATTTTTTGCAAGTGAACGAACTGCAGGCACAAATGGCACCCAAGAACAAGAGGGCAGAGCCACTGAAAAACTGACCTCAAAGAAAGTTAATGATGTAAAGCTATTGTTTTGAAATTGATGCCTTATATTCCAATACTCATCAATAAAAACTATAAGCAATTATTTTATGTTCATAAGAACCAAAGCTGTCATGTGCATGTTATTAAAATCTCTAACATAATTTATCTTTGAAATGATTGCTTAATCTGAGTTCCCTATAATTTAAACATTAAAACAAAATGCCAGATACTGTGATACATTTCACACCTCTTAGTCATTCATCTGCACAGTGTGCAAACAATTTATAAATCCTTTATTAATGTTACTTATTGAATCATTTATGATTTATTTTCTGTTCTTCAACCTATTAAATACTTTTTAAATTATAAAGAACTACTGATTAGGAGGAATATGGGAAATATAGATATTAGGGAATATGTGCCACTCCTATGTTAAAGTTATATCATAAGCAAATATTCAAAACTTTGTGGGGTTTTTATCATTCTTTATAGGAGAAAATCAAGTAATTTTAATGGGCGGGGGGGAGTTTGTTGTTGGGTTTTTTTGTTTTATACTTTCCATTATTTCCAATATTCTATTGGGTAAATTGTTGGGTTTTGGGGGTTTTTTGTAATATTTTGCTTTTTTCCCCTTTTGCCAAACATTGAAGGGTTTGGGGGGTTTTTACAAGGTTTTGACGTTAGCATAGGTATTAAGCATATATGATATAGTTCCTTGTGCTCTAGCTTTTATTTACAAGCCACACTACTGAACCACCAATATCATTTCCTGTAGCACCTTGCATATTCTTCATAGGTCTCTCATCCAAATATTGACTAGTCTTGATCTTGCTTAATTTGCATGCAATCATAATGCAGCTGCTTGTGCTCCATGAATCCAAGTGGGAGGGGAGCCATTAGCCCTGCCAACCATGTTGTATCCCCCAAAGAGGACAAGTCTGAGTGTGTAGAGGGAATATCAGGAACCTTCTTTGCACTCTGGGACAATGTTCTTGAAGCTGACTGTTGAAAAGTGGTGAGGCCAGTCAATAGACTTTGAAAAGGCTGAGTTCTCAAGTTAATCTGAAATAGGTTTAGTCAAAGGTTTCACATGTCCTCCAAGATCTTTGGAAAACTAGGTTCATACTGTATTTTTTATTTGCCTGGCACATATGATACCTGTTGTTAATTTAGATTTAAGGAGCAAAACCTATTCCCTTTCTGGAGAGAAAGGGCCCTCAGCATGGTTCCATTGCACAAGTATGAAGTTGGGAAGAAAATTAGGATGCTTTTAGGCCACAAAGAGGATTCACGTCCCTTGCATGTGTAACCCTTCTGCCCATCAGAGTTGGCAGCAACAAGGGCCGGGTTCAGTATCTAGGGGTTCCATTCCAATAACACAATACAAAACCGGCTCGAGCCCCCACCCAGTGACCTGGGACAAATATATACCACCCCCTCTGGGTGCCTCCAAGCGGCAATACTTCCCCTCTCGCAAGCACAGAGTCTGAATGTAGCAAAAGCCTTTTAATAACAGAGAGAAACAATGTGGCGTTATGTTGGGGAAAGACCACCAACAGGATTCATAACATAACCCATGAGCAAAAAACCCACCCCAAGCAAATTGGGGCGTGTCCTTTCCCTTTGGTTCTTGAGTCCCGCAAAGTCACCCAAAGTCCCAAAAGTCCAACAACCCAAAAGTCTCTGTCCCTGGTCAGTGCAGCACCAGAGTTTGAAAGTTTATCTGCAGAGTTTTACCTCTCAACCTGGGTGGAGATGGGAGGGGGCTTAAGGGGCACCTTACGTGATCCAAAGCCGATTGCCCCACCTCTCCATGGGGCGCCGCTCTGCCAGCCGTCCCTGCAAACTGTTCTGCTCACCGTCCCATGAGTCACTCTAAGCATCCCCCGAACTGCTCCACAATATATCTTCAGGCTCCCCCACTACTTAGTGATTTCAGCTTGAAGTAGGGGAGCCTCAGTGCTGATGCATGATTAGCCCAAAGTGAATTCAGCTCAGCAGCCTATAACTAGACTGCTAATAGAATCAAAATTAGCTCTGATATTCAACAGTAAAAAGAGGAGAAAGTGCAATTAGCATGTAAGGCCCTTATCAGGGGACCCATACCCCCAGATATTAATACCCATCTACAGCCTCTCTCCCATCACTGGGTTTTGGAACCCATGACCCTTGCCTAGCAAGTACTGCTTAGTTGATGGTGACTCCCTCCATCATAACAAAAGACCAAGTACAGTTCCACTGTCCTTGATTCACATAATCAGGATAATAACAGTTTATTCCTACCCCAATAACAGAGAAACTGGGGCTCCTACAGCAGCCAAAGTGACCATCTAGGCGGGGTGGGTGTGCCTATGCAAATGAGATCAGCCCCTGAAATTCTTTTCCACAACTCACCATGACTCGCCACCAGATGTCAGAGTAGAGCTCATCCTGACTTTGCTTACACATGCTTGTGCTCTGCAGGGGCTCTAAGAAAGGCAATGGCAATGCAATGTAATGGATTTGACTATGCAAATGCACCACCTCCTACCAATAGGAGAAGGCAAATGAATAACCCCACTGTCACTCCATGTCCTGGGGTGAGGATTCTTTCCATCCAGTCTCTGCAGAGTACCCGTGCTTCAGCCATATACTCAGCCTTGGCGTTCGGGGACAGGATTTGCTTGTAAATACATATTTGCAACTTTAATTTTATCTTTTTTTTTCGTTCTTCAAGGAAGAAAATTGCTTATTAGTTACACTATTATTATTACATTTTATATATTATCAGAGTGTACATAAATTACAGAAAGGCAACCATTGAGATTACACAGCACAGAATTACTCAGGGAGCCAAGTTAAAGTAGCAAGCAATATACCATACAATGCTCTTGTCTATTCTGTAAAGCAAAACAATTTAAACAAACAAAAGACCAAGAGACAAGACAGTTGTCAGGGTTCCTTCCCCACTCTGAACTCTAGGGTACAGATATGGGGACCTACATGAAAACCTCCTAAGATTACTTTTACCATCTTAGGTTAAAACTTCCCCAAGGTACAAACTATTTTACCCTTTGCCCTTGGACTTCCACTGCCACCACCAAACGTCCGGGTTTATTTTTTGAGAAACAGTTGTTTGGAAACATCTTTCCCCCCAAAATCCTCACCAAAACCTTGCACCCCCCTGCCTGAGGAAGGCTTGATAAAAGTCCTCACCAATTTGCATAGGTGACCACAGACCCAAACCCTTGGATCTTAAGAACAATGAAAAAAGCATTCCATTTCTTACAAGAAGAATTTTAATATAAGAAAAGGTAAAAAGAATCACCTTTGTAAAATCAGGATGGTTAATACCTTACAGGGTAATTAGATTCAAAACATAGAGAATCCCTCTAGGCAAAACCTTAAGTTACAAGGAAGACACAAAGATAAGAATATTCATTCTATTCAGCACAGTCTAATTTCTCAGCCATTTAAAGAAATCATAATCTAACGCGTATCTAACTAGATTACTTGCTAAGTTCTAAGACTCCATTCCTGTTCTGTCCCCGGCAAAAGCATCACATACACAGACCCTTTGTTTCTCCTTCCCTCCAGCTTTGAAAGTATCTTGTCTCCTCATTGGTCAGGTGCCAGCAAGGTTATCCTAGCTTCTTAACCCTTTACAGGTGAAAGGATTTTTCCTCTGGCCAGGAGGGATTTTAAAGGTGTTTACCCTTCCCTTTATATTTATGACAACAGTAAATAAAGGAAAACAAACAAACAAACAAACAAAAATCCTCACACAGGTGTGCAGAAGGAACAGTGGATAATATGGCATTTTCCTGAAAATTTCACCATTTTCTGTACATCTCAGATTCTAGTCTGACCTCCTTTATAACACAGGCCATAGTACCTCCCTGAAATAATTCCTAGAGCAGACCTTTTTTATTTTGAAATTCTCAGTGATGGAAAATCTACCATGACCCTTGGAAAATTGTTCCAAAGGTTAATTATTCTCACAGTTAAAAATTTACACCTTATTCCTAGTCTAAATTAATCTAGCTTCAATTTTCAGCCACTAGATCTTGTTATACCTTTCTCTGCTAGACTGAAGAGCTCATTATTACATATTCGTTCCCTGTGTAGGTACTTACACACTATAATCAAGACCACCCTTAACTTCTTTTTTAAAATTAAATAGATTGAGCTCTTTAAGCATGTTTTCTAATCCTTTAATCATACTCATGACTCTTCTCTGAACCCTATTTGCAGAGCTCCTATCCATCTGAGAGTCCTGGTAGAGCCAGCTTCCCATCTGATCCAGTTCACTCAACATGAAAACCAAGATTTCCTAAATTAAATAAGGAGGCCACTTTATACCACTTCATTCATATTACATTAACATTTGAGATTCAGGGCTATATTGCTAATGTAACCCAGACACCTCCTGGGTTTGGTGTTCTGTCCCATCTAGTGGCACCGAGACTGCTTAGAGAGAGAGTGATATTAATGAGTTTGCTCTATAGCCTTAGCTAATGGGCATGTGGCTTTTAGCTCATGCAGTAGAGGCTCATACATTTAGCTCCAGAAGTTCCAACAACCGGGGCTGTTGGTGTTCCACTAACACCAGTGCAGCAGCTCTGCTGAGAGCAGTCCTTGAGTAGATCAGGCACCAGTAGCTGCCGATGCTTTAATATTATGTAGATGTGCTAGCTGCAGCCTGTAAAACATACCCTACTTTACAGTGAATAAATAAATAAATAAATACAATTAAAAAACTCTCATAGTTGTCCAGTAAATTTGAGCATATTTGGATCTGTAAGCAGAAAAAATGAAGACTGAAAAATCTATCGTATGGTTGTGCCATCCCCAGCCTCCATTCCTCCCCAACTACTGATAGATGGAGAAAGAGGCTAGATTCATCAGATAAATTAATTGCTGAGAATTATTCATTCACATCTAGTTAAAAATTATTGGTAAAGAGTACAAAGTTTTCTCCCCCTACAGTTGGATCTAGATTGAGTCAAAAGATTCACGATGTAATGTAAAGTCCAATTATTCATGTCTCAATAATGGTAACATATAGCAAAATTTTCAGAAACCTTCTAAATCCATCACTAACTTTGCACACTCAGTAGCTGACCTCCAAGTGATCTGCTGCATACCATCTCTCCATCTCCTTGCTAATCATCTCCTACTTCAATGACCCACCACCGTTCCTTCCATTATAACTTTCTTGAGGTTATTTCCATCTCTACTACTAAAGTGACTCAAGTACATAAATTTGCTCCTGTTGATTTCTGACAACAGAGTCTGTTTCTTTCCAATAATATTTCTAACATAAACACTTGTTTTCTTTTCTATCCCAGAGATACAGAAGAGTCTTTACCAGCACCACATCTCAAAGGCTTCAATTTTTCTCTTGTCAACAGCATTAGTTTTTCAGGATTCACATACAGAAGTCGCTATGGAAAAAATTAAGTTTTTCACCAGTCAAACCATGTTTCTTCCACACTTTCATAAGGAAGTCCATGTCTGGACAAGCCATCCCTAGTCTTCCAGTTTCTTTTGAGCAGCCTCCTTGGTTGGATATGTATGATCCCAGATAATTAAATTCATCTACTGCCTCTACAATTTAACCATTGATTGGGATGTCCACTTGCATCCTGTTGTTATTGATCATGTCTGTGTACATGTATTTTGGTTTTGCCACATTCAAAAATAGTCCATATTCTTAACCACTTTTATGGATTCCAACATTCATTGCATTGCATATGATGGTTGCAGCAAAGAGCATCAAATCATCAGCATTTCTGAGGTCAGTTATAAGGTGAAAATGAAAATCCCAGCTCTTTTCACTTTTTTCAAAACCTTCTAGGACTTGAAATTCTGCAAACATGTTGACAAGACTTGGGGACAGAATACATTCTTGTCTCACACCCTACCTTTCCCTCACCCACTGCTCTTTACACTGTGGTCAGTTGTTGACAGTAAAGACTTGTGGTGAGTTCAATGAAAGACTCTGGAATCCTCATGTCTGCCAGTATCCTCAAAAGATGGTATGTTGGATGGTATCAAATGAGCAGTCGATGAAACACATAATCAATGGGTGATTACAGTCCCTGCATTTTTCAATGATAGGACAGATATTCCCTATTTGATCATGTGTGCCTCATTCCTCTCTGAAGCCAGCTTGTTGTGGCAGTAGTTCTGCTTCCAGCATTCACTTCATGTAATTCTGAATTATATAATGCAGCACTTTACTTTCATGTGATACCATGGAGATGGTACAATAATTACTGCACTCTGTGATATCCCCTTTCTTTGCTAAGGGTGAAAGACTCCAGTTAATTTCTAATCATCCATATATCATTGCAAATTTTCCACATGAGATCAATACCATGGCCACCACTTGCTTTTAGCAAATCTGCTGGTACGTTATCTACTCCTGATGCTTTCCCAGGCTTCATTTTCATAATAGCACACACCACATCTTCTTACAGAATTGATGACTCTGACTCTGTACTTTTCTTTCAGGCTTCCTGTATTGTAAGTGGCTCAGATGAAGATTGCAGACTGGCACAATAGGTTTACCACCTGAGTTTGATATCGCCTTTAGTGAGAATTCTGCCATCATGATTTTTTATGATGTGTGGTCACAGGGAAAACTTTTTAGTAAGAAGTCTGACCATTGTGAACATACCTTTTGTAATATTACTCTTTACAATTCTCAGATTCCTTGCATTTTGCCCTGATTTATTCATTCTTGTCTTATATATTCTTTCTTAGAAAATATCTGCTCAATTCCCTGTATTTTCTCCTATGTTCTTCAGTCTCCAAGCCACATTCTTTCACTCTGCCTTTTTATTTTATTTCAGGCCAGCTCAAGCACCTTTTCCATTAACCATGGTGTGGTCTGTTACTCACTTTTCACAGTGTGTGCTTTGGTGACTTCAAGTATGATAGTTTTCATCTTATTCCAAAGTTAGTTCAGGTTGTTCTCTTCTTTCACCTCTGACTGTGCCACAAACCTATTCTAGACAGAAGTCATGTAATTCTCATTGATTATGAACAAGTCCAGATGCAGTGGACCTGTCAAATGTCTTATCTATTTAAGTTTTAATTTTATGTTAGAAGCTAGCAGGTCTGATCCAAAGCCTGTGCTTTGGAAAGTGAACATCCAGTGGACAAAGAATCTCCAGCATATCATTGATTTGGTTCTTTGTCATACCTGTGACATTCTATACCTTGGGGGAACATATTGTAATCCCCATATTCTTCATTTTCATATAATTGTGATCTCACATATAAAGCATGCCTTATAAGTTATCAGTGGAATGGTTATGATCTGCTGAAAGTCATTTCTCTATCCATATATGTGTATCATTAATGCATATGAAGTTATGAGAATTGTGTTGTATGGTGATCACTAAAGCATGCTGTAAGTTGGGGAATGAGCCAGATATTAGCTCCTCAGAGGCAACAGTAAGGAAAGTAACCAATGCCCGGGCAGTGTGTCAGAGGCTCCCCTTGGGATAACAAGCCTGGTACATATTAATTTCTTTGTTAAATTTACGAACTCATATAAGCTTGCAGCATCCAGCGGGTATAACTGGACACTGCAAGATGGAGGTTCCTAGGGTTGTGTCTGGAACCAGAGATATTGGCTAGTGTCATTCAGTTGCAAGTATCTGGGAGCAGCTTACTGCCAGAGGCTATGCGTGAACAGCCCAGGTGTTGGGGTTCTCACAGCAAAGGAGGGTAAGGCTGGCTCCCAGAGTCAAGGATTGGGGTGACCTAGCAGATCACTGGCCCGGATAACACCAGAGGGGAATGTCACAACACCATCAGGTGATATCTATGTATATGAAACCTAGGATGCTAGATTAAGATGGTGTTTGTAATGACCAAATGATTAGAGCAGCAGAAGTCCCAAGTTCCAACTGAAATGATTCTAGAACTGTTGCAGGATATTATTGTTGGGTCCAATTTTTTTCTCCAAGGGGCTGGTTTATATGTGTGTATGAGCTATCTATTAGAGGGCTTTCCCTCAACCCTCCCACTTCCTTGGTTCTTGTCACGCAGACAGCAAGCAGTAGAAGACCAGAAGTCCAAATTGCAGACAATGCAATGTTTATTGGGGTTAGTTTCCAAGCAAGCATATTCGGAAGCCCTTAACATCAGTCGGGCTTATCTCTATATTCCAATAGAGCCTGTTCCCCAGTGTTCTATTCCCAGCTCTGACGCTGCAGAGCATTTACCCCGTGTCCCCCTTCCCAGCTCTGACGTCGCAGAGCCTTGCTGTTGTCCCTGTTCCCTATTCCCTGTTCCCATTCCCCCTCCCGTCCCCGCTTAGCAAGCATGATTCCAGTTTCCCGTTCCCTAAACTTCCTGTTTGACCCCAGTTTATATGGTAATATTCTCAGCTATACCTTAACCAATCATTTTACTGAAATTTAACTAACCAATCCTAACATATTGTAACATGTCCCACTACCCTAATTAACTTACACCTAGCAAAATTAATTATACAGCAGATAGAAACAATTAGAGAACCAGACAGATTAACAATAGAAAAGTGGGGGCCATAAAGATAAAACACTCAGAAATGAGGGTTTCACAGCCACAACCATTGATAAGTGATTTCTTGCCAGACAGGATGATATCAAACTAAGTTTTCTTTAACCATCTTTATCTGGTGGTGATAGGCACTATCAGGACAGGATTGTCTTCCTAACAGCCCAATAGCACCTTCTTTCAATGTGGCTGGTTTGGAATGTGAGGATGTAACCATTCACTTCCCAGCTTATGGCTGCCTCTGCTGCTTAACCAAAGGCCTTAGCCTAAGAACAAGGCCTCAGACTATCCTAGTGAGAAAAGGCCCGTACACAGGAGAACTGTGATTTTGATTCTTTGTTTTATACCTCTATAACTAGCTAAGTGATAAAAAATACACCTAAATTCTTAAAATATAGGCCTTTACAGGCAGGCCTATATATCTATAGTCTAACACTATCTATCATTCATGCATAATTTTAATGTGGTTTGGAAGGGAGGAGAAGTTGATATTTCAACTTCTTATTGAATTGAACTACTTTGCAAATAGTCACAAGTAGGTTTTGATTTCCACTAGCATAAATGAGTGAAGAGCTAACTATTATTTAACTATTTAATAACTAACACTATTATTTAAGTGCCTATGGGACATATGCTGATCTCAGTCATGCTCATGGAACTCAATGAAACCAAACTTGCACCTGTGTAACTGGGAGCATGTACATAACCATATCCCAGATCCGACAGGATGGACATTTTAATAGTCAAGTAAAATGACAAAAATAGGGTCTAGCTGACATCTCTTCTAGGGTCTATAAACCTACATCTGAAAAGAGTAAGGGGAGGAAGAATGTCATCCTAACTGTGTTTTGTTTAACTTGGCCATTTGAACTGCGAATGCTTTCCTAATTTGAGGCCAGAGAGGTGACTTGACCTTAAAGACTTAGGGCCAAAGTCTGTTCTCAGTTTTTCACTGAGGTAACTGAGACCAGAATATGGCACTTAACATGGTGGAAATGTATTTTCCATATTTGGAAATGTAAAATGCTCCAAATCTTGAATATTACAAAAAAATCAGTAATAAGTAAATGAGCAGTTTGCCATAGTTGCCTGTGGGGAACAATATAATGTAACCCATTGTAGACAATTCTCACAAAATTCTTATGAGTATCTAGGTAGCTATTTTTTTCTTAAAAGCCTGCCTCTTCCAGGCAAGTGATTATGTGAGAATTGGGGCTGTCAATTAATCACAGTTAACGCCTATGCTTAACTGAAAGCAAAATTAACACATTAATTTTTTTAATGCATTAATCGCATACCTGTGGCTGGGACTTGAGACATCACTGGGGGGGGTGGAAGGCTGAAGCCCCAGGCCACAGCTCCAGAGGTGGTGGAGGGGCTGAAGCAGCCCCAGCCCACAGCTTCTCATGGGGGGGGCGGCTAGAGAAGCCTCAGCCCACAGCTTCCCGGGTGGTGGGGGGTGCTGGAGTCCTATTCCCTGATCCCCAAGATGGCTGAAGCCCCAAGAGCAGCGGCGCCTAGAGCCCGCAGCCCTGACCTTATATTTGAAAATATAGAAAACCTCCAAAAATATTTAAATAAATATTATAATATTGTTTAGCAGTGCTTTGTTTTAACAGAGATTTTTTTAATCTTGCGATTAATCACAATTAATATTTTTAATCACCTGACAGCCCTAGCGAGAATCTCCACTTCCATTGTAAAAATAATAATAAACTGTGTTTTTAGCCCACATAGTTGTGAGAAAAGTTTGAAAACATGAAGCAAGTATACCCTAAAGGCTTCATAACCCAAAAGTTCAATATAAAGGACCCAAAATTGATTATTTTTTTTAAATGTGATTTTTAATTCAGCCTCATAGTGTTTTGGGATCTGACATGTGATTTTTAAATGCATGTGTTTGGCACTACTTAAGTGTGCAAAAAAGAATCTGCTTACACTGCAGATTCTTCTATCTAAAGTAGTTTCTTAAAGCTGTCATGAGAGACGCCAGTATTCCACACTGTTCATTAGAGAGTAAAAATTGTGTACAACTACAACAAAGATAAACTGTATGTGAAATTATTTTCCCATTTATTTTGACTGTTCAGAGTGAGCTTTGCCACTATTGTTATTAATGATGCTGTGTTCCTGACTCTGATACAGAGAGCTGCAGCGACACAGGAGCTAGTGAACAGAGCTGTAAACCGGGGAGTTTGAGTGGGAGTTTGTATTGTGGTGCTTGTTTGGGGTTTGTTTTTGCTGTGTGGGGTGGTCTTTTGGTGTGGCTTGTGTTTCCCAGATTAACAGGACTTAGATGGGAAGGCTATGACAGATAGGGAGGCAGCTGTGGGAGTGACTCGTGTAGTGGAAGACTCAATGAGGATGACTGGATGTGGAAGCTGTAGTATGTACATGATCCTGAAGGGGGGACCTGGTAAGAGTTTTTTCTGCATGAAATGCCATCTGATAGAGCTGATGGAGGAAAAGATCCGAGGTTTGGAGATGCAGGTGGAAAGTCTGGTTGAGTTTAGGAAGGGGTTTGAGCAGATGATGGAGCAAAGACATGAGGTATCTGAAGGGAAAGGCTGAGACTTACAGATGGAAGCAGGGCTGGGGAATTTTGAGGGGAGACTGAGTGAGGAAAGTGGTCAGTGGAAGCATGTGACTAAAAGAACCAGGCAGAGGAAAAGACGGGCTACTGAAGGAGAAATAGAGCTCAGGAACAGGTTTGCAGAGTTGGAAAATGAAGAAGGGGCTCAGCAGGTAGTTGCTGAAGGTGGAAGGGCAAGGAAGAAGAGAAGAGAGGTTAGTCCTATAGGGAAAGGGGAAGAGTCAAGGGAGACTACACCAAATATGAGCCCCAGGAGGATACAGGATGGGTTGAAGAGGATTATAAGGGAAAACAGGAATGGGAAGAACTTGCAGCCAGAGGGAACAGGGGAGAGACTGAAGAATAGCACCGTCACCAGGAAAAGGCAGGTCTATGTGATCGGGGACTCTTTACTGAGAAGAATAGATGGGCCTGTAACTAGAGCTGATCCAGAGAATAGAAGGGTGTGCTGTCTTCTGGGTGCTAAGATACAGGATGTAGACCTGAGGTTGAAAAGGATCCTAAAGGGAGCGGGAAAGAAGCCCGTATTTATCCTTCATGTGGGAACAAATGATATGGCTAGATTCTCGCTGGAAAGTATTAAGGGAGACTATGCTAGGCTGGGGAAGATGCTTAAGGAAATCGAGGCTCAGGTGATCTTTAGTGGGATTCTGCCTATTCCTAGAGAAAGGCAACAAAGGTGTGACAAGATTATGACTGTCAACAAATGGCTTAGGCAGTGGTGCTATAAGGAGGGCTTTGGGATGTATGGCCACTGGGAGGCATTCATGGAGAGAGGACAGTTCTCTCGGGATGGATTTCATCTGAGTAGGGAAGGAAATAGACTTCTAGGATGGTGGCTGGCACAACTGATAAAGAGAGCTATAAACTAGGAATTTGGGGGAGATGGTTGGGAGATGTCCAGGTGATCTCCACGCCAGATTTTAGCATTGAGAGGGAAGAAGATGAAGTAAGAAAGGATACAGTCGTGGGTAGGAGAATGTATATAAGGAGCGAGGGCAGTGTAGATACCAGTCTAATAGGTTATACTGGCTGTAGAATGACTGTGCCTAATATGGTACAAAATGTGAGCGAGGCCAAACAGCAAAAATTAAGATGTTTGTACACCAATGCGAGAGGCCTAGATAACAAAATGGAGGAACTAGAGCTACTGGTACAGGAAGTGAAACCAGATATTATAGGGATAACAGAAACCTGGGGGAATAGTAGTCATGACTGGACTACAGGTATTGAAGAGTATGTGCTGTTTAGGAAAGACAGAAATAAAGGTAAAGGTGGTGGAGTAGCATTGTATATCAATGATGAGGTAGAATGTAAAGAAATAAGAAGCGATGCAATGGATAAGACAGAGTCCGTCTGGGCAAAAATTACATTGGGAAAGATAACTAGTAGAGCCTCTCCTAAAATAGTGCTTGGGGTGTGCTATAGACCACCGGGATCTAATTTGGATATGGATAGAACCCTTTTTAATGTTTTTAATAAAGTAAATACTAATGGAAACTGCATGATCAAGGGAGACTTTAACTTCCCAGATATAGACTGGAGGACCAGTGCTAATAATAATAATAGGGCTCAGATTTTCCTAGATGCGATAGCTGATAGATTCCTTCATCAAGTAGTTGCTGAACCGACTAGAGGGGATGCCATTTCAGATTTGGTTTTGGTGAGTAGTGAGGACCTCATAGAAGAAATGGTTGTAGGGGATAATCTTGGTTTAAGTGATCATGAGCTAATTCAGTTCAAACTGAACAGAAGGATTAACAAAAATAAATCTGCAACTAGGGTTTTTGATTTCAAAAGGGCTGACTTTCAAAAATTAAGGAAATTAGGGCAGTGGATTGGACTGAAGAATTTATGGATCTAAAGGTAGAGGAGGCCTGGGATTACTTTAAATCAAAGCTGCAGAAGCTATCGGAAGCCTGTGTCCCAAGAAAGGGGAAAAAATTCATACGCAGGAGTTGTAGACCAAGCTGGATGAGCAAGCATTTTAGAGAGGTGATTAAGAAGAAGCAGAAAGCATACAGGGAGTGGAAGATCAGAGGGATCAGCCAGGAAAGCTACCTTATTGAGATCAGAACTCATAGGGATAAAGTGAGACAGGCTAAAAGTCGAGTAGAGTTGGACCTTGCAAAGGGAATTAAAACCAATAGTAAAAGGTTCTATAGCCATATAAATAAGAAGAAAACTAAGAAAGAAGAAGTGGGGCCACTAAACACTGAGGATGGAGTGGAGGTTAAAGATAATCTAGGCATGGCCTAATATCTAAACAAATACTTTGCCTCAGTCTTTAATAAGGCTAAAGAGGAGCTTAGGGATAATGGTAGCATGACAAATGGGAATGAGGATATGGAGGTAGATATTACCATATCTGAGGTAGAAGCGAAACTGAAACAGCTTAATGGGACTAAATCTGGGGGCCCAGATAATCTTCATCCAAGAATATTAAAGGAATTGGAACCTGAAATTGCAAGCCCATTAGCAAGAATTTTTAATGCATCTGTAAACTCAGGAGTTGACCGAATGATTGGAGAATTGCTAATATAATTCCTATTTTTAAGAAAGGAAAAAAAAGTGATCCAAGTAATTACAGGCCAGTTAGTTTGACATCTGTAGTATGCAAGGTCCTGGAAAAAATTTTGAAGGAGAAATTAGTTTAGGACATTGAAGTAAGTGGTAAATGGGACAAAATACAACATGGTTTTTCAGAAGGTAGATCATGCCAAACCAACCTGATCTCCTTCTTTGAGAAAGTAACAGATTTTTTAGACAAAGGAAACACAGTGGATCTAATTTACCTAGATTTCAATAAGGCATTTGATACCGTGCCACATGGGGAATTATTAGTTAAATTGGAAAAGATGGGGATCAATATGAACATCAAAAGGTGGATAAGGAATTAGTTAAAGGGGAGACTACAACAGGTCCTACTGAAAGGCGAACTGTCAGGCTGGAGGGAGGTTACCAGTGGATCAGTTTTGGGACCAATCTTATTTAATCTTTTTATTACTGACCTCGGCACAAAAAGTGGGAGTGTGCTAATAAAGTTTGCAGATGATACAAAGCTGGGAGGTATTGCCAATTCAGAGAAGGATTGGGATATTATACAGGAGGATCTGGATGACCTTGTAAACTGGAGTAATAGTAATAGGATGAAATTTAATAGTGAGAAGTGTAAGGTTATGCATTTAGGGATTAATAACAAGAATTTTAGTTATAAGCTGGGGACGCATCAATTAGAAGTAATGGAAGAGGAGAAGGACCTTGGAGTATTGGTTGATCATAGGATGACTATGAGCTGCCAGTGTGATATGGCTGTGAAAAAAGCTCATGCAGTTTTGGGATGCATCAGGAAAGGTATTTCCAGTAGGGATAAGGAGGTTTTAGTACCATTATACAAGGCACTAGTGAGACCTCACCTGGAATACTGTGTGCAGTTCTGGTCTCCCATGTTTAAAAAGGATGAATTCAATCTGGAGCAGGTACAGAGAAGGGCTACTAGGATGAGCCGAGGAATGGAAAACTTGCCTTATGAAAGGAGACTTAAGGAGCTTGGCTTGTTTAGCCTAACTAAAAGAAGGTTTAGGGGAGATATGATTGCTCTCTATAAATATATCAGAGGGATAAATGCAGGAAAGGGAGAGGAATTATTTAAGCTCAGCACCAATGTGGACACAAGAACAAATGGGTATAAACTGGCCACCAGGAAGTTTAGACTTGAAATCAGACGAAGGTTTTTAACCATCAGAGGAGTGAAGTTTTGGAATAGCCTTCCAAGGGAAGCAGTGGGGGCAAAAGATCTATCTGGCTTTAAGATTCTACTCGATAAGTTTATGGAGGAGATAGTATGATGGGATAATGTGATTTTGGTAAGTAATTGATCTTTAAATATTCAGAGTAAATAGGACTAATCCCCTGAGATGGGATATTAGATGGATGGGATCTGAGTTACCCGGGAAAGAATTTTCTGTAGTATCTGGCTGGTGAATCTTGCCCATATGCTGAGGGTTTAGCTGATCTCCATGTTTGGGGTCGGGAAGGAATTTTCCTCCAGGGCAGATTGGAAGAGGCCCTGGAGGTTTTTCACCTTCCTCTGTAGCATGGGGCATGGGTCACTTGAGGGAGGATTCTCTGCTCCTTGAAGTCTTTAAACCACGATTTGAGGACTTCAATAACTCAGACATAGGTAACGTTTTTCGTAGGAGTGGGTGGGTGAGATTCTGTGACCTGCGTTGTGCAGGAGGTCGGACTAGATGATCAGAATGGTCCCTTCTGACCTTAGTATCTATGAATCTATGAAAGAGCAGGATTGGCTTTGTGGTGGGTTAAAATGGAAGGTGGAGTAGCCATTCTTAAGAGTATTTTCAGCACCTTCACTCTCTATGACATCAAATTGTTGGCTTTAAAAAGACAGAGATGAGGGCACTTAGCACCTTGCTGGATTAGGGACCTCTTGGGTGTTAGGCTTTATGAACAGAAAGGTCTCAGCCAGTACAGTGTTCTGTCCCAACCTCCCCCTAATTGAGGAATCGGTTAGAAGATCAACAGTAATAGGGCATATCTCATAACAAAGTGTGTGGTAAAATTCTTCTCCACAATTCTATAGGCTGATCCTTTAACTGTCTCTTTTTCACCAAAGACTGCTGAATTAGGGAGTGATTTGTGTATTTTAAACAATATATAAACCTCTAGTCAAGCTGGCTGTTTTTCTTTCAATAAAAATGCTTATACCTTTCTTGGATCATATTAAAGAAGTTCTGTATTAAAGTCACAAATGAGTTTGTTTTCCCATGGTTTGAATTCCAGGGTATTACTGGTTAAGAGGCCTCTTGGTCTTTGGTACTGTTTCTCTCCCTCTATGTGTGAAACTTGCAAGCTGCTAATTATGTTATTACATTCTAAGACAGAGTCTGTTCTCAAAGCAATTCTTTGTAATAACTACTCACACAGAGTAGAGACTCAAAGCATTACTCTGTAACAACAGAAACAGCACCCAGAGACTCCCCACGCTTTTGTTGTATTCATCTCACTTTGTTAACAATTGTGATTAAAATAGAGATAGAGGATGTATGTGGATGGATGCTTGGTGTGGATAATAACTGAATGATCAGGGAGGTGCCAGCCTAAGAATCCAGTGTCCATCGGCTGAAGAAGGCGTCAAGTGGAAATTACCAGAGGACCCCCGGAGGGCAGACTGGAATCCACCCAACAGCCTCAAGAATGGGAGAACCAAAGAACAAGATTACATCTGGCAGCACGGAGCCATCAGGAATGTACTATCTGCTAATTGATTCAGCAACAGCATGATGAAGCAATTCCCATAGACTGGCATAGGAAGAAATTCCTATAAAAATGGACTCTAGAAAGTGAGAACTTTGGGGTCTGATTCTGCAAACCAACTTCCAGGAGCATCAGATGTGCATCTGACAAGGCCCTGCTCCCTCCTCATGTCCAGGCCACCTGGCCAGTGGCTTGGCATGAGCAACTCTAAGGCTGGTAACTATGACAACAACCTTGCAGAACCTATGTGTGTGTGTGTGTGTGTGTGTGTGTGAATAAATATGAGATTGAATGGAATGTTATAGCTGTAACTAACTGCTTACTATGATTCTTTCTGTATTCACAATAAATGTGGTATTTTGCCTTTTCCCCTTTAATAAGATCCTGCTGGTTTTTATTTTATTGGTATAACATTTTGGTGGAAAATTGCGAAAGGGGGAATATTGGTAAAAAACCTTAGTTATTGTAAATATTGGTGTATACACCACCAGCTATATTGAGCTAGGCATTTCTATTGGGTTAACCAGACCTGCTGGCCTCCAGGAAGGTAGCAGGGAAAAACTGGTTAACCAGACCTGCTGGCCTCTGGGAAGGTAGCAGGGGACCTGCTGGCCTCCGGGAAGGTAGCAGGGGAAAATGTATAAATTAAGCTAAGATTATTAAAAACGATCAGGTTAACCAGACCTGCTGGCCTCCGAGAAGGTAGCAGGGAAGAACAGGTTAACCAGACCTCCTGGCCTCTGAGAAGGTAGCAGGGAAGAACAAGTTAACCAGACCTGCTGGCCTCTGAGAAGGTAGCAGGGGACCTGCTGGCCTCCGGGAAGGTAGCAGGGGAAAGTGTATAGATTAAGCTACGATTACTAAATCTAAGTCCTATTGTTCACTGAGATATCGGGGCAGCAAGAAGGCCTAAGGGCCAGGCTAAGCTACTTGCTGGAATAAGGAGTAGCAGGTTCAGAAAATCTAAGCTGTGTCACTCACTGACCTGTGTTAGGTGTGACGAGGAAATTTGATAAGCTATGATTTCAGAATGTAGGCTGTGTCACTTGCTAAGTAATACCAATAGTGACAAAGAAATTGAAATATCAATGTTAAGATGTTTAAAAGAAAACAGGGTAAGCCAGTACCAGAGGGAGGAATGGAGTCAGAAGGAACTCCAACCTCACCTTTTGTTAAAGAAATTACAACTTTTAAACAAATCCTTCAAAAATTTGGGCACAGTCCTTGCACTAAACAAGCCCTAGCTGATGTCTGCACTATTTTGGACCTAGAGGATAGGCTCAGTATATCCTCATATACAAACCTTCTAGTGCTGCCAAAAGAGATGCAGCAGCAATTTGGTTGTTGTGGGATGCATGTAAGGGTTCTTACCTCCGCTTGTCTTCACGTAAAGAGGAAAAGGCACAAACGGAAAAGGGAGCAGACAATTGGAAGGTGCTGGCTATTAATACCCAAAGTCAGCTGAAAATCGTGGAAGAGGCACTCCAGGAATGCAAAAAGAGAGAAAGATTCCTGGCAGACCAAGCTAAAGCCTCTGAGAAAATTGAAAGAGAGAATCATGTGCTCCAAGGTATGGTAAAGAAATCAACCTTGAAGCAGGGCAGAGCACCTGCAAATCATAGTAGCTGTGAATCACTAATTAAGAGTCTGAGACAAAAATTGGGCTTTGCCTCTAAACAGGTAGCAGCCGTTACAGCAGGTGAAGGGGGAGAAGGTCCTGTGTAGGGCACCCCCAGGCATAATTACAAAGAGAAAAGAGAGTGAAAAAGTTAACTCTGCAGAGGCTGGAGGGAATTAAGCAGCTAAACTTTGTGAAAATGTTAAAAAGAAAAAGTGTTAGAGAAAGAGCATTCTTGGTTTCTTTGCAGTCATTCTGAAGAAAAATGGGCCCTTTTCCAAAGGAATGTCTGTAAATTAGCCAGGCAAAAATAAAGTATCTGATTAAAATCATTTGACTATGGACAATTTAGTCAAATTTGCTAAAAGAACATAAGAGGGTCTATTGGAACTTAACTGCCTCAAATGTATAGAGGGAATGTAAGATGTAAAAAACAGAGCAGTGTGGAAGGGATGTTAAGATAAAGAAAATGCATATGTATCTATCTGTGTGTGTGTAAATATGTAAAGTTCTAAGGACCAATTGGTTTTGTTTTTGTTTTAAATAATGCCACTAAAAATCCATTTGACTCTTTAATTCAAAGTTGAAAAAATGACAGACCTTTTTGCTAGACACAGGTAATTAGTGTTGTTTGGCTTTGGGATTTGGCATTTAATCCTTAAAAGGTAACTCAATGCTTTACAAAATTTAAAATATTTTTAAGTTGTGGTTGCAGCAGGGCAGTCAAAATCAGGAGAATAGAAGGAAAAAAATTCTGGATTTTTTTGTTTGTTTGTTTGTTTGGTTTTGTAACAAAATAGATGAGAGCTGTAGTAAATAAATAAATAAGAAGAAATTTAAAAAGATAGCGCCCCTCTGAAGCTACAGCAGGGGTGAGGTGCACAAAACAAAAAGAAGCAATGTTAGAAACACTGAGTCTTAAAATGGCTCTGAGTAATCAGACTTACTTTGATAAAGGTACATGAAAACTCTGTAAGCAAAAAAAAAAAAAGAAATAGTTACACCTTATGTAAAAATTTATATGGATAATAGAAGTTAAACTATGGAAGGAATGTGCATTTGCCCCAGAACATGTGCAGGGTATATTGTAGAAGGGGCAAAAGAAATGCAAACATACCATGCTACTTAATAAAATGCTATTAGGGCTCCAAAGGGAGCCACAATAGGCTGGGTTTTCCTTTTTAGATTGCTGTGTGTTTTGGAAGCAGAAGTTAAAAAAAAGTGATCAAAACTCTGGTGAAAGTTGATTGTGTCCCTTTTAAGATAGAGTCTCTGAGCTGCTGATAGCTTTAAATCCAAAAGCAGGAAGCGTCTGTGAAAATGCAAATTACCTAAATGATAAAGGAAGAAAAGAACTAGCAGCACAAAGGAGCTACAGATAAAGGACATACCCGGTCAGCAAACAAATTGTCTAAATAAAAAGCATGGTATAACAAGATAATTTTAATAAATTTAATGATAATAAGTACCCCTATAACAATGTATAGTGTGTATGATTTTTGGAAAAATCCTTTAAGGTCATATGGTAATGATGCTTCTCAGCTATTACCTGTAAATAAACTTAAAGCTTGACACAGCAGGAAAAATGTTATAAACTTGGTCTGCTGTATAAGAAGGAAAACTGAGGTACCCCACCACATGGATTTAATGACTAAACAGAGGGATCATTTCCCCATAACCCTTAAAAGACAAGCCATTGGAACCTGGCCTGCCTATAGAACAAAAACAGGAAAATGTGGGGGTAATTCCTCTGTTTTGCCTGCAATCAGCAAGGGTATTTGTAAAAGAAATATTTTAAGCAATAATCTGCCACCCCAAAGGGGGTAGAACCATGTTGTTTTTGTCTTTCAGAAAATCAGGAAAAGCTGATGCCCGCTGAAGAGCAATCCAATATCATGAATCTACTGTCACAATAGAAATTGTGTTTTGTGTTCTATGTTTTGTCTTGTGTTTTGTCTTGTTGCTAGCACTGTTGTGTGTTTAAAAAAAATACTGAAGACCTGCAGGTAATTAAAAATAAATTAAGCTCTCTGTCCCAGCTACAAGAAAAGGAGTACTTGTGGCACCTTAGAGACTAACAAATTTATTAGAGCATAAGCTTTCGTGAGCTACAGCTCACTTCATCGGATGCATCCGATGAAGTGAGCTGTAGCTCACGAAAGCTTATGCTCTAATAAATTTGTTAGTCTCTAAGGTGCCACAAGTACTCCTTTTCTTTTTGCGAATACAGACTAACACAGCTGCTACTCTGTCCCAGCTACAGGACAGCCTGATATAAAAACAAGTACATGTCAATGTAGACTTTGTCCAAATTGGTCTGGGTAACCTAAAAGCCCAATGGAATCTTTGGCAATGGCTTAATATTACCACATGGCTTATGCATAAGAAAAAATTTAGAAATAGGAAAATACACAGCCATAGCTATGGGATGCACTGAAATGCAGATACTTGCCCTAGCTATTTTGGAACACGAAATGTTCTGGGTCATATTGGGAAATATTAAGGGTTTGATGCATTTGTTAAAACAAAGGAAGAGATCATCGTTTGACACTTATCAATATGAATGGATGCAATACATTTCCATATTGTAAAACCAGACTTCTTAATGGGAGAAATTGTTGTCAAAATTGCACACCAACAGTCCCTAGAGGCAAAGGTATTGAAGGTTAGCCCACTCCCCATATTACACATGGGATCCTTCTGGCTACCCTGGACCTCGAGCCAGTGGGCTGGGGAGGGAGGGAAGCTATAGGACACTAGAGGTTGTACTGAATGGACTTCTCAAAAGTGGGAGTGCCTCACCTTGCCTGTTGCCCCAGAACCTTGTAATAAAGATACATCACTAGGATCATGTATGTGGGATGAATTAGAATCACAAACTCAAATTGCCTCACAGTACCTTCTCTTGAATAGGCTACATAGAAAGTGACACTAACGATTATAAATCTTATGGGAATTATGTTGGATCATATTAAAGAAGTTGATAATATCATATTATCAAAAGGGGAATTATGTTGGATCATATTAAAGAAGTTCTGTATTAAAGTCACAAAAGAGTTTGATTCCCCATGGTTTGTATTCCAGGGTATTACTGGTTAAGAGGTCTCGTGGTCTTTGGTACTGTTTCTCTCCCTCTATGTGTGAAACTTGCAAGCTGCTAATTGTGTTAGTACATTCTAAGACAGAGTCTGTTTTCAAAGCAATTCTTTGTAACAACAACTACTCACAGAGAGAGAGAGACTCAAAGCTATACTCTGTAACAACAGAAACAGCACTCAGAGACTCTCCACCCTTTTGTTGTATTCATCTCACTTTGTTAACAATTGTGATTAAAATAGAGATAGAGGATTATGTGGATGAATGCTTGGTGTGGGTAATAACTGAACGATCAGGGAGGTGCCAGCCTAAGAATCCAGTGTCCATCGGCTGAAGAAGGCGTCAAGTGGAAATTACCAGAGGACCCCCGGACGGCAGACTAGAAACCACCCAACAGCCTCAAGAATGGGAGAACCAAAGAACAAGATAACATCTGGCAGCACGGAGCTGTCAGGAATGTACCATCTGCTGATTGATTCAGCAACAGTATGATGAAGCAATTCCCATAGACTGGCATAGGAAGAAATTCCTATAAAAATGGACTCTAGAAAGTGAGAACTTTGGGGTCTGATTCTGCAAACCAACTTCCAGGAGCATCAGATGTGCATCTGACAAGGCCCTGCTCCCGCCTCATGTCCAGGCCACCTGGCCAGTGGCTTGGCATGAGCAACTCTAAGGCTGGTAACTATGACAACAACCTTGCAGAACCTATGTGTGTGTGTGTGTGTGTGTGTGTGTGTGTGTGTGTGTGAATAAATATGAGATTGAATGGAATGTTATAGCTGTAACTAACTGCTTACTATGATTCTTTCTGTATTCATAATAAATGTTGTATTTTGCCTTTTCCCCTTTAATAAGATCCTGCTGGTTTTTATTTTATTGGTATAACACCTTTATGTGATCTAAAAGTATAGCTTCTGTCTACTTGCCATGAATATTAGCAGGTTCAGTGAATAATAAAATATAAAGGTCATGGCTGTCTCAAAACCTCTTTTATCTAATGTCTTATAGCTTTAGCTGCTACTGCACCCCTTTTATCTGCCAGCTGCATAATGATTGGATTTTTTGGCTTCTGTAATAAGTGATCTGAATAATATTCCTATATATCCCTCTTCACATGTCTATAAAGGGATTCTTGACCCAAGGAATATAAATCTTTTAGGCTTATAGTAATGCAGCACATTAATTAATATAATTTAATTCATATAATGTACATATTGATCACATGAGACAATGTTTGTTCCTGGGACTGTTAAAAGTGCTCTTGTTCTTAGATATGGGGATAAACAGTAGCCTTTAAGTTTTCAAAGCTGAATTCAAGAAATTAGCTTCAGTCTTTCCAGTGGCTTTACTGTAAGTTGTGTGACTAAAATCACATGCAACTCTATGAAACATCATGCCTGAGTCTTGGGGAAGCCTAAGCCTTGGGGAGTGAGAGAGATTCTGTGAAGGGATGATGCAGTTCACTGGCCACTTTAAATATTAAACTGTGGTCATTAGTTGTATCCCTTCATCCTTCATATTTCCCCCCTCCACTCATCTTGGTTCTGAGATGGGATCTGGGATTAAAAGTTAATGAGAACAATTTTTCTCCTTCCTCCTTGGGGAAGGGATAGCTCAGTGGCTTGAGCATTGGCCTGCTAAACACAGGGGTATGAGTTCAATCCTAGAGGGTGCCATTTAGGGATCCATAGCAAAAAATGGGGATTGGTCCTGCTTTGAGCAGGGGGTTGGACTAGATGACCTCCTGAGGTCCCTTTCAACCCTGATATTCTATGAATATCTATGAACCTTTTATGTACTTGAAAACTGTTATCATGTCCCCCCGTCAGTCTTCTCTTCTCCAGACTAAACAAACCCATTTTTTTCAGTCTTTCTTCATCGGTCACGTTTTCTAGACCTTTAATCATTTTTGTTGCTCTTCTCTGGACTTTCTCCAATGTGTCCACATCTTTCCTGAAATGTGGTGCCCAGAACTGAACACAATACTCCAGCTGAGCTCAGAGTAGAGCGGAAGAAATATTTCTTGTACCTTGCTTACAATACTCCTGCTAATACATCCCAGAATGATGGGATTGTTTTGTGGGGTTTTTTTTTTTTTGCAATAGTGTTATGCTGTTGACTTGTGATCAAATATGACCCCCAGATCCCTTTCTACAGTACTCCTTCCTAGGTAGTCATTTCCCATTTTGTATGTGTGCAACTGATTGTTCCTTCCTAAGTGGAGTACTCTGCATTTGTCCTGAACGAATTTCATCCTATTTACTTCAGACCATTTCTCCAGTTTGTCTAGATCATTTTGAATTTTAATCCTATCCTCCCAAGCACTTGCAACCACTCCCAGCTTGGAATTGTCCACACATTATACACACATTATAAGTGTACTCTCTATGCCATTATCTAAATCATGATGAAGATATTGAAAAGAACCAGACCCAGGACTGATACCTGTGGGACCCCACTTGATATGCCCTTCCAGCTTGACCATGAACCACTGATAACTACTCTCTGGGAATGGTTTTCCAACCAGTTATTCACCCACTTTGTAGTAGCTCCATCTAGGTTCTATTTCCCTAGTTTGTTAATGAGAAGTTCATGCATGACAGTGTCAAAAGCCTTATTAAAGTCAAGATAGACCACATCTACTGCTTCCCTCCTATCCACAAGGTTTGTTACCCTGTCAAAGAAAGCTGTTCCATTGGTTTGAAACAATTTGTTCTTGACAATTCCATGCTGACTCTTACTTATCACTAAGGCTACAAGTATGTCACGGAGGTCACAGAAGTCATGGATGATGTCTGAGATAGGGGCAAATCCCCAAAGTAGATAAAGCCTGAGACAATAGGTGGGTAGCATGTCAGAGAGCATCTCTTGTTTAGGTCTTTGTCTGAGTTGTTTTTCCCCCAGTTTGTTCATTGTAAGCCTGAGTTGACACTGTGCTTACGAAATTCTTCTGCCTCTCCTACCAGCTGTATTAACTGAAGTTCACAGGTGAATCCCATTGATGCCATTGGTATTGCATATAATTAATCCAGCAGAAATTTTGGCTCAAAGTGTTCATTATATTTTAAATCCCTTTTTCTACTAGAGTAGCACAGAATTTGAATATGAAAAGAGACTTGTATAGAATAGGTGCATTCAGAAAGGAAGAGGCCCTTTCAATCAGCCTGCTGCATTCCCTTGTGAAAGATGGCCTTTCAGATAATCAGGCAGATAGGAGGTCTGAAAGGACTCCCAAACACAGACGGTTTCCACATCAAAACTTGTTAGTTGGCAAAAAAATGACAGCAACCGTATGGAAGATGCTGTCATGTTCCTTACTTACAGTAGGTGGCACCATTCGCACAGACTAATGCTTCAGATCAAGAAGAAGTATATAGGGATCATCCTGAAATGCAGTGTGAAACCTACTTATTTGTAATGAATAGTCACAAGTAGAAACTTTGTAGACAAACAAAAGGATTTGTTTTCACTTTAACAGAAATTTACATTAATATAAGAATACTGCTGGAAATAAAAAGAAAAGGAGTACTTGTGGCACCTTAGAGACTAACAAATTTATTAGAGCATAAGCTTACGTGAGCTACAGCTCACTTCATCGATGAAGTGAGCTGTAGCTCACGAAAGCTTATGCTCTAATAAATTTGTTAGTCTCTAAGGTGCCACAAGTACTCCTTTTCTTTTTGCGAATACAGACTAACACGGCTGCTACTCTGAAACCTGCTGGAAATAACTAACAGAGGCCTACAGACTAGTTAAACCTACATAATACCCCTGGTCCCTGAACATCTTTCTGTTCCCTGAAACTAAAGGCCAAAACTTGTTAAAATTCAAATTATTTTGTTGCACACTCTGATAACAACCTATCAAGCTTCTTTTAGATTTAAGTTAACAATGGGAGCACTTCAGACTTATACTGTCCCGAGATTAGAACCAACCAGAAGACGACAATTCTGTAGTGCGGAAACTTTCGAGCTTTGACATTTGGTTTTGTTCCACAGTGGAACAGATCACTCCTGCGTCCCAAGTCAGTGCCCTTCCTCTTCTCTCTCTTAACCTACCCAACAAAAACTTTGTTGAAACCACCATGTCTCCAAGCAACATTTCAGCTTTGAAACAGCATATTGTAATGAAAATGGTCTGATCTGCTCTAGTCTTGACTATTCTTATTTCTTCAGCCTGCAAAAGTAGGAGGAAAATATCCCTAGACAGACTTTCTTGCCAGATTTCTGATACCACTGCTTTTGGTCTCAGCTAGAAATGCCAGAAGAACAGCATTTTGGAACATCCAAATTCAGTTTTGGCCAGAGTTCAAAACTACAAATCCAAGTAAAATAGGGGAGAGAAGGTTCTCTAAATACTTCAGAACCTCAAAAAAGATGTGGTGAGAATTTAGATCTAACTAAAAGGTGCAGGTTCTTACAGCAGATAGGTTCTTATGTGGTTTGCCCATCCCCAATTTAATGTCCTGCCAGTTCACAACACCAGAGCACTTAGCATCCCTTTGATGAACCAGAGACTTGGGACCATATTTTTAAAGCTATTTGTGTTCCTAAAGAGGCAGAAAGATGCCTAGAGGGATTTTCAAAAGTGCCTAGGTGCTGAATTCCCATTTTTTTCACACAATCCCTACAGGCCTCCACACAATCCAGACCTGTCGTACCTCATCTAGCGAGACAACCGGATGAGCTTTTGCCTCCTTTACTTGGACCACGGAGGATGATCAGAACCTCATACAACCATGACCCAGACAAATCAGTAAGGCTCTGGTCAACCAAAAAAGTCCCTGGTGCAGGAAATAGCACAACTTTGAGAAGGCAATACGCACAAGACCTCACAAATTTGCTGGGGCACACTCATAATTCATATATGTGAGCTGCACCAAGCTGTGTGGATGAAAGAGGACACTTCTATTTTGCCCAAGAAACAGGACAGTCAGCCTGTAGCTCTGAATAAAGTAGCAGATTCATTGACACTACTGATTATCCTGCACCAGTCAACGCACAATTTTCCCCAGACATACACATATATGTGCATGGTCTCTGTACCAAGGGCATGATCATGCTCAGGACAGTTACCTCTGCTGTTCTTCCTAGAGCTTTTGTTATGAAGAATCCAGTCAGAACACTCCTTGCCATAGCAATGTCCATAGCATTATGAAGAGATAGAGTTTGAGAGACATAGAGATGCCAGTACTATTTCTATTACCCTAATCCTTTCCTTCTTCCTATGCATCCTCTCCCTTCTCATGTCCTCCTAATAACCTAGCCCCACAAACTGAACTTCCTCCATCTCGTGCATACAAATTAGAAGATGAACACCCTGGTACCCCAGCCTGAATAGCGCCCCTCTTATTACATCCAAGTCATGTGCCTACACTACAGGTAGGCTCAGACCTACCCACTTGTACAACACAAAAGGAAATAAGCTATATTTTTCCCTCCACCTGTAAAATGCACTTCCCCACTAAAACGCAAGGACACTTTTTTTAAAACCCTGCACTATCATCCATAAATCTCACTTCTTTAGGCAATTCCAACTTAAATGTTTACTTACATTTTCCCCCAAGAGGTACCCTCACATTGAGTGCTTCCTGCAGGAGCCTGAATCTTAGGCAGCTCCAAGTGAGGCTCTTAGCTCTACCTGGCCCCGGAAGCTCCAAGTGTTCCTTGGACTGTATCCTCTTTGTGGACACTTTGGTAGTTCATCAGCTACCACCTTTTTAATGTCTATCCTCTCAGAGGGAGGTATTCCATGTGACACTGCTATGTTAGGAGGTATACTGTATGCCAGGAATATCCTATTAACACTTTTAAGGCTATATTGAAGTGTGCCACCTAACAGATGAAGCCACCTCCATCACATCTTTAGGATGACAAAGGTGATCCCTCTCACCATTCCAGTGGGTTTATGAGAATGACACATTGTCAGGACAGAAAATTGGCATCAAAAACCATTTGGAGATGGGTACTCTCTGTCTCCTGTGATTGGGAAGTGTCCTATCAGAACACATGTAATTATTGATTAGGTTTATTACAGCCACTTGGAGGGAAAGTGTAGTGGAATGGTCTGAACAGTAAAATGATAGTAAAATGGGGTTGTGGGATTGATGCATATATTGAAAAAGGGAGATAAAGGATTTCTTACCTAGCAGCCCATCCACCAGGAACTGCCCATTGATGAAGTACCTGGAGGTGCAAGACATCAGCCAGATGTAGGCACCCATGGCACAATACTGTGAACTTGGCCACAACATTCATCCATATGAGTCTAGTATTGCACATAAGCATCATGTTGAGTAAGTAGATCCTATGCCTATTGTTGTAGGTTGGATTCCTTACTCTTCCCCCTCCTATGAGCAACAAAGTGTATTCTCTTCTCCTTCCTCTTCCCCTCTCCCTCCCTGTAGCCCCCAGCCTGGGAAGTGGAGAGGAACCCTGCTTCACCTCCCCTAGTCCCGGGAGTAGGGTGAAGAAAGAACCCTGGGAGCTGCAGGAGAAACAGAGGTGAAGCTGGTAGAGCAGAATTGGTGGAGGGGCAGAACTGATGGGGGAAAAAGACATAATTGATGCAAGTGGGGAAGATGACTAATTGGAGAATTGGAGGTCAGAATTAACTTCTAGGCAAGGGGATGGGCAGATGTGGGGTGATGATAGACCCCCAGGATTTTTCAGACCACTTCAAGTACTTCAGTCTCATTAAAATATATTTATTTTAGTAACAATGCCTGGCATTTACCATTTTCAATGCCCTGTATAGTACACTGATCCTGTATAGTGCAAATTCAGAGTGTTATGTGTATTAGTACAAGGTAAAATGTGATTAGAAGGACAGTGAGTGCAAAGGAACCTTTACCCTGTAATAACAAGAAAGTTGCTGCACAGCTGCCAAGCTGCTCCTGCCTAGTAACAGAATTAAAGCCTAAGAGAGGAACAGGTATGTAAACACCTCATTAGCACAATGAATATTAGCATACTGTCCACTCTTTACCTTGCAGACATGGGAACGGAAAAAGAAGCACACAGTGATTCTGCTCAGCACGGAGGACACCACCCAATGTGTAACCATAATTGTCCCAACTAAATGTCTCCACTCCCATTTGCAGTGGAGTGCAACAACTTAGCACACCCTGCTGCACATGATGCAAGTCCTTACAGGATCAAGGCCCAAGTACAACACATAAGAGCGGAATACAGAGTCTTGCACTTTGTGCTCACTGGTTCTAAGGGTGGAAGTGTGTTTCAGAGACCATCTTTTTGTTCTATGTACATCAGCTGGCACAGTGGGATTCTGGACTATGACTAGGATTCATAAGCACTATGGTAATGCAAATAATAATAAAAATAATGGTATTGAGTGTGAGGGATTGGGGCCTATCCTATAGCGCTAGTGTAAATCTGTCTGAAGCTCTGCTGACAGAATCTGAAGACACAGTTTTCAGCGGGGTTAGGGGTGTTTTTATTTCCTGCCTTCTTAACAAACCAATCAAAACCTCAGACTCTTCTCTCAAGTTTTTGCAGGCTGAATAGTCCTGCTCCCAAGTCTTCCCCTCACCAGTAAGTTCATCAGCCCAAATTTCCTGGCTCTTAACTCAGAGCCTTAGTAATAAAACTGTTCCAGCAGCAGTCCATTGGGTGCACAGACACTGGTCCCTCAACTTTCTGGAGGTATTGCTGACTCCACCTCCATTTCCTGATGCCTTCTTTTGTGAGGATCAGCCATCTCCCTCTCCCAGGTGCAGTGGGTGGGACTAGTCAGCCAGCTAACCAGCCAGTGAGTCAGCTGCATCCCCAAAGGAATGGTATCTTTTTTCACCTACACCTACCCCCCGCCGCCCACCCCATCCTTGAGTAGGCCTGCTAGGACACTCACCACAGAGTCCCCAGTCTTCTTTGGTTCTTGAAAAGAAATCTTCATTCCAGTGGTCCTTCCTGGGCTGATGTTCTAATCGAAATCAAAAAGGCTGTACTTTTGATTTTTTTTGTCAAATTTGCCAATGCCAATGCCAAAAATGCCAATTTGTCACATGGGCATTAGAATCCTTCATGGTTTGGAGGCAGCTTAGTGCTGCATGGTCAGGCATTTTTTTCCCTCAGCAGTCAGGAGTAAGGGGAATTTGCCAATAGCCCTTAGTTAGATCTAATGTGATAAAGGTGATCCAGCAGATCATTGGCTCAGGGCATCAGATATTCATCAAAATCAGAAATGGCATTTATCTGGAATCTACACAAAATCAGATGTCCCATACAGCTTTGGTTCCAAAACCATCGGACTACGCCAGAGGCTATGGGACTCCTGGATTATTCCCAATCTTAACATTTCCTGTACTTCTTGAACTAACAGAGAGTTTACACCTCCTGGGATTTGATTTGATTACTGAATGGGCTTGGCCTCCAGCCCAATACAGATGTGAAAAGTCACCAAGGAGGTTCATCCCAGTAGTGGAGAGAACATTTTATAGGCTCTTAGGAGGTTGTTTATTTGTCTTCTTTGCCCATTAGACAGCCCTTCCCCAAGTGGCACCTGCTCTATTGCAATTTCAGACAGCTTAGAGAGTTGAAACTCCAGGTCCTCTTCTCCCTCCTCTATGTGGATAAAGAGGTGCTCCTGTACCTTCCAAGATTTTAACAGCTTTACGTGATAAATCTGCTTTTGTTTTTTTCCAGTCCAGGCAATACATTTTGTAATATACCAGCCCCACTTCACGGAGCACTACATATGGTCCCTGCCATTTAACCAGGAGCCTGCTATCTCAGCTGGGAAGGAATAGGAGCATTTGGCTGAAATTCCTAGGCTCTAGCCTCTTTATTATATTGTTGCTTCTGAGTCTCTTGAAACTGAGATAGGTTAGTTTGGGCAAAGTGGCCCAAGTGTTCTAATCTTTCCTTTATTTGAATGAGATAGTTTCAGACACAGGTAGGGTGAGTTTCCCAAGACACCCTAATCAAGTCTAACATTCCTTGAGGCTGTCTCCCATAAAGAGGCTCAAAAGGGGAGAAGCCCATGGAAGCCTGCAGTACCACCTGCACTACAAAAAAAAAGATAGGGGAGCAGCTGGTCCCAGGGTTCCCACAAACATTTTAACATACTCTGGAGGGTCTCATTTAGCTGCTCCATCAGACCATCCATCTGGGGATGGTAGACTGAGGCCTAGAGCAGTCATTCTTTTACACTTACTGGAGCACCTGGGACATGAAATTCATCCCTTGATCAGTAACTACTTCTGATGAAAGTTCAACCTGGGAAAACTCTTGGAGTAGCTTTCACACTAGGGTGGAGGTAAAGGTACTTCCTAAGGTAATTGCCTTCAGTGGTTGGATGGCATTGTCCATAAGTATCAAAATCAATTTGTGACCTTGGGTACTCTTCTCCGGAGGGCTTGTTATATCAATCCCTACCCACTCAAAGGGGATTGCAATGAAGGGTGGTGGGATGAGAGGGACCCAGGCCTGACTCTTTGGGGCTACTTTTTGGCAATCAGGGCACAATAAGCAAAAATTGGTGGCTACTTTATATATTCCTGGTCAAAAGAATTGGGCCAACAATCTTCCATTGGTCTTCACCTTACCTAGTTGTCTAGCCATGGGAAGAGTATGGACTAATCGTTAGAGCTCCCTCCAGGTGGGCTGGAGGATTAGGAGTTGATAACTGGGTTCTTCAGTCTGGGGATGTACAAAATCTCATCCTGTAATTTAAAGCAGGGAAACTGGTGAGATGCATCTTCAGAGGAAACAACCCCATTGACTGTGGCAAGCTGGTTGGAACATTCTCAGAGTGTGATCATCATGTTGAGTTGCAGCCATGTCAAAGGTGTTACTCAGGATGCTGTAGGATGGAAAGGGGGCACAGCTGTGTCAGTGAGTGGGAGATAGCCAAAAGACTATTGGGATGTTCCCTCCCCAAGATCTATCCTTTGGGAAGATTCTTCTCCAGAATCCATGGAGTTGCCTCTGGCAGAGGCCCAGGCTCATCTTCATTTCTGAGATGTCTTTTGCAGTTTCTGTGAGCTCTGGAACATTTGTGAGACTTCAGAAAGATCAGACTAAGAGATGGGGAAAAGGTCCCAGGCATCCTCAAGGGACTTCGTTTCTTGCATCTGAAGGGGGTCTGGGCTGAAGGGAATTAATTTCCCTCCCAGGAAGGTCCAAAGATGTTTCCAGCCACATCCAAGGATCACTGGCCAGAGTAGGCAATCTGCCACTCCTACCCAGAGGTGCCCTATCTGATCTGCTACCTGCAAAACAGCAGAGATCATTGGTACATACAGATTTCTCAAAGGAGGCAGGAAATCTGAATGGATCACTCTGGATCCAGGGCTTTGGGAGATAAGTCCCACTGAAGAGAGTTTGCCCATAACCAAATCTATCAGTCCTTCCCCTGAATTTAGACCTATTTATTCAAGGACCATAAAGGGCCTCTGAGTCAGTTCTCTTGGTTGGTTTGTATTCTCCCCCACTTGGCCAAAGAGGCATCTTAAATAGTTGTATTCCATCATAGGGCATTCCTTTAGGATGTGCCTGAGTTGCCCACAGTGATTACATACCGCTGGCCCTCCACACGAAGGCAGTGGTGGTCCCTTGAAAGTCCGGAACTTTGTGGCCTTTGTTCCTGGTATGCAGGCCCATGATGGGGGTAAAGGTTTGGTTGCCCAATTCTGCGTCCCTCACTGGAAAATTTCAGCAGCCTGTTAAAGTAACTAAATGCACAAATATTCTGAGACCAGGATTGTGCTGCAGCATTATGGGAGTAGAGAGCTGGGCTGGTCCTCTCCCTTCCTTTAGGTTTGGCACATGACCAATGCTACCTGGGGGCACCACATGGGGCAGGAACCAGGCAAGGCTCTCCAATCCCAATAAATAGCCACCCCGAGACCCTACCCTCCTTGGGGCCACCACATAGGGTGGGTGCTTCCCCAGCTCCCATGTGTGAGACAGAGAGAGAAAGGGTCAGGCCAAGAACTTCCCAGACACTCCTTTGATACAGGATGTGACCTCCACAGTCCATGCACCATCTGGAGGCACCACATAGGGCAGAAATTCCCTAGTTCCTAAGGTGGAGAGATTGCAGGGGATGGGGAAAGAGAAAGAAACAGGTGGGCGAGGGTGGGCTTCTTTCTCCAAGAACCAACCCAGGATGCAGAATGTGGACCCAACAGGCCTTCCCCTCACTCTTGAATAACAGCCTTCCCCAACTGCTGAAGAATGTAGCTAGTCCTCAAGTGGCAGCAAGCTATGTGGTGGTGCTGGAGGTTCAGGGTTCAAACACTGATGATGACGGTGCATAATTTGGAGGTTGTTACAGATGCACATAAGAGAATTTATTTTGACCTTTTTTCTTTAAAAAAAAATCCGTCTTAAAAATATTATTTAGGTTTGCAAAATAAAATATGTGGAAGTTAGGAAACACCAGATTTATGATTCTCCATGCTACCTTAATTCTGCTCCCTTGTGTGTTTGCATTCTGATACAGTCTTTAACTACATGATTACAAACTATTTTCCCCTCAGGACTCCTGCCTCAGTCAATGCAGAGGATGGATGCACCAGGAGACAGAAATAGGGTTGCACAGACAACCATAAATCTGGCATTTCCTTACATTTAAGAGTTTGACCTTGCAATTTAAACAATGTTCTTTTCACCTAGTTTTCTGTATATAATTTCTGCATAGAATGGTAACACCATAACAATCTGAACTTTGAATATGCTCTTAGCACCGTTTTGCAAATGGAAAACATAGCTATGCCTTCTGCTTTCTGTGCATCACAGCTTGGATGCTGATGAATGTTACAAGTAGTGCTGGGTGAAAATGTCCCATCAGAACTGGTTTTCTGCTGAGAATTGGGGGTTTGACCAAACAATTTTCTTTCAAAAAGTGTTAGCTTTCTGCTGAAGACTTCAACTTTTCATTGAAAAACCAACCATTCAAGAACAAAAATTGGAGAATAGAGGCATGAAGCACTGAACTAGACCTCCCACGAGGCACCACAACAGTGTTTCCAAATCCACTTTTTTGGTTTTAAACTGAAAGTTTCCGGTTGAACATTAATTATGGAAATTAGTTAGGGAAGTGGATTGGACTGAAGAACTTATGGATCTAAAGGTAGAGGAGGCCTGGGATTACTTTAAATCAAAACTGCAGAAGCTATCGGAAGCCTGTATCCCAAGAAAGGGGAAAAAATTCATAGGAAGGAGTTGTAGACCAAGCTGGATGAGCAAGCATCTTAGAGAGGTGATTAAGAAGAAGCAGAAAGCATACAGGGAGTGGAAGATGGGAGGGATTAGCAAGGAAAGCTACCTAATTGAGGTCAGAACATGTAGGGAACAAGTGAGACAGGCTAAAAGTCGAGTAGAGTTGGACCTTGCAAAGGGAATTAAAACCAATAGTAAAAGGTTCTATAGCCATTTAAATAAGAAGAAAACTAAGAAGGAAGAAGTGGGGCCGCTTAACACTGAGGATGGAGTGGAGGTTAAAGATAATCTAGGCATGGCCCAATATCTAAACAAATACTTTGCCTCAGTCTTTAATAAGGCTAAAGAGGATCTTGGGCATAATGGTAGCATGACAAATGGGAAGGAGGATATAGAGGTAGATATAACCATATCAGAGGTAGAAGCGAAACTGAAACAGCTTAATGGGATTAAATCGGGGGGCCCAGATAATCTTCATCCAAGAATATTAAAGGAATTGGCACCTGAAATTGCAAGCCCATTAGCAAGAATTTTTAATGAATCTGTAAACTCAGGAATAGTACTGAATGATTGGAGAATTGCTAATATAGTTCCTATTTTTAAGAAAGGGAAAAAAAGTGATCCAGGTAACTACAGGCCAGTTAGTTTGACATCTGTAGTATGCAAGGTCCTGGAAAAAATTTTGAAGGAGAAATTAGTTAAGGACATTGAAGTCAATGGTAAATGGGACAAAATACAACATGGTTTTACAAAAGGTAGATCGTGCCAAACCAACCTAATCTCCTTTTTTGAAAAAGTAACAGATTTTTTAGATAAAGGAAATGCAGTGGATCTAATTTACCTAGATTTCAGTAAGGCATTTGATACCGTGCCACATGGGGAATTATTAGTTAAATTGGAGAAGATGGGGATCAATATGAACATCAAAAGGTGGATAAGGAATTGGTTAAAGGGGAGACTGCAACGGGTCCTACTGAAAGGCGAACTGTCAGGTTGGAGGGAGGTTACCAGTGGAGTTCCTCAGGGATCGGTTTTGGGACCAATCTTATTTAATCTTTTTATTACTGACCTTGGCACAAAAAGTGGGAGTGTGCTAATAAAGTTTGCAGATGATACAAAGCTGGGAGGTATTGCCAATTCGGAGAAGGATCGGAATATTATACAGGAGGTCTGGATGACCTTGTAAACTGGAGTAATAGTAATAGGATGAAATTTAATAGTGAGAAGTGTAAGGTTATGCATTTAGGGATGAATAACAAGAATTTTAGCTATAAGTTGGGGACGCATCAATTAGAAGTAACAGAAGAGGAGAAGGACCTTGGAGTATTGGTTGATCATAGGATGACTATGAGCTGCCAATGTGATATGGCTGTGAAAAAAGCTAATGCGGTTTTGGGATGCATCAGGAGAGGCATTTCCAGTAGGGATAAGGAGGTTTTAGTACCGTTATACAAGGCACTGGTGAGACCTCACCTAGAATACTGTGTGCAGTTCTGGTCTCCCATGTTTAAAAAGGATGAATTCAAACTGGAGCAGGTACAGAGAAGGGCTACTAGGACGATCCGAGGAATGGAAAACTTGTCTTATGAAAGGAGACTTAAGGAGCTTGGCTTGTTTAGCCTAAGTGAAAGAAGGTTGAGGGGAGATATGATTGCTCTCTATAAATATATCAGAGGGATAAATACAGGAGAGGGAGAGGAATTATTTAAGCTCAGCACCAATGTGGACACAAGAACAAATGGGTATAAACTGGCCACCAGGAAGTTTAGACTTGAAATCAGACGAAGGTTTTTAACCATCAGAGGAGTGAAGTTTTGGAATAACCTTCCAAGGGAAGCAGTGGGGGCAAAAGATCTATCTGGCTTTAAGATTCTACTTGATAAGTTTATGGAGGAGATGGTATGATGGGATAATGGGATTTTGGTAAGTAATTGATCTTTAAATATTCAGGGTAAATAGGCCAAATCCCCTGAGATGGGATATTAGATGGATGGGATCTGAGTTACTATAGAAAATTCTTTCCTGGGTATCTGGCTGGTGAATCTTGCCCATATACTCAGGGTTTAGCTGATTGCCATATTTGGGGTCGGGAAGGAATTTTCCTCCAGGGCAGATTGGAGAGGCCCTGGAGGTTTTTTGCCTTCCTCTGTAGCATGGGGCATGGTTGACTTGAGGGAGGCTTCTCTGCTCCTTGAAGTCTTTGAACCATGATTTAAGGACTTCAATAGCTCAGACATGGGTGAGGTTTTTCATAGGAGTGGGTGGGTGAGATTCTGTGGCCTGCGCTGTGCAGGAGGTCAGACTAGATGATCAGAATGGTCCCTTCTGACCTTAGTATCTATGAATCTATGAATCTATGAAACATTTTCAGGTTTAAATTTTTCACCAAAAAGTCATATGTGTTTGTGGGAGGAAAAAAGCCCACTTTCCTACCAGCTCTAATTTCCAGTAGATTACTTCCTAATAGTAGCCAGCACTGCAATTGAACATAGTAGCTGCTTTCTGATATTCCATTGGTTTTGGAATGTTACTGGACACCAGCAGGAGAGCAGAGAATGGGATCCAAGAAGATACTTTCCTCAATGTGCTTGAACTTGAAACATGGATTTTTGAGGGAAGAGATTGTTCACATTTTTGCTTTCCTCGTCTGGGTTAAGGCTCTGGGTTTATATTCCATGCGGTTGTGGTGACACAATGTATCCCTGCAAGTCCATGGCGTATTTTCCCCTATCAGTCAAATTGCTCCTAGGATTCACAATTTGTAATGCTATCTTTTCTTTCTTAGTTATTTAGTTAACTTTGAAAAATATCTTTGTTTAAAAGCATGCAGCTAGCCAAATATTAAAGCTTGTTTTATTATCCTCATGAGGGTCTATTCTTTTTATCTATGTATGCAAGACCCTAGAGACATTAATGCGATTTCCGTACACCTATGAACAGAGCTTAGGTCCCTAATATAGTTGAAGCATGGGCTTGTTTCTTCACTAGACTGGGTAGATAGTGACTCATTTGTCAGCAATACTCATTCTGTATTCCCTTCATGTGATTCAATCTATTTTCCCCCATTTTTTATTTCCAAGGGGGTGTGTTAGTCTTTTGGCAGAGGCAGCCCTCTTAGTCTAATAACTAAGCCTAAAGTGGGAACGTAAAACAAACTGAATTACCCCCAATATGTGAGTGAGTTTTAGTTGAGGTGGTTATATTCATGGGCAGTCCCTTTGTATCTGTGTGTTAATTTGTGGGCTAGACTGCCCAGTGCATAGCATGGGCACCTATAAATACTTTGTTTTATAATTGAAAATAAATAAAAATAGTTGGTTTCATGTATTCAGATGAATGATTCTGAATGCATTATCTATTACTAGACTTCATTGGAACTGCTGTTGGAAATGGCTCCTTTCCTTTTAGAGAACTACTGCTGTCTCATGGAAAACTTTGAAAAACATTCCATGTAGAAACCATTCTCCTTGTGTGAAATAATTCCAAGGGTTTTTTTGTGAGGTTTTTCTTTATTACAATGGATATTTGCATAAAACTAGTATCTTTAGTCCTTAAGCATTAGTAAAATTACTAAATTAAAATTAGTAAAAATAATACTCTTCTAGTGCTTTTCATCTTCAAAAGAGCATGAAAACATCAATGAATTATTCTTCCAATAACACTATAAAATGGAGAGCTTTGCCAATCCTCAGAACACCGCTACAAACTAGGTAAGGTATTTTTAACTTTGTTCTATAATTTAATGCTAATTCACAATTTGTGCAACCCGTGCAATTCCACTGACTTCAGTGGGGTAGAGTAGCACAGAATTCAAGCCAAAATGTTTTACACAGTTGGATTATCGTCACATCTCCAGAAAAGTACATCTTTATTTCCATACAGTTGATGCTGCAGTTTGTTTTTGTCTTTCCACCTGAAGTTAACCGATTCTACTATTATTCCACAATAGCAGATTGGGACTAGTGCAACTAGGTTCATCTGGGACACTGTAACTCACCCTAACTGCTCTCAGTCCTCTGTGAGCTACAGCTCACTTCATCGGATACATTTGGTGGAAAAAACAGAGGAGAGATTTATATACACACACACAGAGAACATGAAACAATGGGTTTATCATACACACTGTAAGGAGAGTGATCACTTAAGATAAGCCATCACCAACAGCAGGGGGGAGAAAGGAGGAAAACCTTTCATGGTGACAAGCAGGTAGGCTAATTCCAGCAGTTAACAAGAATATCAGAGGAACAGTGGGGGGAGGGGTGGGAGGGAGAAATACCATGGGGAAATAGAAAAGGAGTACCCGTGGCACCTTAGAGACTAACAAATTTATTAGAGCATAAGCTTTCGTGAGCTACAGCTCACTTCATCGGATGCATTTGGTGGAAAAAGCAGAGGAGAGATTTATATACACACACACAGAGAACATGAAACAATGGGTTTATCATACACACTGTAAAGGAGAGTGATCACTTAAGATAAGCCATCACCAGCAGCGGGGGGGGGGGGAAAGGAGGAAAACCTTTCATGGTGACAAGCAAGGTAGGCTAATTCCAGCAGTTAACAAGAATATCAGAGGAACAGTGGGGGGTGGGGTGGGAGGGAGAAATACCATGGGGAAATAGTTTTACTTTGTGTAATGACTCATCCATTCCCAGTCTCTATTCAAGCCTAAGTTAATTGTATCCAGTTTGCAAATTAATTCCAATTCAGCAGTCTCTCGTTGGAGTCTGTTTTTGAAGCTTTTTTGTTGAAGTATAGCCACTCTTAGGTCTGTGATCGAGTGACCAGAGAGATTGAAGTGTTCTCCAACTGGTTTTTGAATGTTATAATTCTTGACGTCTGGTTTGTGTCCATTCATTCTTTTACGTAGAGACTGTCCAGTTTGGCCAATGTACATGGCAGAGGGGCATTGCTGGCACATGATGGCATATATCACATTGGTAGATGCGCAGGTGAACGAGCCTCTGATAGTGTGGCTGATGTGATTAGGCCCTATGATGGTGTCCCCTGAATAGATATGTGGACAGAGTTGGCAATGGGCTTTGTTGCTAGGATAGGTTCCTGGGTTAGTGGTTCTGTTGTGTGGTGTGTGGTTGCTGGTGAGTATTTGCTTCAGATTGGGGGGCTGTCTGTAAGCAAGGACTGGTCTGTCTCCCAAGATCTGTGAGAGTGATGGGTCGTCCTTCAGGATAGGTTGTAGATCCTTGATGATGCGTTGGAGAGGTTTTAGTTGGGGGCTGAAGGTGATGGCTAGTGGCGTTCTGTTGTTTTCTTTCTTGGGCCTGTCCTGTAGTAGATGACTTCTGGGTACTCTTCTGGCTCTGTCAATCTGTTTCTTCACTTCAGCAGGTGGGTATTGTAGTTGTAGGAATGCATGATAGAGATCTTGTAGGTGTTTGTCTCTGTCTGAGGGGTTGGAGCAAATGCGGTTATATCGTAGCGCTTGGCTGTAGACAATGGATCGAGTGGTATGATCTGGATGAAAGCTAGAGGCATGTAGGTAGGAATAGCGGTCAGTAGGTTTCCGATATAGGGTGGTGTTTATGTGACCATCGCTTATTAGCACCGTAGTGTCCAGGAAGTGGATCTCTTGTGTGGATGGTCCAGGCTGAGGTTGATGGTGGGATGGAAATTGTTGAAATCATGGTGGAATTCCTCAAGAGCTTCTTTTCCATGGGTCCAGATGATGAAGATGTCATCAATGTAGCGCAAGTAGAGTAGGGGCATTAGGGGACGAGAGCTGAGGAAGCGTTGTTCCCCGACCTGGGGTATTCTATCTGCTACCCAAGATCCATAAACCTGGAAATCCTGGACGCCCCATCATCTCAGGCATTGGCACCCTGACAGCAGGATTGTCTGGCTATGTAGACTCCCTCATCAGACCCTTCGTTACCAGCACTCCCAGCTATCTTCGAGACACCACTGACTTCCTGAGGAAACTACAGTCCATTGGTGATCTTCCTAAAAACACCATCCTAGCCACTATGGATGTAGAAGCCCTCTACACCAACATTCCACACAAAGATGGGCTACAAGCCGTCAGGAACAGTATCCGCGATACTGTCACGGCTAACCTGTTGGCTGAACTTTGTGACTTTGTCCTGACCCATAACTATTTCACATTTGGTGACAATGTATACCTTCAAATCAGCGGCACTGCGATGGGTACCCGCATGGCCCCACAGTATGCCAACATTTTTATGGCTGACTTAGAACAACGCTTCCTCAGCTCTCGTCCCCTAATGCCCCTACTCTACTTGCGCTACATTGATGACATCTTCATCATCTGGACCCATGGAAAAGAAGCTCTTGAGGAATTCCACCATGATTTCAACTATCTCCATCCCACCATCAACCTCAGCCTGGACCAGTCCACACAAGAGATCCACTTCCTGGACACTACGGTGCTAATAAGCGATGGTCACATAAACACCACCCTATATCGGAAACCTACTGACCGCTATTCCTACCTACATGCCTCTAGCTTTCATCCAGATCATACCACTCGATCCATTGTCTACAGCCAAGCGCTACGATATAACCGCATTTGCTCCAACCCCTCAGACAGAGACAAACACCTACAAGATCTCTATCATGCATTCCTACAACTACAATACCCACCTGCTGAAGTGAAGAAACAGATTGACAGAGCCAGAAGAGTACCCAGAAGTCACCTACTACAGGACAGGCCCAACAAAGAAAACAACAGAACACCACTATCCATCACCTTCAGCCCCCAACTAAAACCTCTCCAACGCATCATCAAGGATCTACAACCTATCCTGAAGGACGAGCCATCGCTCTCTCAGATCTTGGGAGACAGACCAGTCCTTGCTTACAGACAGCCCCCCAATCTGAAGCAAATACTCACCAGCAACCACACACCACACAACAGAACCACTAACCCAGGAACCTATCCTTGCAACAAAGCCCGTTGCCAACTCTGTCCACATATCTATTCAGGGGACACCATCATAGGGCCTAATCACATCAGCCACACTATCAGAGGCTCGTTCACCTGCGCATCTACCAATGTGATATATGCCATCATGTGCCAGCAATGCCCCTCTGCCATGTACATTGGCCAAACTGGACAGTCTCTACGTAAAAGAATGAATGGACACAAACCAGACGTCAAGAATTATAACATTCAAAAACCAGTTGGAGAACACTTCAATCTCTCTGGTCACTCGATCACAGACCTAAGAGTGGCTATACTTCAACAAAAAAGCTTCAAAAACAGACTCCAACGAGAGACTGCTGAATTGGAATTAATTTGCAAACTGGATACAATTAACTTAGGCTTGAATAGAGACTGGGAATGGATGAGTCATTACACAAAGTAAAACTATTTCCCCATGGTATTTCTCCCTCCCACCCCACCCCCCACTGTTCCTCTGATATTCTTGTTAACTGCTGGAATTAGCCTACCTGCTTGTCACCATGAAAGGTTTTCCTCCTTTCTGCCCCCTGCTGTTGGTGATGGCTTATCTTAAGTGATCACTCTCCTTACAGTGTGTATGATAAACCCATTGTTTCATGTTCTCTGTGTGTGTGTATATAAATCTCTCCTCTGTTTTTTCCACCAAATGCAACCGATGAAGTGAGCTGTAGCTCACGAAAGCTTATGCTCTAGTAAATTTGTTAGTCTCTAAGGTGCCACAAGTACTCCTTTTCTTTTTGCGAATTCAGAATAACACGGCTGCTACTCTGAAACCTCAGTCCTCTGATGTCTCTGACAGACTATTAATTAAATTGCAGGTGTTCTTCCTGAAATCTTGGTTTAGCGCTCCCTACTGCCATGTGCACAGTGCAACCTGCTGTGCGGGAACCGCAAGTAGGTATTGCTTGTGGTAGAGATTGAGATGGAAATAGATTTTTTTTTATTTGACTTTTTTCTTATTTCACCGAGTGGGTTGGTGCCCCAACTGGCAAAATAATTTTATAAAAATGCCTGTCTTTGACATTTTGTGCCAAATGAAGCTTCAGAGACTTAATATTCATTTACATAGATATGATACAAGTTCACTAATCAACAGCTATTGTCATTTTTTTCTGAGCTTTTCTTCATATTAAAGGTATAGAACACTACCTTTTAATTTCAATTTCAAATCTGTTCTCTTTCTGAATTCAGATCTCGTAAGATGTAAGGAAGGGTCGTGGGCAATGTCACATGATATAGTCATGATGTTTCATATCACAGAACCCAGTCATACTTGTTTCTATCATTTGGACCTCACCTGAAATTAACTTCAGATAGCTATTGGTGCTGATAGGCACAATGAATTCAGCATTATAATTTTACTCTTATTGCCTTTTCCATACAGTGTTTCACAGTGCCCTATAAAATTTCATTTTACATACAATGTGTACATTTTACTAGCCCTTGTTTATGCTCTTTCCTATTCCTTCACCAGGGCTGGATTTTATTTTATGAAGGATTCCTATTTGGTTCGAATAACCTATTGGGCCATGTTTGAAATAATCCCTCAAAATCATGTTTATTTCTGTGCCAGTAGTCTAATTCCATTTTCATGAAAGTGGCTCTTCTGTATGGGCTCTCCTTTTCCTAAAATGTTCCCCAGCAATTAATAAATTAAAAATCCTTCTCTATCCTCCTCCATGTATTTTGAGAATCTGAAGTTGCTCCTGACTAGCAGGACTGCAGATGGAACCAGAAAATGACCATAGCGTCTTCTTCGTAGTAATCTAAAGTAAACTTCCAGACCTCTCCCCTATTGCTTTCTAGAAATCTGTCCATGACTCATCCACCACTTTAGGTAGGCCACTGAATGGTTCTGTCAGTCACCACGTAGTCAGAAAATCTGGTTGGGAATTTTCCATCAAAATGACTTTTTGATGAAAAATGCAGTTTCTGCAAAATCAAAATTTTCCACAGGATGCAACACAGCCTCCCATCTGTACCTTCTTGTTATAAGAGTGATGATCACCATCTTTATCTCTATTAAATGGTGGGTCTCATTCAAGGGAATATTTCATTCTATTCCTTCTTAGTACCCTCTCATCACAAGACCAGTTGATTCTGAGGTGGTCCCACTCTACAATTATCTCATATGCAATCCTATAGATAATTCCATGTTTCTCTGTTCTTCCAGCTTGGGTCTCAAGATGCTGTATGTGGACTTTGCAGTCCATAAACTGCTCTTATTATGTGTATACATATGCACCTTGGCTCGCATGATGGGGCAAAAATGAGTCATGCAAGGGTAACTGGAAGCATGGGGATCAACTTCCCAGTTTGCAACTATCTCCATCCCATAATGTTATCTGTATCCCATAATTTTTGCAACCTTTTTGCAAAATCCCACAAACCCATGCAGCCCTCCTCACCGTCTGTCATCTCTAACAGAATCATGGAGCCTGCACAGCTATTCATTATTCTCAAGAGCATTGCAAGCACAGGACTCATGATCCTGGAGTATTTGCAGAGCTGCAAGAAGAACCAAATGAGTGGGGAACATGATTCCTCCGAGGACAGATTGCTGTGGGACATAGCAAGAACCAGTTCAAGGTTGTTGATGGTATTTACAGAGCAGCTACAGATGGCGGCACACGAGTTCTGGGTCTGAGAAACAAGCACTGAGTGTAGCAGTAGCTGCAAAACTTTCAGATGCACAAGGCCACATTCCTGGATCTGTGCACTGAGCTTGCCCCAGTCCTCCAGTGTGGGGACACCAAAATGAGAGCTACACTGACAAAGGAAAAGCAAGTGGCAGTGTGGAAACTTGCAACACCACATTGCTACCAGTCAGTCAGAAATCAATCTGGAATTGGGAAATCCACCATGGAGGCCACTGTGCGGGACCAGTAATCATTGCCTGCCACACAGGACTGTGACTCTGAGCAATGTGCAGGAAATAGTGAGTGGATGGGTTTGCAGGAATGACGTTCCCAAACTGTAGTGGATAGACTACATACTGATAGACTGTATGCATATCCTTATTTTGGCCCCAGAACACTTTGTCACAGAGTACATCAACAGAAAGGGCTACTTTTCTATAGTTATGCAAACACTGGTGATCACTGGGGATGGTTCACTGTCATCAATGTGGGCTAGTCAGGGAAGGTTCATGACACTCGCATCTTTAAAAATACAGGGCTGTTTAGAAAACTACAAGCAGGGACTTTCTTTCCTGACCAGCAGATTACCATTTGGAATGTTGAAATGCTGGTACTGATCCTGGGGGGACCCAGCCTACCCGCTTCAGGCCTCAACCTACAGGTTCTTGCATTTCAACTTGTCTCACTCATGTCTAACACTTGGTTCCTCTAAATATTGATCAATCTTATACTTTTATAATCCTACACATTAACTCTAATTAACATACAATGAATAGATGTAATATAACATATTGTTTAATCATAACATCACTCAATAAATGGATAATAAACTAAAATCATTGGCTACACACCACAACAACCAGAAGAGCTGTTGCTACCTGGCTGAGCACACTCCCTGTTCCTGCTCCTCTAAGGGAAGCTCTGGTTCTGGCTCCTCTTTGTTACTGTGCAAAGCTTGCCCACAGCAAGGAGCAAAGCTAGGGTGACCAGATGTCCTGATTTTATAGGGACAGTTCCAATTTGTGGGTCTTTTTCTTATATAGGTTGACATCCCCACCCCACCACCCCCGAGCTCCCTGCACTGATGCCAGGGGCTGGGGCTGGCCACAACCTCCCCCACACCGAGCTCCATTCTGCCTGGGGCTGGGGCTGACTCCTCACGTTGTCATCCTCCACACACACATTCCTCCATGCCCCATTATGGGGGGTGAACCCGGACTTTTTGTAAACTAAGCATTTGTTCATTTGCTCTTGCCAACTGGCAAGAGCAAACGGGACGAATGCCTGTTTTTGTCAAAAAAGTCATGACAGCCAGGACAGAGCTTAAAAAGGGAACTGCCCCAGCCAAAATGGGACGTATGGTCACCCTACCTCCAGGCAAGTGAGTCTTGAGGGAGTCCGGCCGAGGCAGGGGCAGACCCTGGCCTGGCTGATCGTGCCATTCCTGAGACGCCAGAGTGATTACCTACCCTCGCACTGGACCGGCACCAGCCGCACTGCCAGTTCAGCCTGGCAAATGCAGTCACTTCCCAGCAGGGCCAGTGAGTGTGGTTGCGGGGCAGGTTGTGAGGGAGTGGGTCTCTGGAGGGGTTGTGGAGGGCTGGCCTGTGAGGCGGTGGAGCTGCTGGGCAGTGGGGGAGGTTTGTGCGTTTTGGGTGCTAAACAGTGGGGGGGTCTGTTGGGGGAAGGTGGGGGAGAGCTGTGTGTTGGGATGCTGGTCAGTAGGAGAGTCTGAGTGGGGTGCTATGTAGTTGTGATGGGGCTGTGGGAAAATGCATTGGGCAGTAGTGGTCAGGCTAAGAGGAGGGATGCTGGGAAGGGGGGTGCAGGGCACTGTGCATTTGTGGTGGAGGGTCTGTGGGGGAGGCCTGCTGGATATAGCAGTTCTGGGGGGGTGCTGGGCATAAGAAGTCGGGGGCTGTATGGCACAGCATGGGCCCACCCCCAAAGGGAAGAGGCATGCTGGCAGCACAGGGCTGGGTGGGCCAGTGTGCGTCTGACAACTGCCAGTTTGTATACAGTGCCTTTACTGGGCTGGGCAGAGCAGGCCACCCCTGCCATGCCATGTTCCAATGCCCCGGCGGGCCCCTCATTCCAGGGACCGACCTCCCTTCACCATGCTCCATTGCCCCCTTGGGGGCTCACAAATATGTTTGGAACTGGGCCCACAAAAGGTTATTCTGGCCCTGCACTGTCAAGGTGGCGAGCGGAAGCCAGCCCCAAAACTTCCCCACAGCCTCCCAGGGTGCAGTGGGGGCAGGGATACAGGATCCCCATTGGGGTGCTGGAGCACACCGCACCCCATGCCCTGGGGGGTGCACTTCACCGCTGTGCAGCCAGCAGCAGCCAGGCTGGGGAGTGTGTGTTTTTCCTCTGAAATCTACATTTTATGTCAAATTTCAAAACAAACAAACAAAAACAAATAAAAAACCAACCAAAAAAAATGCCTTCGTTGAACGTCTCATTTTAAAAATGAAGAATTGCATTGAAGGCTCATGTCCTGATTATCCTCATAACAGGTGCACATGGGGATTTTCCTGCCGATGTTGTACAGGGTGATTTTGATGGACCAGTAAAAGGCCAGGGACCACTACCGATAGGTAATATTGATTATCATACTTGTTGCTAACAGCAAGCCAAAATAATAGGCCTTTTTGCAGGCCTTTGCAGCCTTAGTATGACTAACCTGGGAAGACTAAGCCTTTTACTTAGCCTTTGCCTGACTCTGTACCGCTCCCTGATAAAATCTCTGTTGAACGTGCTGGGGTCTGTGTGTTAAGAGGAAAGCAAGAAGCTTATCTATATTTGCCTTCTGGGATCTATGAGAGCCTCAAGACACACAGACCCTGCAGGAACACATCTGGCTAATTAGTAATCTGAGGAAACCTTTTGCTTAGCTTTTGAAACTGCTTGACTAACAAGTTTTTTGATTAATGTCTCATTGTCTACTAACATAAATAAAAGGGGAGAGGTGTGGAGTCTTCGGGATCATGGACTCAGTTTACGGCCCCCGACAGCTGCTGAAAGATGGGCCAATCCCTCTGTACTACTCGAAAGTCACACCAAACTTTGGTAATTACTGGGGGTTGGGGATGTTTTACTAACCTGTTGTGAACATGTATAAGTGCTTGAGACTGAATAAAATATAGCTTTAAGTGAGAGCACTCTTGTATTGTACTGTTTGTGCCAACCATCTATCAGCTGGACGGCTATGTCTCCATTGATTTATTTCCTGACACCACCTCAGACAGAGTGAAGTTACCAAGAGCATTGGGTTGAAAGAACCCCGGGTAACAATATGAATGAGACTCAGTCTAGAGGTAGAGAGCCCAGTTCTCAGATTAGATAATAGTTCAATATAAAGCCTTCTCAAACTACAGTCATTTTACTGAGACAGCCACCAAAGGAGCCAATTATGCAGTTTATGTAGTCATATGCTCCTTATGGACACCTGAGTTCCATCAATAGAGCCACCACAGTTCGGAACCAGGAGGGCAGTAGAGTTTTACCACAATGCACCATGTTCATAGGGTTAGAGTATTAACATTGTGAGGAGGAGGACTTGACTTGGGTTTGTGCACTGCAGTGTGGATGCCAGAGTCCTAGGTTCGAGCATGGGTTAAAAATCTTTAACCTAGGGTTCAAATGCGATGTGGAGATGCTCAAGACCCAGGGTTTCCTGACATGGGTTGTTGACTGAAGTCCCACTAACCGTAGGCTTACATTGCTGTATAGACACACCCTGAGAAGCCACATTATGTCCTGGTGCATCTCACTCTCCTTTTCCTGCTGGGGCTCCTGAGTCTTTCTCCTCTGTATTCTTTCCTTCTCCAGACTGTCCGCCATGTTCACCCTCCAGGCCAAGTGTTTATGGTCTGATGCAGCACAGACTTGCAGGATTTCACTGATATATCATCCTCTTCTTTATAGTCCTTAACTGGATCATGCATTCTGAAGGTGTGGAGGGGGAGATCCTGAAGGCCGTAATGGCAGCAGCTGAGGATAAAACACACAAAGGCATCATTGTGAGTGTATTCATTACAGAAAGTAAAACTTAAGAACTCACTTCCCTTGGTTGCCTAAAGTATTAGGCCATGTCTACCCTTACAAGCTTGCAGTGGCACAGCTGTACCGATAAGGCTGTGCCGCTGTAAGAGCACTCATGTAGCCACATTATGCCAACATAGAGAGCTCTCCTGTCGACATAACAAAACCAGCTCAACAAGACAGTAGCTATGTCTTCAGGCGAGCATCTACCACTGACATAGCGCTGTGCACAGGAAAGCTTATTCTGGCAAAACTTATGTCACTTTGGGGAGGGTGTTTGTTTCACACCCCTGAGCAACAAAAGGTTTGCCAACATAAGTTCTAGTGTAAACATGGCCTTAAGCACTACATTCTCATTTCTGTGTGGGCTTGCTTGTGCACAGCACCAACCACAGCACCAGCCATGGTGAGTTTGACCTTGGTGGGGGTGGCGGGGGGTTGGGGAAATGAGGAGGGAATTGCTCAATTTTGATAGTATAGGGCAAACTAAACACTGGCAGCATCTTTCACAGGTGGTGGTGATTTTAGCTGATATCTCACTCCTGAGGGTAACGAATGCAGAGAGAGAGAGAGCACACACAGCTGTTGCTGGCATCCTGAAGCCAGCCAGGCTAGTACGCTGCTAACCTGTGTACTGCAATGGTACTTGCTGAAGTTATAATTGAGTGGCTTGGGAAAGTGTCCTACCATGGAGTAAGAAATAAAGAAGCCCTCCCTAGAAACTTTGGCAGAGAATTGCAGAGTACCTCCATGAAAGTTTCATCGACATCTCTCAGAAGGATTCAAAGGACATCCCTGTGTATATAAACACACTGCTCCTCATGCCCCTCTGCTGGCACTTAACTCTAGAGAGGAATGAAAAGCAGATAGCAATTCTGCCTCTCTTGGTTGTACCACTACCTCTTGTAGCACAGGAAAATTGCTGAAAACAAAAGATGTGTCCTGCTACTTTGGGGGTGTCATCCCTGTAATTGAAAATTTATCTACAAATTTATCTGAGGTTCCTTCCTTTGCATTGGACTCACTCATGGTCAACTGGCTGGACTGAAGTAGAGACAAAAACAGGCCCTGGCTCACTGTGCAGCTAGATCCCCTGTCACCTGTCCTCCATATTCCTCCTCCTTCCTCTCTTCCTCCTCACTGTTCAAAGCAGAGGCCTGTGACTTGGACTCCTTGGAGGTATCTACAGTGCTGGGGATCTCCACCAAGTATAGCATGCCACTTCTTGTAAAAGCAGCAGATCTGCATCTCTGCACCGGATTAATTGTTGGCCTCCCTGGCCTTCTGGTATGCCTGCTGCATTGTCTTCATTTTCACGTGTCACTGCGGCTCATCCCTCTTGTAGCCCTTCTCCTGCAACCTTGAGCAATCTTCTCAGAGAGCTCGATGTTTCTACGGCTGGTTCAGAGCTATGTGTGCACACCCTCTTCTGCCCACAGGCCCAGGAGATCCAATATCGCCTATCTATCCCAGGCAGGAGCACATGTAACCAGCATCGTCAGCTGGCCAGTTGCATTCAACGGTGGAGAGCTGCTAGGTGTGCTCACCAAGTCAGGAAAACAGGAAAAGATATTTCAAAAATCTGTAGGACTTTAAATGGGAGGAAGGTCTCTGTGACCCCTGGGCAGTGGAATTCACAATGGTGACTAGAGTGGTCTAGTCTGTGGACTAGTGTGGAGCATTGTGGGACAGCTGCTGGAGGTCAGTTAAGATCAACATAAGTAACTCAGTGTCTACCCTTGCACTGCTTCAACCAAACTACATTGATCGTGACTCTACAAAGCTCAGTGGCGTGGTGTTACTATGTCGGCATAAACGGGTGCTTACAGCAGCAGGAGACCAATTTAAGTGTTGACACACGCATAACTAGGTCGCTGTAAGCTGCCTTGCATTGATCTAACGGTGTAGTGTAGACCAGGCCCAATTTATTAACATCTTCTTGAACATCACACAACAGAATAGGACACAGTATTCCAGCAAAAAGAAAAGGAGTATTTGTGGCACCTTAGAGCCTAACAAATTTATTAGAGAATAAGCTTTCGTGAGCTACAGCTCACTTCTTTTTTTTTTCACTTTTTTTTCCACCAAATGCATCCGATGAAGTGAGCTGTAGCTCACGAAAGCTTATGCTCTAATAAATTTGTTAGTCTCTAAGGTGCCACAAGTACTCCTTTTCTTTTTGCGAATACAGACTAACACGGCTGCTACTCTGAAACCAGTATTCCAGCAGTGGTTGCATCAGTGCCAAATGCAGAGGTAAAATGACCTGGCTACTGCTGCCTGAGAGTCCCCTGCTTATGCACCCAAGAACCACATTTGTCCTTTTGACTACAGCATTGTACTGGGATCTCATGATCTTCTGATTATCCAACATGATCCCCAATTTTTTTTCAAGAGTCACTGCTTCCCAGTAAGGATGGCTTATATTCTTTTTTCCTAGATGTATACATTTACATTTAGTCATAGTAAAACTCATATTGTTTGCTTGTGCTCAGCTTACCAAGCAACCAAGACCACTCTGTATCAGTAACCTGTCCTCTTCATTATTCACTATTCCCCCAATTGTTGTACCATCTGCAAACTTCATCAGTGATGATTTTATGTTTTGTTCCGGGTCATTGATAAAAATGTTAAATAATATAGTGCCAAGAACCAATCCTTGCAGGACCACACTAAAAACACACCTATTTGATGATTGTGACGTTGCACTCTATATGATTTTATGAAAATATGCTAATGAGTGTGCCTATAATGTAACTGGAATATGAAAAGTATTCATGCAAAAAGTCTCTTTTAAGGTATCATTACAAAGCTTATAATCATGTTCATCCTATTTGTATAAATGTATCATTCTTGTATCTGAAACTAGAAATATGAAATATAACTCTGAGATCCTATTGTAATTATGCAAAATATGAGCCATTAATGGTGGCTTGGAATCTTGATGGCTCCCATTAACCACGACAACTGGTTGTAGATGGCTCTGTTTACTTGTAAGTCTTCCTGTTTACCTGTGTGCTGGCAAGTGGGTAATGAAGTCTTACAGTGACATGTGATCATGACATCTGAACTGGAATCCATCTTTAACCTGGTGCTTTTCCATTTAGAAGGAGGGGTGGGAACCTAGAAAGGGACAAAGGATTTCCACCTTGTACAAAAGCTAGATAAGGGGGTGGAGGGGTGGAACAGAACAAAGGGGGCTGCAGTCATGAGAAATCCCCAAGCTACCACCTGAGCTGGAACAAAGACTGTACCAGGGAAAGGACTGGGCCCAGACTAGAATGAGGCTAGGCTGTCAAAGAAGCTTATTGGAATATCTCTGAGGGTGAGATTTATCTGCATTTAGTTTTTACTATATTAGGCTTAGACTTGCGTGTTTTGTTTTATTTTGCTTGGTAATTCACTTTGTTCTGTCTGTTATTACTTGGAACCACTTAAATCCTACTTTTTGTATTTAATAAAATCACTTTTTACTTATTAATTGACCCAGAGTATGTATTAATACCTGGGGGGGCGGGAACAGCTGTGCATATCTCTCTATCAATGTTATAGAGGGCGAACAATTTATGAGTTTACCCTGTATAAGTTTTATACAGGATAAAACAGATTTATTTGGGGTTTGGACCCCATTGGAAACTGGACATCTGGGTGTTGGATATAGGAGCACTTCTTAAGCTGTTTTCAGTTAAGCCTGCAGGATGTGATTCAGACCTAGGTCTGTGTTTGTAGCAGGCTAACATGTCTGGCACAACCAGGCAGGGCACTGAAGTCCCATGCTGGCAGGGAAAACAGGCTCATAGGTAATCTCAGAACATCAAGTAGCAGTCCCAAAGGGGTTTCTGTGATATGACCCATCACAATGATGAAAATCCCCTAAAATCCCCTGACCCCAGAAAACCTTATAGTTCAAATAATCATTCAGCACCATTCACCAAGTGTTCCAGGATCTTCTACCAAGTAAACCCCACCAGCAGTCATCCAGCATCTACTATCCCAGAACCCAAAATTAACCATGGTCTCTTGCCATGACAGGAAACCAGCCCAATTTTTGATTCTTGGATTAAGAAACAATGATCTAGAAAATCACTGATCAAGACATTTTCAATTGCTAATAATCACATTTTTGCCACCTGGGGGAATGAACAGAGGTGCACCAAATCCATCAGAATCTCATAGGGGAGAATGGTCCCTGCACTTGTTTAATTCCTCTGTGGTTAATACCTGTCCAAAAGGAGTTGGGGAAAGGTAGCAGAATGAGGGCCATATCCTCACCAACATTGTTTTTGTTTTGTTAAATTGATTGTTAATTCACTAATATTCACAATCCTCAGGAGATATGCACTATGGTATGTCATAGCATCTATTTCACAGCTGAATAGCCACTGTTTAAGTTATCCTTCTTCTCTCACTGCTTTATGGTGCTTTCAGCTTTGCAGTTAGTCTTTGCTCATGCATGTCAACTGCCTTTACCCCTCTGTCTCCCTCCCCAGTATCATCTTGGCATCTAGATGAGGAGGTGGAATAATGTCTGCAGTTTTAGGTATGGAAGGAGATTTACTGCCTTATATACACAAATGGAATCCTCAATCCCGTGAGCCAGTTAATTACAACTTTATCATTTTCTGCCACTGAATGTATGTAACATTTGATCTTAAAAAAACCTTGGGACATGTTTCAGAATTAGAAATGCTGGCAATGCAACTAAGTGGCAATCACTCCCACCGCCTCCAAGAATTCACATTCTGCAAAGCGATTTTCCTCTAATTTAACGCTGAAAACATTCCTAAAAGGAACAGTCTGTCCTCAAACTGGCATAATGTTGTACTAAACATTTGCCACTTATTGCTCTGCAAGCTGTTAAGTTTCCTATGAAAGCATTAAAATACTGTAGAAGCACTCTTTTGTAAGCAGAGTCCAATATCATTTTATTAAGGTATTGCAGCAATATGTATCTGGGAACAAAACAGAGAGGAGTTGCATCATTATATGGGCAGCAAATGGGGCAGGGGGAAGTCTTATCTTAAATATACACACAAAAATTAAATGATATTCAACCATGAAGCCTTTTACCAGGAAGAATCTGGAAGGCAAAAAATACAGTTGGTCAGTGATGAGGACAGACAGACAAACACAGGATAAATAAGCAGCATAGGGGTGGATATTAGGAAGTAGTTGTAAGGTGCAATTATTGAAAATGGAAAATAAAAAATAGGAGAGGAAAGAGGACTGAAAGAGAAAGGTATGGAAAGAAGATGATAGATCTCTAAATAGTGTCTAGAAATGAATGAGAAGTAATGAAGAAGATCATTTACTATTGGGGAAACTTCTGGGAAGACCCTCTATGGGAGCACAAAGTCGAAGGACACAAGTCGATGCTTCTGCCTTTCACTGCATAGGAGCATCAGAATCTCAAAGGGGAGAATGGTCCCTGCACTTGTTTAATTCCTCTGTGGTTAATACGTGTCCAAAAGGAGTTGGGGAAAGGTAGCAGAATGTGGGCCATATCCTCACCAACATCACCATCACCTGCATGCAGAATTGATTGCATGCTGCACCTTTCAAACTCTACCCCCACCGCATGCTCTATAGAAACCACCAGAAGGAGTTCTGGCTGGTGCCAGAATTCCTCTTGGAATTTCTGCCCACAATATGCCCCCAGCCCACATCTTCTTTCCCATGTGTGACTGAACGCGACCATGGCAGAATCCTGGTCTGTACTGTTAATACTGAACAATAAGAGCCAAACTCAAGAAAAAAGGAAGAAAGCCCTAGTAAAAGGACTGTTATCCTTGGTAGCCAAGTCTTTGATCTATGGGCAATTGCAGACCTTATTGAAGCTGAGGGGACTGCTAGCTGCCATTCTTCTGGCTAAATGGAAAAAGCAATTAAGGTCCTTTATGGACTAAGTTGGCAGAAATAATAGAAGCCATGACCCAAAGCACTAGCCTTATGGAAATCCCAAGTAAGCTCTAACTGAGGGAGAAATAAGGGAAAACAGATTACAACCACAGGGCCAAGCACTGATTGGATTGCAGCTATGTATGTCTCTACGCCCTGGTCTACACTAGGCATTGAGGTCGAGTTTAGCAGCGTTAAATCGATATAACCCTGCACCCGTCCACATGATGAAGCCCTTTATTTCAACTTAAAGGAATCTTAAAATCAATTTCCTTACTCCATCCCTGACAAGGGATTAGTGTGAAAATCGGTTTTGCTGGGTTGAATTTGGGGTACCATGGATGCAATTAGATGGTATTGGCCTCCGGGAGCTATCCCAGAGTACTCCATTCTGACCGCTCTGGACAGCACTCTCAACTCAGATGCACTGACCAGGTAGACAGGAAAAGGCCCACGAACTTTTGAATTTCAATTTCCTGTTTGGCCAGTGTGGCAAGCTGCAGGTGACCATGCAGAGCTCATCAGCAGAGGTGACCCTGATGGAGTCCCAGAATCGCAAAAGAATTCCAGCATGGACCAAACGGGAGGTACGGGATCTGATCGCTGTATGGGGAGAGGAATCCGTGCTATCAGAACTACATTCCAGTTTTCAAAATGCCAAAACATTTGTGGAAATCTCCCAGGGCATGAAGGACAGAGGCCATAACAGGGACCCGAAGCAGTGCCGCATGAAACTTAAGGAGCTGAGGCAAGCTTACCAGAAACCAGAGAGGCCAACAGCCGAATGAAAACAGAAATGTTCCCCGCTTTTAGCCAGGCGGTGGGGGAGGCAAAATGCGACCTTGTAACGAAAGCACATGTGCTATGTATGTAATGTTAACAGCAAGGTTTACCGTGAAAGAGTGTACCCATTGTTCTATAAAATGTGTCTTTTCAAATACCCCTGTCCCTTTTTTTTTCCTCCACCAGCTGCATATGTTTCAGGGATCACAGGATCTTCTCCTTCCCAGAGGCTAGCGAAGATTAGAAGGTGAAAAAAATGCACTCACAATTAAATGTTCTCTGAGCTCATGCTGTCCTCCCACACTGACAGAGCACAGACGAATGCATGGAGGCAGACAATGTCAGAGTGCAGGAAAGCACAAAATGACCGAGAGGAGAGGTGGCGGGCTGAAGAGAGTAAGTGGCAGCTGAAGAGAGGGCTGAAGCTGAAAGGTGGCGGCAGCATGATGAGAGGAGGCAGGATTCAATGCTGAGGCTGCTGGAGGATCAAACTAATATGCTCCAGCGTATAGTTGAGCTGCAGGAAAGGCAGCAGGAGCACAGACCGCCGCTACAGCCCCTGTGTAACCAACCGCCCTCCTCCCCAAGTTCCATAGCCTCCTCACCCAGATGCCCAAGAATGCGGTGGGGGGGGCCTCCGGCCACCCAGCCACTCCACCCCAGAGGATTGCCCAAGTAACAGAAGGCTGGCATTCAATAAGTTTTAAACTTTTAAAGTGCTGTGTGGCCTTGTCCTTCCCGCCTCCACCATCCCTCCTGGGCTACCTTGATAATTATCCCCCTATTTGTGTGATGAATTAATAAAGAATGCATGAATGTGAAGCAACAATGACTTTATTGCCTCTGCAAGCGATGATAGAAGGGAGGTGGGGAGGGTGGTTAGCTTACAGGGAAGTAAAGTGAACCAAGGGGTGGGGGGTTTCATCAAGGAGAAACAAACAGAACTTTCACACTGTAGCCTGGCCAGTCATGAAACTGGTTTTCAAAGCTTCTTTGATGCGCACGCACCCTCCTATGCTCTTCTAACTGCCCTGGTGTCTGGCTGTGCATAACCAGCAGCCAGGTGATTTGCCTCAACCTCCCACCCCGCCATAAACGTCTCCCCCTTACTCTCACAGATATTGTGGAGCGCACAGCAAGCAGTAATAACAGTGGGAATATTGGTTTTGCTGAGGTCTAACTGAGTCAGTAAACTGTGCCATCATGCTTTTAAATGTCCAAATGCACATTCTACCACCATTCTGCACTTGCTCAGCCTATAGTTGAACAGCTCCTGACTACTCTCCAGGCTGCCTATGTATGGCTTCATGAGCCATGGCATTAAGGGGTAGGCAGAGTCCTCAAGGATAACTATAGGCATTTCAACATCCCCAGTGGTTATTTTCTGGTCTGGGAAGAAAGTCCCTTCCTGCAGCTTTTGAAACAGACCAGAGTTCCTGAAGATGCGAGCGTCATGTACCTTTCCGGGCCATCCCATGTTGATGTTGGTGAAATGTCCCTTGTGATCCACCAGTGCTTAGAGCACTATTGAAAAGTACCCCTTGCGGTTTATGTACTCGCTGGCTTGGTGCTCCGGTGCCAAGATAGGGATATGGGTTCTGTCTACCACAGTTAGGGAATCCCATTGCAGCAAAGCCATCCACTATGACTGCACATTTCCCAGGGTCACTACCCTTGATATCAGCAGATCTTTGATTGCGTTGGCTACTTGCATCACAGCAGCCCCCACAGTAGATTTGCCCACTCCAAATTGATTCCCGACTGACCGGTAGCTGTCTGGCGTTGCAAGCTGCCACAGGGCTATTGCCACTCGCTTCTCAACTGTGAGGGCTGCTCTCATCTTGGTATTCTTGCACCTCAGAACAGGGGAAAGCAAGTCACAAAGTTCCATGAAAGTGCCCTTACGCATGCGAAAGTTTTGCAGCCACTGGGAATCGTCCCAGACCTGCAACACTATGCGGTCCCACCAGTCTGTGCGTGTTTCCCGGGCCCAGAATCGGTGTTCCACCGCATGAGCCTGCCCCATTAGCACCATGATGCCCACATTGCCAGGGCCCGTGATTTGAGAGAAGTCTATGTCCATGTCCTCAAACTCTTGTAACTGTGGCTGACGTCGCCTACTCGCCGGTTTTGTTTTGCCAGGTTCTGGTGCTGCATATACTGCTGGATAATGCGTGTGGTGTTTAATGTGCTCCTAATTGCCAAAGTGATCTGAGCGGGCTCCATGCTTGCCATGGTATGGCGTATGCACAGAAAAAAGGTGCGGAACCATTGTCTGTTGTTGCCCTGACAGAAGGAGGGTGACTGACGACATGGCTTACAGGGTTGGCTTACAGGAATTAAAATCAACAAAGGGGGTGGCTTTGCAAGAAACTGAATGGGCCGCCTCAAGGATAGAACTCAAAACCTCAAGGATAGAAACTCAAAAACTGGGTTAACAGGCCGTTGATTTCACAGAGGGATGAGGGAGGAGAAAATGAATAGAAAACAAATCTGGTCTATTTCTTGTTTGAGCCACTTCATATATCTTTATACATCTTGCTGGCAGCAGACTGCGCAGTACGACCGCTAGCCATTGTCACCTCCTGGGTGCTCGACAGAAGACGGTGCAGTATGACTGCTGGCCATCATCTTCTGCTGGCTGCAGATTAAAAGACAGTGCACTGCCGGTAGGACTCAATCGCCATGAGACGAAACAAGGGAAATGACCTGTCTGAGTCACTCCCACTTTGCCCGGCACCCGGTTAAAAGAGCACCCAGACTACATCGACGACGGCTACCAGTCATACTGCACTGTCTGCTGCCAAAAGTCAATAAACTGCTGCTGTGGTAGCAATGCAGTACCACGTCCGCCAGCACCCAGAAAACATACGGTGACGGTTAGCTGAGCGGGCTCCATGCTTGCCATTGCTATGTGTCTGCACAGATGACTCAAGAAAAAATGAGCAAAACGATTGTCTGCCCGTGCTTTTACGGAGGGATGGAGGGGAACGGGGGCCTGACGATATGTACCCAGAACCACCCACGAAATGGTTTAGCCCCATCAGGCACTGGGATTTCTACCCAGAATTCAAATGGGCAGTGAGACTGCGGGTAACTGTGGGATAGCTACCCACAGTGCAAAGCTCCGGAAGTCGAAGGTTGCCTCGTACTGTGGACCACAGTCCACCGACTACATGCACTTAGAGCATTTGTGTGGGACACACACACCGACGGTAGAAAACGCTTTCTACAAAACCGACTTCTATAATTCGACCTAATTTCATAGTGTAGACATACCCTCTACATGTCAGAAGCAGAAAGCAGTTGAAATAGCCAGGAGAAAGCCAGAAAAGCAGTGGATAGTGTGGCCCTGAGAGGAATAGAGCTTCTTTTTTGCAGAGTGCTGCCTGGAAAGGCAGGCTTAGAACTGTGAGCAATGAAACTGACTCCTGTTCTTTTTCCTATTGACTCCTGTTATTTGCCTAACATTTACCTGCTACTCCCTACAAAGCAAGACTTGGTCTTGGTGAAGTTGTGCTGTGTGGAAGCTGCTGTATTTGGGCCTGAAGCAGAAGACCTTTCAGGATTGGTCCAAAAAATATTTTTTTTAATTAGTTTGCACCCAAGTTAAGATTCTGGGTATCTTAAAAGACATCTCTAAATACAATATATTAAGAAAATGGAAGTAACATGTTTTAGTAAATATTCAAAGCAAAGATAAAATAGCAAAATTCTAGCATGCCCTTTTCCCTGTCTCCTTCCCCCTGTAAATTTACTTGCTTTCTCCCTTTACATTTTGGTCTTCTTTCTGTGACTTCTGTTAGGAACCACTGATTTACACTCTAATCTTCTTTAACTTCTGATTTAATGCAACTCCAAATTCTCCACCCCTCAGTAGATACTAAAGGATGGGCCTGATCCTACAGCCCGTATTCACATGAATTGTCCTTTTGTAGTCAACATATTCGTTATGTCAACCTGAAAACTGACCTTCCCCCACCCTAATTTTAAACAACAGATCCTGTACTATATCTCATTGTACAGCAGAATAAATCAGGAGTAGATCTTTAGAAGTCAATGGAATGTAGAATTTTGTTTATCCTTTTGTGTTGACATGGATGATATTGTGCTTCAAAAAGTACCTTAAGGGCCAAGTTCTATTGTCAATTACCCTAGTGCAAGACCTTAGTCCGATTACATTGATATGAATCTCAATCCTCAGCCTTTATGTAAGTATTGTTTAAAAGATTATATATGGGCTATAGCCTAGCAATAGTGTAAATTAGCATCACTCATTGATTTCAATGAAGCTGAGGAAGATCTGCCCAGAGTTTGTTAATAGCTCTTCTACCTCTCTGCTGAGAAACTAGGCATATCGCAGAAATGCTGGCCCATATGTGGGATTTTTGGTGCCTTTTGTGGAGAACAAGCTGCGTGAATGTTATTTTCAGCACTGTGTTCCACACTTAGCTAGTACACAACTGAGCTCGGTTCATCAATACAGTGAAGCTACCGCAGAGTTACACCTATAGAATGGAGATCAGAATATGAACATAACATCTTTTGCTGGACAGCATTCTTGCTGTCATTTCAAATAAACCACTGAGCCTGACTCTATCGCATTCACAGTACTATAATCCAAAAGACACCTGTTGAAGACAATGGAGTTATTCTGCTCTACAGTGTGTAACTTAAAGCTGAATTGGTCCCTCATTAGAAAGTGACACTAGTACCAAACACTCACAGCTTTATAAAAGGTGTTGCTAAGCAACAAAAGTATCCATGGTTACCTGTATCTTAGAACTGAACTACAGACTTGTGTGGTTATTCATTCATTTGGAAAACACATTTAAAATGAATATATCACAGTACAAAACTGCCACTTCACAAAGATTGTTGGGATATTAACACATTATAATTAAATGGATTTCACCTCACTAGGTTCTACTTGCTTAGCCTCAGACCCAGCAAGCTGTAGCTCATTCACTTTTAACCATTTTGTGCGCCAACATGGTTAGTAAAAACAGCCCTACAGTTCAGGGGACATGCATTTATAAAGCTTTCATTAGAAAAATATTCTCAGGAAGCTTTGAAAGTTACACCAAGGCAGCATTGTTCCTTCAAAGACAAACATGAAATCTCCCTTTGAGACTTTCATTCTCAAAAAGACAGGTAACAAAGTACTGCATCAGTCTCACTTACTACCTATTACATTTTGATTATTTGCTGAGTAATACCTAAATGTGACACCAATCACTAGACCCACACCAATGCTCTAATACTTGTGTGATATTTTGGGGTTCACACAGGCCACTGAGGATAAGCACCAACTCCAAGTCCCCCACTTCAAAAGAGCATTTACAAATATGTGTATCATGCCACACCTTTTGGTTAGTTTGGATATGAGGGAGGTTAGTTTGAATCACCTTCATCATTTCCCTTAACTCAGTGTTTCTCAAATGAGACCACCAGTGGATTTTTTGGGTGGCCATGACAGCCTCCAAAGCTTGGGCAGCAATATGCACCACCTTGGTGTTTTCACTGGTGACAACACTAGGGATCAGTGCCCTGCACCATGCAGCCTCCTGGGTGTTCTGGGCAGTGCCTCTGGAGACATATGGGACTAGTGTGCATAGCACCAGAGGTGGCTTTTGTCAATGGAAGTGGCTGCAGCGTTCAGTCACTGGGGCGCTCCCCTAGGCAGCTCCCCCACTCCCACCCAACTGAGGCATGGGGAGCCTGGGACCCCACAGGTGGCTGGTGAGTTCCAGACCCACCTTCCCCAGGGTAGGCTCTAACTGAAGGACAGAGAGATGGGTTTATCAGAGCAGCCACCATCAAGAGTTTATCAGACAGCTGCAGCACCCCAGGAGCCAGAAAACAGAGCTGTAAACAGGGGAGTTTGAGTGGGAGTTTGTAAGGGGAGTTTGGGGGGAAGACTAAGAGAGCCAGGCAAAGGAACAGACAGGCTCGTGAAGGGAGTGTGTGGTGTTCTGGTAGTGTTTGTGCTCGTTGGAGGGTTTGTTTTGTTGTAGGTGCTGGTGGTTGTTTGGTTTGGTTTGTGTTTCCCAGACTAACAGGACTTAGGTGGAAAGACTATGACAGACACAGAGACAGCAGTGGTAGTGACCCAAGCAGTGGAAGACACAGTGAAGATGACTGGATGTAGAAGCTGCAGCATGTACATGATCCTGGAGGGGGTACCTGAAAAGAGTTTTGTCTGCATGAAGTGCCGCCTGATAGAGCTGATGGAAGAGAAGACCCAACGATTGGAGATGCAGGTGGAAAGTCTGGTTGAGTTTAGAAGGGGCTTCGAGTGGATGATGGAGCAAAGACATGAAGAGGCTGAAAGGAAAAGCTCAGACTTACAGATGGAAGCAGGACCAAAGAACTCTGAGGGGAGACTGTTGGGTGACAAAAGGGGGCAGTGGAAGCATGTGACTAAGAGAAACAGGCAGAGAAAAAGACAGGCTAGTGAAGGAGAAACAGATTTCAGGAACAGGTTTGCGGAGTTGGAAAATGAAGAAGGGGCACAGCAGGTGATCACTGTAGGTGAGAGGGCAAGGAAGAAGAGAAAAGCAGATAGTCCTATAGAAAGAGGGCAAGAATCAATGGAGATAACAACACCAAATAGGAGCCCCAGGAGGTTACAGGATGGGTTGCAGAGGATTGCAAAGGACAATAGGATTCGAGAGGTCTTGCGGCCAGAGGGAACAGGGGATAGACTGGAGAATTGCACCATCACCAGGAAAAGGCGGGTCTACATGATTGGGGACTCCTTACTGAGAAGAATAGACAGGCCTGTAACCACAGCTGATCCAGAGAACAGAAGGATGTGCTGTCTGCTGGGTGCTAAGATATGGGATGTGGACCTGAGGCTGAAGAGGATCCTAATAGGAGCGGGAAAGAATCCACTGATCGTCCTTCATGTGGGAACAAATGATACAGCTAGATTCTCACTGAAATGTATCAAGAGAGACTATGCCAGGCTGGGGAAGGTGCTTAAGGAAATCGAGATTTAGCTGATCTTCAGCGGTATTCTGCCTAGAGAAGGGCAACAAAGGTGTGACAAGATTATGGTGCTCAACAGATGGCTCAGACACTGGTGCTATAAGGAGGGCTTTGGGATGTATGGCCACTGGGAAGCATTCATGGACAGAGGACTGTTCTCTCGGGATGGACTTCACCTGAGTAAGGAGGGAAATAGACTTCTAGGATGGAGGATGCCACAACTGATCATGAGAACTTTAAACTAGGAATCTGGGGGAGATGGTTGGGAGATGTTCAGGTAATCTCCATGCGGATTTTAACATTCAGAGGGAAGAAAATGAAGTAAAAAAGGATACAGCTGTGGGTAGGAGAATGGACATAAGGAGGAAGGATAGTGTACATACCAGTCTAATAGGTGATACTGGTGATAGAATGTCTGTGCCTAATTGGGTAAAGAATGTGAGTGAGGCCAAATAGCAAAAATTAAGATGTTTGTACACTAATGCAAGGAGCCTAGGTAACAAAATGGAGGAACTAGAGCTACTGGTGGAGGAAGTGAAACCAGATATTATAGGGATAACAGAAACATGGTGGAATAGTAGTCATGACTGGACTACAGGTATTGAAGGGTATGTGCTGTTTAGGAAGGACAGAAATAAAGGCAAAGGTGGTGGAGTAGCATTGTATATCAATGATGAGGTAGACTGTAAAGAAATAAGAAGTGATGGAATGGATAAGACAGTCTGTCTGGGCAAAAATCACATTGCGGAAGAAAGCTACTAGATCCTCCCCTGGGATAGTGCTTGGGGTGTGCTATAGACTGCCACAATCCAATTTGGATATGGATAGAGACCTCTTTAATGTTTTTAATGAAGTAAATACTAATGGGAATTGTGTGATCATGGGAGACTTTAACTTCCCAGATATAGACTGGAGGACAAGTGCTAGTAATAATAATAGGGTTTAGATTTTCCTGGATGCAATAGCTGATGGATTGTAGTTGCTGAACCGACAAGATTGGTTTTGGTGAGTAGTGAGGACCTTATAGAGGAAACAGTTGTAGGGTACAACCTGGTTCGAGCGATCATGAGCTAATTCAGTTCAAACTAAATGGAAGGATAAACAAAAATAGATCTGTGACTAGAGTTTTTGATTTCAAAAGGGCTAACTTTAAAAAATTAAGGAAACTAGTTAGGGAAGTGGATTGGACTAAAGAACTTGTGGATCTAAAGGCAGAGGAGGCCTGGAATTACTTCAAGTCAAAGTTCCAGAAACTATCAGAAGCCTGCATCCCAAGAAAGGGGAAAAAATTCATAGGTAGGAGTTGTAGACCAAGCTGGATGAGCAAGCATCTCACAAAGGAGATTAAGGAAAAGCAGAAAGACTACAAGGAGTGGAACATGGGAGGGTTAGCAAGAAAAGCTACCTTGTTGAGGTCACAATATGTAGGGATAAAGTGAGAAAGGCCAAAAGCCATGTAGAGTTGGACCTTGCAAAGGGAATTAAAACCAATAGTAAAAGATTCTATAGCCATAGAAATAAGAAGAAAACAAAGAAAGAAGAAGTGGGACCGCTTAACACTGAGGATAGAGTGGAGATTAAGGATAATCTAGGCATGGCCTAATATCTAAACAAATACTTTACCTCAGTCTTTAATGAGGCTAATAAGAAGCTGATGGAGAATGGTAGGACGACATATGGGAATGAGGATATGGAGGTAGATATTACCCCATCTGAGGTAGAAGCCAAACTTGAACAGCTTAATGGGGCTAAATTGGGGGGCCCATATAGTCTTCATCCAAGAATATTAAAGGAACTGGCACATGAAATTGCAAGCCTATTAGCAAAAAATTTTAATGAATCTGTAAACTCAGGGGTTGTACCGTATGATTGGAGAATTGCTAACATAGTTCCTATTTTTAAGAAAGGGAAAAAAAGAGATCCAGGTAACTACAGGCCTGTTAGTTTGACATCTGTAGTATGCAAGGTCTTGGAAAAAATTTTGAAGGAGAAAGTAGTTAAAGACATTGAGGTCAATGGTAATTGGGACAGAATACAACATGGTTTTACAAAAGGTAGATCGTGTCAAACCAACCTGATCTCTTTCTTTGAGAAGGTAAAAGATTTTTTAGACAAAGGAAAAGCAGTGGATCTAATTTACCTTGATTTCAGTAAGGCATTTGAAACAGTTCCACATGGGGAATTATTAGCTAAATTGAAAAGATGGGGATCAATATGATTCAAATTGAAAGGTGGATAAGGAACTGGTTAAAGAGGAGACTACAATAGGCCACACTGAAAGATGAACTGTCAGGCTGGAAGGAGGTTACTAGTGGAGTTCCTCAGGGATCAGTTTTGCAACTAATCTTATTTTATCTTTTTTATTGCTGACTTTGGCACAAAAAGCGGAAATGTGCTAATAAAGTTTGAGGATGACGCAAAGCTGGGAGGTATTGCCAATACAGAGAAGGACCAAAATATCATACAGGAAGATCTGGATGACCTTGTAAACTGGAGTAATAGCATAGGATGAAATTTAATAGTGAAAAGTCAAGGACATGCATTTTGGGATTAATAAGAATAATTTTTTTTATAAACTGGGGGCACATCACTTGGAAGTAACAGAGGAAGAAAAGGACCTCAGAGTATTGGTTGATCACATGGCGACTATGAGCCGCCAATGTGATATGGCCGTGAAAAAAGCTAATGCAGTCTTGGGATGCATCAGGCGCGGTATTTCCAGTAGAGATAAGGAGGTGTTAGTACCATTATACAAGGCACTGGTGAGACCTCATCTGGAATATTGTGTACAGTTCTGGTCTCCCATGTTTAAGAAAGATTAATTCAAAATGGAACAGGTACAGAGAAGGGCTACTAGGATGATCCGAGGAATGGAAAACCTGTCTTATGAAAGGATACTTAAGGAGCTTGGCTTGTTTAGCCTAACCAAAAGAAGGCTGAGAGGAGATATGATTGCTTTCTATAAATATATCAAAGAGATAAATATCACGGAGGGAGAAGAATTATTTAAGCTCAGTACCAATGTGGACACAAGAACAAATGGATATTATCTGGCCATCAGGAAGTTTAGACTTGAAATTGGTTAAAGGGGAGACTACAACAGGTCCTACTGAAAGGCGAACTGTCAGGCTGGAGGGAGGTTACCAGTGGATCAGTTTTGGGACCAATCTTATTTAATCTTTTTATTACTGACCTCGGCACAAAAAGTGGGAGTGTGCTAATAAAGTTTGCAGATGATACAAAGCTGGGAGGTATTGCCAATTCAGAGAAGGATCGGGATATTATACAGGAGGATCTGGATGACCTTGTAAACTGGAGTAATAGTAATAGGATGAAATTTAATAGTGAGAAGTGTAAGGTTATGCATTTAGGGATTAATAACAAGAATTTTAGTTATAAGTTGGGGACGCATCAATTAGAAGTAACGGAAGAGGAGAAGGACCTTGGATTATTGGTTGATCATAGGATGACTATGAGCTGCCAATGTGATATGGCTGTGAAAAAAGCTAATGCGGTTTTGGGATCCATCAGGAGAGGTATTTCCAGTAGGGATAAGGAGGTTTTAGTACCATTACACAAGGCACTAGTGAGACCTCACCTGGAATACTGTGTGCAGTTCTGATCTCCCATGTTTAAAAAGGATCAATTCAAACTGGAGCAGGTACAGAGAAGGGCTACTAGGATGATCCGAGGAATGGAAAACTTGTCTTATGAAAGGAGACTTAAGGAGCTTGGCTTGTTTAGCCTAACTAAAAGAAGGTTGAGAGGAGATATGATTGCTCTCTATAAATATATCAGAGGGATAAATGCAGGAAAGGGAGAGGAATTATTTAAGCTCAGCACCAATGTGGACACAAGAACAAATGGGTATAAACTGGCCACCAGGAAGTTTAGACTTGAAATAGATGAAGGTTTCTAACCATCAGAGGAGTGAAGTTCTGGAACAGCCCTTACAAGGGAAGCAGTGGGGCAAAAGGACATATATGGCTTAGTTTATGGAAGGATGATATGATGGAATAGCCTAATTTTGGCAATTAATTTATCTTTGACTATTAGTGGTAGCTATGTCCAATGGCCTATGATGGGAAGTTAGATGGGGTGGGATCCTAGTTACTACAGAGAATTCTTTCCTGGGTGTCTGGCTGGTGAGTCTTGCCCACATGCTCAAGGTTTAGCTGATTGCCAAATTTGGGGTTGGGAAGGAATTTTCCCTCCAGGGCAGATTGGCAGAGGCCCTGGAGGTTTTTCAACTTCCTTGCAGTGTGGGGCACGGGTCACTTGCTGGAGGATTCTTTGCACTTTGAAATCTTTAACCATATTTGAGAACTTCAATAGCTCAGACATAGGTTATGGGTTTGTTACAGGAGTGGGTGGGTGAGATTCTGTGGCCTGCATTGTGCAGGAGGTCAGACTAGATGATCATAATGGTCCCTTCTGACCTTAAAGGCTATGAGTCTATGAGGCCATCAAAAAAATTGTTGCGAGAACTCCTGCCTTAACTCTTTTATGAACCTTTGTATATACTCATTCACTGACTCCCCCTCAGTGTCCCTTTCCCAAGAGTCTCTGATGAGATTTAGGAGTCCCCTCACTTTCCTTCCATACAGAAGATCAAATGGTCCATTGAACCTCTCCACCAGAATATTTGTCTCTGGGTGATATGGGTTATTTTAGTTATTTCACTTCACACAACTTACACCATTCACTGAATAGCTGGGACGTGAAATTTGACCCACAATTTAATCAAATCTGTTTAAGGAAAAAACCACTCTGCTGAAAATATTGAAAAGGGCTTACTGTGACGTTCTCCTGGTGTTCTCTGGACTGGTGATCTGCTAGGTCACTCCAACCCTCGACTCTGGGAGCCAGCCTTCCCCTGCTCTGCTGTGAGAACCCCAACTCCCGGGCTGTTCATGCACAACCTCTAGCATGTAAGCTGCTCCCAGCTACGTGAGTGAGCACTTTTGGACAGCCACTGCTTTAATTGTTCAACTGAATGACATTAGCCAATATCTCTGGTCCCCGACACAATCCTAGGAACCTCCATCTTGCAGTGTCCAGTTATGCCCACTGGATGCTGCAAGCTTATATGAGATTTTCAATTTAACAAAGAAATTGATATGTACCAGGATTGTTATCCCTAGGGGAGTTTCTGCCATGCTTCAAACCAAATGTACTGCTTCAGGTAGAATAAACAAACAAATTTATTAACTACAAAAGATAGATTTTAAGTGATTATAAGTCAAAGCACAAGAAGTCAGATTGGGTCAAATGAAATAAAAGCAAAACGCATTCTAAACTGATCTTAACACTTTCAGTGCCCTTACAAACTTAGATGCTTCTCACCACAGGCTGGCTGGTTGCCCTTCAGCCAGGCTCTTCCCAGTCATCAGCGCTTCAGCCGCTTGGTGATGGTGTCTATAGATGGAGGTGAAAGAGGGAGACCATGGCAAGCATCTCTCCTTTTATCAAGTTCTTTCTTCCCTCTTGGTTTTGCTTCCCCCCCACTTCAGAGTCAGGTGAGCATTACCTCATCGGAGTCCCAAACTGACCAAGAGAAGGGGAGTCACTCACTCTAGAGTCCAACAGATCCTTCGTTGCTGCCGAGGCCAGTGTCCTTTGTTCCTGTGAGGCTGGGCTGGGTTTGTTCCATACATGCCCTAATGAGGTGTGAACTGCCCCTCTGCTCCTGGAGAGTTTTGCCTGGGCTTGTTTTAAGCCATGAGAACATATTTTCAGCCTCATAATTATATACATGAAATTAAACCTATAATATTACTATAACAACAATGGCTCAGTGCATCATGAGCCTTCCGAAGACACACAAACATGACAAACTTTGCATTGGATACCACATAATCATATTATAAGGATGAACATGGGGATGTAGGATATTCTCCTGCGGTACAGAGTGTCACAGGCTTTTGCTACAGGGTCAGCTTCTATGTTAGAGTTATTACCTCTGGATATCTAGTGCCAAAATCCATTACAACGATGTATCTATTTCATATTTAGGTAGGATGTAACATAGGGCCTACAATGTCCATTGCTAACCTAAGAAATATGTCTCATGTCACAGATAAGGGGTTTAGAGGAACTTTTGGGGGGTTCTGAAAGTTTCTTTCTCTTTTGACATAAGTCTCAAGATCTGCAATAGTCTTTTACATTATTCTGTATCCCTAGCCAGTGAAAATCTTCTTTAAACCTATCATAGGTTCTCTATGCCTCCAACTGACCAGCAAAATGATAATCATGTGCTAGCAACCTTAAGTGTCCATGATGCTGGTCAGACACAACCAGGTCTGGATTTAGGGCCAGGAGATCTAGGGGACTGCTTGGGGTGCCAGGCTTGGGGGCGCCAGGCTCAGGGTGCTGTATAGTATTCAAAAGTTTAACAATGAAGGGGGAGCACCAAAGATGCTCCTCACTTGGGGAACCATTTGCTCTAGTGCCAACCCTGGGCACAATCAATTGCTTTTAAGGTTTTCCAGGGCTTTTATCTTTCTTCCATGTAAGTTACTTGTACAATCTCCCTTTCTCTTCAAAAAAATCTTTCCCCATTTTCCCTCCCAGATCGTACCACGGATGTCTTCTAGCATAGGTTCTGCTCTCTTTTCATTTGCAAACCCCTGGCTGCAGACAGCCTCTCCAGTCACAGGGATAACTCCTCCTCCTTCAGATTCTGTATGCTCACTACTCTCCTCTGCTATGCAGGAGCTGGCCATGGCACTTTCAACATCTGAAAGAAAATTGCTTTCTCTTGCTTAGCCAGGGCTGAGGCTGTCCCCTCCCCACACAGTTGTCTTTTTGTCTGCACAAATCTCCTCTTAGATTACAGCACAATATTCATTTTTGCTGCAAGCTACTATATATTTTCCACTTTACACAATATCAGTATAATCAACAACAGAACTGCTGTTGGAATACAGCTGGCAGCCCACTTTAAGATACTCACTAAACCTTCAAATGTGCCTGTGATGGGGCAGTGGCCCCTCATTGGTAGGTAAGGGGTTAAAGAAGGGGCTGCTGAGCAGAGGAGCAGGCAGTCACTCCGTGAAGGGTAAGGGAGGAGGACTGGCTGCTTAGAAGGCTGAAGCACTATGGACAGAGCAGTGCCGGGCAGGGTCAGCAGAGTAGGAGAAAGCTCCAGGCTGACAGCTGTCAGACTGAGGCCCTGAAACAAGGGTGGAGAAGGTGCTAGGGCTGTGGGGAAGCAGCCCAGGGAAGGAGACGGCAGGGTTAGAGGAGGGGCAGTATGTGGCTGCCAGCTACAGGGTCCCTGGGTTGGGACCCGGAGTGGAGGGGGGGTGGGGAAGGGCAAGCCCCCATGCCCTGATCCCATTTCCCTGACAGGAGTGTTGGGAGGGGCAGGGGGACTGCAGGTGGAAGGGGTGTGGAGGGGCCCCCACTTGCTCTGGTCCAGAGCCCCACAAACCTGCCTTTGCCTGTGGAATCAGCCCCTGCCTGTTCATTATGGTATGGGTATGCATCTTTCTCCTCTCTTTTTCTTGAGTTTCCTTCTCTTTCATCTCCATGGCCATAGGTGCTGGAACTAGGGGTGCAGGGGGTGCTGCTACACCCCCTGGCTTGAAGTGATTTTCATTATATACAGGGTTTACAGTTTGGTCCAATGGCTCTCAGCATACCCACTATAAAAATTGTTCCAGCACCTCTGTCCATGGCTTGTTCGTGTGCAGCTGCTTCCTTCTCCTCTTTCTCCCTCTCAGTTTCTAGCACCTGCTGGTGGAGGTCTTCTTGCTGCTGCTTTTCTGCCTTCCCGCCCCTTGGCTCTCAGGTCAGCTTCACACTTTGGTATTCATGCTTTTTTTTCTGTTGTGTCAACCTAGTGAGCTCTAACTTTGTGGTTACTTCTCTGATGCTCATGTTTATGCTTTACTTTTGTTCTAATCCCCTTATCCAAAACTAACCAACAGAAAATAATAAACCTATAACCAGTCTTTAACCTGTTCCCAACCTTCTCACTTGTGACTCACTTAAAACCGGTTTATAAGTGCTGGAAATGTGAACCTCAGTTAACCAACAAATGGTGTGTAAATCCTGGTTCAGCTATACCAATGTGACCAGTAAGGGGTTCAGTCACCATCTGCTGTGTTACCCAGGGTGCCTTGTGACTGTGTGGCTTTGGTCCAGAGCTCTGACCCACCACAGCCTGCCAGCAGCCTACAAGCCTCACCCTGGCTATACCCAACCTGGTTCCTCCTTGTGGGCTGACCTTAGTAAGCTTCCAGCCCTGAATTCAACCCATAATAGTCCTACTGCAGGAACCTGTCCCTCTTGCTGAGCCTCACAGAGAAAGTGCTATGTTTGCTTCCCTTAGATGGGCAGTAAAACTATATTCTGTTAGCTGTCTAGAAGCACTCACTTTACTGAACTTACACAGCACTGGTAATTTATAATGAAGGTAAAATAAATTTTATTAACAAAAGAACATGAATTAAATGATACTAAATAAAAGAACTAAAGGAAAAATAGTTACAAGCAAAATAAAAGCAAAAACACTCATCCAAAGGTTTAAAACTTATAAGTTTTAGCAAGATACAATATTTGTTTAAGATGGTCTCTTGTCCAGCTTTTACTGGCCACCCTGGCCAGGACCCATCACTGAAATCAAATTGTTTGTTCCTTTGTCTCCTAAGGTGAAGGCTAAAGATGGAGTCTCTCTGTGTTCCTTCTATCCCCAAAGGGATGTCTGTGTCTTACAGATCAAGAAGATCTGCTGGGGATTCTGTCTTGTGTGCCATGTTAATTCTCTGTCTTTTGAGTTCAGGATCAGGATAACACTCACTGATTTAGCTTGATGGCTTTGTTTACTTCTAATATGTAAATTGAGATAAACCCCTTTCCTTTGCCTAGGACAGACCTGTTTATTACCTTTATCTAGGCTAGGCTATCTGGTCTTAAACAGAATACCAAGAGTATTCATAACTTCACATATGTTAGCAAATACATTTTACTATGATATTAATAACCACTGTGTTATTATATTTCATATACCTCACAAAGCATATTTTGTACAAATATTATTGCAACAGTGGGTAGGGTGTGAATACAGGGGTGCCTAGGATCACAGCTTGGTATTTGTGTCCTTAGCTAGAGATTTCCATGAAAGAGAAAACACGGGTATGCAGTGCTGATTCATAGATTCCAAGAACACTGGCGATAGAATTTCTCCAAAATAATTACTAGAGCAGACCTTTTAGAAAAATAGTCTATTTTGATTGAAAATTGCCAGTGATGGACCATGAACCTTGGTAAATTATTCCAATGGTTAATTACTCTCACTATAAAAATGTATTCCTGAGTGCTGCAGGTGGCCGTGCAAATGTAAATAAAGGTGCTGCGGGTGGCCGTTCAAATATAAACAAACTGTCTGGTGGCCTGCCAGTGGATTACCCTGACAGGCCACAGGTTGCCCACCACTGACTTATAGACTGTAATCAAGTCCCTTCTCAATCTTCTGTTTTTAAGCTAAATAGACTTCAAATCAAAATTAGGGCCCCAATCCAACTCCCAGTGGTGTCAACAGCTATCATGTGGAGTGAATGGACTCTTATACATTTAATGCGATAGTGATATTTCAAACCTTTACAGTTTTTTTGAGCAAGCAAATGGTTATGCTGATTGGTTTTAGGTCAATTGTAAAGGTAAGTGTCAGGCAGATGCACTCCTGTAATCCAGATGCTGGAAATATTAAAAAGACTAATTTCACATAATGTTTTTTACAATAAGGATAAAGTTTTCAAAAGTGCCTACGTCCCATTTTCAAAAGAGATTGGCATTTAGGAGCCTAAATCTCTCCTAAATGCCCAAAGCCACTTTTGAAATAAAATTGAGGCTCTTAAATCAGCTAGGAGCTTTTTTGAAAATTTTACCTTACATGAGCAGTTCTACAAGAAACAGCATATTAAATCTAGGAGTGATCAAATCTGAGTTTTGGTGTTGCCATCAATTTATTTGAGTAAAGATTTGATGATGGGAAAATATTTGCTACAGTCTAAAATATTAAGAAAAATATCTCTTTTCCTGAGAACACCTTTCTGAATCTTTGGAAACCCATAACCTGTCTTCATGGCTCAAAAACAAATTTGCCTCACATTAACACAATGGAAAATCCAAACCAGCTGACTTCTCAGTGTTAGATACTATTCATTAAAAAAAGAAAAGAAAAAGAAAGAGGAGTACTTGTGGCACCTCACTCACACCTTCTTGTCAACTGTTGGAAATGGCCCATCCTGATTATCACTACAAAAGGTTTTTCTCTCCTGCTGATAATAGTTCACCTTAATTGATCACTCTCGTTATAGTATGCATGGCAATACCCATTTTTTCATGTTCTCTGTGTGTATATATATATATATATATATCTTCCTACTGTATTTTCCACTGCATACATCTGATGAAGTGGATTTTAGCCCACAAAAGTTTATGCTCAAACAAATTTGTTTGTCTCTAAGGTGCCACAAGTACTCCTCATTCTTTTTGCTGATACAGACTAACATGGCTACCACTCTGAAACCTGTACTTTTAAAGTGACAGTCAGTTGCATAAGGTATTTCAAGACAGAATGATGTGGTAACAGACATTAGTGTTTTTCCTATTCAGAGAAAAAATATTCCATGACACAAGTCAGCTCTGAAATAGATCACTGAAAAACATCTTGTGAAAGACTTGTCTACTCTGTTCTGTTTGTTTGGCTTTGATTTGAATTGGTAGACTGTGTCCTGGGTTTAATTTGTCTAAGTTCTCCTTTGCAGGAATTTTTATGGAATTTGAAGCTTTTTCAAGTCTGAACTGATCTTTCCTTTTTAACTAAAGTGCAAAGCAAAAAAAATGGGTTTAGTACAGATTTCTGTTTTTAATGCTTTCGCTAACTGGGCTTTTTTCTTTGTGAAATCTTTTTGGAGTTTCCAGATTCAATGACAATAACATAGAATGTAGCATCACAAATACCAGACATCTTATTTCAACCCATTCAATCCTTGTAATCTGTGGTATCCCATAATGCATCACTGAGTGATCTCTTCAACAAACAGAAAATATAAAAGGAATATAATAAGGGGAGAAAAGAATCTTTTAAACGGTTATTTAACTCATATTTTTGTGCCTATTGGGATACTGTGTGAGGTACTATGCAAACATGTACGAAGCCAGGATCTCAGTGCCTAAGAGTTTATTATCTAAGCAGAGGAGTGACACACAAACAGGAGAGGGATACAATCAAATGTATACGATTTGCATACACAGATGTAAAACAAACGTACACCTGTACATGCAAATTGTGTATGTGTGTGTGTGTGTGTGTGTGTGTGTGTATTGTGATACAGCATGGCCAGAAGGCAGCAGGAGAGTGATCTAGGAGAGATATGTAAGTCCCGGGATGAAGAGAAACCTTATTCCCTGTATCAGGAAGAAAGGTTTCTATAGATTAATTAAAAGCACCTGAAGCCAATTAGAGCACCTGAAGTTAGTCACTTGATAAAAACCCCCTGCTTCAATCAGCCAGGGGAAGGAGTTGGAGCAGAGAGCAGTTTGGAGAAGTGCTGTGGCTGGCTGGAAGACCAAGACCCTAGGTAAAGAGACACTCAGCTTGTGCAGAGAGAGAGAGAGAGAGAGAGAGAGCAGGAAGCCCCACAAGCTGAAGAGCAGGAGAGGGAAGTAGCCCAGGGGCAGGAAGCACTAGTTCAAGTGGTTTACCACTATCCCTAGGGCCCTGGGCTGGGACCCAGAGTAGAGGGTGGGCCTGGGTCCCCCCCTCTCCACTACCCTTCTCTGGGTTACTAGTGGGACAGTAGATAGTTTGGGGCAGGAAACTGCATCCTGAACCCTCCCCAAGAAGAGGAAGCGTGGAACCTATCATAATCTTACTGGCAATTTGCCACAGTATGTATAGTGTGTGGGTGTATATTAATGTGCACACACATAAGAAGAAAGAGTAATAAAATGCTGTCTTTCCTCATCAGACACTCATTTTACTTCTCATAAATTGGCTGATATCCTATAGATGTCATTTCAGTGATGGATCTTGATGAGAAATTTGAAGGAGGAGCTACTGGTAATTAGAATTTATTCTCATTAGATTGAAATATTAAACAGTCCTCAATTTGCACAGTTTAGAAGTCTCTGACATGGTTGCTTATTTTTGTGTTTAATTCACCTAGAAAAATGCAGCTTTTTATAACTGTGTGTGTTCTCAGTGACAATTCCAGAGACATGCCTTACTCATCTCCACCAATTTTTTTCTAATGACCACAACTGTACACATTTGTTTCTCTATATTTCTACCAAGCCTGACCTTACTTTCACCCAGATCATTTTTAGATGTGCACAAGGCATGAAAATGTTGTATTATAGGACCAATACAGTTCTCCAAGGGGTGCCATTCAAGGTATACTTTCCCAAATTTAAAATGAGTCTGAACTTTCGGTCTATAGTAGAGGCCTTGCCGTAGAATGGATTTAGAGTTGCTTTCAGGGGCTAATGAAGATGATATTTTAAAAACACAATGTATTAGTCTGATCACATCCCTTTTCAGTTAACTTTGGTGTAGTTTGATTAGCTCTATTGAGCGGAGAGCCAGAAAACACTTGTAGAGGACTCGGAAATCTGAGTGAATAAAATCTTCACATCCTTGGACCAGATCCTGGGCCTAAGCTCTGTCCCTTTGCACTGCTATGGTAGGACAAAGGGGAAAGAGCTACTGTAACAGGGCATCCAGGAATTCACCTGACACAGAGGAATCCAGGGGTAGTATAAAGCCACCATAGCCTTTTCTAGGCCCTCTGCTCAACAACCCCAGCCCTGCCTCCAACCCAGGTGTAGGACACAGAGGGAAGAGATGGTGCCAGACTGGGTGTCAATACAGCAGCATGCACTCCAGTGAGCCCAGGCTAGCAGAGTGGTTCCTAAAGGAATACTATAGCCAGCATAATTTACAACAGGGACTGGTTTGCTCTGCCCCACCCCAGTCAAGTAAATGATCAGAGAAGCAGAAAGGTGACTTAAAGCCACTTTCACCTGCCCTCCTCCCATCACACACATACTGGCTTAGGCACCCTGCATAGTTCAGCCAGAACTAGAGATTGGAAGGCTCCTGGTCTTCCTTTTGACCACATTCTCAGTCATTAACTTACTCAGAATATATTGAATACTTTAGGTCAAATTCTACCTTCCTCCTGCTCATCCTGCAAAAATTACAACTCCTAGCAGTGGAGACATGACTTTTTATACATGAGAGTTAAAGCTGGGCAAACCCCCCCCCCCCACAATGTACGCTGCCAGAAAAGCCAACAAAAGCTCATGGACTCACAGGCATGCAAAAATCAGTGCATTCTTCATTCTCTCCTTGAATTTTCATGGAAACAAAAAGCAGTTTCTGGAGACAGAAGGCTGTCATTTCACTTGCAATATGCTCTTTCCATTGCAAAAATGGCAGATTTCCCTCTTGGACAAAATTCACCATTTTCACTTAGAAAATCTCATATCATAGCAGGAATGGAAACATTTCACCATAGATCAAATTGACAAAGGGTACAACAGCCATTACCCACATGAATGGGCCTTACTCATGAAAGTAATCCCTGCAGTAATGGTTTTGAGGCCCAAAAACTGCACCAAAATATGAGGTTTTGTATACAAATCACAGAATATTAGGGTTAGAAGAGACCTCAGGACAGAGGTGAAAGTAAGTCTAGGGACTTACCGATACGGGGCTGGGCTGGGGCCAGCTCTGGCCCCCAGAAGGGGCGGGGCTGGGACTTGGGAGGAAGGGGCAGGGCTGGGGGTCAGAGCCAGCCCCAGTCCACCCTGTTCCCCCTCCTGCGGTAACAGCAGCAGCCGGGTGCTCTGGCAGCGGTTTAAAGGGCCCTGGGCGGTAACAGTGGCTGGAGCTTTCCCAGAGCTTCGGCTGCCACTACTGCCCCAGGCCCTTTAAATCGTCCCCAGAGCCTGCTGGAGCCCTGGGGAAGCGGCAGCGAGGCTCTGGGGATGATTTAAAGGGCCAGGGGCTCGGCCGTCACTACCGCCCCAGGCCCTTTAAATCGCCGCCCCAGCCACACCGCTGCTACCCCAGGGCTCCGGCAGCGGGGCTCTGGCAGCAATTTAAAGAGCCAGGGGCTCTAGCTGCTGCTGGGAGCCGCAGGCCCTTTAAATTGCGCCTGGGGAAGCACCCACCCTGGTATTTACTTTCACCTCTGCCTCAGAAGGTCATCTAGGCCAATCCCCTGCTCAAATATTCATCTGCAAGTCATTTTGACCAGCTCTATTTGGCATAAAGTTCCCTAAAACGTTACACATCCTCTGAGTATCATCCAAAAAGTTTTTCAACTTACAGATTAGACATTGGATATGGTCACCATAGGACATGCTCTCTTATCTTGCCACTTATTAAATTATTAGCAGTAGTAGTATTTATATTGCAGTAGCATCTAGGGCACAAGCCAGGATCAGAACCCATTGTGCCAGGTGGTGTACAAACACAAAGGAGAGTCTCTGCCCCAAAGAGCTCACAGTGTGTTTTAACACAAGAAACAAAAGTGAATACAACATACAGTAGGAGAAAATGGGGTAGTAAAGACAAGGGAAACATGCAGTTAGAGCATTTACTAACATGGCCTAGCAATATCCAGAACTAGATGATTTTGTGTGTGACTTGTTTTAAATTCTAAATTAAAAACAACAGATGACTTTCCACCTCGTAGGTTATTAACCAGCCTGGACACTTTTTATACTGCTTTCCCAGTTAAATGATTTGATGTGGTAGGGTTGTTTGCCCTCTCTCTCACCTTGAGTGTGGAGGAAACTTCCTGAAGGCCTGTCCCTTTAAAGGCCATTCCTCCCTGGGAGGACTCAGCAGCATTCACCTCCTTCCTGGCATGATCTGGAGTGGGCCAGATTCTTTAGCTACTATCTTGGGACGAGGGCTTGTTGTAAGAAATTGCAGAACTAGAACCTTGGAAGTTCAGTGCTACAGATGCATCCCCAGTGCCACTAGAGGCTTAGACTAGATGTCCCTGGGAGGACCCGGCAAAGCTAAGCTCGACAGAAAGTACTACCCTACAGGGCTGGAGTGGCAGTCCCTCACAGCCCATTGACTGGCTGATACCAATATATGAATCGGGAAGCCATGCTAAGGGGCTGACTGATGAGTAAGAAATAAGTAAGTAAGACCGATGAGTAAGAAGTCACAGATTACATGACTTTCTGTGACCTCCGTCATAGGTGCCGACTCCATGGGTGCTCTGGGGCTGGAGCACCCACGGGGAAAAATTGGTGGGTGCTCTGTACCCACCAGCAGCTCCCTGCCCCTTCCCCCCCACCCCAGCTCACCTCCGCCTCCTCCCCTGAGCATGCCGCCACATCCTACTTCTCTCCCATCCCTCGCAGTGCTTGCACCTAAACACAGCTGTTTCATGGCGCAAGCACTGGAATGGAGAAGGAGGAATGCGGTGCACTAGGGAAAGAGGTGGGGCCGGGGCGCAGATTTGGGGAGGGGCCAATAGGGGCAGGGAGGAGGTGGAGTCGGGGCGGGGCCGGGGGGTGCAAGCACCCACCGGCGCCAACAAAAGTTGGCACCTGTGACCTCTGTGACTTCTGCAGCGACCGGTGCTGGCTCAGGTGCTGTCTGGCTGAGCAGCCCCTGGGCCAGCAGCAGTACTTCAGGTGGGGGCTCAGAGCTGGGTAGGAGGTTGCATGAGAGGCAGCACTTACCTGTGGGGGGGCTCCCCAGCTCCCACTTCCATATCTCTGCAGCTCCTAGGCGGAGGGAACAGGGGGCTCCATCCATTCCCCGCCCCTGCAGGCACCACCCCCAAAGTGCCCATTGGCTGTGGTTTCCGGCCAATGGGAGCTGCAGAGCCAGTGCTTGTGGGGTGAGCAGCGCACAGAGTTCCCCTGCCTGCTCCTCCCCTTAGGAGCCAGGTAGGGAGCCTGTGCGCCCCAGCAACCCTCTCCCTCCCAACCCTGCCAGCACCAGCAGCGGTCCTGGGCTGTGCGCTGAGGCCTGGTCTCCCCCCTCAGAACCCGCAGAGCCCCTGTATCACCCCCATCCGGAGTATCCATGGCCCCCCGGCCCAAGTTTTAGTTAGGGGTATATAGTAAAAGTCATGGACAGGTCACGGGCTGTGAATTTTTGTTTACAGTCCATGACTTTTACTAAAAATACCCGTGAAAAATACCCGGTAGCCTTACTGATGAGCAACACAGACTGCCTGTCTACTTCTTCTCCAGAGCTGCTAATCATAGACCCTAGATTCTGGCTTCTCACCTTGATTTGTCCTTGACCTCACTCTTTGATTACTGTCTGTCACCTGCTGCCTGACTCTGATCTCCTGGTAACCTGACCTTGTCTGATGCCTGACTCCTGGTCTGCCCTCTGGCCTGTCTCAGATTCTGACCTTCTTGCATTTGACCACTATGTCAGATTGCCCGTGTCCTTGTTGTGACCATTGTTGTGGGGCTGCCTTCCCTGCCTACTGCTTGTGGAGGCCAGGAACCACCTTCCAGCCTGATAGGGGCCTGGAATACAGCAAGTGGAGGGAAGGGAAAAAGGCAAATATCATAGTTTCAGGGTGTTCCCCCTGTGTTCCCCCTCCATGATCCACCAAGGTTTCCCACCCTAGACTCCTGGTTTCCCAGCTGTCACCTCTCTTGGGCAGGGACCCACATAGCTCAACTTTCCGACTAGGGATTTTAAGGTTGCACAACTCCCTAGATTTAACATTATGATATTCCTAGCATGCCAGACAGCTGAAACAGGCCAGCATGTACACTTTGCTTTCTCACTGAGAGTTATGACCAGTGTATTGCCTGCAGACACAACTTCCCACACAGCTCTTCCTAAGCACATTTATTTTTAAGGTGAAAGCATTAAAGAGAGAACATATCAAAGCAATAAAACCACCAACACCATGCTAAAAAAGTTATCAGAGGTCACCTCCAATTCCAACATAGGTCTCTGGTAGGTTTTAGTTCTTCGACGTCCAAAGCTGTTTTTTCTCCATGGTTACAAGTTCATCCATCTTAGATCCAGAACCAGAATGCAGGCTGTGCAGATTAACTGTTTCTTCATAAAGCTTGGCCCTTTGACCTTGGTTTTCTGTAACAGAGAATTAGCAGACAGCCACCCTTTCCTCAAAGCGTAGCTTCAAAAAGGCTGAGTTTTTTGCATAACTCGGGTTGGGTAGTTTACATTAACCTTTCCCTAGGAATTCCCCAAGAAATTCATTTTATGCTTATTGTCCCAAAAGCCAATTTTCATCTAACACATTTTCAATATAGTCTTTGAACTGCCAGGTCTTACATCTGTCACATATCCCCAGAGCGGTTACAGCAATCCTGGCCCACAATAATACATAAATTTACCGTAATAGGGTCTTTCAAGGGTATTGCAGGAAATTGCCCCATCTACCACAGCAAAGAAACCTTGAAATGCCCCCAGCCCAGCTTTGCAAAGAGGACAGAGAGGAGACAGGGTGCTGGAGGGCGGTGGTGCCTGAGAGAGGAAGAGCAGAGGGTGGCGGGGGGGCAGTGGTTAATTTCCCTGCATCTTAGAGGTGGCAACTTACAGATAAGAAATCCCTTTTGGCCATCCACCTCCAATAATATTCTCAATCTACTTCAATGAGAAATACAACTAAAAAAATGTTTTCCTTACCACCAAGTACTGCTGGGAATCAGCTGTGATGAACCGGCTAAGTAGGGCTACAGCTACAACCAGTCCCCTCCCCACTTCCCTTTCCCTTGGACAGGTAGGAGGAATGATCTTCAGCCAAGAAGTGTTTGGGCTCGTGGCAGCCAGAGGCTGTAGAGAAAACAGAGACAAACCAACAAGAACTCTACTCAGAGCCACCTGTGGAACAGGTTGTGCTTGTTGAATGTTCCAGCTGAGTGTGGGTCTGTGTGGGATGTATTGGGAGCAGCAGTGGCCGGGCATGAAGCCCATGTAGAGGGATCCCAGTGAGAGACTAACTGAGCCAGGCTTGAAAAACTGCAAGCTCCTATTTGCTGGACTAGAAACTGGCACTAGACCTGAAGAGCCCTGACTCTTAACTGGACTGCCCCCAAAAGTGCTACTGCTCATTTTGAACTGCAACTGTGCAAGCAACTGTTCCTAGGGTATCTGTAATATAAACCTTTCCTGCCAGCCCTAATGAAATACCCTTTTCCTTAGCCATATGTCTGAGTTGCTGAAGTGTAAACAGAATCTGAATGAGCCCTCCACTGACATCTAGTGATGAGATGTGGAAAAGGACTTCAGGAGCTGATCTCATTTGTATGGGCACACACACCCTGCCTAAGTGCTTAGCATGATGGGACTCTGTGCTTGTGAGAAGGGAAATATTGCCTCTTAGAGGCACCCAGGGAGTGGAGTATAGTTGTCCCATGTCACTAGGTGGGGTCTCGAGCTGGTTTTGTGTTGTATTGTTGAAAAGGAAACCCTAGATATTGAATCCGGCCCTTGTTGCTGCCAACTGTGACTGGCAGAAGGCTTACAGAAGTATCTGCAGTGCTTGCCACTGAGTGGTGGTACATCTGTCATGCTCCTGGTTCCTTAAGCACGTGGTTTATTTCAGCACTTAGCAGCTACAATAATTAAACAGGTTTCAGAGTAGCAGCCGTATTAGTCTGTATTCGCAAAAAGAAAAGGAGTACTTTTGTCACCTTAGAGACTAACAAATTTATTAGAGCAATGAAGTGAGCTGTAGCTCACGAAAGCTTATGCTCTAATAACTTTGTTAGTCTCTAAGGTGCCACAAGTACTCCTTTTCTTTTTGCGAATAATTAAACAGTATTTCTTTAATTGAATTTAAAACAAAAATATTTGGGTTTTCTAATTATGTCAAAAGAACTTTTTTAAATTGAATTTTGAGGTTCTGCCATAACTTTTGTGTTTTCCCAAAGCCACCTCTGTTTATAAGTTAAGATAAAGACTGTTCACTTTTCACATCTTGTGCAAATGGGAAGGGAATAGGGGGTTTGTTTCTTCCAAAGACAAGCAGTTTATTCCATTCATAATGGATACATGTAATTGGCCTCAGAATGGCAGGTGTTATGTTGACATCAAGCCATTCTGACATTGACAAAAACTGGGGAATACAGAAACACCGAGGAGTCTGGTGGCACCTTAAAGTTTAACAGAATCTTTTGTGGATACAGACTAATACGGCTCCCCCTCTGATCCTTAGGGAATACAGAGTTCTCTGTTTGAGATACCAACTCTCTTCAGTCCCACACAGCCCAGGAAAGTGTTTGGTGTGGAATATGATCTGAAACATTTACTGACTGCATTTATTTTTATTAATACAACCCTGGGGAATCCAGATCTTATTTCCAAGGTAACCTGAGACCACATGGGCCAAATTCTGCTCTCAATTACACTTATGTATATTCATAGTAACTACATTGACTTTAATGGTTTTCTATCAGACTTATTCTGGTGCAAATGAAGGCAAACTATGGCCCTTCAACTCTTATTATTTTTATTATTTGTATTATTGTAGTTCCTGGGAGCACCAGTCCTGGACCAAGACTCTTATGATAGAAATTTCCCTTTTCTGATTTGCGTTATATTTGTACCAAGGTTCTTCTGTATCAATAATATTACATCTTATTTTTCATCACCTAAGCAAACAAGAAAATAACCTGAGAGTAGAAACTGCAAATTGAGTCCACTTTTGTTATTTCTGTTAATAACCCTACTGGCTTCTTCCTCACATATTCTCATGTTTAGTAGTATGGAGCCACAGATCATCATCATCAGTAGTGTGAAAGGGCCAGCAGCACTCCACAAGCCATGACTAATTAGGGGGCAGACAGGGAAGGGAGCTGTCCCCAGAGTGCTGGTTGGCTAGGGCACTGTGAGGAAATCCCACCCTTGGAGGAAATCCATTCCAGCATCCAATCTGGATCTGGCCCAGTCACCTATCAGCTGACATAGGGGAGAAGATAAAGAGAGAGTTCATGGAGGCTGAGGCCTGAAGGTGTTTGGATTGGCTACTATTGCTTCTAGAGGGAGCAGGCCTAAACCTAGCCTGAACCTGTGCCTCGATAATCAGCCCCAAGGAGCATGCTGTGGGTAGAATCACAGCCAGGCTGAAGGAACAGTCTGGACCCGCACAGTGACAGATGCCAGGAGACATCACAGAGACTAGGACTATCCTAAATGAGCTTGCACCCATACTTAAGCACTACTGACCAGTACAAGGGGCAGAAGGTACTCTGTTTGGGGCTAAGAGTCTGGGTCTGGGGATCCGTTTGGACTCCTAATGGGTTAGAAAGCATTCTTCTGTGTATCTAGCATTGGACATTCAGTATATTACGCTTATGCTATTCTTCTGGGGAGGGGTATGTATGACTCCCCATTGGGGCCCCTGTATGGTCTCTTGGACTAATTAAGAGTTTGTTCTGCCCAGATAAGTGTTGTTTTCTAGCTGAGTGTAACATTTGTTTTCTGGGATTAATACTGCCTCCCCAAAAATCGTGGAAGGGAGCTAGAAGGGTTGGACCTGGTGGGAGCCAAGTAGGGCTCTCAGTCATCCACCTAGCAAACCTGGGTGTCCTCACCACAATAGGGTAGAATGTAGGATGGGCTGAGCTCTTTTAAGTCAGTCAGTGCTTTCAGAAATCCCTGTGAGACAACAGCTGAAGTGGATTTATCTACAATGAGGTACATATTTTTGTAAAGATGTTTCCCCTGTCTATAATCCTAGGTGCAGGTCTGTTCTGCTAAAATGGCTCCTTACAGAAGTAGCAATATGGTCAGGTTGATGGAGAACTGGAGGAGACATCAGGAGGCCTAGATTATATTCCTGGTTGTGCCACTAGCCTACTATGTGACTTGGGCAAGTCATTTGACCTCTCTGTGCCTCAAATTCAGTGGTTCTCAACCTTTCCAGACTACTGTACCCCTTTCAGGAGGCTGATTTGTCTTGTGTGCCCCTAAATTTCACCTCACTTAAAAACTACTTACATAAAAAATCAGACATGAAAATACAAAAGTGTCATACCGCACTACTACTGACAAATTGCTTACTTTCTAATTTTTACCATATATTTATACAATAAATCAATTTGAATATAAATATTGTACTTACATTTCAGTGTATAGTATATAAAGCAATATAAACAAATCATTCTCTGTATGAAATTTTAGTTTGTACTGACTTTTCTAGTGCTTTTTATGTAGCCTGTTGTGAACCTAGGCAAATATCTAGATGAGTTGATGTACCCCTAGAAGACCTCTATGTATCCCCAGGGGTACATGTGCCCCTGACTGAGAACCACTGCTCTAGTTTCTTCTCCCACCCTCTGTCTGTCATGTTAAATTAGACTATAAACTCTTTCGGGAAGAGACTTTTTTTGCTATGTGTATGTACAGTGCTTAGCACAATGTAGCCCTAACCTCATGGCCTTTGGTGATTTCAGAGTGCAGATTATAAATAAATAGCTAAATTTAGAACTGATTAAATAATACAATAAGTGATTCATTATTTTTTGTTAATAAACATGAGTTCCTTCTTCCATTTTACATGGGGTCATATTGTTCTGTATGCATATTTAAAAGATGGCTCATTGAATCATAGGAACGTTTGTGAATCATGAAAGTTTCAGTAATTTTTCATTAATTCATGTTAAACTCATATTGGAAGTGTGTGATCTGCTATTTGTTACTGGCTATTTCTCATTCATTATACTCCTATTTAAAAAGTTTGACTTCCAGCCAGGTTTCAGAGTGGTAGCCATGTTAGTCTGAATCAGCAAAGAGAACGAGGAATCCAGTGGCACCTTAGAGACTAACAAATTTATTTGGACATAAGCTTTCGTGGGCTAAAACCCACTTCATCAGATGCATGGAGTGGAGTCTGAATGTTCTAAATGCCACTAGCTGTCACCTTCAGCCCCCAGCTAAAACCTCTCCAGCGCATCATCAAGGATCTACAACCTATCCTGAAGGACGATCCCTCAGTCTCACAGACTTTGGGAGACAGGCCCCCCAACCTGAAGCAAATACTCACCAGCAACTACACACCACACAACAAAAACACTAACCTAGGAACCTATCTTTGCAACAAACCCTGTTGCCAACTCTGTCCACATGTCTATTCAAGAGATACCGTCATAGGACCTAATCACATCAGCCACACCATCAGGGGCTCGTTCACCTGCACATCTACCAATGTGATACAGTATATGCCTTCATATGCCAGCAAAGTCCCTCTACCATGTATATTGGCCGAACCGGACAGTCCCTATGCAAAAGAATAAATGGACACAAATCAGACATCAAGATTTATAACATTCAAAAACCAGTCGGAGAACATTTCAACCTCCCTAGACACTCAGTTACAGACCTAAAAGTGGCAATTCTTTAACAAAAATATTTCAAAAACAGACTCCAACGAGAAACTGCAGAACTGGAATTAATTTGCAAACTGGACACCAAATTAGGCCTGAATAAAGGCTGGGAGCAGATGGGTCATTACACAAACTAAAAACTATTTCCCCATGCTAATTTCCCCCTACTTTTACTCACACTTTCTTGTCAGCTGTTTGAAATGGGCCACCCTGATTACCACTACAAAAGTGATTTTTCATCCTGCTGATAATAGCCCACTTTAATTAATTCATCTTGTTAGAGTTGGTAAGACAACCCCCATCTTTTCATGTTCTCTGTGTGTATATATACATATCTTCCTACTAGAAAAGGAGTACTTGTGGCACCTTAGAGACTAACAAATTTATTAGAGCATAAGCTTTCGTGATCTACAGCTCACTTCATCGGATGCATTTGGTGGAAAAAACAGAGGAGAGATTCTCCTCTGTTTTTTCCACCAAATGCATCCGATGAAGTGAGCTGTAGCTCACGAAAGCTTATGCTCTAATAAATTTGTTAGTCTCTAAGGTGCCACAAGTACTCCTTTTCTTTTTGCAAAAACAGACTAACACGGCTGCTACTCTGAAACCTATCTTCCTACTGTATTTTCCACTCCATGCATCTGATGACGTGGGTTTTAGCCCGTGAAAGCTTATGCCCAAATAAATGTGTTAGTCTCTAAGGTGCCACCTGACTTCCAGCAAGGGAGCAGAAACAATATCATATCACTTAGGTAAACAATCAAACACGCAAATAGAAAAATGCCAGAGACATAGTCAGAGAAAGTATTTTAGCCTTTGGGTTGCTGGCAAACTGTTTTCTTACACTATTTGGGAAATATTTGTGAAAACTAAACTAAATACATTGATTCTAATTTCTACCAATTTGGTAACAGAAAAAACACTAATTTTGTCAGATAACTTCACTAGTTAGCATCCTGCTATTCAAAATTTTTAATTTACTGGATAAATCAGATGTATATGCCTCATGAGAATTGCTCATGAATTTGAACTTTATTAGATCTCAGTATTTGATTTTGACTATTCTTAGTGAATAGATTATTCACTATTCTTATAGTAAGTTTCTATCTTACTTAACAACACTTTAAATCATATGTTCAAGTAAACATAAAATTAGATGAAAAACTAATTCAGCTAATAAAGCCCAAGAAGCAAATATATTTTAAAATATTACTATAATGAGGCTCCAAGGGTTCAACAGAGTTCATGAAATTGAAGACTAAAATACCAAGACTTCTTTATGCTTGTTTTATGCTAGATTGTTGATTAAAATGGACTATAGCTTTACAGCATATTTACATAGGTATGTACTTTGTGCTATATATAACAATGAGTTCCTACCTGTCTATAACTCTTCATATTTTTTATTTTAATTGGGAATAGTGTTAGAACATACCAGTAACAGATGCTTAAAGTAATATGTTGATTCCTATCATATACCATCCTTTATGGAGCAACCCTCCCAAGCAATGAGATATGGAGCCTATCACCTTTAAGTCACTGGTTCAACTCCAGTCCAAGTCAGGCAATGACCAAAAGTCATTACCATTTGACAGCTATTACATCGTAGGAATTGGTGGGCTCATTCCACTCATGGAGCTGAGGTAACCACATCATAAAACCATCATCACAAGAGCTGAAAGCTTGGTAAAAAGGATCCTGGTTCATCATACAGCAGCTTGCCTCATAGACAGGGCAGGCCAAGTAGGACACATCATAACAGTGCACTGCACTGACTGCCCATTAAATCCTGGGACCACTTCATGGTCTTGGGATCCAATTCTGCAAATCCTTACTCTTGTGAGTATTCCTTCTTGATGGAGTAATTCCACTGAAATCAATGGGGCTACTTATTTGAATAAGAACTACTCCTAGGAGACAGAGTTTGGGACCTGGGATTGGGGTCTTGGTCCTCAGCTTTTAAACTCTACATTAGTTAGGTCAGTGTTTCCAAACTTGGAATGCTGCTTGAGCAGGGAAAGCCTCGGCGGGCTTGGCTGGTTTGTTTACCTGCCATGTCCACAGGTTTGGCTGATCGCTGCTCCTACTGGCCGCAGTTTGCTGTTCCTGGCCAATGGGGATTGCGGGAAGTGGCAGCCAGTATGTCCCTCGGCCCATGCCACTTCCTGTATCCCCCATTGGCCAGGCACAGCAAATCGCGGCCAATGGAAGCCACGATCGGCCGAACCTGGGGACCTGGCAGATAAACAAACCAGCCGGGCCTGCCAAAGGCTTTTCCTTAACAAGTGGCATCCCAAGTTTGGGAAAGACTGAGTTAGGCCATGAAAATCTCGGAGGCCACATCTCCCACCACACTCTACCACAGCAACTCCATTCAACAGGGATGCTTCAGCCGACAGAGTTCAGGTTTGAACTTTGGGAGCCAGCTGCAGTGGAATTTACTGGGGCCTTGCCTTTGCGGGGCAATATGAGATATTAATTTATTCTGAAAAGCATTCTCATAACGTTTAAGTAAACATTTTTACTATTAAGTAATGGGGAAGGGGAAGAGGGCCAGAGATCTCTTCTCTTTAATAAGGGATAAAATGCACTAAATTCATGTAATGACAGCTAGATGTGGTGGGGAACTTAGAAATGTGTATAATAATTATAATAATAACTAAAGGGGAAAGATGCAATATTATTTCTAAATTGTTTGGGCATTTTATTAACAGTGAAGTATTACCATTTTTTTTAAACTATGCAGCTATGTTTTGGTTTTATTTTGTTTTTTTGTTCTCTGTCCGTGTTTTCCCCTTTGTCTTCTTATGGTAATTTAACTACCAGAAGCATTATTTTATCCATATTTTTCACCTGTTCTGTTTCAGGTTTTAAATGTCAGCCAGGGAAAGAAGCAGATCAAATTTAAATGATTATACCTGTCACAAATAAGTTATCACCCAATCCTAAAACAATGAAAACCAAGCCTGTTTTCTAGTAGTTCAGCATAGTTGAGTTTCTAATTTATTAAGAATAGATAATTACCTCATGGTGACTGCAGGTAAAATCCAAATCTGGTTGAAACATGATCACATGGATTTACTGACACAGTCATTCTGTAGCCAGATTACAAAAAAAGTTTCAGTAGGATTCAGGTACCTCATGGTTATAAATATACTAATACCACTAAATATTCATTTACTACAGAGAAGGGTCTTGCATAGTAAGTCTAGGGTTCAGAAAACTACTTGCCTGCAGCTGTGATGCTGGGGACACATTTTACTGTGATCGGCATACTCAAGTTATCAGCACACTGCTAATTACCAATAAATTACTGTATTTACCAGTTTACAAGGACAAATTCAAACCTATTTAAATTCAAAGGTATTTAAATTAAATATGCCATTTAAGCAATCAGACAGAATTGAAATTAAATCTGTTAAATTATAGCTTTCCCATTACAACAGCAAACTCATAAATAAATGAGAAACAATAGAGTTCTTCTGATGTTTTAATTGGTTGCTTCTGCACTAGGTCATGTTAACTCAAGCATTCCAGCCTTTAGAGAGACATCCAGAGCTGGACACTACACCAGGAGAGGAAGCGCCCCTGAGGCAGGAGAGAGGCTGTTTCCATTACCACCTTCCTTGCAGGTTCAGCCAGTGCTGGGCTCCATATAAGCCCTGCCTATGGAGGCTGCAGTGGGAAAGTGCTGAATCAGTTATGTCCTGGCCACAACACCCTGTGGCCCGCACCACTGACTCTTCAGGCTGTGCTGGCCTCCTAGTGGAAGGAAAGTTTTTTTTGTTGTTGTTTTTTTTACAGCTTTTTTACACCATAAGTAGCCACCCCTCAAAGTAGACTGTCTGCTGTTGAAGCTCTGGGCCTGGGACTACACCATCAGATGCTCTTGGTGATCTGAGAATTAATCTGGCTCTGAAGTTTTCCATCACATTTGTTTAATTCAAATATACTTTTTATTTTTCTTGGTTACTAACAGCAACTTAGAAACACACAACTGAAATCTATTTGTAAACGGAGGTGATCTCTCTCCCTCTGTGCTACTTGTTTGTTTGCTAACAGCTGTGAAATTGGGTGTCATTTGTTTGCATCCTGTTTCTGTTTCCTGGTCCATGAGTACCAGCATATTGACTTTATCATGTTCAGGCACTGCACATTTTCCTTTGCTCTGCAAAGGAGTCTGTTTTGTCACACTTTGCCCTTGCAGTATTTCTATTTTGTCTTCTACAGCTTCACGCACCTTTACATGTCATGCTTACTATTTAATGCTTTTAAATAACATATCAGTGTTAACACAATATATGTTTCCCCTTGTTTCTCTATTATGCTTAAATTTTTCTCTACATACAACATGAATTTGTTCATCCTCCTTCTCAGCAATGGCTGATTGGTGCCTGACCTCTAAGCAAAGGTGTGACCCAACCACCCTTCAAATCACATCTCTTCTTTGGTCTTGTTCCTGTCCAGGAGTTTGCCTGCCACAGACTGAGGGCAAAACGCCTTACTGGAAGAGAATAATTCTACCTGTGTCCTTCGATTGAGGCCAGGTCTATGCTTGAAAGGCATTGCTGGTATAGCTATACCAATATACTCCTCATGTACAATATACAATATTCCTCATGTGGATGCAGATACACCAGCAAAACTGTGCTAGATAATACTTAGTCCAACCATGAGTGGAGGGGACTGGACTAAATGACCTCTCAAGGTCCCTTCCAGTCCTATGATTCTATAACTAGGGGCTGGTATAACCTGACACTCCTCTTCACATCCTTGACTCACATAGCTGTGCTGGGAAAGTTTGTAGTACACCTGTCCTGAGCTGGCTGGGTGGTTTAAGTCCCATGAGTTCTTTATCATGTAGTATCTCTCTCCTTTAAAGTCGCAGGATTCTTTTCTCCTTGGAGCCAGCTTGCTTAAAATTCCCCACCCACCCCCCAACAATTCCTTAAAAGAAGACTTATTAAAAGGAAAAAATGGATATGAAACAAAGGAAAGGGCTTGCACAACTCATCTAAATTACATATCTCCTAAACTAGATGAGGAGTTTCTTTTCTGTGACTACGGTGAGAATGCAAGTTTTACATGTCCAAAGAGCAAGCCCTGGCTCTGACCTCTTCTGTCTGAGGCCAGGTCTACATAGCAAGATGTTGCCAGCATAGCTGTATCAGTCAGGAGTGTGAAGAGGTGTGATCTGTGACTTAGCTGTGCTGCCAAAGGCCCCTAATATAGAAGCAGTTACACTGGCAAATCTGTGCTTTTGCTGGTATATCTTACTTTGCTTGGAGGGAGGGAAGGTCTGGAATAAGCTATACACTCAAAAGCACCATTTTCCCGGTATAGCTGGATATGCACTAGGAGCATTTGGCTGATATAGTATACCATCAAAGCTTTCCAAGTGTAAACCTGGCTGAGATCCAGCCCCACACTGTAGCAAGAGAGACCAAGATCCCCTCCAATATGCAACTTGTCCTTTCGAGTCTACTGCTGTTAGATCCCCACCTGAAATGGTAATGAACTCTTTTTCCCCAAAACCAGATCTAACTCCTCAAGTTGGAGCATCAGCACACCACACTAATTGGAGTTTCTCTATTTCTTAGGCCACATCTACACTACAAATTTTGATCGATGCAAGTTACATCAGCATAAAGCTGCCACAGTTAGTATATCGCTCATACACATGTCCGTGCCATACATACTCACTAGGAGTTCATGTTGAAACAAAGTGCAGTGCACCAGTGATAGGCATTCTAGGGTGCCATGCACCACCCACTGGTGCAATGCCTTTTGGGGAATTTTCCCAATGTGCTGTGGGGCACAAGTCAAACAGGAGGAGGGGAGTTGGGAGCAAGAGGTCAACTGTGATGGGTTGCCCCCACTTTCTAGGGTGCCACCTGATGTACTGGGGTACCACTGAGCCCACCCCCTGTTCCACCAGCCTGGGCTCCCTTACATTGTGCTGCTGAGCCAGGCCTTCAAACCTCCTACAGCACACCCAGCTGCAGAAAGACACAGACACTGAAATCAGCACTGCATGGGAAGACTCAGCTAGGGAATTGCCAAGCACTCAAGTGCACACCCCCTCTGGAGTGTAAACCCAAAATTGTACTGTCTTGCACTGCACAAAAAACTGTACAGTTTTTTTCATGAAATCCACCCCCTCCCTCAATGTGGAGGAAGATATGCATAGCTTTTTGCCCCTGCACAAATTGATTTAGAGAAAACAAAAACAAGTGTATTAACTATAAAAGATAGATTTTAAGTGATTATAAGGGATAGCAAATAGATCAAAGCAGATTACTGAGCAAATAAAACAAACACACAAACTAAGCTTAATACACCAAAGAAACTGGTTACAAGTAGTAATTTCTCACCCTAAATGTTGTTTTAGGCATTTCTTTCACAGGCCAGATACCTTTTTCAGCCTGGGCTCAGCTCCTCTCTCTTCCTCACCCCCACTTTGGTCTTTGTTTCTTAGATGTTTCCAGCAGTCATCCTGGGCGGGGATTCAGTGAAGAATGACCCCTGATTAAGTCACTCCCCTGTCTTAAATAGGTTTTACATATGATGGGAACCCTTTGTTTTCCAGTGTGGTTCCTCACCCCATCCCCCAGTGGAAAAATACTGGCATTCTATCATGGAATCCAGTACCAGATGACTTCATCGTGATGACCCTGCAGTGTCAAAGAAGCCATGAGTCAAATAGCATCCCAGGAAGCTTCTCAGGAAGGTGGGAGATCTTCAAAGTCCTATTGTTCTCCTTAATGGCCCATCCTGACTGATTGCATTCTGTAAACCCACGAGTGTAAACCCACTTGTAATTGTTACATGGTCAATATTCCTAACTTCAGATACAGAAATGATACATGCATACAAATAGGATAATTATATTCAGCAAATCATAATGTTTCAATTGATATCTCACAAAACCCATCTTGCATAAAACACATCTTAGTTATGTCTAAGGCTGCGGGTTTGTCACAGAAATCATGGATTCTGTGACTTTCCATGACCTTTGTGATTTCTGCAGCAGGCCTGCCCTCCCCTCCACCTCCAGCACCAATGGGGGTCCCAGGCCACATGCCTCTGCCCACACTCCCACCCAGCACCAGCTGGGATCCCGGGCCATGCACCACCGCCCACTCCCCCCTAACCACCCTCCCCCAGCTCCTGTGGGGCCCCCAGGCAGCTCCCCCACTCAAGTTTTATTCACTGGTATTTTTAGTAAAACTCACAGACAGGACACAGGCCATGAATTTTTGTTTATTGCCTGTGACCTGTCTGTGACTTTTACTAAAAATTGCCATGACTAAAACATAGCCTTAGTTATGCCACATTCATACCATAACAATATCTCTATGAAGAATAGGGTGTGTAGCGTCATATCCATCAGGCAACTTTTCTCCATTCTATAATGCCATCCCAATCTGTAATTTTTGTGCCTTTCTTTAAAATCCCACAAACACACATGGCGTTTGTTGCTACCTGCCATCTCTGACAGAAGCATGGAGCCTGCGGGGTTCTGCACTATTGTCATGAACATTGCAAACCCAGGACAAAATGATCCTCTGATATTTTCAGAGCCACATGAAGTACTGCAACAATGGGAGACATGATTATACTTTTAGAACTGATTTCTAAGGGACAGAGCAAAAAATAATTCAGGGTTGTTTGTGGTGTTCATGGAGAAGTTCCAGATAGTGGAGTGAGAAATGAGCACTAACTAGTGGGGATCACATCATAATGCAGGTTTGGGATAACAAGCAATAGTTGCAGAACTTTCAACTAAGAAAGGCCACATTCATGAATATCTGTGCTGAGCTCACACCCACCCTCTAGTATGTGGTCACCAGACTGGGAGCTGTATTGATAGTTGAGAAGCGTGTCATGATCAGACTGTAGAAGTTTGCAACACTAGATTGCTACTGGTCAATGGAAAATCATTTTGGAGTTGGAAAATCATGGAGTTGGGTATGCTGTCATGCAAGTGTGTAGGCTCGTTAATTATATCCTACTATGCAGGACTGTGAATTTAGGCAATGTATAGGACATTGTGGCTGGATTTGTAGCTGTGGCATTTCTGAACTGTGGTGGGTGATAGACAGCACTCAGATACTTATTTTGGCCCCATCCCACCTTCCCACAGAGTACATCAACAGAAAGGGCTACTTCTCTATGGTTGGGCAAGTGTTAATGGATCAGCATGGATGCTTCACTGAGATCAATGTGGGCTGGTCAGGAAAGGTGCATGATGCTTGCATCTTTAAGAACACAGGATATTTTTTCCCAATCAATGGATGACAATTGACAATATTGAAATGCCAATTGTGATCCTACCCCTTGTCCCCTGGTTCATGAAGCCATACACTGGCCACCTTGACAGCTTCAAGGAAAGATTCAACTACCAGCTCAGGAGGTGCAGAATGACAGTTGAATGTGCTTTTGGCAGATTGAAGGGATGCTTGTCAATGTTTATCCACTTGATCTCTCACTCAATGAGAAAAATATCCCAACGGCTATATATATGCCTGTTGTGTCCTGCATAATATCCATGAGCCAAAGGAGGAAAAGTTGCTTCTGGAGTGGAGAGTGGAAATGGAGCAGCTGTCTGCTGGCTTTGAACAGACGAACACAAGGGCCATTAGAAGAGCTCAGCATAGAGCTATGTGGCTGAGGGAGGCTTTGAAAGGGCACTTTAACTGTCTGTTACAGTAATATGCTGTGCTGGACAAGTGCATTACTTGGTCTTCATCCTAAAGTTTTGGAGATCACTAGGAATGGCATAGTGAATGGTGTATGTTTATAAATATCACACTCTTTTAATGAACCTGTGAATTATGTGGTGCTTACTGTATATTTATAATTATTACACTGTGTTTTAACTGAACTGAACTGTGCCCCTGCTCTATAACAAGTAATGTGTGCTTTGAGTAGCACTAGGCATTGTGCAGTATATGTTATCAAGTAATAAAGATGAATTTATTTACCAAAAATAAAAATTTATTGTGTATCAAAAGCACTGAAACCTCTTAGTGTGCAATTAAAAACCAGTACAGTGCAAACTTATTAAATAAATTACCCAAACAGAACTTTAAAATTAGAATAGTAGAAAACATTTGTGTTGATTTCAGTCCGTTTCTCCCATACACTGACCTGTGAGAGCCACAGCTGGTATATGTGAAACTGTGGCTTTCCTTACTGTCCCCTGGCATGAAGTGGTAGGGGTAGGATGTGTCCCATGATGCCAGGTGGAATGTTGGGGGCTGAAATGGAATCCTCCAAAGGGACATGAGCCCATGACTGTTGGAGCTGTAGTTCAACAAGAGTATGAAGCATTTATGTTTGCTGCTTGAGAAGCCCCATTATCATAGAATCATAGAATCATAGAATATCAGGGTTGGAAGGGACCCCAGAAGGTCATCTAGTCCAACCCCCTGCTCAAAGCAGGACCAAGTCCCAGTTAAATCATCCCAGCTAGGGCTTTGTCAAGCCTGACCTTAAAAACCTCTAAGGAAGGAGATTCTACCACCTCCCTAGGTAACGCATTCCAGTGTTTCACCACCCTCTTAGTGAAAAAGTTTTTCCTAATATCCAATCTAAACCTCCCCCATTGCAACTTGAGACCATTACTCCTCGTTCTGTCATCTGCTACCATTGAGAACAGTCTAGAGCCATCCTCTTTGAAACCCCCTTTCAGGTAGTTGAAAGCAGCTATCAAATCCCCCCTCATTCTTCTCTTCTGCAGACTAAACAATCCCAGCTCCCTCAGCCTCTCCTCATAAGTCATGTGCTCTAGACCCCTAATCATTTTCGTTGCCCTTCGTTGTACGTTGTACATTATGCCCTGTTGCATCTCCCTCTCCTTTTGCTGCTGGGACTCCTGGGCCTTTCTCCTGTCTACTCTTTATTTCTCCACACTGTCTTCAATATTCACCTTCTGGACCCTCTGTTCATGGTCCCATGCAGTGGTGGCTTGCTGAATCTTGGTGAATATGTCTCCCTACTCCACTTCTTTCTCCTCCTCCTCCTCCTCAGGGTAAGATGCTCCACGGGTTTGGAGGGAGCATGCCTCAAGGCTGCAATGGCAGCAGCTACAGATAAAACAGACAGATGTATCATTGTATTTACAGTCTCACCAGAAAGCAAAAGGCAAGTTTCAGACCTCTCTTCCCTTATTCCCATAAGAGTTTTAAATAAGACATGCTTATTGACCCTTCAGCTTTGGAGTGTCTCTGCACAGTTCTTCAGCTGAAGCCATGGTGAGTATGGCCCTCCAGGAGTTGGGTGGTGGGGGAGATGAGGAAAGAATTTTTCAGTTGTGTAAAATGATAAAATTTCAGCCCCTATTTCCATGAACACCAGTACTATTTTTCAAAGGCGGTGATGATTTTAGATGATATCTTACTTCTGAGGGTCACAAGGGCACAGAGAGCACAGCTGCTGTTGGCTTCCTGAACTCATCTGTTCCCGTAAGCTGCTAGCCTGTGTCTGCTGAAGTCATAGCAGAGTGGTGTGGGAAAATGCCCTACAACAGAGGAAGAAATAAAGCAGCCCTCCCTAGAAACCTTTGGGAGAGGATTGCAGAGCACCTCCATGAAAGTTTCATTGAGATCTCTCCGGAAGATACAAGGGAATTCCCTGTGTACATAAACAAACTGCTCAGTGTGCTCCCCCACACCTACAGGGGGGTGAAAAGCAGATAACATCTCTACCATTGCTTGTTGTACCGCTACCTCTTCTCAGAGAGTAAAACAATGAAAATTAGCAAAAAGAAAAGGAGTACTTGTGGCACCTTAGAGACTAGCAAATTTATTAGAGCATAAGCTTTCATGAGCTACAGCTCACTTCATCGGATGCATTTGGTGGAAAAAACAGAGATCTGATGAAGTGAGCTGTAGCTCACGAAAGCTTATGCTCTAATAAATTTGTTAGTCTCTAAGGTGCCACAAGTACTCCTTTTCTTTTTGCGAATACAGACTAACACGGCTGCTACAATGAAAATTAGATGCCTGTGTCATGCTAATCTGGGGATCGGCCAGGCACCATCTTCACATTTAAGTATTTTAAGGGAGAATACATGCATACCCCTGAGACTCCTTCCCCTGACTCAGGCTCATCCATGCTTGGTTGGTGGGACTGGGTAGACTGCAGTGGAGTCACAAACAGACCCTGGCTCATGGCATAGCTGAAGTCCTGTGCTGCACGACCCTCCTCCTCTCTACTCTTCCTCATGTTCATTACAAGGGTCTCCATACTGAGGTCCACAGAGGTATGCACAGTGGTTTGCAGGGAGCTGGAGAGGTCGCCACCAAGTCTGGCATGCAACTGGTTGTAAAAGGATCAGGTCTGCAGCTCAGCACCAGAATGATTGTTGGCCTCCATGGCCTTGTGGTATGCCTGCAGCAGTTCCTTGATTTTCACACGGCACTGCTGCTGATCCCTGTCAGACTCTTTCCTCTGTATCCCCTGTGCAATCTTTCCTTAGAAGTCCACATTTCTACAATTGGCCAATAGCTGTCCCTACACAGTCTCTTCTCCACACAGGCCCAAGAGATCCAATACCTCCTGTATGCCCCAGGCCAGAGCGTGTCTACAGGGGGTAGCTGGCTGGAATGGTGAATAGAGCAGTTACACACAACAAGGGAGAGCTGGTAGGAGTGCTCATCAAGCTGGTCAGTCATGAAAAGGCACTTCAAAAACACATAGGAGTTTTAAAGGTGGGGGCTTCTGTTCTCTCTGATTCCTGGGCAGTGGAGTTCACAACTGTGAAAGAGCAGTCACTGTTGGGCATTGTGGGACAGCTGCTGGAGGACTGTTAAGAACTGCGTAGGTCATGCTCTGTCGATGCTCAGACTGCATCGACCACAGTACATCGACAATGGCTCATTACTGTTTGGGGAGTTGATATTACTTCATCACTGTAATGGGACATTTATATTAGTGAGAGACAAACTAGAGTATAGAGATGTGCCGAAATTAGTTGATGCAAGGTGACTTGCGTTGACCGAACTTTGCAGAATAGACCAGGCCTTGGTTATTAAAAACTAATTTAGTGACAGACCATATTGAATCTGTCACAAAAGCATTCCTTCACCCAACATAACATAAATTTTCACCAGCCAAAAATATTGATCTTTCGTTTTCTTAAAAAACTTGAGGCAAAAAAGGAAAATAATTTTAATTTGCATAACTCTGTGGGAAATTATTTCTCTCTTTGGCTGGCTTGCCAATGTTGAGAATGCTCTTCTCATACTTGACACTTTCACCTTTTCTTCCTGTAACTGTTGAACAATGGACAATTATGATAGTTGATCATTCTGACATTATTATTTATTTGTCTTTCAAGATCTTAGGGGCCCATCTGAAACCAGGGACCTCATTTGTATTATTACAAAGAGACAGTCCCTGCCCTGAAGAGCTTACAAAAAAAGTAAACAAAGAGACAGAGTGGGAGAATAGTAGTGGTATCCCCATTTTACAAAAAAAGTAAAGCACAGAGAGATTAGCTGGCCTTCCAATGGTCACACAGATAGTCAAGAATTGAACCCAGATTTCCTGAGTCCCATCCTATCAGCTTAACCACACAACCTCTCTTCACAGAGATTCCAAAAAGTGTCTACAAGACAGATGTTTCCAGAGAGATGATCAATTGTTATGTCACAAATCCAAGTCAGTTCCTACATCACAATAAAGCCCCCAGCCTGTCCCATTTTAAAGTTAATGGAACCTTTTCAATTTGCCTACAGGAGATCAGGCCCCAAAGGAGTGCTAGTTTGGTAAACCATTAGGATTTAAAGTCGCTATCTTTGAGTCTATGGTTGTGTCAAGTGAGAGGTTTATCAAAATATGCATGTGTGAGGCTTATAGAAATGTTCTGCCATCCAGATTCAAATAAAATCCAATATTTGGGGTCAGCATCTCCCAAAATCTCTCTAAACTGCTTCAAAATAAAGATTAAACAAGACTTTCCCATTCTCTTTGACCATAGTCTTTCTCTGACCAAGAGTAATCTTCTCAGAGAGCTACAGTCTCTTCCTATTTACGCCAGTTCTACAGTGGCATATCTCCTCTGATTTAAATGGTATGGTTCCTGATTTATACTAGAGAATCAAGCCCCTTAGACATTTTATTTCTGTCCCAAATTTTACTTATTAATTACTACTGAGATTAAAAAGAAATTGATATAGCCTGTAGACATGTTTTTGGACAAGGGAAGAAAGCTTCTATTGAAATCATTGTTATAACTGAGAATAAAGGTTTGGAAGGGTTACACAACCTAACTAGAAATGCATAATTAGTCACTATTTGTAAAGTCTGTAAAGTAAAGATATAAGTAGTGATGGCCTAACAGTGTTAAAAAAACACAGCAATTCAATTCAGAGAAGTGTCCAACATTTGGCTGCTTTTCCCAACATTTATCTAAATTACTTTAACCTTAATAATCTGAAAACTCTCATCAAAATATGTTTGCATACAACTTTTCTAGTATTTTACATGCTTCTGGTAAGGCCATAGCAAAGGAGAACAGCTTCTCACGGTATCCCAACATTTTCTCACCCGGTCCCAGTTGGAACACGGTTCCCAACCGTTAAATTAAGTTTTACTATATAGGTATTGATTTATACAGTAACTACTAAAAGTTTATTGAAACCTTGATAGCCAAGAATTTGTGAGATGTGCATGCTAATAACTGAAAATATAAATATTAGATTGTAAGCTTCTGGGGACAGGAACTGTCTATTTTGTTCTGTGTTTAACAGTGCCTGCCACAAAATGGTCTTGGAGCTTAACTGGGCTTTCTAGGCACTGCCACAATAAAAATGATGATGATGATGATGATAATATCCATAATGTCAAATGAAAAATTGACTTTGTTATAGAAGTGTGGCTTTTTCTTCACATAGACCTTTACTAACTTAAGGCCCATTCCAAAGCCCATTGAAGTAAATGGAAAGGCTCTCATTGACTTCAGCTCTTGACCGAAGATAATACGAGACAGATAAAAGTGCAGTAGCATGGTAAGCACTGGCCATATTTCTTAAAGTCTCTTCGGTACTTAAATGACCTAATGTGCCATAATTATTTTGTTGCCTTAATTATTTAAGGCCTTTTGTTGGGTAAAAGACATTTATTTTTGCTTTCTTTAAATCATATTCAGGAAGTATTAGTTTGCAATACTTTAAAATAAATACAGTTGTGTAGTGTTTATAAACATTTTGTTCCCAGTGGTATTACATAAAATCTGGAAAGAAATGCCTGAAGTACGTATATGTTCAGCTTCTGCCTAGTTCCTCCTTCAAGTTTGAGAATGTGATTTCATGCATGTAACAAAGCTAAATGGTGTTTTATGTCTGCAGCCATACCAGCTTTGACTGTGATCTCCTAACTTCTCTTGAAGCTCTGTGCAATTGGATGGAAAATCTGTAAAGTAAATGCTGGAAGTGGTATTGACTGGGTGACCATGTGTCAAGAGCTGGTTGAAAAATATTTTTAATTTCAATGGAGAATTTAAACTTTTCAGTAAAAAAAAAAACAAAAGCAAACATTTTCACCGAAAACCAAAGTAATTTAATTTGGAAATGTCACCACAGTACCTCATAGGAGTTGTAGTGCAGGTGTCCATTGTCTTGTCTAAAGGACGGACTCCATACTTACTCAACATGATGCATTATAATATCTATTTTTGGTGAGGCAAGATGGTGCATTTAGGGAGTTGCCTGTGCATGGTGTATGATGGGAGATGAAGCCCACAGAGGAGACTGGAGACATGAGGCATGAGGCATCCAAACTACAACTACCAGGAGGGGTGGCATATCAAAATCAAAATTTTCTTTTTTTTGACCAAAATATTTTGGTTTTCAGGCACTGGGCGTTTTTTGACAAAAAGTTGACATTTTTATGTGGAAAGGAGACACTTTTTTGTAAAGATGGGTTTAATCAAAAAACAAATTTTCTTTCAAAACAGTTTCAACAGAAATTTTTCAACCAGCTCTACATGTCCTTTAAACCCATGACTCAAATAAAACTTAAAAAGAAAATTATACCAATTCTATAGATTTTTTTGAACCACCTGAATAGAGAATTACATGCTTGCTATAATGGTGAAATTCAAGAGTAATTTCTCTAGAACTCTACTGGTTTCAGTCCTATTACATTGTATAGGTCTCTTCCATAAAGGGTTGGCTTTCAGGGCATGTTCCATTTGATTTCACAAGACAGTGTTAAGTCTAGAACTGAATGAATAATTGATTTTTCAGTAAGGAAGCCAAACTGAAAAATAAAATAAAAAATCAGTCAGTTTCAAACCAAAACTAATTTTTTTTCTCATTGAAATGAAACTAAATGAAAAAACTGTGCTGAAATAGACTGAAAAAGTTTTAGGTACTTTTTTCATGTTGCATTTTGGAGGTCTTTTTCACCCTTTTGTTGGTAATGGTGATGATGGGTTTTAATAAATATAGCTAAATTTTGAAACAAAATGTCGCTTTGAAACACAGCCAAATAATTTTGTTTAGAAATGATTGAAATGAAATAATTTGGCTTTTGTGGTGGGGAGTGTTATAGTCTGTACCCCTGCCTTCACTCCTGTTACAGGACTATGATAAATTCTGTACAAAGTATGCCTTTTGAGATATCATTTGAAAACTCATAATTTGCTGATTATTATTATCCTAGTAAAGTATGTGTGGCAACATTGCATGTAAAGTTATAGGATTACTTTTTATGATATTAATAAGAAATGTCCCAGTCTGCACAGAGTAGCCACAAGCCAGTTCCCTATAGACAAAATGCTAGCCAACACCTCAGCCAGGTGCCAGCAAAATCAAATGGTCCATTACCTGGTTAAGAGGCCATTCTTTGGAAGGAAACAGGATGTAGGTGAAAATCTACATCTTGACAAAGAAACACCTGGGAGTTCCCATCCACACAGCCTTTCTGTCTCCTAAACCTCAAATGGAAAAGATTCTCAAAAAGGAGAAAGAACTATAAGAGGAGGGAGGAGATGCCCCAAATTATTCATAAGAACATAAGAATGGCCATACTGGGTCAGACCAATAGACCATTTTCCCCAGTATCCTGTCTTCCGACAGTGACCAATGCCAGTTACTTTAGAGGGAATGAACTGAACAGGTAATCATCAAGTGATCCGTCCTCTGTCACCTATTCCCAGCTTCTGGTAAACAGAGGCTAGGGACACTTATGGTTTTGCATCCCCGCCCATCCTGGCTAATAGTCACTGATGGACCTATCCTCCATGAACTTAGTTAGTTCTTTTTTGAACCCTGTTATAGTCTTGGCCTTCACAACATCCTCTGGCAAAGAGTTCCACAGGTCGACTGCGTTGTGTTAAGAAATACTTCCTTTTGTTTGTTTTAAACCTGCTGCCTATTAATTTCATTTGGTGACCCCTAGTTCTTCTGTTATGAGAAGGAGCAAATAACACTTAGTTGAATAACTCTTTCTTGAGTGGTAACAACTAATTTAGACCCCGTTGTTTTATATGTATTTGTGGGATTATGTTTTCTATTGTGAATTACTTTGCATTTATCAACGTTGAATTTCATCTGCCATTTTGTCACCCAGTCACCCAGTTTTGTGAGATCCCTTTGTAACTCTTCATAGTCTGCTCTGGACTTAACTATCTTGAATAGTTTTGTATCATCTGCAAATTTTGCCACCTCAATGTTTACCCCTTTTTCCAGATATATATGAATATGTTGAACAGCTCAGACCCCTGTGGGACACCACTATTTACTTCTTTCCATTATGAACTCTGACCATTTCTTTTTACCCTTTGTTTCCTATCTTTAACCAGTTACCAATCTATGAGAGGGCCTTCACTCTTATCCCACAATAGCTTAATTTGTTTAAGAATCTTTGGTGAGGGACTTTGTCAAAGACTTTCTGAAAATCTAAGTACATTATATCCACTGGATCACCCTTGTCCGTATGCTTGTTAACCCCCTCTAGTAGATTGGTGAGACATTATTTCCTTTTACAAAAAACATGTTGACTCTTCCCGAACAAATCATGTGTGCGCGCGTGTGTGTGTGTGTGTGTGTGTGTATTCCCTCCTTTTTTCCCTACCCACTGCATCGACAGCACTTGAAGAACAAAGGAAGCAGTACTGGACTGGGGGACGGATTTTGACTAAAGAAATTTTGCCAGTAAGCCTGCTAGAACATGTGGTGAGATAGGCCTTTGCTTTGAATTCACTAGGTTTGTTAAGTTAGGTGTTTGTTGTGTTTTACTTTTATTTCCTTTTAACCAATTCTGATTTTTATGCCTCATTACTTGTAGTCACTTAAAATCTATCCTTTGTAGTTAAGAAACTTGTTTTATGTTTTATCTAAACCAATGTATTTGTATTGAAGTGTTTGGGAAATTTCATTTGGGATAACAGGATTTGGGCATATCATTTTCTATTAATAAAATGATGGACTTTATATGATCTGGTATATTCCAGGAGAGAGCTGAGCAGTACACAACATACATTTCTGGGGGAAAGTCTGGGATTGGGAATTTGCTGGTGTTGCTCTGCAGTGTAATTCAAAAGTAGCTGGCAATAGCACTCAAACACTATAACTGGGAGTAACTTACATGCTGGAGTTTTGTGTGATAAGACCAAGCGTGGTAACTCTCACAGTGAAGCAGTATAAAAGGCACCCCAGGTTAGAGAACTGAGGGGACCCAGCTGTTCATTGGTCCAGATTGTACTCTGTAGGTAATGTCATAGAGGGAGATGTATCTTTTTTTTTCCAGCCAAAACTATTCCCAGATTTTACCTGAATTTGTGAATAATTTCAGTGCCCTGAAAAATATATTTGGAAATTTACTATTTGTAGAAAAAAATCAACCAGCTCTTATTTGCCTTTGGTGTGGTGTTTTGTTTTGGGTTGTTTTTTTTTTTTCTTTGTATTTCCTAGTTACTGCAAACTCTGGTCACTTGAAGGAGTTGCCAGATAGCCGAGCCTTGAAACTCATAGCAGACATCTTGAGCATATGTGTGCTTGAAGAACCAAGTTATATGTGCCCTAGCATAAGTTGCCACCCTGTCCACCTCCTGTTAGGCCTATCAGTTATTTCTCCTGTTTCTCATAAGCCCACAAGACAGCTTTCCTCTGAATGCACAGTCAGAACTACTGGAGTGCTTGGGAAAGTTATATGGCTGGAGTTATACAGGAGGTCAAACTGGATGATCACAGTATTCTCTTCTGGCCTTGGAATTTTAAAACTGAATGGTGAGCCTAAAGCAGCTGACCAGTAGCACCATCCCATAAAGACAGCTACTGATCTAGTCTGGGCCGGTATCCCCAGTTGTTCTAACCCCCTTTGAAACAGAGATGAGCATCAGGTTGTCACAGTAATTCCCAGTCTCTATAATCAGTACTTGTAATGAAATGGAATGAAAGACACTATATATATAAATGCTAAGTATTGTATTATGTAGTTATTATTTTAGTTACTTTACTTTGGATCCAGAGTTCTATTTACTGGAACAGGCTAAAAGAACTCAGAAAAGGGCATGTAACATTGTTTAAATAATATGTTCAATATCCAGAAACAGCTCTTTAACCTTTGGATATTCTCTCTCTATATGGAGACTTAGAAAATTCACTTTACTTTGTTCATTAAGAGGGCTTGGTTGTACTCATGAACTGAGACACTGTCAAGATTCCTTTCACTGTGCCTGGTTGTTCTGCCTGGGAAAAAACAAGTATTAATTTTGAATTTGTTTAAGTGGCACTGCTATAGTCCAGAGGACAGTCTTCAACATCTATCATATTTCATGTATTTTAGCCTTGTAGAAAATATTAGTCACAGAAATAATCAATTTAAATATATGCCTCTTTTGTTTTTCTTTTTAGATTAGCAAAATTTATTTCTGTCATTTTAAAGAAAGAATTTGTCAATTATGGAGCTTCATCTGAAGTATCTGGGACTGACCACTGCCAGTGACAGGATATTGGACTAGTTAGACCACTAGTCTGATCTGGTGTCACAATTACTAAGTTCCAGAAAAAGGGAATATTTTTCTTGCAAGTACATGCATTTGTTTGAAATGATGTGGCAAATTCTTTCTCAGTCTCACTCATGTGATGTGTTAAAAAAATTGTAAAACAAAGAAAGCTTCTAAATATTTTAATGATCATATTGTGCTTTCCATTATCTATAGTTCTCTATAGATATTTCTAGTGCACTCATACAAGTGTTAAATGAAAAAGTTCCAAACACACACCTGTGCATAGTAATATATTTACTAAAACTCTGATTGTTATGACCTGGGACATTTTAACCTTGACATTTCTGTAATTTCCCTCACTCCACCTCAAATTAACCATGACAAAAACTTTATGATTGCAGTGAAACTACTCACACACCTACATTAGGCATGTGTGACAGTCTGTTTCCCAGTATTCACCCTTGCACATTATTATGATAATCCTTGTACAAGTATGCCTTGTGAGGTATCATTTAAAAACTCATAACTCTCTGGTCAATATTGTCCTGATAAAATGGGTGGCAATAGTGTAAGTTATAAGATTCCTGTATGGTATTACTAAGTCCTATTCCAAGTCCGGGGAGCAGCCAAACCAGTTCCTCAGAGACAAAATACAAGCTGATGCCTCAGCCAGGTATGAACAGGCCAAATGAGCCATCACCCACTTAAGTGGCTATTCATTAGCAGGAAAAGGGACATAAGCAAAAAAATCTACACCTTAAAAAGAAACAGCTTGGGGTTCCCGTCTTCAGGACTTTTTGTCTCCTGAATTTCAGCTGCGAATGCTTCTCCAAGAAGGGAAAGAACTATAAGAAGGGAGAGCAGATGCCACAGATAATCCCTCCCTGTCTCTCTGCCCACAACATCCATGAGACCTGAAGAACAAAGGAAGCAACACTGGATTGGGGGAAAGATCCTGATTGATAGAAGTTTAGCCTGTAAGACTGTTGAAACATGTGGTGAGAGAGATTTTGCTTTGAATTCATTCTAGTTTGGAACTTCATTTGGAATAACAAGATTTGTGCATATCATTTCCAATTAATAAAATGATGGACTTTATATGAGCTTGTATCATCCAGGAGAGAGCTGGAGTATAAGACGTACATTTCTGGGGAAAGTCTGGGACTGGGAGTTTCATGGTGTTGCTCTGCAATGTAATTCAAGAGTGACTGGCTGCTGCAGCACTCATACAATATAACTGGGAGGCTGTGTGTGGGCAGACCAGGAGTGGTAGTTCTCACAGCAAAGTAGTGTAAACGGCATGAGAGAGCTGAGGGGCAAAGCTGTTCATCAGTCCAGATTGTACCCTGGGTATGTCACAGCTTCTGCTTAAATACTTTGCTGAATTGTGGCCTATATGTCAAGCAAAACGTGACACTGTACTCTGGCTATATATTTTCTGAAGTTTTAAAAATACATTGCTATGTGACATAGAATTCAATACATTGAAAGCAAATATTTATTCTTCCTAGCTCACATAAACTTTCCATTATTTATAGATAACAACTAATGGAAAAATTTTCAGATACTTATATTGCAAGAGATTAGATTGCATATTTTTTTTTAGATGGGGACATATTTTTGTTCTTGAAAGTCCTGACAACAATGATATCTGAAATCTCCTGTTTAGTCATACTGAAGCATTTGTTTTGGAAGATATTAAGTAAATTTCCCCCAGTCTGGGCTGCCAGTAGCCTCAACTCTGAACAGCAAAAATCACATTCTTCAGAGTAAATCTGCCCTTGTGATCACTTTTTTCTCATTGGTAAGCTAAAGGGAATGTTTAGTTGTTAGAGAAGGGAGGTAAGAATCTGGAATCCTGGGTTCCATGCCCAATCCAATTGTACACTTGCTCTGTACAACTGGGCAAGTCACTTAACCTATGTGCTTCTATTTATGCAAGTCAATGAAGAATTTAGCCCATTTAATTCAGTACCTAAACAATTCTTAACCAATGGTTTTATAATCCATGATTCTGCTGTTTTAATCATCTTTTTCGCTGTCATAAACCTTGACTCCAAATTCTTGATTATTCTTCCCACCATTACCAGTACCTTACACTGTGTTCATTCTCCCTGTAGGTGTAGCTGCCTCCAGAGTTCGTCAGCACAACTCCATGATTCCACTGCTTGAGGGCAACACAAAACAGTCCACCTTTACTGGGGGCTAAGGCCCAGCTCTTAAACCTGAGTTCTATTGACTTCAGTGGGACTTAGGCATATGTTGAGGGATTTGCTGAATTGGGGCCTCAGTGTACTCTCTCTGCTGTGATTCTAGCCCTGCCCAGTGCAGAATTCAATTTAAATTGTTAGCTGAATTTCCAGTAATCTTCAACTTGCTCTTTTAATCAATGGATAAATAGTGGTAAAAGCTACACATTTTAGGAGCCACTGTGTCATGACCCACAGGCTTCTACAGGAGCAGCCATGCTCCAACTCTACACTCAGCAGCCTTCTGACAACTGCTTATCCAGGACCCATGAAGCCCAGCCCCAGTTCGAGGCTCTGCCCCAAGGTCCTACTAGCAGAGTCCCAGAGCAGCCAATTGGCTTTCTGGCCCTACTTAAGCCAGCAACAGGAACAGGAAGCTCTCAGAACAACTGGGATCCCCCCAGTTCCGGACTTTGTGCATGTGGCTCCTACTCCTGCTCCCCGGCTTAACTTCCTGGCATCCCAACCCAGTTTGGCTCCTAGCATCTGACTTGTGGTTCTGATTTCCAGTTTGTCTCCTGACTCTGGTTCCCAACTCATGGTTCTAATCTCAAGTTTATCTCCTGCTTCTGATCTCCTGACCCAGCTGACTCTTGAGTCCAGACTCATGACTGTGGACTCTGGCTCTGATCACTAGATCTAGCTGCCCATGACCTGGCTGTGACAGTCTGTTTCTTAGAGCAAAATTAAAAAAAAACATGGTCATTGCAAGAAATGACATCTCTGTTCACAAGTTTATTAGGAGCCAGTGTCTCTGTAGGTAAGTCAAGATGGGAAAGACTTTAAATAAACATATATAAACCTTATTAGTTGTTTCCCTCTCCCTAATTACTTGTCAGTCTTTAGACTGTGAACTTCTCAGGGCATAGACCATTCCTTCTTAAATGACTAGTAAGCACCTAGTAGATAACAGGCTCTACAATAATAATACTACAATAGAGCAGTAGTCCATATTCTGTTTCTCAAAAAGTTTCAAGATACATGACTTTTCAAGTCACTTTTCCTTCTGAGGAGCAGCAGGTAATTTGTTCTAGAGTTAAGTAATCCTTGATTAAGTCAAGGGTAGTATTCAGGGTCATATCGTTTGGAATATAAACAGTTTGTGTGTTTGTACCAATTTCCCCTGTGTGGGTTACTCCTATATAGGCATTCTTCCACTGAGAGCAGAATTCTACCACCAAGGAAAGAGCCAAGGATTCCATCCCCTAAAACCCATGGACTGTGGATCAGCTGGAGGCTAGGGGATTCTATAAGTAGGCCCCTTGTCTCTGTGCTGGTACATGTCCCTGCCAACCTCCCTGTGTCCCTTGAAGGCTCGGTGCCTCCACATCCTCCTTCCCATATTCACATACTTCTCCCTTCCAGTGATTAAAGCTGAAACAGAAGAGAGAACTTTTATTGCACCAGCCTAGTAGGAGGGGGAGGAGTGTATCTCAGCCAAACCAGGGAAAGACAGAGGGAAAGTTGTTCTCCCTATCACTCTGCTTTCAACCCCTGCTCTCTTCCATCGCAACATAGAGCTGGAACTATGGAGCTCCCACAGAAGGGATTTTATATGGTTGGGAAAAGAGGAGCAATATGGGATGGAAGCAGCTTCCCCCTCCTTCCAAAGACCTTAGCTAGGATCCAGAGAAAGAAACAGATCTTAAGATGTTTAAAGAAAACTTTATTTGATAGCATTTGTCTGGCAAGAAATCAACTTATCAACAGTTGTGATTGTGAAATCTGTATTTCTGTTGTTTTGCCTTTATGGTCCCTATTTCTCTCGTTTACCTGTATGACCTCTGTCTGATTCTTTAATTGCTTCTGTCCATTGCATAACTAATTTTGCAATATTTAAATCAAGTAAGATGGTGGGATATGATTAAGGCTACAATTTTGTTACACAGGTCACGGAAGTCATGGAATCTGACACAAAATTCTAGCGGATTGGGAAACCCCAGCAGTCTTCCCAGCTGCTGCTGTGGGGCAGGGGAACCCCAGCAGCCTTACCGACCATTGCCGGAGGGCAGGGGGATCCTGGAACTCTGAGTCCCCATGAGTGGTGGTGACCCCAGAGCTCCCAGGCACCCTGCAGCTGCCCATTCCTTTCCCATTTTATCAAGGATAATTTTAGTTAAAGTCAGAGACAGGTCATGGGCTTCTGAGAATTTTTCCTTATTGCTCGTGACCTGTCCATGACTTTTACTAAAAATATCCATGACAAAATCTTAGCCTTAGATATGATTGGGTAAAGAATTGTTTTGTAATGGGCTAGGATTGGTGAAAAATACTGTTTTGTAGTACTTTAGTTTAAAATGATTGGTTAAGGTAAGCTAAGTAGGACCCAAGTTTTAATTACAAATTGGGGTCCAAAGGGAAGTTCTTTAGAGCCTAACTCCACAACACAGCCCAAGATCAGAGCTGCCAGATCTCAACACCCTGCTGACCATACCGTGCAGAAGCTGGAGCCCCAGACAATCTAATCTTGACTGGCCATCAAGAAAAGTTTGTCTGCCTTATTGGGAGTGGTGAGCATTGTATGCTTAGCATGTGCATTCTATTTTAGTAACTGTTAAGAAATAAATGTTAATGATATTACTGTACAAGGCTCTTTCACTGATAAAAAGCCCCACAGACCCATAAATCCCCGAGCCCAGCAGGAATGGGTGTTAGCCCAGAGCCCACCTGGAATGGGTGTTAGCCCTGAGCTCATGGAGGGATAAAGCCCAGAGCCCACAGAGGGGTAAAGTTGGGTCCCTTATTTCCTGAGTACCCAAAAGAGAGGGTAGGAGGTTGAGAGCCCTAAATTGTGCAGGTAACAACCCCTCTCTCAGACATTTCTTCCCTTCTTTTTAGAACAATGTCTTAGGCTGATGTATTGTTGCTATCCAGCCCAGTAAAAAAATATTAGTACCTAAAGCATTCTTTGTGTTGAGGTGGTGCCACTTACAATGAATCTATTCATTTTTAAAATTAATTAATTAATTGTTGTTGTTGTTATATTAAACATAAACAGTGTGCTCAGTCCCTGCACCAAAGAATTGCCAGGCTAATTAGATGGACAATACAAAATACACTGGGGAAGACCAAAGTTAGCTTTTGTGGGCTTCACAGAAGAATTGTTTTGAGGAGAAAGGCCAAGATTTTCAAACACAGTTCCTTAAAGTTAGGCATCTAAATAAAAGTGAGATGATAGTCAGAAGTGCTGAGCATGACTCAAGAACTCCTCCATGCCAAGTGGCAAGGGGATTACAAAATTATCCGGATTCTGGTATATACATTCTAGTCCACCAAAGAATGTCATGTGAGCTCTTAAGTGAAAGCAAGGGTCACAATGGTTATTGTTATTGTTGTGAAATGTATGTACAGATACTACGTAAGGAGTCACATACGTTCAGTATACTCACAATTTTCTGAAACCCTATTATCCAAACCTCTGCTGGGGGATTGTCATAAATATAAAGGGAAGGGTAACCACCTTTCTGTATACAGTGCTATAAAATCCCTCCTGGCCAGAGGCAAAACCCTTTCACCTGTAAAGGGTTAAGAAGCTAAGGTAACCTCACTGGCACCTGACCCAAAATGACTAATGAGGGGACAAGATACTTTCAAATCTGGAGGAGGGGGGAACAAAGGGTTCTGTCTGTGTTTGAGGCTTTTGTCGGGAACAGATCAGGAATGCAGCCTTCCAACTCCTGTTAAGTTACTAAGTAATCTAGCTAGAACATGTGTTAGATTTCCTTTTGTGTAATGGCTGGTAAAATAAGCTGTACTGGAGGGAATGTGTATTCCTATTTTTATGTCTTTTTGTAACTTATGGTTTTGCATAGAGGGATTCTCTATGTTTTGAATCTGATTACCCTGTAAGGTATTTACCATCCTGATTTTACAGAGGTGATTCTTTTACTTTTTCTTTAATTAAAATTCTTCTTTTAAGAACCTGATTGCTTTTTCATTGTTCTTAAGATCCAAGGGTTTGGGTCTGTGTTCACCTGTACAAATTGGTGAGGATTTTTATCAAGCCTTCCCCAGGAAAGGGGGTGTAGGGTTTGGGGGGATATTTTGGGGGAAGACATCTCCAAGTGGGCTTTTTCCCTGTTCTTTGTTTAAAACGCTTGGTGGTGGCAGCATACTGTTCAAGGACAAGGCAAAGTTTGTACCTTGGGGAAGTTTTTAACCTAAGCTGGTAAGAATAATCTTAGGGGATCTTTCATGCAGGTCCCCACATCTGTATCCTAGAGTTCAGAGTGGGGAAGCAACCTTGACAGGGATAAAGAAGAGATTTGGATCATGCAGAGGTTTGAATAATAGAGCAGAAACCCCTGGCTGCAGGAGAGGCCACAGTGCTGCTGATAATCGAGAGGACAGGAGCAGCAGTGCAGGGATCCCTCTGCAGCCCTGCTGTCATGGAGGTGGGTGACTGGAGCCATGACAGAGGAGTTGTAGAGGGATCCCTGCATTGCTGCTCCTGCCCTTTCGATTATCTGAACTCCCGATTATTCAGATAAGATCTGTGTCCCACACGCTATTTGGATAATTGGGAGTATGCTGTGTATTGAAAATATGTTCTTAGATTCTGTATCACAGCAAAAGTGGACAAATAGGTTTCCTGTCAGACAAAAAATGTTTATTCACCTGTCTCTTTGAAATGTAAGTTAAGTATTATCACATTCACAATGGGTCTCCCATCACCTGTCTAAGCTGAATAAAGATGGAGGATTATAAGAAATTCAGAAAGGAACTAAGGGCTTGTCTACACTGGTAATTCATAGTGCTGCAACTTTCTTGCTCAGGGGGATGAAAAAATACCCAGCTGAGCGCAGCAAGTTTCAGTGCTGTAAAGCACCAGTATACAGTGCCTCAGCGCTGGGAGCTACGCCCCTCGTGGAGGTGGGTTTTTTTAGAGCTGCAGCAGCGTTTTAGCATTGCCAGTGTAGATTTGCCCTAATAGGTATAAAAATACAGCAGGGGGAGGGAGGGAAGATAACCTTATTTTGAGTTACATTTCAAAGGTTTGCTGGACTATATTTGGGGAACAAAGATGACATCCCACCATCTTGTATCTAGGAAGTAAATAGGCAGTATATTTACATTAATGAAAACAAGATTACAACCAGCCTTGGTTGAGGATGATGCAAAAGGCTTTGGGTGAGATAAACTTCATTAGACAAGAGGTTAGCCTGTTAAACTGAGTTTCTAGAAAGTGTGTTATGATTTTGTTTTATATGTAACCTTTTTTTATTATCCTTACTCAATGTCTCTTGAGTCTTGAATCATTGAAATAAACGTTTTGTTGTTTTTACTATAAATATATCTCATTGCTGTGGTATTAAGCAAGAAGCTGATCCTGAGTAGACGCATACAAACTGATGTATACTCTGTTACTTTTGGGACAGCATTCCTGGTATTTCTGTGACTGTTCAGTGGCTAAGGAACTGGACACTACGGGGGAATGCTTCAAAGGGACTTGGGGACAGGGTGCACCTATTGTTAATCTGCAAGGCAAAGTAAGGGCTGGTTAGGGTGGCTAGCAGGCTGGTGGTGTCAAGGAGCTGACACCCAGTTAAGCACAAGCAAGTCTCCCTCATGCTGGAGGCAGGGGAGTAACAAAGTGACTCATAGTCCTAGGTACCGTGAGATCCATCACACTAAACACCTGCAGCTCCTACTGACTTCCATGAGTTATCAGCATTCCTGATACTCAGGCCATTTATTTCAGGGCCTAGCTATGGACTTAGGCACTCAACTTTGAGCATGCAAGTTTGATAATATTGACCTTAGTTCATTCAGATGATTCACAATGGTAAGGCGGTAGAGTGTAAGTCAGGTTATGAAATATTCACAGGCAGCTGTTGCACATACAGCTAGACTTCTAGCTACTACAAATAATTCTTCAATTTTTATTATCTAACAGGGCATTACATCATCAACTGTTTGTAACAAAGCTACTGTGAGTCATGACTAAGCACTTTGCAGGTTAATGGTTTAAAGAATCAGTACTTTGTGCACATATTCATCTCAAGAAAAGGTGAGTATAAGTATCTGCATTAAAAAAAGGAAGATCATGTGTTAATTTTTTCTTACAACTCATCTATCCCTTTCCTAATGATTTTGTTGGGAATAAATCTATAGTATGCCCACATCTTGAATACTGCATGCAGATCTGGTCACCCCATCTCAAAAAAGATATTTTGGAATTGGAAAAGGTACAGAAAAGGGCAACAAAAATTATTAGGGTTATGGAACAGCTTCCATATGAGGAGAGATTAATAAGACTGAGATTTTTCAGCTTGGAAAAGAGATGAGTAAGGGGTATATGATATAGGTCTATAAAATCATGACTGGTATAGAGAAAGTAAATAAGGAAGTGTTATTTACTCCTTCTCAGAACACAAGAACGGGGGGCCACCAAATGAAATTAATAGGCAGCAGATTTAAAACAAACAAAAGAAAGTATTTCTTAACACAACACACAGTCGACCTGTGGAACTCTTTGCCAGAAGATGTTGTGAAGGTCAAGACTATAACAGGGTTCAAAAAAGAACTAGCTAAGTTCATGGAGGATAGGTCCATCAATGGCTATTAGCCAGGATGAGCCTGGATGGTGTCCCTAGCCTCTGTTTGCCAGAACCTGGGAATGAGCGACAGGGGTGGATCACTTAATGATTACCTGTTTGGTTCATTCCCTCTGAAGCACCTGGCATTGGCCACTGTCACAAGACAGGATATTGGGCTAGATGGACCTTTGGTATGGTCCAGTATAGTCATTCTTACGTTTTTTAAGTTTCTCTCTATTCAATTTTATCTTTCTGTTCCCTATCTCATTTCTTTTCACTCACTCCTTTGCTCCACACTCCTAATATTGTTGCTATTCATGATTATTACTTATTCCACCTTCATCGTAGGTACTTTTAAGTATTCATATTTATTTAATTTTACAAAAATGACTATCCAGAGAGCCCTCCTCTATGCATGGCTCCTTGTACTCCGACTGACACTCCGCTATCTCATTCATACTATTACGCAATAACTCCTCAAGTGGAGGAAGTCATATACTGCATCCGGAGACAGGGAGTGATTTCTCCCACTGATTGACAAGAGTCATTGCGCTAACAATATTGCTGGTGTAACTCCCTTGACTTTCTGGAAGGGGCATTTCTGGTCTGTACTGACAGGATGTGTTGATTTGAGGAATATGGATTTCAGTCTCTCTTTCTCTGTATCCTCTGCTTTTCTTCCTACCCATATTATTTCCCTTCTGCTTAACTAATGTTTCTTTTTCTCCCCTCCCAACATGATACATTTCCCATCTTTTTTCCCATGCCCCATGGCATATCTCTAGTCCTCTCACATTTCCTTCCCATGCTGACTCTGTTGTCTCTTAGCTACAGACTCGCTGCTCCTTATTCTAAATTAGCAAAAAAAACACAAAGTAAACAAAAGATCTATTTAACTTTTATTATGTCTTCACTTTTTTATTCATACATAAGGAATAAAATTGTTATAGAGCAAGCCTTGTTTTTATTTAATTGAATACACAGTAGTGCACAATTCAAATCTAGTAGCATGGCATGACACAATACTTCATAATCTTAGGAATTCCTGAGATAGTTCACAAAGCACTCTCATATATTCAAATACACATACAATATAAATGTTTGTATTTTAATTACCATTTCAGGAACAAGCAGTGAAATTCAGAGTAAAAATCAATCCACAGGGCATCTTAATTAGTCCAAATGACTAATTGTTTACTCTTCGGAAAAGCAGTTGATCATTATCAATACCTGCATTTGAAAAAGAAATAAAAAGCTTGATTTACCAGTATGTACTTCCTCAAAGAGGCTGTTTAAAGCTATTTACTGCTGTGCAGACCATAACTCAGAGTTCCAGTCGCTTCATTTTTTTTTTAAACAGGAGACAGAAAAAGTGAATTTCAAAGAATACTAATTGAGACTATGGACTGTTTTACTGAATTTGGATCCAAACCTGGCCATCTTACTCAGGCAACAGGAATGGGATTTATGACTGAACAGGGAGCCCAGAAGCAATCCCTATGTTACCTATGTCACACTGTATTATACAGGCTTTACTCCAATGATAATTACAAACTTGCAATTTAAATCCTTGACACACCTTTAGCCACAGCATATTTAGGGAGCTTTTGTTTTGTAATGCAAAAGGTTCATTAAATGCAGCTCTTGAAATAAAATTCCAGAGCTTGTCATGAAACAGACGGTTACATAATTGTGTGGTAATAACTACATTTTCTAAACATTAAATCTTCCCTTTTAAAGCCCTAGCCAGTACGTTTGCTGTAATTACAATGAGAAACTTACTTCAGGCATATGATCCCCTCCCCTGTGTAGGGCAGAGGCAAGCCAGGGCACACACATAGGGCATGGAGGAATTGCATGGAGGGGAAAGGCAAGTCTATATGAGTTATTCCTTCCTCCCCACCTATCTGCTTTTGGGTACGTCTACACTGCTACACAAGACATGCAACATGGCTATGGCTAGCCTGGGTCAGCTGACTGGGGCTCGTGGGGCTCAGACTGTGGGGCTAAATATTGCAATGTAGACATTCAAGCCCGATATCTGAGACCTACAAGGGAGAAATGTTTCCCAAATGTCTAAACTGCAATTTTAGCCCTCAGCCTGAGTCAATTGACCTGGGCTCTGAATCTTGATGCTGAGGGATTTTTATTGCAATTTAGTCAGACCCTTAGGCCTTGTCTACATTACAAGGGAAATTCTATCTCAGCTACGCAATTTGAGTTACATGAATAACGTAACTCAAATAGACATAGCTAGATCTACTTACCGTGAGGTCCACACTACGTGATGTCAATGGGAGACACTCTCCTGCAACTCCCCCTACTCTGCTCGATCCGGTGGCTACAGGACTCGATGGGAGAGTGATCTGTGATCAATTTAGTGAGTCTTCACTAGATCCGCTAAATTGACCGCCGATGCATCCATCGCCACTCGCCTATCTCCTGGTAAGTGTAGACAAGCCCTTCGTCTCCTTCCTGGTTGCTGTGGAAGAGCCATGTTCTGCACGTCTTTGTGAGTCATTATCCAGGGTGGTGAGGAACAGGTACTTTACATGGCATGTTCTCGTTTCAGGGCAGTGTAAGCAATAATGCCTAAAGCAATATTCATTTACAGCTACTCTGAGCAGTAGTAATTCCCCTTTTGTGGTTCTTCTGGGTCTGAGATCCAGGGAGAGCTTTAGACAAAAGGCAGGTTGGTTCAGACAAGGACATGCTGCTCTTGCTGGAAGGATAACATAGTCCTGAGATTTGGAAGGAAAAACAAAAAGGCCTATCTGCAAGAAACAGATTTGTTCTGTGACCCAGCCCCACCACTAATAAGGAAGATGCAGCAGCAGACAGGAAATAATGGATTATGCATCGTTTCCACACTTTTAGGGTCCAATTCAGCATCCAGTGGAGTCAATGGAAAGACTCTTGTTGATTTCACTGGGCATTGGATTTGGCTATTAATGTACAAAGATGAGCAAACTGGCCACAGTTGGAGACACTTCTGTGCATTTGTTATCCTCCAGTTACTACTCTCTGCCCCTCATGTTTCAAGTATAGATGATGGCACAATAAAATATTCAAGAAACATCACCCAAGTAGTTGGTGGGAGGACTAAATTGCTGTGGATTAGATAAAGAATATATCTGCCCCCTTTAACATATATTTTAATTGCATTTACATGTTAATTCAAGCCAGTGCTACAATTCCATTTGCCAAGCTAGGCCCCCAATTTTAGGCACTTAGTAATTTTACAGAAAGATCACCCTTTGTGCTGTTGGTATTCCAGTTCATTCTCAGCTGAGAAGTGAACATTTGCCATGGCCTTTTTGACTTACCAGAGAGTGAATTCTTTTTCATGCTTTAAAGAATGTCTACAGTTTTTGGCTTGAATAAGTCAATATTGCTTCATTTTAAAATTTCAGACCCAACTTATACATAATCCTCAGTGAAGGGTGTATGTTTAGGAACATTTTGGGGAAAATTGGCTGAGAATGAAGAGACACAATCATCTGGAAGTAGGGTACTGCATGTGCATAGAATGTTATGGGCCATATCCTCAGCTGGTGTAAATTGGCATAGGGTCACTGAAATCAGTGAGGTTATGAATATGTTGACAACAGTTGAGGATCTGGTACAATATTCCTCTTTGATATAAGCACGAACCAGCACAGGTAAATGTACAAATACATATTTGTAAATCTATATCTGCAAATACAAAGTAAACAGCTTATGATGGAGCAATCTTACTGTGCCTAGCTTTTTTATGGTGGGCACAGTCCAGTTCTAAGTGGGCAAATGTCCACATCACAGAATTAGGACTCATTGGCCATCTCAGCAGAAATTCCAAGGACTGAATTAGTTTATAAACTAACCCATCTTCATGCTCTAGAAATGATGATCCTTCCAGGTCAGGGTTGTTGCTTTTTGACTGGGAGGTGTGGTGAAGCTTGCACTGCCACTTCTTGTGTTATATCTCTTCTATGGATAAACAGATATCTAAAGCCTGTGAGGGGGGCTTTATGGTGGAATGGAAGGGAATGTGAGCAGAGAATTCATAAAAAGGAGCCTCTGCAACTCCGATATGTGGCAGAAGGAGTCTCTATTTTAGCCCCACGGAGACCAATATGAATCTGAATGACAGGTAGGGCGCTGTCAAATTCACGGCCATGAAAAACGTGTCACAGACCATGAAATCTGATCTCTGTACTATTCTGATTTCACAGGGGAGACTAGCGTTTCTCAAATTGGGGATCCTGACCCAAAAGGGAGTTGCAGGGAGGCCACAAAGTTATTTTAGGGAGGTTGCAGAATTGCCACCCATACTTCTGTGCTGCTTTCTGAGCTGCATGCCTTGAGAGCAATGGCTGTTGGCCAGGCGCCAGCTATGAAGGCAGTGCCCTCCAGCAGCAGTGCAGAAGTAAGGGTGGCAATACCGTATCATGTCATCCTTACTTCTGCGTTGCTGCCTTGAGAGCTGGATGGCCAGAGAGTGGCAGCTACTGACTGAGGGCCCAGCTCTCCAGGCAGCAGCGCAGAAGGGTGGCAATACCATACCATGCCATCCTTACTCCTGTGGTGCAGTTAGCGGTGGCTCTGCCTTCAGAGCTGGGCTCCTGGCCAGCAGCCACCACTCTCCAGCTGCCCAGCTCTGAAGGCAACACCACCACCAGCAGCAGGACAGAGGAATAGCAGTACAACAACCCCCATTCCCCACAATAACCTTGAGACCCCCCACAACTCCTTTTTGGGACAGGACCCCTACAATTACAACACCATGAAATTTCAGATTTAAATAGCTGAAATCATGAAATTTGTGATTTTTAAAATCCTATGACTGTGAAATGACCACAATGGACTGTGAATTTGGTAGGGCCCTAAGCATAAGAGTAGGCCAGAAGAGGGGTCATTAACGTGTTATGCACATTTCCAAGGTTTTAACTGCAGGGTTTCCATATCTCTGTGGAGTTGAAGGAGAATACCACTTACAGTAGCTCCTCCCTGTCCCATGTGGCCCATCCCACTTTCTTCCTGAACCCCAACAGCCATGCAGATAGTTTTGCAGTGGTGGGAAATGGAACTACATGAGGGCCCAGAGCAGCCATATCTCTGCTCTTCTTCTCCACAGACACTCACTTCAGCTTTTTCTATCTTTGTTCCCTTCTGCACTACACAAATTAATACAAATTGCTTGTAGTAGCTACAATACATGGTAACTTCATTGAAAGCAAACATATTTATTAGAGCTGTCTAGAAGTACTTTAATGACAACTGTTGAGCCTTCAAAATTTGTTTTTCTTCCAATGCAGAATGAAAACAAAATCTTTCAAACATCTTTTGTGAAACAGAATTATTGATATGGTTGTTTTATGACTGAACAGCTCACATTTGAAGATCTTAAAAAACAGTACTGGACCTCAAAAAACAGCTCGATGAAAACCACATCAAACAGAAATGTCTTCACAAAACATTTCAGCTTTGATGAACCAGTATATTTCAAATAAATTTCATTTAGTTGAAAATATTCTGACCAGGTCTAGTAATTAGAGTAACTCACATGAATGCTACTTTATTTTTCCATATCAAGCATCTGCCTACACTTTAGATTTCCCTGGATGATATTTAACTTTGAAGTTCAAGTAATCTAATTCTGCATCCCAGTGGTGTGCTGTTGCATTCAGCCTGGCAGAGATGAAGACTAATGTGGAGGAAAAATTCAGTGGACCCAAGTAGACCTAAACTTCCTAAGTAGGCCTAAAACTTTGGTCAAGCTAACTGTGTATATGAAGCATAAGAAAAGAGTGTGGAAAATTCCATTCTAAGGCAATTGCACCAGAACAGCTTAAGAAACGTTAACCACAAGAGAACACCTGTCAATAACAGGAAATGCTTGTTTTGCTATATTCCAAATAAGGTAATTAAGATGAAAATATGTGAATTTGTCTGTGCTTTTAAGCTTTAAAAAGCTGTGTGTGCTTTGCATCGGGGGGCAGCTACTTAGAGCTATTACCCTTCTGCGCTTGTAATAAATAAAGGAGCCTCAGGCTTGGTTCTGATCCAAACACAACAGGTGGTTAATTTTTCCACCACAAATTTTGGTGCCGGTGACTCGGATAGACGGCGACCCCCGAGAGCCAGAGGACTGCGAGCTGTTCCCCACCAGACCCCGGGCCCATCCAAAAAGGTAAGAGACCTTTTGAAATCTCTATATTATGTTTTTGGTGGAGGATTGTTATAAACTGTTATAACTCTACATGGTCAAATTTAAACCAGCTTCTACGAGGGGTCATGCCTAGGGAAACACTGAATCACCTTTGTAAAAAAGCTCAGTGGACCAAGCAAAATCCAGGCCATAACCAAAAAAAGGTTAAATAAAATCAGAAAAGGCTGTTAAATAAAATTCTCACAGCCTACCCAAAGAAAGCTGATTGGAGCAAAAATTAGCACCTGTAAACAAAGGAAAAATAAGAATTTGAATAAAACCCAATACTCTCACTGCCACATTAAAACTATGTTAATGACCTTCCAGCTCTAGAACATACAGGGACCCCGTAATAGCAGCCCATTTCAGGGGGAGAAGGGGAAGGCCAAACAAAGGTCCCTACCGTCCACCTCCCCTGAACCCAGTGATGGCGCATGTTACTATTGCAAGCGAATGGGCCACTGGATACAGTAAATGTCCCTAATACCCTGGTTGATCCAAAAGCGGTAGGGGTAGGCAATACTCTTATTCCCCACCTCGTCTCTTCACCTCTGTCCATTTCTCTCAGTCCTTTGTTTGACCTTCATGTTTTCCTCCTCAGTCCTTGTTCACCGGCTAACCTTTTGGGAAAAGACTTGCTGTGTAAATTAAATTATATAATCTGCTGTATCCCAAATGGTGTGTATCTGGACATGACTGAACCCGCTCACAATAAGTTCCTGGCAGTTTACAGGAGAAGACCGACCCCAGCCCTTCCTCATTGCAACGGAAACTGCTGGCTAAGGTCTCTCCCTCCTTGTAAGCCTTGTGAGCCAATCATGCCAACCAGGTTGGGTGCATTGGATCCTCCTAACCCGTTAAGATTCGCCTAAACCCAGCAAGACCCCTTCCCGAGGTGCAGCAGTACCCTCTATCAAAACAGGCCAAGAAAAAAATCCAACCTGTTCTTACCTCCTGCATTCAGCAAGGAGTCATTTCTACAGTAAGTGAGTGTAACTCCTCCATTTTACTGTGCTGTTAGTGCTGCTGTACTCCCTACCTTTCCCATTGTTCCTAGCCCTGCTACTATCCTTTCCTACAAAGCACCGGTGCTGAGGAGTTGTTACAGCCTCAAATAAGGAAAAGGTTGCATTAAGTCCAAACATAAAAGGATTAAGGTTATTGTTAAATAAGATGCATCTAAATATAAAAAATAAATGTGTGTGTATGTAAATAGGTGTGTATAAATAAATAAAAGGGGGGTTAGTCAAAAAAGCCCATGCTCCTTGCTAAATTGGTAGTAAAACAATGCCTGTGCCCATGGAAAAAATAATGCAACAACAACAAAAAAAGAATCGGGCCCAGACAAGCAGGCAACCACAGTTTGAAAAAGTTAAAAGAAAAGAAAGTGAGAGGTTAACTCTGTAGTTACTGAAGAAAATTAAGCAGTGAAACTCTGTACAAATGTTAAAAGACGGTGTTGAAAAGAAAAGAAAAGAAAAGAAAAGAAAAGAAAAGAAAAGAAAAGAAAAGAAAAGAAAAGAAAAGAAAATTCTTGGTTTCTTTGCAGCCATTCCTTTGAAGAAAGGGCACATTTCTTTGGAAAAATTTCTCTAAATAATCCAGGCAAAAGGTTATTTAAATAAAATCATTTACATAAGTTTGGCAGATTAGCTAAAAAACACTCCTGGTGTGTACAATCTTTATTTTATAAGTTTAAAATAAATTGGTGTTGTTTTAAAATTCTAAAACCAAAAAAATACTTTTGCCAAACAAAAGAAACTAGTGTTGTTTAATGTTGTTATTTAGCATTTAATCCTTAAGGTGACTTAATGCTTTACAAGATTTAAAATGTTTTTAAATAAAGACCAAAGTTGTGGCTGCAGCAGGGCAGTCAAAGCTAGGAAAATTAAAAAAAAATAAAAAATTTTTAAATCTGTTTTGGTAACAAATAGCAAATAAAAGCTGTAGTCAATGCCCCACACTATTTCTTAAGGTGGCTCTGTGTAATCAACGGTCACTTTGACAAAGGGAAGCCAAAATGGGTTGTGTTTTCCTTTTTAAATCATTGTGTGTTTAAAAGCAAAAGTTAAAAGTTAATTGTGAACTTTTAAGGCAAAGTCTCTAAGTGGCTGACAACTTTGAATCCAAAAGCAAGCTAAGAATGTCTGTGTTAATGCAAATCACCTAAATAATAAAAATAGAAGCCATTAAAACCTGACCTGCCTATAAAATAAATACAGGAAAATATGGGGAGTAATTTTTGCTCAGTTTTGCCTGCAATCAGCAGGGGAATTTGTAAAGAAAGGAATATTTTAAGCAATACTGTCAACAATGTGTAATCTGCCAGCAACATAGTGTTGGTAAAGTTGTCAAGATTAGGCAGGCAGCACATCCCCCTTCCTGGGGACCTTTTGTAAATATTCAAATTAATTTTATTTAAATGTCCAAATGTTATAATTATAAGTGTGTTAGTTTTAGTTGATGTATTTTCCAACTGGGTTAAGGCCTTTCCCTGTAAAAAGGCAGATGTCGAAACTGTTGTAAAACTTTGTTTAAGGATTTTGTAACACAATTTGGCATACCTATGAGTAGCAACAGTAATAGTGGACCTAATGTTATTGGACAAATTATAACAAGTTATGTGCAGCTTTACAGATTCAACACAATCTCCACAGCCCCCACCACCCGCATGGGGTCTGCCGGGACAGTAAAACGTCAAAATAAAATTTTAAAAAATAAACTGCCCAAGATCTGTGCTAAAATAAATTTAAAGTGGCCAAATGCCCTCCCATTAGCATTAATGAATATGAGGGCCACTCCCAATTGAAAGACTGGACTCAGCCCTCATGAAATTCTAACAGGGCACCCAATGCGACTACTGGCTGCGCCCCACTGGCCATGGCTCAAATGGACAGTCATTCAATGGATGACACAGTGCTTAATTACTGTCAGGTACTAACAAAATGTGTTAGGACTTTTTATATACAGCAGCCCTGCCACTCGCTGAAACCAGAAGACTGGATCTACATAAAGGTCCATCAGCAAGAAACCGCCCTGGCCCCATGCTGAAAGACCCTTATCAAGTCCTGTTAATTATCAACACTGCTGGGAAGTGCCAAGAGTTGACTACCTGCCCATGTTTCTCACTGTAATGGCTCTCCAACTGATGATCAGTCTATCTTTCCTTCTGGCATTGTTGCTCCTTTTGGACAGCAGGAGTGAAGGACAAGGTAAAAAGTCAGTAACCTCTCCTTTGTCCGCTGACAGACTGGGTGAGGAAAGTGGTCAGTGGAAGCATGTGACTAAAAGAACCAGGCAGAGGAAAAGACAGGCTAGTGAAGGAGAAATAGAGCTTAGGAATAGGTTTGCAGAGTTGGAAAATGAAGAAGGGGCTCAGCAGGTACTTGTTGAAGGTAGAAGGGTAAGGAAGAAGAGGAGAGGCTAGTCCTATAGGAAAAGCAGAAGAGTCAAGGGAGACTACACCAAATATGAGCCCCAGGAGAATACAGGATGGGTTGAAGAGGATTATAAGGGAAAATAGGAATGGAAAGAACTTGCAGCCAGAGGGAACAGGGGAGAGACTGTAGAATAGCACCTTCACCAGGAAAAGGCAGGTCTATGTGATCGGGGACTCTTTATTGAGAAGAATAGACAGGCCTGTAACTAGAGCTGATCCAGAGAATAGAAGGGTGTGCTGTCTTCCGGGTGCTAAGATACGGGATGTAGACCTGAGGTTGAAAAGGATCCTAAAGGGAGCGGGAAAGAATCCCCTAATTATCCTTCATGTGGGAACAAATGATACAGCTAGATTCTCACTGGAAAGTATTAAGGGAGACTATGCTAGGCTGGGGAAGACGCTTAAGGAAATTGAGACTCAGGTGATCTTTCGTGGGATCCTTCCTGTTCCTAGAGAAGGGCAACAAAGGTGTGACAAGATTATGACTGTCAACAGATGGCTCAGGAAGTGGTGCTATAAGGAGGGCTTTGGCCACTGGGAGGCATTCATGGACAGAGGACAGTTCTCTCGGGATGGACTTCATCTGAGTAGGGAAGGAAATAGACTTCTAGGATCAAGGCTGGCACAACTGATAAAGAGAGCTTTAAACTAGGAATTAGGGGGAGATGGTTGGGAGATGTCCAGGAAATCTCCACACCAGATTTTAGCATTGAGAGGGAAGAAGATGAAGTAAGAAAGGATACAGCCATGGGTAGGAGAATGTATATAAGGAGCGAGGGCAGTGTGGATACTAGTCTAATAGGTTATTCTGGATGTAGAATGACTGTGCCTAATAGGGTACAAAATGTGAGCGAGGCCAAACAGCAAAAATTAAGATGTTTATATACCAATGCGAGGAGCCTAGGTAACAAAATGGAGGAACTAGAGCTACTGGTGCAGGAAGTGAAACCAGATATTATAGGTTTCAGAGCAGCAGCCTTGTTAGTCTGTATTCGCAAAAAGAAAAGCAGTACTTGTGGCACCTTAGAGACTAACAAATTTATTAGAGCATAAGCTTTCGTGAATGAGCTGTAGCTCATGAAAGCTTATGCTCTAATAAATTTGTTAGTCTCTAAGGTGCCACAAGTACTGCTTTTCTTTTTGCAGATATTATAGGGATAACAGAAACATGGTGGAATAGTATTCATGACTGGACTACAGGTATTGAAGGGTATGTACTGTTTAGGAAAGACAGAAACAAAGGTAAAGGTGGTGGAGTAGCATTGTATATCGATGAGGTAGAATGTAAAGAAATAAGCGATGCAATGGATAAGACAGAGTCCGTCTGGGCAAAAATTACATTGGGGAAGATAACTAGTAGAGCCTCTCCTACAATAGTGCTTGGGGTGTGCTATAGACCTCCAGGATCTAATTTGGGTATGGATAGAGCCCTTTATAATGTCTTTAATAAAGTAAATACTAATGGAAACTGCATAATCATGGGAGACTTTAACTTCCCAGATATAGACTGGAGGACCAGTGCTAGTAATAATAATAGGGCTCAGATTTTCCTAAATGCGATAGCTGATGGATTCCTTCATCAAGTAGTTGCTGAACCGACTAGAGGGGATGCCATTTTAGATTTGGTTTTGGTGAGTAGCGAGGACCTCATAGAAGAAATGGTTGTAGGGGATAATCTTGGTTTAAGTGATCATGAGCTAATTCAGTTCAAACTGAACAGAAGGATTAGCAAAAATAAATCTGCAACTAAGGTTTTTGATTTCAAAAGGGCTAACTTTCAAAAATTAAGGAAATTAGTTAGGGAAGTGGATTGGACTGAAGAATTTATGGATCTAAAGGTAGAGGAGGCCTGGGATTACTTTAAATCAAAGCTGCAGAAGCTATCAGAAGCCTGTATCCCAAGAAAGGGGAAAAAATTCATAGGAAGGAGTTGTAGACCAAGCTGGATGAGCAAGCATCTTAGAGAGGTGATTAAGAAGAAGCAGAAAGCATACAGGGAGTGGAAGATGGGAGAGATCAGCAAGGAAAGCTACCTTATTGAGGTCAGAACATGTAGGGATAAAGTGAGACAGGCTAAAAGTCGAGTAGAGTTGGACCTTGCAAAGGGAATTAAAACCAATAGTAAAAGGTTCTATAGCCATATAAATAAGAAGAAAACTAAGAAAGAAGAAGTGGGGCCGCTTAACACTGAGGATGGAGCGGAGGTTAAAGATAATCTAGGCGTGGCCCAATATCTAAACAAAAACTTTGCCTCAGTCTTTAATAAGGTTAAAGAGGATCTTAGGGATAATGGTAGCATGACAAATGGGAATGAGGATATGGAGGTAGATATTACCATATCTGAGGTAGAAGCGAAACTGAAACAGCTTAATGGGACTAAATTGGGGGGCCCAGATAATCTTCATCCAAGAATATTAAAGGAATTGGCACCTGAAATTGCAAGCCTATTAGCAAGAATTTTTAATGAATCTGTAAACTCAGGAGTAGTACCGAATGATTGGAGAATTGCTAATATAGTTCCTATTTTTTAAGAAAGGAAAAAAAAGTGATCCGGGTAACTACAGGCTAGTTAGTTTGACATCTGTAGTATGCAAGGTCCTGGAAAAAATTTTGAAGGAGAAATTAGTTAAGGACATTGAAGTCAATGGTAAATGGGACAAAATACAAGATGATTTTACAAAAGGTAGATCGTGCCAAACCAACCTAATCTCCTTTTTTGAAAAGGTAACAGATTTTTTAGATAAAGGAAATGCAGTGGATCTAATTTACCTAGATTTCAGTAAGGCATTTGATACCGCGCCACATGGGGAATTATTAGTTCAATTGGAGAAGATGGGGATCAATATGAACATCAAAAGGTGGATAAGGAATTGGTTAAAGGGGAGACTGCAACGGGTCCTACTGAAAGGCGAACTGTCAGGTTGGAGGGAGGTTACCAGTGGAGTTCCTCAGGGATCGGTTTTGGGACCAATCTTATTTAATCTTTTTATTACTGACCTTGGCACAAAAAGTGGGAGTGTGCTAATAAAGTTTGCAGATGATACAAAGCTGGGAGGTATTGCCAATTCGGAGAAGGATCGGGATATTATACAGGAGGATCTGGATGACCTTGTAAACTGGAATAATAGTAATAGGATGAAATTTAATAGTGAGAAGTGTAAGGTTATGCATTTAGCGATTAATAACAAGAATTTTAGTTATAAGTTGGGGACGCATCAATTAGAAGTAACAGAAGAGGAGAAGGACCTTGGAGTATTGGTTGATCATAGGATGACTATGAGCTGCCAATGTGATATGGCTGTGAAAAAAGCTAATGCGGTTTTGGGATGCATCAGGAGAGGCATTTCCAGTAGGAATAAGGAGGTTTTAGTACCATTATACAAGGCACTGGTGAGACCTCACCTAGAATACTGTGTGCAGTTCTGGTCTCCCATGTTTAAAAAGGATGAATTCAAACTGGAGCAGGTACAGAGAAGGGCTACTAGGATGATCCGAGGAATGGAAAACTTGTCTTATGAAAGGAGACTTAAGGAGCTTGGCTTGTTTAGCCTAAGTGAAAGAAGGTTGAGGGGAGATATGATTGCTCTCTATAAATATATCAGAGGGATAAATACAGGAGAGGGAGAGGAATTATTTAAGCTCAGCACCAATGTGGACACAAGAACAAATGGGTATAAACTGGCCACCAGGAAGTTTAGACTTGAAATCAGACGAAGGTTTTTAACCATCAGAGGAGTGAAGTTTTGGAATAGCCTTCCAAGGGAAGCAGTGGGGGCAAAAGATCTATCTGGTTTTAAGATTCTACTTGATAAGTTTATGGAGGAGATGGTATGATGGGATAATGGGATTTTGGTAAGTAATTGATCTTTAAATATTCAGGGTAAATAGGACTAATCCCGTGAGATGGGATATTAGATGGATGGGATCTGAGTTACCCAGGAAAGAATTTTCTGTAGTATCTGGCTGGTGAATCTTGCCCATATACTCAGGGTTTAGCTGATTGCCATATTTGGGGTCGGGAAGGAATTTTCCTCCAGGGCAGATTGGAGAGGCCCTGGAGGTTTTTCACCTTCCTCTGTAGCATGGGGCATGGTTGACTTGAGGGAGGCTTCTCTGCTCCTTGAAGTCTTTAAACCATGATTTAAGGACTTCAATAGCTCAGACATAGGTGAGGTTTTTCATAGGAGTGGGTGGATGAGATTCTGTGGCCTGCGCTGTGCAGGAGGTCGGACTAGATGATCAGAATGGTCCCTTCTGACCTTCGTATCTATGAATCTATGAATCTATGACAGACCCACAATGCCTTTAAAGGCACAACCTCTCCTACTGAAAGAAACAACCTCTCCACCTGAGGACATCATAAAGCCTCCAACCAAGCAAGGTGATTGTGCTAGGAACCTCTCCCTTGCTGCCTCATTGCCGGACACCTAAGTGAATTAAGACTATGAAATCTTTAAAAATAGCTTGCAAAAGCTAGCCAAAACTACCTAAAAATAAAACTTTTAAAATTCCTCAGCCGCTCCTTCTTAACAAACTTAGGTTGGGAATGGAAAAGTAATATTTTTCTAGATCTTAACCAATCAGTAGCCTCACTAGTAAATAATCAAACATATACCCAAAAAGTTTGTTCTGCCACCGGAAATTTTGTCTGTACTAAAATTATCCCAGTAACTGATCATTTAACCTGTCCTATATTGTAATATACCCCTTTTTATGCCATTGATACTGATGCCTCTGCGCCTTTTTGTGAAGGTGTTTAGCCATCAAATGTGGTATAATACTTCATCAAAAAGAGATGGGTTAAAGTTTCAATGGACTGTAATTAATGCTACACAAAAACTGTAAAATTTACACTACCCTTTTCTAGTTTTTAAATTATGTCTACATATCCAAATTGCTCTAAAGGAGCTGCCATCAGGTTAGCACAGTAAAGGGCCTAAGTTTCCCCTAGAAAGAAAAGGGACTTGGTTGAACACCTATGAAATGGTGCAAATAGCATAGCGGCAATCTGGGATATCCATAAAAGTCAAGAACATGAGAAAAAAATTGGGACGCTTAGAAAAAGCCACAGGCCTTATTACTGGAGCACAATTGACCCAGACACAAGCAGGAGTAGGTAAATTATGTATTATTTCCACTCTTAGTGCAATAACCCAGAAGCTTGTAACAGATATGGTGCTTAGTATTGCTGGGGCTGGAAAGGCATTGAAGGCTTGTTCAAAGGATCAGGACTTTGACTTCAGCTCACGCCCGTTCAGAGGGATCTTGAACATCAGACGTGGCCCTCTGCCCTTACAGCCACTTTGGGAGTACCATCTCATCTGTGGCCAGGAAGACACACTTAAAGATTCTCTAGGTGAAAATGCAGACATTCGTAGTGTTCCTTCCAAGCATACGGGCCGGTCGGAGGGATGTGGGCTTCCACATATCAAATCCTGCTGGGTCCGTGGAAAAGATGCATGTAAAATTGGGAAATTCACCAAGACATTTGGAAAATTAAACCACCTGGTATGCCAAACCGATTTATAGTCAGTGGTCCTGAAATAACGCCTGATATCTGAATAAAAATAGGAAATCAATGGACTCTCTGGCTGCTAGAACCCCAAAGCTTCAGTGTGTACACAAACTGAAGCCAGGAAAAGTTGTCACAGTTCAAGACAGCATTTGTTGGAAGGGTATGGAACATGGGACTACCCTGACAGGACATCTACTTTTCCAAGCTAGTAATAGCTGTGTGCATGTTAAGACCACTACCTTGAATGATGTACATTTTAATCTCACCACAGTCGCAGGCAATCATATCATTTATTGGCCTGCAGATAAAAATCTACAATTAGGTTCCAAATACCCTTTAACTGAACTACCTTAGTGCCTAACCGATTCCAAAATTTGCTCTCAATCCTACCAAAATTTCAAAAAATTTCCAAATTACAGGGACAAATTCACATGCTCCAAAATGCATATCAAGCAAAAAAAAAAAAGCCTTTTATACTGCCTATAAAATGTCTACTTTGTGTACCCAGACTAATGTATTGTGTTTTGTAACTAAAGTTATACAACAATCCCAATCCCATCACATTATCACCATGAAAATGTTGTTGCTTTTACTGCTGTTTAGCATAGGGTTATGTTATTGTTGTTGTAATACATGTATTTATCTTTGCCTATCCAGCCCTAGACCTGCCAACCTCTGTGCAAGAAAGCAGGTGGCACTAATGATTGTAAATAAAATATGTAACACAGTTTGGGCAGAAGAACAAAAGAACAAAAAGAAAAATAATTAACGGGCTCATGGCTATGAAAGTTTAGGCCCAATCCAAAAAAAAAAAGGGGGGGGGGGGAGAATGTGGAGGAAAAATTCAGTGGACCCAAGTAGGCCTAATCTTCCCAAGTAGGCCTAAAACTTTGGTCAAGCTAACTGTGTATATGAAGCATAAGAAAAGAGTGTGGAAAATTCCATTGTAAGGCAATTGCAGCAGAACAGCTTAAGAAACGTTAACCGCAAGAGAACACCTATCAATAACAGGAAAAGCTTGTTTTGCTATATTCCAAATAAGGTAATTTAGATGAAAGTATGTATAATTTGTCTGTGCTTTTAAGCTTTTAAAAGCTGTGTGTGCTTTGCTTTGGGGGGCAGCTACTTAGAGGGGTTACCCCCCTTCGCTTGTAATAAATAAAGGAGCCTCAGGCTTGGTTCTGATCCAAACACACTGCATGGTTAATTTTTCCACCACACTAGGTTAGCAGCTTGTTATTGCCATAAACCATGATGCATGTGTGTAGTAGAGGTAGTCAAAAAAAATGGTCAGTTATGGTCCATTTTAAAGTTAGAAACTCCAGCTTTCCTGAGTGAAGGTGATAATTCTTATCAGTTACAGTTAGTGTTCTTGACCCGTAACCAATTACTCTTAAATTATATTCCTCACATTGATACAAGATATCCCTTATTGTAAGCATCTACATGAAGGATAAAGAGTAAGGCAAAACCAGGATAAGCTATGGTGGATCTACTGGGCAATCAGCTCATTTAGTACATTCCAAGGCCTGAAGGAACTATTGTGGTCATCTAGTCTGAATTCCTGTATAACACTGGCCATAGAACTTCCCCAAAATAATTCCTAGAGCATATAATTTAGAAAAGCATCCAATCATGCTTTTAAAATTGTCGGTGATGGAGGGTCCACTACAACCCTTGGTAAATTTTCCAATGGTTAATTACTCTCACCATTACAAAATTTACACATTATTTCCAGTCTGAATTTGTCTAGCATCTACTTCCAGCAATTGGATCATGTTATAACTTTCTCTGGTAGACTGAAAAGACCATTATTAAATATTTGTGCACCTTGTAGGTACTTCTAAACTGTAATTAAGTCACCCATTAACCTTCTCTCTGTTAAACTAAATAGATTGAGCTCTTTGAGTCTATCATTATAAGGCATGTTTTCTGATCTGTTAATCATTCTCATCCCTTTTCTCTGAACCCTCTCCAATTCATCAACATCTCCTTTGAATTGTGGACACCAAAACTGGACAAAGCATTCTAGCAGCAGTTGCACCAGTGCCAAATATGGAGGAAAAATAACCTCTCTGTTTCTACTCAAGATTCCCCTGTTTATTCTCCCCGGATTGTATTAGTTCATTTGGCCACAGCATCACACTGGGAGCTCATGTTCAGCTGATTATCTACCATGTCCACCATTTTTTTTCAGTTACTGCTTCCCAGGATAGAATCTCCCATCCTGTAAGTATGGCCTACATTTTTTGTTCCTAGATGTATGTGTTTACATTTAGCCATATTAAAATGCATATTGTTTGCTTGTCTCCAGTTTATCAAACAATCTAGATCACTCTCAATCAGTGACCTATCCTCTTCATTATTTACCATTCTCCCAATTTTTATATAATCTACAAACGTTAAAATTTTTGTTACCATTCCACATAACTGGCTGTTTAGAGGGTAACTGTCCAGATCCCTTTCCTTGCCTTTGGTTTTCTTCTTTGTCTGAGTCCAAATGATTGTGTTATATGTCAGGTTCCACAATCAACAAGTCATACAAGGGCTCTGGAGTTTAGGAAAAGTCTTGAATGTTCCTTTGATAGTAGGTGAGGAAGTCTAGGATCTTGTGAAATTCCTCTGTACTGATTGGTGATTTCCCTGAAAGACCACAAACAGCCATTGTGTCAGCTGGATCCATCTTATAAACATCAGCAAATATCACTGTGATGCTGGCAAACCAGTTGCCATCTTCTGCCAAGGCTTTAGGTCTCAGCCAAACACTGACAAATTCATTATTGCCAACCAGTCCAGGTCACCTCTGTTAGTATGGTTAAGATGGGTATTGGACTTATAACCAAGTGTTTAATGTTTAGACTTTATGAAATATTTCTAAATTGCAGCATGCAGTAATTGCATTTATAATATCTTCATCACATGCTATAAGGTAATCTTAAAGTTTTTGCTTTATAACCGTAAAAAATGTTTTCTCTGGAACTGTGACTCTTTCAGGAGGGATTGTCCCCTGCTCATCAAGAAGATCTAACAAAACCACATGGGCCATTGTGGGACATCACAATGTAAAGACTTAATTGCCCTTTCACACCCATGAAGAAGTTACATGTAAAAGGGCTCATCCCATCATCTTGAATTCTGGAAGAAAAAAAGAAAAATATCTGACAAGAAAATTTTTCATCTCTTTTGCTGTTTAGACTCTCACAGAGCTGGAGCTATAAAACAAAAGCAGACATCCCGTGGGTTACCCCTAAAAGACATTCAGTGCTAACAGAGTACTATAACTCTGTCACTTTTTGGAACCATAGACTGTAACTCATTTGTGCATATATGTTTGCCTGCTTTAACTTGTAAATCTCTTATTTATTTTTCCTAGTTAAGAAATCCTTAGTTTGCTACAGGACTGGCTTCAAGTGTTACCTTTGGTGTGGGATCTAAGATAGTGGTTGACCTGGGGTAGGTGAGTGGTCCCTTGGAACTAGGAGTAACCTGAATTTTGGTGTGATTTTTTGGTGTAAGTAAACAACTGTCACTAAGTCCAACTTGCATGGGTAGTAAGATAGATTGGAATACCCAAGGAGATTGTCTGTGACTCAATGGTAAGACTGTTATAGTGCTTTAGGAGTTCACATTTGTTACTGTGTTGGTGAAATCTAATTATAGAATATACAACCAGTTTGGGGTCTCTGCCCTGCTTCTTGACAGTCTGCCCTGAGGCTGGCACTCATGGTCGTGAACCATTCCAGACAATGTGAAAATCACCATTCTCCAAATAATGTGCTTCTCTTTTAAAGAGGCCACATTTAGTAGCTTTCAGCTTAATTCCATACTTCTATAACTGTTGCAAAACTCTCCTTATATTCTCATGTGTTCTTCAAAAGTGCCACATTGTACAAATATATCATCCCCCTATGGAATACACATCTCATCCCTAAATTCTGTAAGGCATTCTTCCATAAACTGCTGGAAAGCAGCAGGTACATTTGTAAACCCAAATAGGATTCTAACCCATTCATACCGGTGCCATGGAGAAATGAAGGCTGCGAGGTGATGGCTTTGTTTAGCATGAAATAGCAGGCCTTCCCTTTATCTAAAACAGAATTTACCTCCTAATCCATTCAGAACATCTTGAATTCAAGGGATGGGTTGTCTGTCTGGTGTGGGTTTTTTAATTCAAATCCTGATAGTATATGCAGAAACTTAGACTACCATCTCTTTTTCAGACACATATCACTGGTGAAGACTAGGATCATTTTGATTTTGTGATCCCTCCTGTTTCCTCAGTTTTGGCAGGCTCATATTGTTTTTTCCCTCCAAATAGCTCCTGAGGCTCAGTCCTGGGCAAATTGCCCTGATTACAGTTCCCGTTATCTATGCCTCACTATACCCCTTTCAAATCCCGTTTTCAGTTTAATGAGCCAGACTGCTTAGGCTTAACCTGTTCTTTTAGTTGGAGTTCCCAATCTGTCCTGTTATTTTAAAGATTTTCTTTAAAATTGATTGTGTTTTTAGGGGTATGGATGACAGATTTTTCATGGGGGACTGGGTTTTAATTTCTTTCATGCTTTCTTGAAACTGAATTTCAAGCACCTTTAATTTTTCAGCATACTGTTTCTGAATTGTCTCTCTACTTCTATGATTTTGGTTTCTTCCTCTTTTGCTATAACAGTGAGGGGTAAAATCTTATCTTTTCATGCCAGCAACATAAATAATCCCTGATCTTCCAACTCTTCCCGCTCTTCATTATTTAAGTGGTTTCTTATACATATGATTAAAGGAAAATGGCTTTTTGCTGCAGTTTCACTGCAACTTGTGTCACAAATGCCTAGAGAGTCACAGACTTCTCTTAAATGCTCATCCCTTCGTTGGCATAAAAGGTCTTATACCTCAGCATGAAGGTCCTCTATCTCTCCCAGCCATAGTGTTCACAAACTATTAAATCTTCCCTGGCAGCTTTTCCTGGAACAGTCAACAGCAGCTTCTAGATAGGTTCATCTCTCAGAGAAATGAGATCATGCCAATTCAGCCTCTCCTGCCTGTGCTTGCCAAATGTTACACTCCCAGACCAGGAACAGTTTTCAAACAGTAATTTTATTGAACCTAGTATAAAAATCAACAGACAAACAAACAACCACAGCTTGTACCCACGTCATTGTTGCTCAATCATTTCACAGCACACACAGCTCTGCTGTTGCAACCAGAGCTATCCCTTTTTAGCACCCCTTCATTCCTTAAAGGCACAGGGCACAAGTACGTCTATCCCTGACATTCCCTTACGAGAGCTACACTACCTCTGCCTTCTGACAACTGTGCAATAGATTTGTTGCCATTGTATAAAATATTCTATTTTGCAACTTTGTAAGAAAACTAGGCTGAAAGTAAATAGAGCAGCACTGAAATATAGTTACTGGGGATAAACAAGGCACTTCGGGTTAATTGTTCTTTACAAGTTGATTTAGAGCTACTGTATTCAAAATTTGTGCTTAGTCCAATGAAAGGTTAGTCTTGAATGTCAAGGTTTCTGCTTTTGTATTCTGCCAATGATAGGTAGAGCCTTAAAGCTGCTGCACTGAAGCGGAAGCCTTGACATTTGAGACTGCCTCCAGGATGCAATAAACACGTTTTCAAAATGATTTGAGTACAATATCTGTTCACTAAAGGCAAGCCTGTGGCTGGCTTTGTATAACGAGGGAGGGGTAGGAGATGGCCCAAGGAGCCGGCTACAATCCTCCTGAAGAGTACACTAATATAATGCTAGTGAGAGATTAAGGGCAGAGTCATAGTCCCAACTCCTCTTCATCAGCCAACCAAGCAGAGGTAGCACAGGAAAAAAAGACATGAGCTATCTAACCCAAAGGTAGTGGCACTCCCTTCCTAGACAAATTCTGGCTGAAGCAGCCATAATATTTTGATTAAAAAACTAAAACAATATATAATTACCAGGGCATGCATTAAATGGATTAAAGACTGGCTGATATGTCTCAAAATGTTATTGTAAATGGGGAATAATTACTGAATGGGTGGGTGTTTCCAGTGGAGTCCTGCAGGGATTGGTTCTTGGCCCTATGCTATTTAACATTTTCATTAATGACCTTGAAGAAAGAAAAAACCATTAAGGATATGCAGCTAGCACAAAAATTGAAGGAATGGTAAATAATATAGAGTGATCTAGATCACTTGTTTCAGAGTAGCAGCTGTGTTAGTCTGTATTCGCAAAAAGAAAAGGAGTACTTGTGGCACATTAGAAACTAACAAATTTATTTGAGCATAAGCTTTCATGAGCTACAGCTCACTTCATCGGATGCTGTAGCTCACGAAAGCTTATGCTCAAATAAATTTGTTAGTCTCAAAGGTGCCACAAGTCCTCTTTTTCTTTCTAGATCACTTGGTAAACTGGGCACAATTAAACAAGATGTGTTTTAATACAGCTAAATATAAATGTATACCTCTAGGAACAAAGAATGGAAGCCATACTTACAGGATGGGGGAACTCTACCCTGGGAAGCAGTAACTCTGATAAAGATTTGGTGGGAGAGAGGTAATAATTAGCTGTACATGAGCTCCCTGTGCAATACCGTGGCCAAAAGGGCTAAAGCAATCTTGGGATACATAAACGGGAATCTCCAGTAGCAGTAGAGTGCCTCTATATTTGGCACTAGTGAAATCACTACTAGACTTCTGTGTCCAGTTCTGGTATCCACAAAAGAAAAACGATGTTGATAAATTGGAGAGGATTCAGAGAAGGGCAATGAGAATGGTTAATGGATTAGAAAATATGCCTTTTAGTGATAGACTCAAATCACTCAATCCATTTAGCTTAACAAAGAGAAGGTTAAGGGGTGACTTGATTACAATCTATAAGTACCTATAAGGGTAACACATATTTAATAACAGGTTTCAGAGTAGCAGCCGTGTTAGTCTGTATTCGCAAAAAAGAAAAGGAGTACTTGTGGCACCTTAGAGACTAACAAATGTATTTGAGCATTTTTTACATATTTAATAACAGGCCCTTCAGTCTAGCAGAGAAAGCTATAACACTATCCAATGTCTTAAAAGTGAAGCTAAACAAATTCAGACTGGAAATAAAGTGTACATGTTTAACTGTGAGGTAGGGTGACCATATGTCCTGTTTTGGCCAGGACAATCCCCTTTTTAAGCCCTGTCCCAGATGTCCCAACTTTTTTGGCAAAACTGGGCATTTGTCCCATTTCCTTTTGCCAGCTGATGATCAGCTGTCAAAACCAAACAAGATAAATGCCCAGTTTTGCCAAAAAAAGTGGGGCACATACCCCCAGCAGAGTGTGGAGGAATGTTTGGGGCATTAAGCAGCGATTTACATGACTTATGAGGAGAGGCTGAGGGAGCTGGGATTGTTTAGTCTGCAGAAGAGAAGAATGAGGGGGGATTTGATAGCTGCTTTCAACTACCTGAAAGGGGGTTTCAAAGAGGATGGCTCTAGACTGTTCTCAATGGTAGCAGATGACAGAACGAGGAGTAATGGTCTCAAGTTGCAATGGGGGAGGTTTAGATTGGATATTAGGAAAAACTTTTTCACTAAGAGGGTGGTGAAACACTGGAATGCGTTACCTAGGGAGGTGGTAGAATCTCCTTCCTTAGAGGTTTTTAAGGTCAGGCTTGACAAAGCCCTGGCTGGGATGATTTAACTGGGACTTGGTCCTGCTTTGAGCAGGGGGTTGGACTAGATGACCTTCTGGGGTCCCTTCCAACCCTGATATTCTATGATTCTATGATTCTATGATTCCACCCCTGCATAGTGGGGCTGGGGCGAGCCCCGCGCTATATCCCGTTTGCACTTTGAGAAATATAGTCACCCTACTGTAAGGGTTATTAACCATTAGAACAGTTTACTTAGAGTCATGGTGGATTCTCCATCACTGACAATTTTTAAATCAAAATTGGATATTTTTCCAAAAGATCTGCTTTAGGAATTATTTTGGGGAAGTTCTATGGTCTGTGTTCATAGAATCATAGAAGATTAGGGTTGGATGAGACCTCAGGAGGTCATCTAGTACAACCCCCTGCTCAAAGCAGGACCAACACCAACTAAATCATCCCAGCCAGGGCTTTGTCAAGCTGCGCCTTAAAAACCTTTAAAGATGGAGATTCCACACCTCCCTAGGTAACCCATTCCAGTGTTTCACCACCCTCCTAGTGAAATAGTTTTTTCCTAATATCCTACCCCGACCTCCTGCACTGCAACTTGAGACCATTACTCCTTGTTCTGTCATCTGCCACCACTGAGAACAGGCTAGCTCCAGCCTCTTTGGAACCCCCTTTTAGGTAGTTGAAGGCTGCTATCAAATCCATCCTCACTCTTCTCTTCTGCAGACTAAATAACCCCAATTCCCTCAGCCTCTCCTCATAAGTCAAGTGGCCTAGCCTCCTGATCATTTTTGTTGCCCTCAGCTGGACTCTCTCCAATCTTTCCACATCCTTTCTGTAGTGAGGGGACCAAAACTGGATGTATTCCAGATGTGGCCTCACCAGCGCTGAATAGAGGGAAATAATCACTTTCCTCAATTTGCTGGCAATGCTCCTACTAATGCAGCCCAATATGCCATTAGCCTTCTTGGCAACAAGGGCACACTGTTGACTCATATCCAGCTTCTTGTACACTGTAATCCCCATGTCCTTTTCTGCAGAACTGCTGCCTAGCCACTCGGTCCCCAGCCTGTAGCAGTGCATGGGATTCTTCTGTCCTAAGTGCAGGACTCTGCACTTGTCCTTGTTGAATCTCATCAGATTTCTTTTGGCCCAATCCTCCAATTTGTCTAGGTCACTCTGGACCCTATCCCTACCCTCCAGCATATCTACCTCTCCCCCCAGCTTAGTGTCATCCTCAAACTTGCCGAGGGTGCAATACATCCCATCATCCAGATCATTAATGAAGGTGTTGAACAAAACTGGCCCCAGGACTGACCCTTAGGGCACTCCGCTTGATACCGGCTGCCAACTAGACATCAAACCACTGATCACTACCTGTTGAACCTGACGATCTAGCCAGCTTTTTATCCACCTTATAGTCCATTCATCCAATCCATACTTTTTTAACTTGCTGGCAAGAATACTGTGGGAGACCATATTAAAAGCTTTGCTAAAGTCAAGGTATATCTTGTCCAGCACTTTTCCCATATCCACAGAGCCAGTTATCTCATCATAGATGTATTACACAGAAGATCAAACAAGGTGACCACAATGGTGCCTTCTGCCCTTAGAATCTATAGATCTGAGAATGTCTCCAAGGTGGGCTTTTGCTTCACAATCTCCTCTTCACACCCTAATGTGGGCTGAGCCTTTGTAAAACATGATATAGCCCTATCCATAATATTAATGGCTGTGAATTAAATATCTGCTTGTTATGCCCAGTAAATGTGGGATCCAAGTCTTTTATATGTATCAGTTATGTTTCATAATAACACTTATGTATTCCACTAGTGCATTTAGGGCACTTATTACACTTTTTGGTCATTAGAAACACTTACTTTTCAGCCTTGTCCCTTACAACTCCACTCCAGGGCCTGATTGTTTTGCAGCTTGTTCAGATAATTGACATCTATGCATATGAATGTAAAGCTGATGTAAAATGTTACCATTCTCATTGCCACGCACTTTGCACAGGTGTAAATAACTACACAGAGTTCGTGGCAGAGAAGAATCAGGGCAGAGGTGAGTTATAATTTCCTAGAAATGCAACATTGTGCTGTTAAGGCTTTAAACTTATCTCTCTCCTTATAAGGAGCACCTGATTGAAAAGCCCATTGAAGTGAATGGGAGCTTTTTTTCATTGATTCCAGTGAGCATAGGATCAGATCCCACCTGAGGATATTTACAAAGGTGATTAGCAACAATGTATCACTACCACTGTTCCAGAAGAAGACAAAGGAAAACCTAAATCATTTAAAAAGGCAAAGAGAAGGGAGAAGAAAGAGGGAAACACATTCAATCAGGAAAAGAAAGGTAAATGATAAAAGTTACATCAGCAAATGCACTCCTAGATGCAGCTATATTAGGAGAGTTTGCTGGTATAGCTATACAGGTAAACTTTTTTAGTGTAGACCTGTCATGAAAAAAATTATGTCTTTACTGCACCTCCCAGTTTGCCTGGATTTAAATGGCACTGAGGCCCCATTTAAATTTCCTGAATCTAGCAATAGACATTTCAAATGCTGGCAAACTTACTGTACTGAATACCTGTCTGAATCTGTCAAAAAAAAACCACTTTATTTGCAGTTATGAATAAAAATACTTTATATAATGAGAAGTTCAATATCAGTTTCTGAATCTTCTACTTTTACTTTATTTCCACGTATCATCAGTTTACATTCTGAACAGGAAGGCTGGGTTTTCCATTCGGTAGCTTGGATTACTTATTTTGATGGCCAATGAATAGATATTTGATACTTTATTGAATTACAGTGTGAATAACAGACTAAAAATCTGAATCAGGTAGTCTGAATGCTTTTATTTGTGTGCTAATGAAGGATGATTATTAAGCTTATCCTGTCTTTTGCTTTTACTAATTCTGAAAATATGTTATGGACCTTTGTTGAGGTGTTTACCCCACACAGGCTGGGAAAGGGTCAATATGCACCTGAGAGACCAATTAACCTGCTTGCAGAAGAGTCAGGACAGTCCAGATATAACCCGGCTGAGGAACAGCAGGGCTTCTTCCCATAAAGAGCTGGTTGAGCCCAGATGGGGAGAGAAGACCCAGAGAAGAGGAGATAGAGTAGAGCGGCTACCTCGAGGAGTGAGCTGGAAAGCTGACTGGGGACAGGGGCCTTGAGGAGCTGTAGCTAGCCTGAACCCTTGAATGAGGAAAGGAGCGTGTCAGCCTCTGGGTAGAGGAGTTGAAGGCATAAGAGAGTGCGATACTACATCGTGACTCACTGTAGCGGATAAGGTGTACTGTGAGGAAGAGGTAACAAGCTGAAGGTTTGGTTTTGTTGATGTTTCTGTTGGACTTTTATAAAGAACTCTGTGGCCCTGGAAGGGGCAGGACTTGGCCAAGTACTCTGGCTGGAGGACCAAGACACTCCCGTAGCCACAGCCGTATAAAGGACAGTAGGGGGAAACTGAGGTAAATGTTGCTATGATACCACCGCCAAGAGGAGGCGAGCTGACATGATAACTTTCACATTCAGCTCTGGTGTTATTCCGTCAACTTCTCTGATGTTACTTCATTGATTTCAGTGGAGTTTCACCAAGTATGAATTTGGTCCAATGTATTAAGAAAACTGTTCAATAACTTTACATTTAAACTGGCTAATTCCCTTCAAATAAAACTGTAGTAATCTAAGTGCAAAAAAAACAACCCAAAACATGAAAATGAAATTACTATTTTATAGTAGGCTTCTTCTGCCTATTTAGGGTATATGTCTATAGTAAGCATTTAGAGCAGGTCTAGGAACAGATTTGCAATGAAATAACAAGGTTTGAGTTAAAACTGATTTATTTAATTTGGTGTAAAATGATGCAGACAAGCTTTTATTCTGAAATAAGAATCTAAATTGGCTTCACCTAAAGTCACTAACAAACCAACCTTCGCTAAATCCACTGTAGCCACTTTGATTTTTAAAAAGCTTCCGTTCAACGACTTGTGTAGTCCCAGCCTCCTCTGCTTTCTCTGCACAATACCAAAAAAGTAGATTGAGCATATCCATAGGCCAAATATTCTACCAAGGTGAAAGCTACAATTTAGGAGTAGACATTTAATTCACTAGGTTGTAGGAAATTACAATAAGGCTGAGCAAAAGAGTGTTCTTCAGGAGCTGTTTTCCATTCTAAAGAGAAGAGTTTTGGCCACAGGCCAAACTTTACCCCTAGCAATAAAATGCATATGTTAAAATAGAAAGCAAGGTTTCATGTTTCTCTGAAAGACAGGATCATTGCAATGATAACCATTAAGGGCCTGATTTTCAAAGGTAATTATAATCTTAAAGATGCAGAGGTGTTAGTATTTTTCAAAAACACCTAAACAGATTAAGCACCTAATTCCAATTAAAATCCTAGTAGACACCTGTATGCATTTTTAGATGATTAAATACCTTTGAAAATCTGACCCAAACTTGTACTGTTTCAACTAAAGATGCAACTGTTAAACTGCTATAACTTCTATGTCTACAGCAGGATGCCAAGAAGGAAGAATAAAAGCTAAGAATATTTTCACAACAAATCAGTTTGCTGTAGACACTTATTTTTTTTATAAAAGCTTCCAGTTTTGCAAGCATAAATGTTATCACGAAATGCTACCTACTTAACTACACCTCTACAATTGGAGGTTTTGAAGCGTCTTCATTTTTTCATATTCTAAAAATACACCTTTTCAAATATAATTATTTTACAAGAGGAGTTGTGGGGGCTTTTGGTGAGGCAAACTGAGTGGGTGGATATGCTGTGGCTGAGCTCTGTCCATGGAACAATAATCCTGCATTTCATAAAGAAAGGAAGCTACAGATTAACAAGAAAAAATGCCCCGAATTGAAATTGAATTTCAGATTGCTATTTGTGCTATGTGAGAGCTCTAAGCAAAAAGAAAAACAAAAAGCAGAGCAGATCAGGAGTTCATGGGCCCAGGAGAATTTGAGAGATGAAATTAAAGGGGCAGCAATAAAAATTGACAGACTCTGGCTGCAGTGACCGATGTGCAGGGTAATATTGACACCAGATTCCATGGACCTGGAAGGTATTGTGGTCGCTATTAAGGGTGGAGAGAGTCAAGGGAAAATTACTCAAGTTAAACACTATATGAAGAAAGTCAGAGGCATGTGGCCTAAGCAGAAAAGCACATTAGTGGTCCGGAAAAGAAATGTAAATAGTTTGAATCCAGAATAAAAGAATCCACTAGCAGCTTCAGAAGACTGGATTACTTGATGAATAGGTCCAACAGGGCAGAAAGCACCCAGTCACCCTTCCAGAAGATTTAAATTGTGGTGATCTAGTGGAGTTGCTAGAAGATAATATTGCAAGGTGTCCTACAAAAAATGAACAAAAACATCTGGCTAGATACGGCACTGCAGTAGTTCTGAGTGCATGCTCAGTCTCCACCAGCGGCACAGCAAAATGCATTGTTTTAAATAGTTATGGCCTGATATTTAAGCGTGCTGAGCACCTGAAGCTCTTTCTGACTTCTATGAAACTTGTGGGTGCTCAGCATTTCTGAAAACTAGTCATTAGTGTCCAGGGAAAGAAATCTTAACCTTCAGTGAGTATGCAAAATCAGGCAGACCTGTCATAATTCAGTAATTGACCTCTTCCTTGAATTCATCTAAGAACTGAAACATATACAGTGCAACTCCAAAGAGAAAAAAGAAATAGTACAGGAGGAAAATATTGAATGCACTGTTTCTTCCTTGGTTAGGAGTGAAGTGGTTTTTCACAGTAAAGTTTTCTCTTTGGCAGTGGAGACTTGGAACTTTACTGAGATGGCCATTCAGAAAAAGAACAGGTCAGCTCCTTGGCAGTCTGATGTCAACCATGATGTCCTACTGCTGTAACCTACCAGAGGAAAATTACAGCATGACTGTGAATCTTGTAATTAAATGTACAATTTTTTATAAATGACTATAGGGGCTGGAGAATAAACCCAACAGGTTTGGGGAAAATAACCTAAAAATCTCTCCTGCTGTAGTGGTTGCATCAGTGATTAACTGGAAATCAAATATTTTTTATAACTTTGTCTCCTTCTCTGAAGCATCAGAGATGGCCACAGCTGAAGATGGGTCACTAGATGGGATGAGGGGCAGTGCTATGAGGTAATATTGAGAATTCTTTCTCAGAATCTTGGTTGGTAGGTAGTGCAAGGTTAGGAAGGAATTTTTCCCCAGCTGAGATTGGCAAAATAGGAATTACACCTCTCAGCTGCTGTGTGGACAAACCCTGAGAACTTTAAACCACATTTGTGTCCTCCAATCCTGAACTATTCCAGCACCCGCAGCATAATTTAGATAGTTTAAGGTCTTAAATTTGGCAGTTTTCATTAGCTATCCAAAATCTTGATAGTGCTGTGGCCCCAATATACTCCTCCCACCCCTATGTCAGGGATTGTGAAAGAGTTCTTGGAAAGCAGTCTTATAGATGACTTCTGCAATGCCTCCCAAGTTAGATATGGGGCTTTTAGGGCCACTTTATACTTCTTTATCCTTTTACCCTGTGTACAGGGGCTAAGTGTGGCTGAGGATCTCATTTGTGAGGACTAGGGGCAGATCATTCCTATCAATAGGCAACCCCTAGATACGGAACTCATTATTAGCAGAGATCACGCTGAGCCTGTCTTGTAACTAGAGTTTGTCAAAATGTGGTAGACTCTTCCTGAATAGTTTTTCAATTTTTGAAACTTTCATTCTAAAGGTTTGAAAAGGAAGGTTTTTTATTTGAAACTTTTTGTGATTTTTTTAAATCAAATTTTCAGTTTATATTATTTATTTTTAGGTTTTTTTCTCTTTTAAAACCCCCTTCCTTTCCCCACCCCCAGCACCCAACTTTTCTTCATCTTCAAGGAAAAGGGGAAAACCAAAAATAAATTTGTATTTAATTTGGTGATTCAGGGAAAAGAACACTTTTTAAATTAACATTTTTTCACTGTTTTTTCTTGTTTAGAGAGAGGCCACTTTTTTAAATATTTACTTATTTTTACCACCTTTACTTGTAACCCAGGGAAAATTATAAGACATCGTTTTTCTACAGATCTACATTATGTTTTAAAAAATTAAAGGGTGGTGGGCCTTTGATCTGACCCAATCAACAGCCTTTAAAACAGTGAGATGGAAGAGACCTTTGGTTCTTTTCTGAGAAGGAATTGCTACTATTCTACAATTATATAATGTGCCTTGATAATGAGTCCTTAAAAGTATGGATAACAGTAATTACATATATGCATAATATGCTGTTACAAACACTGCAGAAATATGAAAGTTTATACACTGTCCATTTGTTATTGTAGAAGTAACAATGCACTTAAGTTAAACAAAGGTTTATTTTTACGTGTTGCCTTTAGTGGATCAGTATGATGATTATTAAAATTCAAAGTCAGCATATCCTTGACTTATGAGCAAAAGAGAGGAAAACATAAATCAGGATTTTGCTTGAGAGAACAATAAATGAAAAATCACGACTGAAGGAAAGGGTGTTGGGAGAGAATGTCAAATGGTGGCATGATGTAAAGTCATTAGTGTATGTGTGTGAGACCTCTGGCTCAGTCCCAGATTTGTTCAAAGTCAGAGCCTGCCATCTGATACTCCTGACGTCCTAATAAGCAAGAAACTAAAAGGCAACATAAACAGGATATGAGTCATCATCATTCTGCTTAGTTACTTGTGTCTCTATTACATCAATTATAAGGCAAATGTCATGGTCTTGTCTAAGGCTGTTTATCATAGCAGATTAGTTGGTAAGTGGCATTATGTTAGAGATTCGACCCATTCATGTACATTTAACTACCCATGTCATTGTGTTAGAGTAAAAGAAAGTTGCAGGGTATATAAACATCAATATAAGACTTGCAAGTTGGAATACCCCCATTTAGATCAAGTAATCAACGTGTGGAACTCCTTGATGAGGATGTTGTGAAGGCCAAGACTATAACAGTTCATGGAGGATAGGTTCATCAATGGCTATTAGCCAGGTGGGCAGGTGTCCCTAGACTCTGTTTGCCAGAAGCTGGGAATGGGCAACCAGGGATGGATCACTTGATGATTACCTTTTCTGTTCATTCCTTCTGGGGTACCTGGCATTGGTCACTGTCAGAAGACAGGATACTGGGCACGATGAACCTTTGGTTTGACCGTTCTTATCTTCAGTTTCACCAGCCTTCAGTAAAAATGTACAGATCAATGATACTCTGAGGCTCGGGAGCTGCAAGTGGCTCTTCAATGTGTCTCCCGTGGCTCTTTGCATTACATGATATTAAAACACTGTGTGATTTAATTATTAACCAATCAGGATGCTGTTACTATGTTATTAACCAACTGTAGAATACTTGATCAGTCATTTTTCTGTGAGAATAATATATAATGAATTCACACTGCTGTGGCTGTTTTGGGTACTGTTGATCACTAATTCGTCTCCTGAAACACTGACGACTGGAAAAGGAGTACTTGTGGCACCTTAGAGACTAACAAATTTATTAGAGCATAAGCTTTCGTGAGCTACAGCTCACTTCATCGGATGCATTTGGTGGAAAAAACAGAGGGAAGATTTATATACACACACAGAGAACATGAAACTGACGACTGGATCACTGATATAGCTAGACTATAACAATCACAAACATTTCTTCATATTCCACTATTCCCCTCCTTTTCATTAGCATCCACTAAATATTAAAGTTTGCCCACCTAGCCGGTCTGGTGAAAGGGACACTTGTTTTACTGATAATGGGTCAATTTCTGTTCTATCAGTGTAAATCTGGAGTAATTCCATAGTAGTGAGCATGATTCTCCTCTCACTTATGCCATTCTTACACTGGTGTAACCCCTGGCAAGGGTCTCCATTCCAGGACTCTGACTGGCAGAATGCTGGGGGTCTAGATTGGTTCACAACTTCTGTATAAACCCAGCACAGGAAATTGTCCATGCAACAGTTTTTATGTGCTGATGATGAAAACCATGTATTTGGTGTTTATTATTACTACTTGAAGCCAGGGGGTATGGCAGCACCCCTAAGTCCAGCACCATTGCATGCAACTGGGATTCACTTTGCTCTGGACTGTGTGTCTTGTACTTCTTGCTCCTGCTCCCTGGCTTGACTTCCTGACTCTGGTTACTGATTTGTGGTTCTGCTTTCAAGTTTGTCTCCAGCTTCTGATCTCTTAGTAATGTGACCTTACCTGCCTCCTGACACTCAACTTTTGGTTTGCCCTCCGGACTGTCTCAGACTCTGATCTCCTGGTATCTGTTCTGATCACTAGCTCAGACTGCGCATGTCCTGGTTGTGACAGGTGGTCATTAATTGTGTGTGCCTAATTTTCTCGGTGCTCAACTGGAGACCCTGGGCCTGATTTGCAGAAGTGTTGAGCGCAACTGAAGTCAGTGGGTACTGAGCTTTGAATATATTAAGTGCTATAAAACGGTAAGCACTCTGACACTTAGGTTCCAGGTTCTCAAACTGGAAACCCAAAATTAGTGGATATGTTTGACATTAATTTCTCTGTGCCTCAGCTCCCTATCTGTAAAACTGGGATAATACCGCCTCCTGAGCTCACCGAGGTGATGGGAAGATTAATTAATTGTGTAGTACTTGGCTATTATAGTGATAAGTCCCATAGAAAAGCCCAGCAGAAAACTAATAATTCTGTCTTCAGAGCAGGGTTTGAATAAAATACATTAAATATGCCCTAGTACCACACACAGTTCAATAAGGATAAAGCAATATCAAATAGCCACTCATTAAATGACCCTTGTTCATCCTGTACTGAATGAGGCAGGGGTCATCTGGAAAAAATAATATGCAATCATGTAATTAAAGATTGTGTCACAATGCACCCACATAAAGGGGTTGAATTAAGTTGCACAGGTAATTTTTAACTCTTGAGTGCTTGACTTTGCAAATTAGTGTTCTTTTAAAGTACTTTTTTGTCTGTAATCTTAAAAAAACAGGGAATTCTGTGTCAGCAGCATCTTAATTACATAGCTGATGATAAATTCTAGAACCCCAGTAAGCAAGGGAACTTGTTTATGATATGCACAATTGTTAGTCATTATTATCCTATTATTGACTGTTGTGGTTTTGCTTGAACTTGTTTTTATTCATTGCATGCTTTGTATGTTTATAAATTAAATCCTATGAGACTTGATGAGTTACTGTGGAGACGCTGTCCCTTGTCAGCCTGCAGCATGCTCACAGAAATCAGGGCTGATGCAGAGAGCTTTGTTTCTATCTTTTTTAGATCTGTAATTATAGACCATACTGTGAAATAAACTTACAGATACAGTATAGGACAAAATGTTTACTCCCAAACTTTTGCCAAAAGGTTATGAAATTAGATTAATGAACTACAAAGCTGATAACATTTTACCACTTCTTGTTCTGATTCTGCTATACAAGAAATAATATTACTGCTAGCTTCTGTACTAATTCAGGATCATCCAACTTTGAAGTCAGTTAGACAGTTCTAGTAATTTTCTGTGCTATAGGTGGCTGAGTCTGATTCTCATCTCACTTGCACAAGTTGTGAATCAGCTACATAAACTTCTGGTGTTGCACTGGATGTGAGGAGGAGCGGGGTGAGGCTGAGCGGGTATATGTTTCACTATGTTCTGCCCTGGCTAACTCTAGAAGACATGTCTCCCAATTCACGCAGGGAGCAGATCTGTTAAGTAAGAAGGTGCCATTTTTGTATATAATCACTTTTCAGAGTAAAACCACACTTTGAATTTGGTTTTTTAAACCATGAATACAATTGAAATTGTAGTTGTCAGTAAACTTCTTGGCAAAGATGAAATGATTGTTCTATATGCTCTAATACCATGGTGATAACCAAGGCATAAAAGTATTGAGAGAGTTAGTCTGTTGCAAAAAATACTTTTGACAATCTGAAAATAAAAGATTGTTTTAATTCTGAAGAGTAGATCACTGATCAAGCAGGTAAGACAGTGTGTCCAGCAAAAGAAGGGCAAACAAATTGGCAAGATATAGACATGCCGAAGGCCACTGAGGTCACCAAGAAAACAGCACCTCAAGCAACACGACACGGAGAGAGCTAAATAATCCTGAAGATGATGAAAACTGAACTAAAAGGGCAGGCAAAACTCAGACTAGCTGAAGCAATCCTTTAAACCCATCTGAAAAAGTCTGGTTAGCTGAAACAGTTTTTCAAAGAGGTCAAGATAAATCCAGATCAATGAAGATTAAAATAGCAGCTGGAGAAATTCACTATAGCATATCAATCGTACACCATCAGATTACTGTCTCCAATGATAAACTAGAAACAAAATTAAAAACAGGAGGGAGAAAATAATGCATAGTATTGGGGAACAGAAACAAATTCAACTACAGTTGCAACGTATGTAAGTTAAATTTTAAATACAGTCCTTGTTTTGAATTTAAATGTTAAAAATTAAACTAAAAATCAAAGCTTTAGATGAACCAAAAGATATGGGATACCCAGATATAATTTTTATTTAATATTTATATTATGGTAGCACCCAGAGACTTTAATCAGACTCAAGGCTCCATTGTACTCAAATTGTACAAAACACACATGGAGGCATGGTCATTGTTCCAGAGATCTTGCAATCTAGCCACTATTCATTCTGAGTTTGTTTCATGAGTGAAAGTTTCTATTAGATTTGTTTTCCAGAAAAAAAATTGGTGATTTCTTTCTGCTGTATCCATGTTGCCACTGCAGTTTTATCCTTAATAAAATTAAGGTGCTATTAATAGCAATTTAAGATGTTAGAACAGCATTAAAACACCATGGAGTTGCAAGTACACCATCTTTTAGGTAGAGAGGGAAATTGTTTGGGAGACCCCCTTACTCTCTGAACTGTGACCTCAAGCCTCGTGTACATGGCAGAGGGGCATTGCTGGCACATGATGTGCAGGTGAACGAACCTCTGATGGTGTAGCTGATGTGATTAGCTCCTATCATGGTGTCCCTTGAATAGAGATGTACATCGGCCAAACCGGACAATCCCTACGCAAAAGAATAAATGGACACAAATCAGACATCAAGAATTATAACATTCAAAAACCAGTCGGAGAACACTTCAACCTCCCTGGTCACTCAATTTCAGACCTAAAAGTTGCAATTCTCCAACAAAAAACTTCAAAAACAGACTCCACCTAGAAACTGCAGAACTGGAATTAATTTTCAAACTGGACACCACTAAATTAGGCTTGAATAAAGACTGGGAGTGGATGGGTCATTGCACAAAGTAAAAACTATGTTAATTTTTCCCCTACTGTTACTCACACCTTCTTGTCAACTGTTTGAAATTGGCCATCCTGATTATCACTACAAAAGTTTTTTTTTCTCCTGGTGATAATAGCCCACCTTAATTGACTAGTCTCGTTACAGTTGGTATTGGCAACACACATTTTTTCATGTTCTCTGTGTATATATATCTTCCTATTGTATTTTCCACTTCATGCATCCTATGAAGTAGGTTTTGGCCCACGAAAGCTTATGCCTAAATAAATTTATTAGTCTCTAAGGTGCCACAAGTACTCCTCATTTTTGTTTTTTTTTTACAAATAATTATGAAAGGTGAGTTTCTAAAAACAGACTAGCTAAGGCAACAAGTTTGCACAACATATTTTTAAAAGAATGCTAACAAGGGTCAGAATGGAATCTGAAGAAACTCAATCAGGTGTTTTCCCAATTTCTCCTTTTTTGTTTGTTTGCTTTTTAAACAAAGAAAAAAAGAAATACATTGAAAATGCTTTAGCTGGTGTTGTAATAATGTTTTAGAGCAGATTACTAGTATTCATGAGACCACCTGCATGTCTTAGAATCATGGGACAAGTACCAGCTATCTTGTTATGTATGTACTATAAGTTTTCACATTCTATCTGTATGCGCCAACGGACCCTGAGGTAGAGATTGCATTTCTCTTGCAAGGATTGTGATTCAGATGACACTCTTATATAAAAAGACATTTGCTCCAAAGCACTAATTGTTTATCAACAGGAATATTGCATCTTTTATTATGAGCAAGAATATGCTCTAATTTCAAAAGTTAGAATGTATAACTTCCATATTTTTATCCATGTACCTACATGGCCCCACATTATTTTTATTCTCACAACCATCCCTTTGAAGTAATGCACAGAGATTAATTGATTTGCCCAGGGTCTAACAGGAAGTTTGTGACAGAGCAATAATTGATTCTAGGGACTGGATACTCTAATGGTGTAAACCCATGTTTCCCAAACTTGGGATGCCACTTGTTCAGGGAAAGCCTCTGGTGGGCCGGGCCGGTTTGTTTACCTGCCGCGTCTGCAGGTTCGGCCGATCGCAGCTCCCACTGGCTGTGGTTTGCCGTCCAGGCCAATGGGGGCTGTGAGAAGCGGCGGCTGGTACGTCCCTCAGCCCATGCTGCTTCCTGCAGGCCCCATTGGCCTGCAGTGGCGAACCGCGGCCAACGAGAGCCACGATCGGCCGAACCCGCGGACGCGGAAGGTAACCAAACCAGCCCAGCCCGCCAGGGGCTTTCCCTGAACAAGCGGCATCCCAAGTTTGGGAAATGCTGGTGTAAACTGTTGGTTTACACCAGCTAAATGTCTTCCCCCTAGATCTCCTTAGTCCAAGCCAGTAATTTAATTACAAGGAGTGGGATTTTTCAAAGCAGCCTGAGTTTAGGCTTATACTGCAATTAGACACCCGTGGCTGGCCCGCACCAGCTGATTTGGGCTTGGGCTAAGGGGCTGTTTAACTGCAGTGTAGACATTTGGGCTCAGACTACAGCCCAAGCTATGAGAACCTCCCACCTCGCAGGGATCCTATAGCCCAGGCTCCAGCCCAAGCCCAAATGTCTACACTGCAATTAAACAGTCCCTGAGCCTGAGCTTGAGCAAGATGGCACAGGTCGGCCCCAGGATTTTAATTGCCGTGTACACATACCCAGCCACAGAGAGGTAGAAGACCAACTCTCCTTGAACTGAGGAGAGTTCTCTTAAACACTTTTGAAAATCCGAGTCATGAGCGTTATCCTTCTCCTTAGATTATTATGTAGAACAAAGCAACATTTCTTTTTTTAAACTATAAATCACTAACCCACATTCAGTCATAGAACATCAGGGTTGGAAGGGACCTCAGGAGGTCATCTAGTCCAACCCCCTGCTCAAAGCAGGACCAATTCCTAATTTTTGGCCCAGATCCCTAAAAGGCCCCCCTCAAGGACTGAACTCACAACCCTACGTTTAGCAGGCCAATGCTCAAACCACTGAGCTATTCCTCCCCCCAGTCAATCAGATTAGGCGACTAGGAGATTGAATTCAAATGCCTCATGAAGAGGAATGGGTGCTAGTAAGGACAGGTTTTCTTATGTCCCTGGTTACTGGGGAGTTCCTTAAATCACAGCACTGAGCACTGATGGTTAGGTACATATACTCTGATCTTTACTGCTCACTGTCAATTTAAATAGTGCAGATTAACTTCCAAAATCCAGTTCTGGTAAGCAGTGGGTTCAATAGAAAACCTTTAATGGATTCTCTGGAGGAAGTCTCGCCTTTGATTATTCAAAATAGTGGTCAGGAATCTAAAAGGGATATTCCATTCTTATAATTACAATTCTCAGCAGTAGATTAAGACTATATTGGTTTTAAATCTACCAGTATTTGCTCCTGTCACACATTTAAATGACTCTTTGCCATCACTCAAAGAGAAAGTAGTTATGTAGAGAGTACAGACGTAGGCTACATGACACCAAGCTTCTGCCTGCCTTTTCCCTCTCCTCTGGTAACCTATTCTGAGGTATTGAGCAGGAAACAAGGATGTAGGAGTGCATACTTATTCTGGGTCCTAAACTAGCAGGAGGTGGTTTGGCGCACAGTCAACTGCAATAGACCGACATCTGTTGCTCACCAACTTTCTACTACTCAGGTCCACTCCACCTGCAAGACCTCGATCCAAAGGATACAGGGATCCTGCCTGAATCCTGCCCTGATTTTTCTATTGTTGTCTGCATGGGGCAGGAATATTTTATTTGAAATATATGTTTTGTTTTGGTTGGTTTTTTTTAATGTCAATCTTCTTGCTTTTATAGTCAATTTATGTGGCACTCAAACATTTTATTTTTAGAGCGTTTCTTCATAGTTGGGTCATTAAAGTTTAGCAGAGACATTTAGCTTCAACGTTATCCACAAAATGGAACTACTCATGAGACACTATAATCCAAACAGATGACATGTTGGAGCAGGCAGGAACACCTTGCCCACAGACATAGCAAAATATTGGTGCTATGCTGCCGGATGAATATTACACTGCTTTAGAAGTGATTTTAAAGATTTAAGTTAATAACTACTGGCTTCTTGAAAAACAGAGCATATGTGTCTCCAGCACTTCAGAAAACTCTGTGATTTACAGCCTAATCCAATGCCCATTGAGGTCAACAGGAAAATTCTCAATTGATTAGGCCCTAAATCCAATTGTACTGTCCACTGGTCTCATCAGTTATCACAAGATTTTATGAGGCCTTTGCTACAGCTAGACAGATCCCTGAGCTACATCACCATTTGTATATGTACCAACAAAATTACAGGGAGAAATGATAGCTAAACTATTAGAATATTTTGGATATAACAACTCACATCAATATCTTTAATGGATTTCCCTTTAGCAAGTGGGGAAAAACTGATATCAGCCTCAACAGTGCAGTATTGCACAGCAGTAGTATATGCACACATTCCTCTTCTCTCTCAATATATCTACAGTTCATTAAATAGTTAACAACAAATAGTTTAGCTGCTGACTCCAGTCTCTTTCTCTGTTCACTGAATATTTGCAATCAGATTGTAATTTCTTTAAATGTATTCATAATTCAAAATTATGTCCGTATTTTGAAGAGGTTTTTCTTACTTTAAGGGTTGAATGAAAAAGGTTCTCAGTGAATATCAATATTTCTTAGTCAATATGTGTTGATCATTTGTGAATAGTCATGTAAATAACATGATTTTCTTTCCCCCAATTAGCTGAAGGCCCAAATACTTCCAGGCCAAATGCTTTTGCAAGTGAATTCAAAATTTAGAGTCAGCATATATTGAGCATGTGATTTTGAAGTTCACTTTCCTTGATCATTTGTGCCAATAAAATTCAGTTGCATTAATGCTCGCAGGAATATTTATGGTAACTTTTTTCCAGTACTTACCCACTGCTAAAATTGATATTGTTTTCAGTGATTTCTCTTAGAATCATAGAATTGTAGTACTGGAAGGGACCTCAAGAGGTCTTCTTGTCCAGTCCGAGGCACTCAAGGCAGGACTAAGTATTATCTAGACCATCCTGACAGGGTGTTTTTCTAACCTGTTCTTTAAAATCTCCAATGATGGAGATTCTACAGTCTCCTTAGGCAATTTATTCCAGTGCTTAACCACCCTGACAGTTAGGATGTTTTTCCTAATGTCCAACCTAAACCGCCTTGCTGCTGTTTAAGCCCATTGCTTCTTGTCCTATCATCAGAAGTTAAAGAGAACAAATTTTCTCCCTGCTCCTTGTACCTTTTTATGTACTTGAAAACTCTTATCATGTCCCCCCTCAGTCTTCTCTTCTTCAAACTAAAGAAACCCAATTTTTTCAATCTTCCCTCATAGGTCATGCTTTCTAGACCTTTAATCATTTTTGTTGTTCTTCTCTGGACTTTCTCCAATTTGTCCACACCTTTCCTGAAATGTGGCACCCAGAACTGAACACAACACTTCACTTGAGGCCTAATCAGCATAGAATAGAGTGAAAGAATTACTTCTTGCATCTTGCTTACAACACAAATGTTAATACACCCCAGAACGTCGCTTTTTCTTTTTTTACAACAGTACTACATTGTTGTCTCATATTTAGTTTGTGATCTACTAGAACCCCCAAATCTTCTTCCTAGGCAGTCTTTTCCTATTTTGTATGTATGAAACTGATTGTTCCGTCCTAAGTGGAGTACTTTGCATTTGTCCTTGTTGAATTTCATCCTATTTACTTCAGACCATTTCTCCAGTTTGTCCAGATCATTTTGAATTTTAACCCTATCCTCCAAAGCACTTGCAACCCCTCCCAGCTTGATATCATCTGCAGACTTTATAAGTGTACTCTTTATGCCATTATCTACATCACTGATGAAGATAATAAACAGACCCTGACCCAGATTTATCCCTTCCTTCTTGATTGTGAACCACTGATAACTACTCTCTGAGAATGATTTTCCAATCAGTTATGCACCCACAATCTGGTTGTATCCCTAATTTGCTTATGAGAAGGTCATACGAGACAGTATCAAATGCCTTACTAAAGTCAAGATATATCACATCTACTGCTTCCCCTCCTATCTATAAGGGTTGTTACCATGTCAAAGAAAGCTCTTAGATTGGTTTGACATGATTTGTTCTTGACAAATCCATGCTGACTGTTACTCATCACCTTATTATCTTCTAGGTCAGTGGTTTTCAAACATTTTTCTGGCACTCAGCTGAAGAAAATTGTTGATGCCCATGACCCAACAGAGTTGGGGATGAGGGGTTTGGAGTGTGGGAGGGGGCTCAGGGCTAGGTAAGAGGGTTGGGGTGAGGGCTACAGGGTGGGGCCCGGAATGAGGAGTTCAGAGGGTAGGAGGGGGCTCTGGGCTGGCGTCAGGGGTGAGGGGTTTGGGGTGCAAGAGGGGGCTCCAGGTTGGGGGGGGTGCTCAGGGCTGGGGAAGGGGATTGGGGCATGGGCTTACCTCCTGTGGGTCCCGGTTAGCAGTGCAGCTGGGGTGCAGAGGCAGGTTTCTTGCCTGTCCTGGCATTGCAGACCATGCTGCACGCTGGAAATGGCCAGCATTAGGTCCAGCCTCTAGGTGGAGATGCACAAGTGTCTCTGCATGGCTCTCGCCTGCAGGCACTGCCCCCCAGCTCCCATTGGCTGGGAACCAGCCAATGGGAGTGCAGAGCTGGTGCTCGGGCTGGGGGCAGCGCAAGGAGACCCGTGGCCCCCCTGCCTAGGAGCCAGACCTGCTGCTGGCCACTTCCAGGACAAGCACGGTGTCAGATCAGGTAGAGACTACTAGTTTTTACTGGCCGGCCATATGGGTCCCCGGGTGCTGAGCAAGGTGACACAGTGCCTTGCATTCGGTGATCCAGTACTTGGTCACAACCCAAAGTTTGAAAACCACTGTTCTAGATGTCTCCAAAATGGTTACTTAATTATTTGCTCCATTATCTTTCTGCGTACTGAAATTAAGTTGACTGGTCTCTTATTCCCCAGGTTGCCTTTATTCTCCTTTTTTATAGATTGGCACTAAATTTGCCCTTTTCCAGTCCTCTGGAATCTCTTCTGTTTTCCATGATTTTTTGAAGGTAATCGCTAATGGCTCAGATATCTCCTCAGTCAAGCCCTAGTGACTTGAAGACATCTAATTTGTTTTAAAAAAAAGAAAAGGAGTACTTGTGTCACCTTAGAGACTAACAAATTTATTTGAGCATAAGCTTTTGTGAGCTAGTCTCTAAGGTGCCACAAGTACTCCTTTTCTTTTTTGCGAATACAGACTAACCTGGCTGCTACTCTGTAATTTGTCTAAGTAATTTTTAACTTGTTCTTTCTCTATTTTAGCCTCTGATCCTATTTCATTTTCACTGTCATTCATTAAGTCCAATTGCTACTAAACTTTTTGGTGAAAACTGAAACAAAAAAGTCACTTTTGCCATTTCCATATTTTCTGTTATTTCCCCCCCCTCCCCATTTTGAGTAATGGGCCTACTCTGTCCTTGGTCTTTCCTTTGCTTCTAATGTATTTGTAGAATGTTTCTTGTTACCCTTTATTTCTCTAGCTTTCCCTTAATTTTTATTCATATTTTTACAAAACCATAACACTCAAAAAGCAACACAAAAAAGTGGAGAAATAAAGACCTGTTCCTAACAACAATATTACATTCTAAGGAACTAAAATTAAAATATACTTCTAAAGAGAGGTTGGTAAATACAGCTGACTTAGCAATCTATACTTTAAGCCAAACAAAGTGAGAAAACACAATGACTGTGGAAAAGGGAAAATCATAGAACAGGGGTAGTCAATAGGCAGACTGCAGGCCAAATCCAGACTGCCAGATATTTTTGAAGGGACTGCTGTCAGCTCAGGCTGTCAAGGGCAGTAACAAGTGATGTAAGCCCAGGGCTGACCACTGGTGCCCTGCTGCCCCGGGGCTGACCCACAATGTGCCCCACAATGCCCCACACTATAAGTTAAATCAGTGGAAGTGCTTGTGGTGAGGATGAGCGCCACCAACAGAGGGAACATAATGTGGACATGAAAAACTGCAGTGGCTGTACATTGACCTAACTTAGGTCGACTTAATTTTGTAGTGTATTCTTGCCCTTATTGTTGTTGTTATTGCAGTGTGGAAAATGTTTCTCTGGAGTCTGGACTTTGACTATACCTTGACCAAGAAATTTGTAACTTGATAAAAAATAGACTATCCCTGTCATACTCTACATTTCCATATAGGTAACCCTGAGAATGGAGGAGACTAAAATTCAGTGAATGTGTTTAGTGCAGGAGTCAGCAACCTTTCAGAAGTGGTGTGCCGAGTCTACATTTATTCACTCTAATTTAAGGTTTCACGTGCCAGTAATACATTTTAATATTTCTATAAGTGTATAATATATAACTAAACTATTGTTGTATGTAAAGTAAATAAAGTTTTTAAAATGTTTAAGAAGCTTCATTTAAAATTAAATTAAAATGCAGATCTCATCAGTTTAGTGTGATCCTTGCCCTTGCTTTTCCTTGCTGCGTTTTCCAGTGTTGGGCATGTATTTGGATACTTTAAGCTGCACACAGACTTCCGAGTGATCAGTTATTAACCAGCTCTGAGAGGGACAGAGGACAGATTTCATGTGTGAAAATACCTATTCACACAGGTATGTGGATCCAAATGCTGAAAAGCATTGCAAATGCAGTTTTCTTCAAACAGTTAAATTTCACTGGCAGGGACATCCAGCAGGTCAGAATAGATGCCCCATGATCTCTCTCAGTAACTTCAAGTGTACTCCGCAGATCTCCAAACTTTGATGCCCACAATTCTGAGCTTTTTAACTGAATGAGCTGCATTTCAAAATCTTCAACACCCATCCACTGAAATACAGACAAATCTAAGTTGCTTTTGTTGAAATTTTCATGTTTAATTAGAAAAGAAAACATTGGGCCAAATTGCTGGAAATCTTGAAATCTATCAGAAAATTCTGATTCCAGTTCTTGCATGTACATTTCAATCTCATCAACATTGATAGTGCAATGTGTCGATAGCTCTTTTATGTGTTGGAAGTAGCAGAAAGTCGAAGTTCAAATATCCCAAGAAAAAAATGCTAGTTTTACAACAAATGCCTTTGGTCTTCATAAAGATCCAGAACTGTTTGCCCTGCACCCTAGAGACAGAGGTTGAGTTCGTTTAGGTGAGCAGTGATGTCAGTTAAAAACATGAGCTTACACAGACATTTGTCATCATCCAGTTCAGGGTAGTTTTGTCCTTTTTCCGACAAAAAGGCCTTGATTGCATCAAAACAATTTACAAAGCACACCAAAACCTTGCCACAACTTAGCCACTGAAAGTTGCAGTGAAGTGAAATGTAGTTATAAGCACTGTCCATCTCTTCTAGCAGTGCTTGAAACTGTATGTGAGTCAAAGCAGATCGAGCAACAAGGAAATTCACAATTTGTACCACTATATTCATCACATTATTAAGCTCTGAATTAGAAATTTTAGCACACGGGTTTTCTTGATGGTTGATGCAGTGAAATTTGACTGTCAGGCAGCCAATTTGATCTTCAAGTAACATTACAAATCTCTTCTGTTTTCCGACCATGGCAGGAGCACCATCTGTTGTCACACAAAATATTTTTCTGATGTCAACTCCTCGTTCTTCAAAATGGTTTAAAAGCTTTCCACTATATCTTCCCCCTTTGTTGTGCCATGCCGGGGTGTTAGGCAACAAAGTTCCTCTTGGATTTTATCAGAAACGCAATGTCTTGCAACAACTGCCAAATGTGGAACGTCATTTATATCCACAGTCTCATCAACAGCAACGCTAAACACTGCTGTGTCTTTTAATGCAGATGTCTGCTTTTCATTAATGTTTTCTGCCATTTTGCTTGTGCGTTTTAACTGTTCTGGCAGAGACAGGAAGTTCTTTTATTCTAGATAAGGATTATGATCCTATTTGGAAAATCATTGAACAAAACCTCTGAACTGCTGAGAAAAACTTCTTTTATATATTCCTATTTTTTCCAATGTACTGTGCAATCAGGTAACTTCCTTCTGTGGCTTGATTTTTACTTACACTTAAGCATTTAAAAACATTGCTTTACTTCTCATATCCTGCTACTGCCTTTTTGATCAAATCAATCTTGTCTGCTTCATCAAGAAAGGTTTTCTCGTGCTTCGTTTGAAAATGTCATCGAACACTTGATGTGCGACAAACAACACTTTCATAACAGAAAGCACAAACAGCACGGTCCTTCTTTTGAATAAGTCCAAATGCATCTGTCCAAGAAGGCTGAAAAGAATGGACATCTAACTTTGCTTTCTTAGGAGCTGACATTTTGTCAAACATACCCCTCACCTTACAGTGGGGGAAAAAATCACGACAGACAGCACACACAACATCAAACGCAGTGCACTGTTCCACGTGGCGTGCTAGTGATATAAGCAGCAAATCAGGACTTAAAAATATCCCAGTACAGTAGCACTGGAACAATTTTGAAGGTGGGGGTGCTGAGCTGTGCCCCCTCTTGCCCCTGTCTGCACCCCTCACTACCCCAGGCTGGGACCAATGGGCCTCAGCTAGGGGCAGCCGCAGAGCCCCAGGCCATCAGCCGGGACCCAGGGCCAGCAGCAGGCTGAGCGGGGCCAGCAGCCGGAATCCCAGCTGGCAGCAGAACCCTCCGGACCGGTGGCCAGGACCCAGGCAGTGTGAGTGCCACTGAAAATCAGCTTGTGTGCTGCCTTTGGCACGTGTGCCATAGGTTGCCTAACTCTGGTTTTGTGTGTACCAGACCCTTTCCAGTTCTGATTCACTTTAGACAACATCTAAATCCGTTTCAAGGCTATTGAAAATAATGCAAAGACAAAGAACTAAAGACTGTGCTGAAGTAGCTAAAAATATGTTAGTCAGAACAAAAGGAAAAGTCATAGCAGGAAAATAATAAAATGCCAATACAAGATACAAATGACCAAATTCTCATCTGCCTCTAGAACTTGGATATGGTGATGTGGGAAGCCATCAGAGAGCTGATTGCAGCCCCTTGATCCTTTGCCTTGGCATAAGCTAGAGCTGCTGAAGAACAGCTGTAACTCACGCCACTGACACAAGATGACCTTACAACACCGGAGAACTGGGTTTAGGGGAGATCCACTCTGCCACACTGCCAACATGCACCTGCTTTCCTTTCTCCCAAGTGTAGGGGGCAACTGGCACAATCAGCACAAAATGGACATAGTCCCTCAGAGAATACAGTCAAGACACTTTACCCTTCTGTTTCAGTTTCCCTGTCATTAAGATGGTGATAATCAATAGTTAATTAAGAACTGAATATAATTGCTTTGAATTTTAAAGCACTCTAAGTGCCTTTATTATTAATAATTTTGTGGAAACTTTAGAAGTTACCTTTACCTTTATGTTGCTCTGTTTTTGTTTTTGAAGGGTTTCCATGTGAAGTGTTATTATACTGTAATTACTCCAACCCTTTTTTGGTAATTTATTGCACATTCCCAGATTTTGAGCCACGATGACTAATCTCCCACTGTCTCTTTTAAGACATCTGTATATAGTGAAAACAAATACTGGGCTTTAAAGATATTTTTCCTATGGAGTGGTAAGAAGCACACTGCATTGAATGCCACCTCCAAGTGACTGTAAATAGAGACGACAAACTTCCTTGTAACTCTTTTGAAACAGGAATAAAGCATGTCCTTGTCCTACATTGTCAGTCCTTTCAAAATGAGAGAGGCAAATATCCTGCCAACTCTGAAGAATTTTTCTGGCTGATTTAAAACACTGTTTTCTTAGAAAATCCAAGACATCCTGTAATGTTCTGTTCCTTAATGCCAGCTTGGCAAATGCATATGGCACATCAGGTTGCAATTTTTTGCCTGAGTGGTAGAATCTGACTGTTCAATAACAGGTCAGTACGACATTCTATAGCTTCACTTCTAGTTTTCTGTAGCATTTTTCCCTAGTATATCCAGAAGAGCTTTAACAGTCTGGCAAAATTTCAGCAATTACTAAACAACTAAGGTTTCTTATGTTACTTTGTTTCTTAGAAGTCAGAATACACCTGTTAATGATTCCAAGAACCCAGCGCTGCCACAAACCCATTATTCCACTTGAAACAGCAGAACCAGTGGCAAATGTTCCAGAGAAGAACTTTCATCCACAAAATCTTGGAATCATGCCCTCCTGGCAGGGCAAAGAGTGAGTCAGATTTGATATTTGCAGTTAGTTCATTCCCCTGCTTAAATATCTTCTTCCCTAAGAGAAACAAACAGAAGTCTGGGAATTATATGTGCAGTCAGAGATGGACTGATTGGATAACAGTCCAGGATTCTATGCTACAAGCACAAGCCCAGCAGACGTGTTTTTTCCTCTAGTGCAGATTTGCACACGCACTCAAACCCACCAGTCCAACTCAACTGTCTAAACAGTGCAAGATTCTCCCTTTGGCCTCTTCACCCATCTGGCAAATGGCCTGTGCTTTTGACTAACTGTACACAGGTAAAATTTAAAAAGTGCTCAGCTAATCAAATATACAGGCCGCTTACCAGACTGTCTAGGGAGCTTTCAGCATCTGAAGCACTGTGGGCTAGTCAGACCCTATTTGCAGTTCAACTTTCAGAGTGCATTGGAAACTATTAGCTCTGTAGGTACTGGCTTGTGAAGTTAAAATCTCAAACTTAATATTGTGTTAATAGAGTTCTTGCATATAATATTTTTAAAGGAAATAAGCATGAGCCTATTTGCCTGAGTAACACCTAAAAGATCAGACCCATAAAAACTGCAACAACAAAAATCTCTTAAAAGGAAAGTTGAAAGACTGAGAGACAAGGAAGAAATGTAGCTGTAACTACAATGGAAGTTTCCACAGGTGATAGAATTATGGCTAGACCAGATTCTGCTCTCCGGGGCCTCAGTCTAAATCTGGAGCAATGCCACTGAAGTGAACAGAAATACCCAGATTTAGACTGATCTCACTAAGAGCAGACTTTGGCCATAACATGATATACTGAAACATTCTTGTGCTCCTAAAGACTTTTTCTCACTGTGCATCTCCCATCCAATTTTTGACCAGTCCCAAGTTTGCTTCTCTCAAAAATAATCAGACTTTCTAAAACCTTTTATTTGGAGGGGAAGGGGGACAGGTTGGAAGAAATCACATGGGGATGTGTAAGTATAAGATATTTCAGTCCCCAAAAGAAGTGAAACCATTAAGAGCAGATGAAAATAAAATAAAAAAATAAATTCTACCTCCACTTTAAGTGCAGGATTGCTGTCCTTGACACTATAATTATATGTAGAGAACACAAAGCTCTCCTTGTGCTTCTCCAGCTTCCAGTTTATAAACACTTGTGGTGTTCTGTCCAAAGCAGGTAAAAGGCCATAAAGCTAACAGGATGGCACTGGTGGTGAAAATTATCCTGCTTGATTTATGGGCTGTAATTATTATTTATGTGGCAGTAGCATTCAAAGTATATGCTTTACATGTAAACTTTGTCTTTTTCCACTTGTCCAGGATTTTGTGGCCATGATTTGTTAACTGTTAATGTAAAATTAGAATCAGATTAAGGTATACTCGGCCCAGAACCCTTGGGATTTCAAAAGAATCTTGTTTAGCTTTCCCTTAAAGTGCCATTTAGGTTTTTACAGGGAAGATTCTTTCTGATCTGTACATTGGTACCTAGTGGGTGGTGGAGGATGTGGGACTTTCTCCACACCTATGGCTCAAATAAAAGCCAAACAGAATTACAGCTCTTGTACTCTGGGGAGCAAAGGAACAGGTATTATGCTATTCCTGCTTCCCCTGGGGACACAGTGTCCCTAAGGTCGGGGGCGGTTGGAGGTGCTGATCCTATGCCAGGGGAGAAACATAAAGATGCATTCTTGGATCCAGAATCTGGCTCATAGAGTGTAAATATTGCACATGATCTGACATCCCCGAGGAGAAGTGCTACCAAATTAGATATTATTTGGTCAATATGTGTGGGATAGAGAGAGTTGTGGTATGTAGCATTGATCTTAAAAGTCTAAAGAGAGTGTTATTCCTTGGCCAAAAAGCAGCAGATTTTAGAACTTTGCAGTATGTCAATTTCCTGTTGCAAGAAGCTGTGTATCTGTTTTTCTCCTATTCAATTTTTATTCACAATACAAGTCCAGTTTACCTTACATAGAGATGGCAAAAATGGAAAGCAAAGAGACACCCAGACAATTCCACCTGCAAAAAGCCTAGTGAAGACTCCAATAGGTCCAGTCCTGTGGCTAGACAGCATTTCCTCACTGGCCCAGGGTTTCTCAGCATACTGTTTGCTCCTATGTGCCCTTGTATACTTGTTTGGGAAACCCTTCATGCGGGCCGAGGAACATACTGGCCGCCGCTTCCAGCGGCTCCCATTGGCCTGGAGCAGCGAACCGCGGCCACTGGGAGCCGCGATCAGCCGAACCTGCAGACATGGCAGGTAAACAAACCGGTGCGGCCCGCCAGGGGCTTTCCCTCACAAGCGGCGGAACAAGTTTGGGAACCACTGGCCTAAGACCATATAGAGACAAGGCATGGAATCCAATGTCCTCCATGCTAAGAATGGACTAACTCAGGTGGATGTGACTATTAACTCCCACTGCTGTCTAATAGTTCTATAACATGAAGAAACTCCTCAAAATCCTGTTTGGCTTTCCTGCACATCCCCATTTAGAAAAATGACTGCTTCAGCTACCCAATCCTCATAATGACCATCAGGATGCAGTTGCTGTAGCCAGTTCCTGTGAGCAAAGGCTCTCTTCATTTAAGCCTATCTATCAAGTGTTTGATAACAAGTATTCATGTCAATAATTCATCACATACATTTCACTACCATTTTAGCCAGAGGAAGAGTTTTGTGTTCACAAGTGCAATTCCTGTGTGTGTGGTGAAGTCTGAATGAACCACAGTGGCAAGAGCAAACAGAGGGTGGGAGAATGTAACGGCTATCTTTTTTGCATCGATGTTGACTCTACAGAAATAAGCAGAGTTTAGAACCACATTGAGTAAGATGAATTCTAACTGCGATGTGAATCACTGAGACTCCAAACTGAGCCAACAGGAGCATTCAGGACATGCCAGTTATCCATAATTGTCAGTCTGTCACAGAAACAACGAGGATTCCGGTAGCATCTTAAAGACTAACAGATTTATTTGGGCATAAGCTTTCGTGTGTAAAAGAAAAAAACAACAACCACTTCTTCACAGACAGACAGTGCAGTATAGGTGGCAAGTTTTCCCTTTTTTTTTCCTTCTCTCATTCAAAATAGTGAGTAATTAATTTGCTAATCAATAAACTACAAGGGTGACATTGATATTCATCAGATTGCTCATCATCTGAGACAAATTATTGCTTCCCAGTGCAGGTATGCTAGAGGAGGGAGATGGAATCCTTTCCCTGCCCTAGCACACTCACTCATGAAGCAGGCATATGACAGCATGCACGTCCCTAGGGGTGCTCACGGTGCTGGCATTGTTGAGTGCTATAGAGCAGTGCTACTCAAAGTGGTGGTCTGCGGACCGGTGCCGGTCCACGAGCCATCGGCTGCCGGTGTGCGCACACATTGGAAAAAAATATTTTGCCGGTCCCCCACATCAGATAGCTTGAGAAGCACTGCTATAGAGGGACCACATTTAAGCAGAATGAAGGGATAATTGTGGATCTTCCCCGTCTTAGTGGGGATCACAAGGCACATCTTTTCCAAAGGTGTAGTATGGACCTGAGAGCTCATTCTTTCAGATCAGATCTAGAGGCATTATGCCTACCTCGGTGCTTTGCAGGTTTAAGAATGGTTGACAGGACTAGGAGTCAGGTTCTTTTCCTGACCACTTATGCCACCGTATTGCCTCCAGAGGCTAACTGGGCTATCACACTAGCACAGTGAGATCTCTGGGAAGAATTCTTCCAAGTGGTCTCAGTATGCCTTGGGCATGTATCAGCTGCTGTACCATTCCAGGGGCTGAACTTTCTGGACTAAAAATGGTTTATGGCCACCTCTCATGAACTCTGGCTCATGCTTTGTAAGCTGCATTGTCTCAGAGGATTTTCTTGAGTGGCCATGCATGAAGGTCAGGTCAGCTGTGGCAATTTCAAAGCAAATTGTTTGCTATTTGGTGTTTTTCTTAAAGCACTAGCTCCTGAAGTCATTTCATTTTTTAAACATCTCAATCTCAACTTTTTAAATCAAAGTTTCTAGTCTTCATTGTATGTTAGTATAGAGGTGGCATATGTGAAACCTATGGGGTGGTAGTTGATTGATGGGTTGCTAATTCATCCTGGGTATTGTCTATGTGAAATCCTGCTGTGGATGACAAACCTAGGGAATTTCAACACCATGATGAGCAGAGGTCTATTAGTTGCTCTAGAAAACGGGGTCTAGAGCTGGATATCCATAGACACTAGGAGTCCTAGGTTTCTTTTGTCCTTTGCCTCACAGGTCATATGGAGGCATTCAAAAGTTTTTGTTTCTGGGACGTGGCATCATCTGAGACTAGAGGGGAATGAACTTCTACCAGGCCTCTTCTTTTTCCCATGTTCTAGGTATGATGATCCCTGGAAGTATCCAGGGTTGTGAGGTGCCTTGCTACCACCTGCCCTTAGCATGAGGTTGCCTTGTCTGTGCGTACTGTAGGTCAGTATGCCAACTCTACCAGCCTCTGGCAATACAACCACTGCCTTCCAGGACTCTGCAGGCCCCACTTTCTCTTTCCAGGTTAATGATAGGAACACTCCAACTCCCAAGTCCTCCAAGCGTGCCCTTGGAATGCCCAGCCCCTGTTCCACTGGACATTCACAGATCCTTTACTCCCAAAGGAATAAAACACACCAGTTTAGCGGTTTCATGTCAGGATCACCACTCTGCTCAATTCCCATGTGTTTTATAGTAAAAACAAGAAATGTATTTAACAAAAAACAGAGACTTTAGAAGAAGCAAGTAGAATAAATGGGACCAAATAATTACATAAAAAATAAAACATTCACACACATTCTAGAACTTAGTTTTTCAGCCATGCAGGCTGCAATCTCTTTTTCATTTCATAAGCCACACTCTCAGCTTGTTCCCCTCAGTAAAGGATGCAGACTGTAACTCTCTGTACCTCTAATTACAGTCCAAAAATCCATTGTCTTCACTTGTAAACATCTCCTCCTGGTTTATTTCTTCCTGTAAATTCCCTTTCTTGAAGATTTCACAGTCCCTTCATTAGCATTTGTCTCCGATTGTAAATGGGCATCCACTGTGAACCATACAATTCTCAATTTACATGTAGCCAGACAGATAAACATCTCTTGCCTGAAAGAAACTTGTATCTCCTGTTTTGGTGACAAGCCCCAAGTCACAGACATTAAGAACATAATTTTCAGTATAGGTACATCACGACTTATATAATATCCATACATTTCACACGGGGGACAAGTGTGACACATGCTTTCAGCAGAGACCTTACATGACAATCTTTGGCAAACTTGTATGTAGATACCAGATGCAGGAGTTCCCTGTAATACCGCTCTCCCCTCTGTCAGTTGGCATGAAGAGGTCCCCGGATCACAGTAGTTTACAACCATGAATAATCCCTTTGATTTCAATGAAAAGTCTGTACAAAATGTAAGTAAATGAAAACATATCTGAAACAAAGTAATGATAATGTAGTAATTGAAAATTAATTTTAAACTGAAAGAACTTTCAGAAACAACCTAATTTTTTATCCTGGAAAAAAATGGCGCAATGTACCTTGAAAACTAAGTCTCCAAGGCAGCAAGCCCAGATCTTTAACCAAACAGGCGGTTGAGTACTGCCAACAATAGGATGCAAAAAGTAAGCAGAGTCCAAATGCATTTGAGTCCAACAGACATGGATGTTGACAAGAAGCTATTTAATCAGCCTAATTTATCTGTCAATACTTACTTTAAACTTTTTTAAATGTTATATTTAATATGGACAGCTGATTTTAAAAGACCTTAAATAAAAATCAGAAAATGTTATATTTTGTCTACTTACAGCAAAAGGCAGCAAAAAAGTTTACATTAAAAAAGAGAGAGATTTCAAAAGTTACTAATCAATAAGCAGTATTCTATTATCTCCCTATATCATCAAAGAACTGGAAATCTTGGGAAAGAAAATGGTCTCTAAACCTGTATTTCAGTTTTAAAATACACTTCAAAGAGCACTAAAAAGCGTAAACCAAATTACTTTAAACCCCCATGTAATATCCCTTCTTTGAAAATCATGTACGGTTGGAAACCCTTTTTTTTTTTTTAAATGAGCATTTTAAAACTTGAGTTTTACCCTTTAAGATCAGAAGCCAGGAAGCACAAATGTTCAGATTGCCTTCTGCTGGGTGCAGTCTGCCAACAACCAGAACACAGAGTCCTCCTCACCAGTGAGGGATTCAGCTACAGTAAAAAAAAAAAAAAACAAACCAGGGCTCCAGGACTTCAGCTCCAGAACTTGTCCCTCTTTCCTCTGAAATTAATACAATTTCTAACCCTTTGGCTCTTTGTTCTTTCATTATGCTACATGACTTGTTGAAATACTGGATTGCTACTGTTCCTCATTCTTACTAATTCAGCAACCAGAAATTTTAGCCAAAAAGAATGGGTTGATAAAAAAATATATATATATATATCCAGGCCTTTGAAGCCTGGGATTTGTAAATGCTCAGTTAAAGGAGTTCTCCCATTTACTTCACTGGAAGCTGAATTGGACTCCAAAGGCCTGATTTTCTACTTCTTTGCACCTTTTGTATATATTTACACTTGTGCAAAATAGGTATAAAGTGATACCATTCTAATTAGGTCCCAGTTTCACCCATTTTGCATTCACAATGCACAGGTGTAAATGACTATACAGGGTGAAAAGAAGTGCAAAATCAAACCCAAAGTAGTTGTGGGACAGAGAGCAAACAAAGATTAGTGTCTGCTTAGGGGTGGAAATCAAGAGGTAAGTCAGGACCTTTTTTTAAACTCTCTTGTGCTGAGTTTGCACTTAACTAATTTGATGTTTGATTTTTAAAGTATCAGATCTTTTCCACTTCCAGCATAGAGGGTTCTTGTTCAGACCTGGAAGTTGTACAACTTGAATTACCTGATCTGGTGGATATGGTGAAAATAATAAAGAAAATGGACTATACCCTTGGATAGTCACATGCAAATAGATGTGTTCTGTAAATATTGTCACTGTGATTTTGACAAAATCAAAATGAGGGCTGAAATAAACTTGGTGCCTCATGAAACTTGAGTGTTCTGGGCTTAGAGGTAGCAGAGATTACACAATGATTTTTCACTAACAAAATGCAAGTTTTAGGATTTCACTTGTCTACACAGAGAAGATGATAGGGGAAGCATGTTCTCTCTGTCACATTGCTAATCAGAGATTTCATTATTCTCACTGATGTACATGCAAATGGTAGCAGAGACCCACAACTCTGCCTCTGCATTTTCTTTTTAAAATATTATTTTTATTTATTCTTAAGTAAGATAAGTGAGTCAAACCAACAATACGACAAGAATATAAGATATAGGCAACAAGTAAGATGTAAGCTATTTTTAAATAATTCAGAATCCTATTCTCTTTTCTGTGACAAATGAACTAGTCAGATACATATGTCCAAAGGTAATGGCTGCCTCAGGCCAAGTTTTCAAACTTGAATGTCTGAAGTCCATACTTAGATAACTAAATAAGTGGTCTGGTTTTCAGAGATACTGAACACTAATGCTTTCCATTTAAGTGAATAAGATGGTCCCATGATTAAGGTACCAGACTGGGTCTCAGGAGATCTGGATAGAAGAAGAGACTTTCAAATGTACCTTAGGGATTAAGGAGCACAAGTCCCATTAATGAAAAGAAATACAGATACAGGTTTCTAACTTCGGGCACTTATGTTTGAAAATTTGGGCCTCTACTTTCTTAGGCCCTCAAATTAATGTACATGTGAAGTTAGTTATTAAGGTTGTAAATGTTATGCTATTCTTCAGCTTCAGAGCCACCAACTAAAAAGTGTTGAAGTCCTCCAAGGTGGGGGGAGGGAGAATTACTGTGCTCTCTGGAAATTCACATACATTGCATCCACCTTCTATCTGAAGAGAGAATATATGCATCTCCAGCCATGTTACTGTGCTGTGTCCCCATCAGAAACTCAGAAGCTAAACAGAGGTAGGTCTGGTTAGTACTCAGATGGTAAGTTTCAAAGGAACACACAGAGCAAGGTACAAGACAAATTACTGATTCAATAAATAGGACTCTTTTCTCTGGTTCAGTTCTGCCTCAATCTCCCAATATGATGTTAGATGGTACTGGGATGCTGTCTTTCAGACAAGGTATAAAAGCGAAGTGCTAACCGCTGGTAATGATGAACGGGACAATGGCATTTTCGTTTATGACAAAAGTAGGAGTGTAATCCCTGGTGTGCTGGCAAACTGGATAATGACATTTTGTTTACCTAAAATTCTAGTTTCAACAGAATACTGTGTTCCTCATTTTCTACCAGGAACTTCATTTCAGAGTGGGTATAATTTGTGCCTATTTTAGAATTTTTGTTTTATTTTCAGTGCTATGTTTGCATTATCATTGGTCAGTTGTTACCATGGAAGAAAATGTCAGTTTTTCACATTTGTGTCCAGTAACTTAAAATGTTGTCCATGATATCATCATATTGGTCTCAAAACGTGTGGAAGTGGAATCGTTAGCACTAATAGTCAGCTATCTGAAACACCAACACAAAACAGATAGCAAGAAGTATTACAAATCCGTATAGAAATCTTACTTCTCCTTCGAGTGATTGTGCACCATTTACATTCCACTGTAGTTGTATGTGTACCAATGCAATAGAATCTTGCCCAGCAGTACCCGTGGGCAGCACATGTGCCCCAGCTATCCTTGTGCACGGAGCTGAGTATAAAAGAGATGTGGTCATTGCCTCCCTCTCAGTTCCTTCTTACCACCCCTGACAAGAGTTGGAGCTCCTTGTTGCTCTAGAGCTTTGTTTTTCTTGACTAACCAGCTTTAAAAACAAAAATAGTACATAGTTTTTCATAGTTCGTATTGTAGTTTGATTAGATAGTTTTATGCTTTGCGCTGTGCATGTCTCTCTCTCCATGCACAGATCCTCAAAATGTAAACAGTGGACCACTTGCAGGGCTGCGATACCTGTGCATGATAGACACTCAAAGTATCTGATTTGTTTGGGGGAGGGAACAAATTAGGGACAAATTCCCCATACATACTTCTTTCCCAGCAAGGACAAAGAAGTCAAGGGAATTCCACAGCAGAGTCTGTTTGCTGGAGAAGGCAATGTGTCCCTCTTCAGAATCTGACCATGACCACAGGAGGATGGGGAGTTCTTCTATGAGAAGTGAACTCACAGCTGCCCCAGCCCCAAAACCTATATCTGGAGAAAAGAGACGTTGTTCTCCTGTTGCCTTCTTGATGAAGAAAAATTTTCTTCATCCTCTGAGGCTGATAGACTGCATAGGGTTTATACTTCTTCCCACAAATGGGACAAATCATCTAAAAAGTCCTCTGGTACAGACTCAAAGTTTGGTCATAAACATGTGTTCATTGGTACTAAAGTGGCACCACTGACTCCAGCTCTGGCAGTGCTGTCAAGACTGTTGCTTTCATCTTTTCTCTTGGTCAAATACTTCAACTCCGGCACCATCAACTACTTGTACTGTCTACAAAGCACTTACCCTCTATTTTGGTATCGTTGACAACACTGGTATTCTTTACAAACAAAGACTTATTGTGCCTTTCTGTGCCTGAGTCACCATTACTTCACTGTCTGATTGATAGCAGTTAGCTCATCCACACTGGCACTGTCTATCTCACCTGCTTTGTCGGCATAGTCTGGATACCAGTCAGCATTTTGTCCTCTACAGCAGCCTCCATCTGGCTGATAGAGCCAGTTTCAATATTGTCAGTACAAATGGTGGATAGCATGAATCATCAGTGACAAGGCCTCTACTAACACCCACTGGAGGAGCTCTTCTGTTTCCAGAAGAGAACTATATCTCTTCCTCTTACATCGGGCATGCTTTGAATCTAATTTCTCTTGAAGTCTTTCAGGTCACCTTAATCATCACATTCTAGGGACACTGCTCAGACGTGTGGTATAGAACAGAAACACTACCCTCACAGCGATGTTCCAGTTTGGTATCCACCATTGTAAGGAGTATAGAGATTGGGCTACCCACCTTGTCCATACTGGGCACTTTGGACTGCTCCCAGAACTTCTAGATCTCCATCTGCAGCACTGTCAAGATATTATAAGGAAGGCTGCCACTTTGCTAAGTGTTCTGGAAAAAGTTGTGCAGAACAATCTGCACAAACTCTTAGACATTCTGCAGATTACAACCCCTGCAAGGATTATTTCCCAATTACCCAAAAAGGTGGTCTCACGCCCACTTTGGATGTGAGAAAATGGAACGTGTTCATCAAGAAAATCAAATTTAGGATGATCACCCTCATGTCTATTTTACTTCACCTGGGCACTGATTTGCTACCCTTGATTTACAGGAATGCATTCTTTCATGTGATAGTACATCCCGGCCACAGAAAATACATTTGATTCATTGTTGGGAACATGCACTATAATATTGCCTTTTGGTCTATCCTCAGCCCCAAGGCTGTTCACCGAGTGTATGTCACTGGATAGTGGCCCATCTCTGTTGTTCCAGCATTCAAATTTTCCTTACCTGGATGATTGGTTAGTCCAAGGAACATCAAAAGATCATGTCTGACACAGCAGCAGTAGCATTAGAGATTTTTTTCTCTCATCTGGGGCAGAAATTAAATGCAGTGAAATCTACATTACTACCAACATAATAAATAAATGTCATAGGGGCAGGTTTCAATGCCACAATGAATAGATTTACCTCCTGATAGACAAGTTTCAATCCATAGTCACCCTTTGTGAAAACCTCAGGTCAGATCTGAGGACATCAGTGTATCCTTGCCTCCAGCTCTTGAGACACATGGACTCGTGCACATACATAAATCAGCATGCCAAACTTCACTTCAGATGTACTCCTGAGGGAATTCTGCACCAAAAAAAATTAAAATTCTGCACAGGAAAAAATATTCATAGGCAGGAGTTGTAGATCAAGCTGGATAAGCAAGCATCTTAGAGTGGTGATTAAGAAGAAGCAGAAAGCATACAGGGAGTGGAAGATCAGAGGGATCAGCAAGGAAAGCTACCTTATTGAGGTCAGAACATGTAGGGATAAAGTGAGACAGGCTAAAAGTCAAGTCGAGTTGGACCTTGCAAAGGGAATTAAAACCAATAGTAAAAGGTTCTATAACCATATAAATAAGAAGAAAACTAAGAAAGAAGAAGTGGGGCCACTAAACACTGAGAATGGAGTGGAGATTAAAGATAATCTAGGCATGGCCCAATATCTAAACAAAAACTTTGCCTCAGTCTTTAATAAGGTTAAAGAGGATCTTAGGGATAATGGTAGCATGACAAATGGGAATGAGGATATGGAGGTAGATATTACCATATCTGAGGTAGAAACGAAACTGAAACAGCTTAATGGGACTAAATTGGGGGGGCCCAGATAATCTTCATCCAACAATATTAAAGGAATTGGCAACTGAAATTGCAAGCCCATTAGCAAGAATTTTTAATGAATCTGTAAACTCAGGAGTAGTACCGAATGATTGGAGAATTACTAATATAGTTCCTATTTTTAAGAAAGGAAAAAAAGCGATCCGGGTAACTACAGGCCAGTTAGTTTGACATCTGTAGTATGCAAGGTCCTGGAAAAAATTTTGAAGGAGAAATTAGTTAAGGACATTGAAGTCAATGGTAAATGGGACAAAATACAACATGGTTTTACAAAAGGTAGATCATGCCAAACCAACCTGATCTTCTTTGAGAAAGTAACAGATTTTTTAGACAAAGGGAACACAGTGGATCTAATTTACCTCGATTTCAGTAAAGAATTTGATATGGTTCCACATGGAGAATTATTAGCCAAATTGGAAAAGATGGGGATCAATATGAACATCAAAAGGTGGATAAGGAATTGGTTAAAGGGGAGACTACAATGGGTCCTACTGAAAGGTGAACTGTCAGGCTGGAGGGAGGTTACCAGTGGAGTTCCTCAGGGATGAGTTTTGGGACCAATCTTTTTATTATTGACCTTGGTACAAAAAGTGGGAGTGTGCCAATAAAGTTTGCAGATGATACAAAGCTGGGAGGTATTGCCAATTCAGAGAAGGATCGGGATACTATACAGGAGGATCTGGATGACCTTGTAAACTGGAGTAATAGTAATAGGATGAAATTTAATAGTGAGAGGTGTAAAGTTATGCATTTAGGGATTAATAACAAGAATTTTAGTTATAAACTGGGGATGCATCAATTAGAAGTAACAGAAGAGGAGAAGGACCTTGGAGTATTGGTTGATCAAAGGATGACTATGAGCTGCCAATGTGATATGGCTGTGAAAAAAGCTAATGCGGTTTTGGGATGCATCAGGAGAGGCATTTCCAGTAGGGATAAGGAGGTTTTAGTACCATTATACAAGGCACTGGTGAGACCTCACCTAGAATACTGTGTGCAGTTCTGGTCTCCCATGTTTAAAAAGGATGAATTAAAACTGGAGCAGGTACAGAGAAGAGCTACTAGGATGATCCGAGGAATGGAAAACTTGTCTTACGAAAGGAGACTTAAGGAGCTTGGCTTGTTTAGCCTAACTAAAAGAAGGTTGAGGGGAAATATGATTGCTCTCTATAAATATATCTGAGGGATAAATACAGGAGAGGGAGAGGAATTATTTAAGCTCAGCACCAATGTGGACACAAGAACAAATGGGTATAAACTGGCCACCAGGAAATTTAGACTTGAAATCAGATGAAGATTTTTAACCATCAGAGGAGTGAAGTTTTGGAATAGCCTTCCAAGGGAAGCAGTGGGGGCAAAAGATCTATCTGGTTTTAAGACTCTACTTGATAAGTTTATGGAGGAGATGGTATGATGGGATAATGGGATTTTGGTAATTAATTGATCTTTAAATATTCAGGGTAAATAGGACTAATCCCCTGAGATGGGATATTAGATGGATGGGATCTAAGTTACCCAGGAAAGAATTTTCTGTAGTATCTGGCTGGTGAATCTTGCCCATATGCTCAGGGTTTAGCTGATCGCCATATTTGGGGTCGGGAAGGAATTTTCCTCTAGGGCAGATTGGAAGAGGCCCTGGAGGTTTTTTGTCTTCCTCTGTAGCATGGGGCATGGGTCACTTGAGGGAGGCTTCTCTGCTCCTTGAAGTCTTTAAACCACGATTTGAGGACTTCAATAGCTCAGACATAGGTGAGGTTTTTCGTAGGAGTGGGTGGGTGAGATTCTGTGGCCTGCGTTGTGCAGGAGGTCGGACTAGATGATCAAAATGGTCCCTTCTGACCTTAGTATCTATGAATCTATAAACTTCAGTCTCTAAGAGCTGATCCTCCGTACAACAGTATTTCATAAAGGCAAGGTCTCTCTCAGGCCACACCCTAAGTTTATGCCTAAGGTTGTTTCCAACCATATATCTTCCAGTGTTCTTTCTGAAACCTCATTCTAAATGAGGTTTAGGAGAAATTTCATACCTTGGATGTTCAGGGGGCTCTATCCTTTTTACCCAGATTGTAAAAATTCTTTCAGATCATCTCCAGATGTTTTTTCTTGTAGTCTATGGTGAAAGGATTAAAAGGCAACCTGATACAGCTCAGTATATATCACAATAGATTTCTGACTGTATCAAGCTCTGCTATGATCTAGCTACAATCTCCTCCTCCTCTAAGGATAACAGCCCATTCTACTGAGGTTCATTCCACTTTGACAGCCTTATTCAGCAACATACCTTGTCAAGGTTCCTTTCCCACTCTGAACTCTAGGGTACAGATGTGGGGACCTGCATGAAAAACCCACTAAGCTTATTTTTACCAATTTAGGTTAAAACTTCCCCAAGGTACAAACTATTTTATCTTTTGTCCCTGGTCTTTATTGCTGCCACCACCAAGCGTCTAACAAATATAACAAGGAAAGAGCCCACTTGGAAATGTCTTTCCCCCCAAAATCCCCCCAAGCC